>NC_138034.1:29406869-30006869 GCF_964106645.2 Podarcis pityusensis | reverse complement strand
CATTTCTGCCATTAGCTACAAACAGTATTTTCAATAGGAGGGCTACATATGCAAGCAATGGTCCCAAACTGAATTTAGAAATAGCACTGTCTATCTCACTAAATTCCAAATCTTCTACAGTACTTTTGTATGGGTGGTGATGTACCAATAAAATGATTGTTGAATAAATAAAATGCTATCTACTGCAACTATTTGCATTGTATCTGCAAAATACATCAGCATGAAACTATGCATTTCCATCATGGCTGCTAGCAACTTGCAGTGCTGTGTGCTATGCTATGCTGTGAAGAAGAGGCTCAAAGCATTCAGCTGGTGTGAAGAATGGAGGACTTTGTAGGCAGTGACACAATGTATGCTTCAATCGATTTTTGGGAAAGAGGAAGAGGGACAGTGAAGAAACAAACAATTCCAGTCAAGATGGCAGCATTTATATATATATAAAAAAGACACTTGTGTGATTCCATCACGAATTAACATCACGGAGCACTTTCTTAGGAAAAGCAACATATAACTCACTAGTCAAACCACAAGAGGTATATCATGCAAGATCAGGGATGTAGAAACGAACATGCACATACTGCTGTACAAAAACAGCTATTGAGCAAGGGTACAATGCTATTGCCTCTTTCAAGGCAAAGGAATAGCCCTTAAATGATATGTAGAGACCAGAGGAACGTAGTCTGTATTTGACTGCCATATAAACATCTTCCCAATTCACACCACAATTTTCATCTCCTTCCTCGGGATTCTGACTGCTGGTCAAGCAAAAAATTATAAGGACTGGACAAAGAGTTCCCCTGCCTTGCTCCCCAAACAACAGCCAGAGTAATGACCATCTTATTCTGCCTTCCAGATAGAATGAAATGAAATGAAATGTAACCTGTCAGTGTTTGTGATCACAGCTGAGCTCCACTAGAGAGAAAAGGCTTCTCTCACACATGGCATATTGTGCATGGAAAACATGTTAGATGTGACAATCACACTATTAATTACAGCATTTTGAGTGCCCACTGGCTATTTCAAATGGCTGTCATTGGAATAAAGACACAGCCACATATCTTGTTAATTATAAACATCTTCAGGTGTTGTTATGTTTTATGGAGATGTTCCCAGTTCTGGTTTATACTGCTTGCCTAGGCTTTCCATAAGTTTAGGTGGAACCTTTTTCACTGATTTTTTTCTATCTAAAGAACAATAACCGTATGCTAGTTCACCACTTAAATGAAAAATACTTTCCATAGGAGGTCTTCATGTGCAAGCAATGACCACAAAACAATTGTCTCAGAAAATGGCATTTATTGTGCCCACGCATGCACACACAAATGTTAATACGTTTTTTCATGCTGTGCTTCTGATTTTTCAATAACATACTTCATATGCAGATGATTACATTGCTTAAGCTTAAAGAGTAAGCAATCACGTATGCATCTACATTTAGCATCTGTAGTAGCTTTCAAAAGCATACTGTGATTTGGAAAAACATATGAATTCGTACGAAATATTACTGATAGAAATAAGCGTCTTTGCACACACATCCATTGCAATTAACTGTCTGGAGAGTTAGTAAACACTGGAAGGCTGTACACAGTCTAAGTGGGTCAGTTCTAATGAGAAAAGCATGACATCTACATGTAGCAAGGCAGATGGAACACAGACCAGAGAACTGGAATATGGAAACAACTGAGATATTATTTGTTTGCATGGAATTCGTAAACAAAAAACAAACCAAACCAAAAAACCATTGTAATCAGCTCCCAGAACCATCTTCAGCTATGGAAAAACTATTTTAAGATCTGTTATGCCTGTAAAGTACAGTGAGATGAGATGTGTTTGCATTATTATTCCACTGGTTATAACAAGTATCCTCTGATGTGCCTAAGTAATTCCAGAATGCTCAGAGCAACATAAAAAACACTGATGTAACAGCACAGGACTAAGGATGAGATGGTGGGGGAAAGAGGCTCTAAACAGTGGGAAAATGCGGAACTATCACCTGGCAATAAGAATAGTGTGTCCATTTAGAAAGGTGGCACATACTGAAGTCTGCAACAACATGCAATGTGCGCAAGAGATTATACATAAAATAAGACAAATACACAGCTCTGTTTTATTCAGAAACAAAAGAAGATGCACTATACATAATCAGAAATAAAAGAAACGTCAACCTGCAATCTTTCACATTTACAACCATTTTTCTCACTATACATCACAAAACAGAGGTCTTCCAACAGATAGCAAAAGAAAAGGGAGGGAAATATAGGCAGCACTATCCGAAATTTACAAAATATACGCAGAGTCTTTGTTCAGACTAGAAACCCATTCAAAGGTGTAAATAATGGTCACTTTGTTAGATTTCTAAATACAACTAGCTGCAAATGTGTGTGAGTGGCTCTCTCATAGTTCACACTGGGCTCCCTTGACCCAGCTAGACAACCGTGAAAACACGAAATAAATGAAGGTTAACAAAGACTGGTCTAGGAAGCAGTTAGCATTAAATGCTGGCAGTGTTAGTATTTTACATATAGGGCTGCACTGTGCATTCCTTACACGTGAAATATCTGTGAATTATTTGGAAAAATCTTTGCCACCTATCTTGTCGCAACAACAAAAATGGCTTTTAAAAATGGAGGGGGGGGATCTTTCCAACCATCTACACAAGAATTTTAATTACCATGCAGAGATAGAGAGAACAGAAAGACAACATCCCACTCTCACACACACAAACACCCAAGCAACTAGTTTATCACAATACCTTTTTGTGTCTGTCCCTCTTCCATATTTTCTTCCATGGCTACCTTTCTTCACTAGATACTGCTGCACAGGTTTAATCAAAAGCCTCCCTCAAATGTAGGGAAAACTGTAGATTTATTTTTCCCGGGAAGCTCCAACAGCACTGGCTTATGCAGGTCTTCGGAGCTTAGCTAAGGCTCCCCTCACTCTCCTTCCTTGCTTGGAGACAGGCTGTCAAGTGTAATTTCATTCAAATTACTCTCCCGTGAAGATTATCAATTTTTCTTCTCAAAGCTGTCCATTGTATACCACTGTAAGCAGGTATTCAAATGAAAAGCCTGTGAATTTGGGGGGGAATTTTGGTTGGGGTCCCAGTAGCAGTGTCACTGTGATTCGTAAGGCTCACTTTGCATATAAAACAGGGGGGAGAGAAATTGATGTTTGCATTGAAATCTGTGCTTTAAATTGGAAACAGGCTGCACTGCGAACAGATGGAGGGGTGTCTTCCTAACATGAAGCAGACCACGAACCTATAATTCCCCCTATTTGCTACCAAAGTGGGAAAGCCCAGATGCCTGTAGCTGTGGATGCTGCAATACTGCGATACTTACTTCTCCCTCACATACACTACCATGTATTTGGCTTAAAAGGATTTCTAAACACATAATCACAGTTTAGTTCAGAAATAGTGATAGGAATCTTGCAGTTGTGTGTGTGTGTGTGCGCACGCGTGCACATACACACACATATACAAGAGAACACAAAGGTATCTATGAAATCTAACATTTCAGTTTTCACCAAATCTGCTCTCTGAATATATTACAAATTTACCAGCTGGATCAAAGAAAGGACCAAAATGTGAAAAGACGAATACAGTTTTTGGAATTAAAATGGTACTTGTGGATTATTTCAATGCAAAGCTAACACATAAATACATCAAAAATATTTAAACCCTTCAAATTTCTTATCCAATACACAGAGACATAATATTAGCTGTATGTTACACCACCCCATGCAACAACAACAAAAAAAGGATGTTGAAAGGGGGAAACAAATCTGTTGTGTTGTGGACTGGTTAGGGAATGCAGAGGTTAAGTACATCATGAAGACACCTGCTTGTTTGGGGAGATCTGCAATCTGATTTTGAATACCAGCTTGATTGAATACTGCAGTCTAGAGGTGAAATTGCATTCCTGTGCCTTACATCATTGGGTGGCACAGAATAAATTTGGAGTTCCAACACTCTGCATGGGTGTCAAAGGAAAAAACTCTAAATCCGTATTTTATGAAACCTTCCTGTTTCTGTTTCTCCAATTCTATCATCAGAGAGCAAAAATGCAATGTTTCGTTATGAAAAACATTTAACAAATATACATAAGGTATTAAATCTGACACAGAGAACAGGCAGCATCTTACTCTATTATGTACTCTTTCCTAGGGAAAATTGATTATAGCTTCAGTGGACTGCCATAGTAGTACAGCAAGAAGCATCCACCTACCTAGGTGCTTTAGCGAATATAACCCATGGGTGTCCACAGGAGGAGGGGGGCAGTACTCCCCCCTTGGATGAACAGTGGGTTCATATCCATAGCTTTTCTTTTTTTTTCTTTTTTTTTAAGTAAGTTTCTAGTTTTTTAGAACCTGAGTTAAGAAGCAAAATGTGCATGTACTAATTGTGTGGTGATAAACTAACCAGCTTACCATTTCAGTGTTTAACATTCCTCCCTTCCTCCAGAAATAAATAAATAAATTGAGTGGATGCCCACCACAATATCAACATTAAATTCAATACTAAACAAGTAACTGATTTTAGCTTTTTACAAACCAATGTATCTAGCATTGCCATCTGCCTCCAAATCACTGTTAACTTGCAGAATGGCAGAATAAACAATTATTCATGATGCAGCAGAACCCTTTGCACTATAAATAGCTGAAGAAGCCACCCAAAAAGGCACAATCATGCGCCACCATGGGGCCACAGTGAGGGAAATACGTGGTGTGAATGCCTTGCTTACCATGTAAAAAATGTTTCCTAACCATGTTGTCCTATTAATGTTCACTCCAAAGTAAGTTCCATTGTATTGAATGGGGTTCACCCTTTTGTTAACACCTTTAGAATTTCAACCCAAGTCAATAAAGTGACTTATGCTCAAAGTGAACTCATTGAAATAAATGACCACCAGTAACTTGTCCATTGCTTGCAATGGGTCTACACTGAATATGACTTACAGTGGTACCTCAGGTTAAGTACTTAATTCATTCCGAAGGTCCATTCTTAACCTGAAACTGTTCTTAACCTGAAGCACCACTTTAGCTAATGGGGCCTCCTGCTGCCGCCGCACCGCCAGAGCACGATTTCTGTTCTCATCCTGAAGCAAAGTTCTTAACCCGAGGTAATATTTCTGGGTTAGCAGAGTCTGTAACCTGAAGCATATGTAACCTGAAGCGTAAGTAACCCGAGGTACCACTGTAGTTGGATGGCATCCTGTGACTTCACATATCATGTGGAAACCAAACAGAACCAATCATCCGATGAGTTTCTAAATGTATTCTGCATGAGCTGGAATCTGCTGCAAATAAAAAGCCCTGCAAACAGAAAGCACACAGCCAAACTACTCTGTGAAGTAAAGGAATGGTCTTTACATGGTCCATTCCTATTCTGTCTGAATCTCCTGAACAGTAGCTATGAGCTATTGAGTCATCTAGAACCTGTATCCTGCACATAATATTCCAAAGGCTGGACTCCTGGTCGCCTAATTTAGGGCAAGTAGGCCATCTAGTTTACTTAGTCTTATCTCCAGCCATGGACACCACTAACCCAGGATACAGGCAGCCCCCCCCCCCCATTTGAAAACCATTGGAAAAGCCTGCGAACACCCAATTTCTGCCCCCATTCCACCCCACTCCAGCCCCACTGTACCCTTTCAGTGACATTTCAGTGATGTCTTTGTGATGTTTCTGGGTCACTTCCAGGTTCCGTGTGATGCATATATACGCGGTCATGCACATACTGCACATACTGAACAGGTGTAAATGGAGGGCTGCCTGTACAATCGTTAACTGTATAAAAAGGTAAAGGTAAAGGACCCCTGACAGTTAAGTCCAGTCACTGACAACTCTGGGGTTGCGGCGCTCATCTCGCTTTACTGGCCGAGGGAGCCAACGTTTGTCCGCAGACAGTTTTTCCGGGTCATGTGGCCAGTCTGACTAAGCCGCTTCTGGCGAAACCAGAGCAGCGCACGGAAACGCCGTTTACCTTTCCGCCAGAGCAGTATCTATTTATCTACTTGCACTTTGACGAGCTTTTGAACTGCTAGGTTGGCAGGAGCTGGGACTGAGCAATGGGAGCTCACCCCGTCACAGGGATTTGAATCACAGACCTTCTGATCAGCAAGTCCTAGACTCAGTGGTTCAGACCACAGCGCCACCCACCCCGATTAGCTGTATAAAATACTTCAAAAGATATGTGGGATGATTCTGAAATTCTCTTCTGCTTTACTTCTGCTTTGGCAGTGAAGAAACCATGGAATCTATGAGCATACAACTGTACACCTGCTTTTTGTAGGCATAACGGGCTCAAGAGTAAACCAACACGCACTATGGTTCATTAGTGGCTATTACTCAAGAGAAACAGATATGCAGCTACATACGTAGCAGTTTTCCCTGGGTAATAGTCATTAAATGAACCATGAAGATGACTCACTCTCATAACCCACTTATAGGACTGAACTTTTTAATTCTTCACTAATCGTTCGAAAATCCACATGAGTGTGTAAGCATTTTTTACTTTTGATATTTCTTTTAATCTTAAAAACATTTTAAGGTTTAAATAAAGAATCTGCTTGCTCATTTCACCAAATATTTGAGCAAGCGAGCTACACAGTCCAGCTAGCAATCTTGATGTGCATGGTAAAAAGGACCCAATACAGGTGCTAGCATTGCTCAACTGATAAAGAGTTGGGCACTGAGCTAGGAGACCTAAGTTGAAGTCCGAGTGGAGTCGGAGAGCTGAAAATAGTGCCAATATATTTCACATCTGGCAATCAATGTGCCCTTTAATTTCAGATAGTACATGGTTAAAGGTAAAGGGACCCCTGACCATTAGGTCCAGTCATGGCCGACTCTGGGGTTGCGGCGCTCATCTCGCTTTATTGGCCGAGGGAGCCGGCGTACAGCTTCCGGGTCATGTGGCCAGCATGACTAAGCCGCTTCTGGCAAACCAGAGCAGTGCACAGAAACACCGTTTACTGCCAGAGCGGTACCTATTTATCTACTTGCACTTTGAGGTGCTTTCGAACTGCTAGGTTGGCAGGAGCACGGACTAAGCAACGGGAGCTCACCCCATCGCGGGGATTAGAACCACCGACCTTCTGATCGGCAAGCCCTAGGCTCTGTGGTTTAGACCACAGTGCCACCCATGTCCCTTATACATGGGTACATGGCTAGGTGAGTCTAAAAAGCCCTATGAGGGAGGCTTAGTTTGGTTGGAATCAAGGATACACTTCTAGAGTTATTGCTAAATACATTACTCCTGGTAAATGATCCACAATAGCCGCTAGAGAGCTGTGAAAATTTGTGACCTGGGCTTTTTAGACTCATCTACCCATGTACTATCTGAAACCAAAGGGGCGCATTGTTTGCCAGGTATGATTCCCCCCCGCCCCAGCTTTTCTACCCCACTATCCTACTTCATGTGGTCTTGGACTATCACTGCCTTTAATAACTGTGTTTATTAACCATTATTATGTTAATTATTACTTAAACTCAATGCGAAGTGCTTTATGTTTTTTTTTTAAAGTAAACAGTCGTATGCAGTGTAAATTGATGAAGCAAGAGCAGCAGATAGTTTTTCATCTGCATATTTTCATGCGGACTTACAGAAAATGACAGTGTTGCTATTGAACCACTGAACATACCAAAAAGAAGAAGCAATAGCCAGTGTGTGAGAATGTGGTTTGGAGAGATGTTAACCTGTTTGTCATGTTTACTGTCAGTGCTGCAACTTACAACAAATCAAATGATTTCTCTTTCCAATTCAATGCTACTCTGAGCAGCCTAAGGTTTGCAAGGGCAATTTCAAAGACTTTTGGAACTACCAACTTTAGACCACCTGTCAATCCGGCCAAGGTCTGAAATTACACAACCACATTTCAAGTGTATTACAGCAGTGCACATGAAGAGGCTGCCCAGCTCTGGAAACCACCCAGCACTAGATAAAAGAAGAATGCTGAACTGGAAGTATGGAAACTGAAGTGCTACAAAAGAACTTGGTATAATTAAAGTGAGTGCATGCGTCTTCCTGTTTGGTAAAATCACAGTGCTGTGGCTTCCAGTACTAAGAAATGATGCACCACTGCAGGTGCTGACACAAGTGATTTGGCAACTAAAATACAGTATATCCAGGCAGAGACGCGTAAAACAATATCGTCAGGGTGCAACACAGGATGCAAAGGAACCTGGTTGCTCCTGACTTCCTGTTTCTGCCCATTTAAGAGGACAGAAGAAAGAAAAATGTTGCCGTTCCCTACTCACTGCAACACTCATTGGAAATTATGGTTTTAAAAAGGAGACGGGGGGTGGGGGAGAGAGACTGTTCCATGTCCCTTTCCTATCAAGTCTTTCATATTTATGAAGTATGAAAGGATGGGGAGGGGGTTTCCCAACCATATGTGTTGGGAGTCTATGTATCAATTACATTATGCATCAGGTGAGACAAGACATCTGGAAACTATTAACTCCACATATATTAGACCTGGGGTGCCAACTTGAATAAAATATTGGGGGCCCAGGTTAAGCCCTGCCCCACATAATCAAACACATGACATGCCACACATATACACCATTTGAATGACAACACCCATCAACTGGGGAGGGCAGCCCCTTCAAATATTTTAGGGGTGGCGAAGGAACCTCAGCCCCCAGGAGTTGACTCCTATCTACGTATTAGACTGCTGCATAGCTGTAAATGAAAGGCAACTTCCTTCCGGTAGTGGGTGTTTAACCTCCATTCAGATACATCTGAAATGTATCGCCTAAGAAAATCTCAGTGCTCTGGCTAAGCTGATAAGAGTAACAAAAGTTAGACAGGCTCCTATTTAGAGACAAGAGGGGGATGGAGATGCTGAAAAACTTGGCCCATTCGGTGTTCAATTACTTAGTTCACTGAACTTTCCAATATAGCCTAATTCTTTTCTGAACTGAGCTGCAACCATTTCATCTTTATCCAAGCACTGATCCCAGCCAGATAGTGTGCAGAGCAATCAGCCATGTTAGCAGGCTTGATGAAACAGTGTCACGGAATTGACACACTGACACAGTAATCTGCAATCAGAGTGGAAAGAACTTGCTATCATGTGCTAATTCTGTTTGTACATACTAACATTCTGACTTAAGTTTGTGTAACAAGTCAAACTAGTTTTCCCTTCTTTGTCATGAAGGGGGAGTTCATGATCCTTTCATTACTTTTTATTAAATAAAATATAAAATAAAAACATTCCTTCCAGCAGCACCTTAGAGACCAACTAAGTTAGTTATTGGTATGAGCTTTTGTGTGCATGCACACTTCTTCAGATACTTTTACTTTTTACTTTTACTTTTTACTTTTTATTACTTCACCATAAGTAAACCTTCAAAGACATATTTACATCTATGCTCCCATTTAAATCTGATGGCGTTATTTTCATTTTGGCATACCAAGGAACAAAAAGAGCCAAAGCTCATTTCCAGGAGTTCCTGCAAGGATTGTTGGATTGTTAGAACGACAAAAAAAGTTATCACTTATTAAGCCTAGTGGAACTGCCCATCTCCTCTCTCCATGGTCACCATATACAATGTCCCAAATTGCTGCTGTTTACTAAAGCTCCACAATCAACTGACTTCTCATGTGAAATGACTTGCTTTCTTCTTCCTCTACTCAACTGTTTTGCTCTACTATACCCACAAGGTGTTTTCAAATAATAAAATTACACAAAAGCTAAAAAATACCATAGGTCAAATAAAAAACCCAATGCCATATACAGATTTTTTAAAAAGTAACAGATTAAGACTCCTACAAGACTCTGCTACTTCTCCATTGCTGAATTTTGTTGTGGTTTTGTTGTTTAGTCGTGTCCGACTCTTCATGACCCCATGGACCAGAGCATGCCAGGCACTCCTGTCTTCCACTGTCTCCCGCAGTTTGGTCAAACTCATGTTAGTAGCTTTGAGAACACTGTCCAACCATCTCATCCTCTGTCATCTCCTTCTCCTTGTGCCCTCCATCTTTCCCAACATCAGGGTCTTTTCCAGGGAGTCTTCTCTTCTCATGAGGTGGCCAAAGTATTGGAGCCTCAGCTTCAGGATCTGTCCTTCCAGTGAGCACTCAGGGAGGATTTCCTTAAGAATGGATAGGTTTGATCTTCTTGCAGTCCATGGGACTCTCAAGAGTCTCCTCCAGCATCATAATTCAAAAGCATCAATTCTTCGGCGATCAGCCTTCTTTATGGTCCAGCTCTCACTTCCATACATCACTACTGGGAAAACCATAGCTTTAAATATTTGGACCTTTGTTGGCAAGGTGATGTCTCTGCTGTTTAAGATGCTGTCTAGGTTTGTCATTGCTTTTCTCCCAAGAAGCGGGCGTCTTTTAATTTCATGACTGCTGTCACCATCTGCAGTGATCATGAAGCCCAAGAAAGCAAAATCTCTCACTGCCTACATTTCTTCCCTTTCTATTAGCCAGGAGGTGATGGGACCAGTGGTCTTAGTTTTTTTGATGTTGAGCTTCAGACCATATTTTGCACTCTCCTCTTTCACCCTCTTTAAAAGGTTCTTTAATTCCTCTTCACTTTCTGCCATCAAAGTTGTGTCATCTGCATATCTGAGGTTGTTGATATTTCTTCCGGCAATCTTAATTCCTTTGCTGCACAAAGTAAAGCTACTCTCACTAGAAAAGGGGCAGCTTACCTGCTTCTTGAAGACCAACTATGAGCTAAGCAGTGCAAACTTCATAGAGAAAAGCATTCAACAGCTGAGGAGCTAATCCAGTCAATCCAGAGCCAGTGCGTTAAGACTGGTCTTTAGGTCCAGAAAACTAAACTAAGATCTGGGTTTCCCTAAGACGTACCTTTGCTGTAGGAAGCAGTAGAAATTTTATATTTCTAATTAAAGCACTGGTATTCCCAGAATAAATGCAGAATCATTTACAAATTATGTGCAAGAAATCACGGAGGGAAACTGTTCAATACAGTTGTATGCTGCACTCATTTTCTGCTCTACTGGAGGCAATAAGGATCCACCCTATTAAACTGCCCACTACAGACTGCAAGGTCTCTTGTGTTTTGTCTCCCAAAAGGTTCAGGGGCAGCACAGATTTCTCTCCTCTTTGGGTCTGAGTCTAGAAACCACATCAGTTGCACTGTGAATATAATTCTTTATTGGCCTTACCCTTCCTTGTTGGCTCATCCATCCAAATGGAATTCATCCCATCTTTTCACCAGGGGACAAGAAAACATTTTAAAATGAGCACAAAAGAGGAAGCTAAAGGCAACAGGGTATAAAGATCACTGCACAAAAGGCTTCTGCCTGAGCTGCTCCCAGGAGGGCTAAGAAGATTTACAAACCAACACAGTCCATAAATGTTAAACAATTTTGAAAGTCAGCATTAACTGATTGTGATTACAAATCCTTAGTTGTAGAGAAGTTGTAAAAATCAAGCTGTATTCATAGCAATTTACCACCAGTTATTTTATACATTCTGGTACTGCTGAAAGGACAGTTTATCTCTGTCTGTGAACTGGTCTGCTAATGACAAATGAAACATGCACGGAAATGCAGTACTGGCTCTATTCTCTCAAAATGTAAATTAATTCACATTGAAAAGGAGCAGTGTGCATATTATTGAGGTCTGCATCCTAGCCTATCACTTCGCACTTCAGCTGAAATTGTACATAATAAAGCTAGATATCCAAATTTGATGAAAATGTCAACTGTTCATTATTAGGAGATTTAACCTTACAAAGCATTCCACTAAAACGAAAACCAAAAAGGTTTTAAGATCTGTGAATGAAATGGAGCCTCAGATGAACTGAAAAATCACACTGATCAGATCTGCACATCATGGTAAGCCAATGCTCGCCTTGCATATGCCAACTGCACCCACTTTGGGCTAGTGCGTGAAATAAATAGGCCATGAAACCTATCTAAATGATACACCCGAACCGAGGTTCATGCTGTGTTTCACTCAAACAAGCCATGAGTGGGTAATCCAGGAACAGACATTGACTTGTCATTATGATTTATCTCCCCCCCCCCCCCATTAGTGCATTTGTAGAAAAGCATTGGCTATGATTTACCAGGCCAGCAAACTGGGTGACTAAATGCAGCATGGGAATGTACAAAACTCTCTTCTTCATCTAAAGTTTGGAAAGAGGGAGATCTAAACGCTGTAATTCAAAGTGACCACATTATCAGAGAATACAAAAGAACAGTTTATAAATATAATTCATAGGAAACTGTAACATTTTTTTTTAAAGTGTTTGTTCCTTAGTATCTTTGAATGAAGCAAAATGGTTTACAATAACCTAACAGCAACATCATTCATAAGTTTGGAGGCACTGACTGTGAAAAGAGGCCAAGAATTACAACTCTGTTACCATAGTACATTTTGGGAGGTATCCAAGCTCTGTTCCCTTTATAAACTCAAATTAGAAATCTCTTAGTACAATGTGATTAGAAGATCGTCTTAATCTGCAAAACCAAATCACATAAATGGATTTCAGAGCAGTTTTCAAATGGCAAAATCTCCTAGTACACGTGGAGAACTACAACCACGGAAAACAGCTGGTTAAAAATGGCATATCCTTGCAACTTGGGCTATCTAAACTGTTGACTTCAGTATAATACCAATTCCATGATAAACTGCAGCATTTTAGATTTTAAAATAGTAACAACTTTCCTTCTTCCTAGCCACCAGCAGTTTACATTAAATTTCATCTGAAACACTGCAGCCCAAATATAGAACTTCCCTTAATCCTTGGATAAACTAATAATGTTAAAAGCCTACGTTTGCTCAGATTTATAATAAAGCTTTCTTAGACACACTAAATAAATGTAGAAAGCAATACAAGCCTGCATTCAAAAGGCATAGTACTTACTGGCCATTATTAAATAAATCAAATTTGGTATCTACAATCCAAGAAGGATTTGTGGTAACAACACCTGTGTGACTAGTTTAGGGACATGGGATGGGCCATTTTTGATAAGCCAACATAGCTACAAAATCCTCTTCTAGAGGTCAATGTAAGGTGAACCCTCCCCTCCCCACACAATTTAGCCAACCAGTTGTGAAAAATGCAGGACAAAAGGTCTCATTTGTTCCTACTGAAGTCAAGATGCACCAAGTATTAAAACATTTCACCATCCCCTCTTTGCAGGTGTTATTTCCCCAGGAAGCACTCAAAGGAGTATTAAAGTTTTCACAGAGAAGAGAGGATTCATCTCCGTTGCCTTAGCAACTGAGCTGACACTCCCTGTTTTGCTATGCTAGGCAAAAAGGAAGCATCACCCTGCCGCTTCTTGGAAGGGCATCAGAATGTAGATCTGAATGTGGATTTTGTAATGGAATCCCTGGCTGGCTGGGTTCACATAGTAAAAAAGAAACAAGATCCCCCCCCCCTTTTTTTAAGCAAAGCAGCAGATCGTTAGTAAGAAAGAAAAAAGTGCCACTTGAAAGCACACTCAAAAGTGTTCTCGGCAAAAGAATAATGGTACAACTCTAGTTAATGCTTATCACTTACCAGAGGTTTACATAAATATATATCAGTATTATATGCATGTACATATGGATACATAACAAAAGTATGCTTAACATACAATTCTAACAGAAAGGCCTCTTGAACATGATTGCTGCCAAGTCTGAGGCTGTAGAACTTGCATGGCTTCCTGGTACTCTAGAAAGCTGCAGGCGATGAATCAATAAGGCTGGAGCACAAGCTACATAAATCTCAAGGTAAATCCAACTGAACATAGGTGAAAGCAGATTACTGCACCTATGACATGGAAGTGACTCCAGTGAATAAGAACTACTCTTTGCTTCTGTTGCACCATCTAGTAGCCATCCAGCAGAGCATTTCCAGGTGACAAAGAGGCTTCTGAAATTTGGCTAGGAGGAGGAATGATGAACCTACTGGAGACAAGTTTGCCAGGCACTTAGATGATAAAGTTTCTCATATCTGCACTAAATTAGATACCCTCAGGGCTAGTCCTGTAGAAGAGTCCAGAGCACCATTGGGTCCCTTATTATTGCATCCTCAGGATTCAGACTAGTTGTTTCAAGGAGTTTAGCCCTTTATATGCATTATCAGTCCTTGCCCCTTGTGTGCCCCATGGGCAAGATCTCCTTCTCCCATGCTCCTGGTTCTTAATGATTCCCAACAGGCAGACAGCAAGGTAAATATGACATGTACCCACCTGGTGCCTAAACTCATATTGGAAGGCCATGGACTTATTATATGTTCTAAGATAAACAAAACGCTCTTGCTCTTCGAGAAGCTAAGAGCACAGGGAGAGCAGGCCAAATGTCCAGGATCCTGTGTTTATAGTGTCCAACCAAATGCCTGTTGCCAGCCTCCTGCCCCCACCACCACGATGCCCCACCCTCCACTTTCACCCACACCCACTTCTGCTACCAGAACTCCCGGGCTTTTGATGAACCCTGCGAGAGCAGGGCCATTTCTCTTAGCATTGCCACTTGGCTTCTCCACCTCGGGGTGGGAGATGAGTGGACACCACTGTGCAGTAGAATGCCTCCCTTTCACCCCCAGCGGTAGAAGTGGTGGGGTGGCCCAAGCATGGCCTCTTGCACTTTTACCACCAGAGGCAGGCACTTCACCCCACTTCATGGGCCTATGGCAAGCCCACAAGCAGAACCTGAATGTAACAGCACTCTCTGCACCTGCAATACTCAGCAATGGGTATTCAGAGGCATACTGCCTCAAAACAGGGGTGTCAGAACATAACCATTGTGACTGGAAGCCATTGATAACTTTATTCTCCATGAATTTGTCTAATCTTTTTAAACCATCCATGTTAGAAGCCATCACTGCATCTTGGAGGAGCAAAATCCACAGTAGGTGCTGTCCGAATAAATGCTTTTTTTCCCTTTTCTATTTTACATCCTCCAACATTCAGCTTCATTGGATTACAAGTTCTTGCATGGACAGACAGAGAAAAAGTTTCTCCACCCACCTTCTCTACACCATGAGTAATTTTATACAGTTCTATCATGCCCCCTTTGCTATTTATCTAGAGTAAAAAGCCCCAGATGTTGCAGCTTTTTCCTCATAGGGAAGTAGCTCCAACCACTTGGTCCTTTTTGGTATGGTGTCAGCAGGCAAGGAAAAGCTGGGATCTTGTCTGCCAACTGCTAGGATATAACAACAGCTAGCAGAGTTTAGGAACCAGACCAAACACCACATTCTCTTGTAACATGATGGAAGCTGTATGCCAATGGTTGGTAGAACCAAATCCAAATGGGTTGGGGCCAATGCTCAATATGGGTGTTGCAAAGGCCACACATTCCTTGTGTTCACACACATCCACAGATTTTTCATCTGTTGATGAGAGGGAGAGGTGGGTAAGCTGGATTCAGCTCACAAGCCAGACGGTCCCCACCCTTGATCTAGAGCATAAAGCAAACAAGGGCATTGGCAGCATCTGGCTAGAAAGTGAAAACCCGGGCCAATATAAAGAGAAATATCAATCAGTCAAGCCTTTTATTTGTATGCCACCTTTCCAAAGTTAAAACTATGCTCAAGGCAGCTTACAACGTATTAAAAAAATACATAACTACAAACCTAAAAGCAGTTATAAATAATAAACGAAATTTCAAAAAGTACACAACCAGTTTGAACAATTTCCACATAAATCCAAAATAAAGATACAAAAAATTAGTATCAACAGCAACAATACCCTTCCAACAAAAGCCCCTCACAATACCTCAACCCAAGACAAATAAATAAGCTGTTAGCATGCATGTGTTTGCATGCATATTTGAAAGCACCTCGAATTGCACATTCCATACAAAACAGTGTGGTACTGATAGATGGGATCCTTATTCAGAGGTGCATTTATGTCCAGAGTTTGCCATCCTAGTTATGCATGCATACAAGATACAGATCTCCTTCACAGGATCAGGGCAACTGAATGCAGATGTCGCTGAACATCTACAACTCCCACCAGCCCCAGCAAGCATGGCCAACAGCCAGGCATGATGCGAGATGTGGCTCCACAACATCTGGTGGGTCAATGTTTCCCCATGCACAATAATAATAATAATAATAATAATAATAATAATAATAATTTATTTATACCCCGCCCATCTGGCTGGGCTTCCCCAGCCACTCTGGGCGGCTTCCAAAAGAATATTAAAATACTGTGATAGGTACATCAAACATTAAAAGCTTCCCTAAACAGGGCTGCCTTCAGATGTCTTCTAAAAGTCTGGTAGTAGTTGTTCTCTTTTACATCTGGTGGGAGGGCGTTCCACAGGGTGGAAGGCTCTCTGCCTGCTTCCCTGTAACTTGGCTTCTCGCAGTGAGGGAACCGCCAGAAGGCCCTCGGTGCTGGACCTCAGTGTCCGGGTAGAACGATGGGGGTGGAGACGCTCCTTCAGATATACTGGACCGAGGCAGTTTAGGGCTTTAAAGGTCAACACCAACACTTTGAATTGTGTTCGGAAACTACTTCAAGCAGCTTTTCGGAAACTATCATAAGCTGACAATGGTGCTCTCTTCCCTGTTGTTCCTTATCTCTATGTAACCCTGTCTTTCTGCAAAGAAAACATCTTGCTTTCTGGGTTAAGTCCCCCAACCCCCAGCCAGTATGAACAGTGGTCTGGGATGAAGAGAAGGAGCCCAATAAGCATCTGAAGGGCTACACGATCTCCACTACCATCACCAATGAGATGCACAACATAATTTACATTTGACGCCTGGGTCTTTATTTCCAAATATGCAGAATATTTGGGGCTATTATTCAAAATACATCATTGGTAACATATACTAAAGTGACTGTGAAAAATTTGAGAAAGACAAAATGGAGGGAATTAATTAAAACAAAGGAAAAGTTGGGGTGGTGAGGTTAAAAGAGTAGCTGCTGCTGTTCTAACCATTCATTTTCTTCCCTTTCACATTCAAAGCTGGCCACAAAATCAATACAATATTGAACAGACCTCTTTAAAATCTATCCCCTGAATCTCATCCATCTATATACCACCCAACTGTCAGTAACTGTGCTGATAGTCAGATTAAGTACTCCCTCTGGGTGAAGGTAGTTAATTCGCGGACTGATGAAATCTTCATGCTTAGGTTTGCAGAAAACTAGATTTGGGGCAAAATAATATCAATTCAGAGTGGGGGGAGAACTTTAAAAGATTCAGACTCTCCAGAACTAATGGCACCAGCATGTACCTTCCAATCATCACATGCCCATGTTGATGAACAAGCAGAGGGGGCTATGTTTATCATCTCACGATTGCACCGGACTGGGTGAAGTTTAGATCTTAAAAGGTTCGTGAATATCTGGAAACTGGGATTGAAATGTGGGGGGTTTAAAATTAGTTATTCAGTATATTTCCATAATGATTTCCCTCCTCCTGGAGATATTCTCACATTGATTCATATATTTCTTTTAATAGCTTGCAAGACGTCATGTAACCATATAATAGCAAGAGATTATTGTTGTAATAAATAATGTTGTCCTGTGTCTTATTTCTTGCCGCTAGAGACCACGAAGTTTATGCCAACATGGGCTAGAATTTGTTCCTAAGGGCATTATCCACAGCTGTTGAAACAAACGTCATATGACCCTTGTCTGCCCTGATAAGTATCACACTCACTGTTATTTCTACAGCTTTAAGTGATAAATCTTTAGCTAAACCTAGACAATAAGAACCAATGCAAGGAAATTTCACAGAGATTACCTATCTTTGTAGTTTATCTTTCCCTGTTGTACGGAAACCCATAAAATGCAAGGTTTCATCCAGTATGCTTTTTCACAGATAAAAAGGCTGCTTCCCCTGTTATATAATTTGTACATACAGATTCATACCCTGTATAGGGAAATATTTATTTCGTAATGTCCAAATGACAGCACTGATGTATTTTTTCTATTCAAACGAACATATGAGGAAGCAGATGCAGTCTCACTTCCCTTGGCTTGAAGCATGCTTTTTTTAAAAAATAAATAAATAAATGCAACAATACCCAGACAACAGAATACATACAACATCATTCAGGGGTATGGATCAGTAAGTCCAAAAAATAATAATAAAGAAAATCTTCTCAGCACTGTAAATGCAACTGCCAGTAAAAGGTGAAAACAATGGTGGTGCAGAAATACCTGTGGGCAATCAAAAGTGAAACCAAGCAGCCTACCTTCTGCAATAATTAGCATTATAGGCATAATAATAATTAGCATTATAGACTAGGGACATCTGGCAGTGATAACCCAGGTTTACAATCTTGCCATGTTGCTGAGTGCACCACCAAGCCTGGATCTCCATAAGGCAGTGGCAGTGGCAGCCAAAAATGCTCATCATAAATAGCTGAGAAATCAATGTGAAGGCCTTCGGATTTGCAGTCTGCTTTATCTCTAGAATAGAGTAAATCAATGGAGTGCATGTTGAGTTGCCTTTTAAGACTAAGGTTCCAGCTGCTGCACAATGAAGCACAAAACCTCCTGACTGAAGTGAGTTTCTGAGGTCACACTACAATCTAAATGCTCTTCCCCAAATGATCAAGTTCCAAATGTTGAATTGGTATGGATATTTCTTAAGCTGCATTTATATGTAGATATTTTGCAGATTTTATCTGCAATCATACCGTGCCACATTGCTAGATACTTGACCTGAGCCAAAGGAACGTGCAAGGTGCTATTTATAAGCACATAATTTATTTTTATTTATTTATTTATTTTAAAGTCCAAGCAGTTTATTTAAAATAGATTACTCATAAAACAGTGATAAAACCAACAAACATTCAAAACAACCCTACATCCTAGGCTTACTGAAACAAAACAAAAAAATGTTTCTAGCAAATGTCAAAAACAATACAGTACAATGAAGTTGCCTTCCTGATGTAAATAGGCAGATAGTTTTATGGGAACGGCTTTAGCTCCGTAGTATACAGAGTTGCTCAAGTTCACAGAATGAGTTTCTGGTAGAAATGGAGCATTTAAACCCAGGTCTCCAAAGTCCAACACTTTATGCAATTACACAGTTGAATGGAGTGACTACAGCCATTTTCATTATTGCCAGTTAGGTGTCTTTTATACCATGTGACAAATACAACAGCTCAATACACAAAAGCACTGTTAAGATGTTGGCCTGTATGTGGTGGGGAAGGGGAAACAGAATTACACTGGATGACAAAACACTTACACACACTTGCTGTAACTTCTGAAAGAGCGTATGCAAAGAGTTTCCTGGTCTCGTGGAGGGGGCCTGTTCACATGCAGGTTATGAGTGAGTAGGCTCTTTCACACATTATGCCAGATGCACATGGGGCAAAGCCAATGGCCACAAGCATGCAGAGTCCTATTTCCACGTTATGTGCATTCTGATGACCATTTAAACAGAGCTTAAATTTTGTACATCTAAAGAAGAAAAGGAAAGAATTTTACTTTCCAAATTTGCATCTACTGAAACACTGCAGTCATGTGTTGGAAATACAGTGGTGCCTCGAGTTACAAACACCTCAGGTTACAAATGCTTCAGGTTACAAACTCTGCTAACCTGGAAGAGTTACCTCGAGTTGAGAACTTTGCCCCAGAATGAGAATGGAAATTTTGTGCCAGCGGTGCAGCGGCAGCAAGAGGCCCCATTAGCGAAAGCACACATCTAGTTAAGAACAGTTTCAGGGTAAGAATGGACTTCCGGAATGAATTAAGTTTATAAATGGAGGTACCTCGGGTTACAGACGCTTCAGGTTACAGACTCCGCTAACCCAGAAATAGTACCTCAGGTTAAGAACTTTGCTTCAGGATGAGAACAGAAATCGTGCCGTGGCAGCGGGAGGCCCCATTAGCTAAAGTAGTACCTCAGGTTAAGAACAGTTTCAGGTTAAGAACGGACCTCTAGAATGAATTAAGTTCTTTACCCAAGGTACCACTGTACTTGATCACCATCCATTAATCATATACTGTGATTCTGTATGTAATATGTTTAAATCTATAAAACAGAGTGTTGTGAGTTGTTGTTTTTTGTTGTTGTTTTTTTTACAAAACAGCAAGGTCCTGCATAATGAAACATTAAGTGGGTTTAAAAATGAAACACCTGCATGGATGTTCCCAATCAATGTGACTCTTCAGTCAGGATGGGATTTTCAATTGTAACTGTTTTGGCTTGAATTTAAAAGTTTGATTTTTTTTTTAAAAGACATGTCCATAAAATTAGATCTGTTTTTCTTTATCCTAGGGTAAACATTGTCAAATTATGTTCCTGACAAATTAAGATCTAATATGTATTTCCCCAGCCCAGCCCCACTCCAATTTTTTTAAGAAACCACCATCAAATCCTAATGGACATCAAATAGAAACAAATAAAAGCTAAAATGAAGAATTCCTATTCTCCTTGAAGTGCAATGATGCTGTCTAAAGTGAACTTACAATGAGAGCCTATAAAAGGCTTATATAAAAAGCAAAGCGCAGCAGATCAACCTACTTGAAAATCTCCATTGCCATGACAACAGAAGCACAGCATTAAAGGGCCAGTGAACCTTTACAAAACCTGTTTGTGAAAATGTAGCATCTGCTGTTTTCAGGCATTTTTATATTAAAATAGGACTTCTTATGACATATTATTTTGTTAGATCATTGAACAAAAAGAGCACACGACCCATAGCCTTTTAAAACATTTTTTTAAAAAAATCTAGCACATATACAGCAACGCAATTCATGTGGTGAACTGAGAAGAAACAGAGTTCTACCTACGAACTGGTTAATACACTTATTGTGTGAGGGGGGAAATGAGGACTTGAACATGAGTTATTTTTAAAGCTGTATACCTAAAGACAAAAAACAATATCTGTATACTATTTGTTGCTACTTAATTTACTGAAACATATACGTAAGTAATTATTTATTTTAATACAGGTACATTACCTATTGTAACATATACATGCTTACATACTGTAAGTAGCTAGCTAGAAAACTAGATTATACATACAACACACACTAGTTAATGTGTGTGAGAAAGAAAACTTGCAATCCACATACATGTGAAATATTAAACAATTTCCCCAACTGTTCTGTTTTGGTGAATTCATCACCTGTTCTCACTGTTTCTGGTGCCATATGCATTGCTTGGTTTCTGTTGCAAGTTCAGTTGCAAGTGTGCAATTTTATATTGGATGAATTTTATATTGGTTGAATTTAGCATCCTGACAATCATAGCTTTCTAGCACTTATGGATACAAAAAGAAACACAAATTATATATTATCCACACTGCTTCCCCAAACCTATTTAGTAAGCCTTTGCAGGTGAATAAGAAGCAAAGCGAGAAGTTGTCCAAGGCCACAGAATATATCCCTTGGGCCTTGAACCCAAGTCTCCCATATCACAGTGTAACTCATTAACCAACAGGCCACAATGACTCTTCTATTGTAACAGAAATCATTTTGCTTGGATTTGTTTCTATGACCAGGGGACGCAGGAGCAAACTAAAATGAGGTACCGTAATTTAATCCCCAAATAACCAGGACATTTTCTCTGTTGACATCTCAGGATAACACAAGATGCCTCTCTACAGTGGTACCTCGGGTTAAGAACTTAATTCGTTCTGGAGGTCTGTTCTTAACCTGAAACTGTTCTTAATCTGAAGCACCACTTTAACTAATGGGGCCTCCTGCTGCCGCTGTGCCGCCACTGCATGATTTCTGTTCTCATCCTGAAGCAAAGTTCTTAACCCGAGGTACTATTTCTGGGTTAGAAGAGTCTGTAACCTGAAGTGTATGTAACCCAAGGTACCACTGTACATCAAAGCAGGATAACTACATTTACCATTATACTCACTTAGAACATTAATTTCAGCTCTCCCTGGCATGGTTTTGGTAGATAGGCCACCTCACAACTGTGAAACCCCCCACTCCCACTGCCATAGCACAAAAGCTGAGGTAGCGAAGAAATCTGAGATAAGTCATAGGATCCATGTAGACAGCACCACAGGAAAGACAGCTTCGAAAAATTTATCCCAGCTGCTCCTTGGCAGGATTCAGTTCACAGATTCAGCTAAGCAGGATCCAGCTAATCGAGTAGAGGGCCATGACGCCTTCCAGAGACAGAGGACACCATTGCTACAGTGATCTGGGCTGGAGGAGAAATGCACACGTCTCCCCTCCATTCTGCCATGATGAACAGTTACCGGTATGAAATGAAGGGTCTTGATGCCTGGACAGAAGCATTCATAGATGCCACTACAGAATACACTATACCCAGATGGGAGTATTTTGGCAAGTCATCCCCAAAAGCCAGAATCTCTCATCATGTCATCTATATTAGCAAACACACACACAAAGAGCTCAGAGCTGGGGCAGAGGGAAGCGCTCTGAAATCTGCCCACTCTAATACACAGGGAAAAAGAGACACTTCAGAGCTTTCCTTTCCAGGGAGTTCCACTTTGCCCTTTTCCTACTGGTCTTCTGCCATGGTGTTATAACTTTTCTGTTTAGAAAAGCCTTTAGACAGCCTATTACTACCTAGCATGCATTGCTCTGTGGGGGCATAGTGTTTCTTCAGTTCTTTATTGCTCTTGCTTTAACTCTTTAATCTCTGGGGCGCCTGCTCTGTTTGGCAGTTTTTGTTACTTTATTTTATTATATTTCTATTTATTACTTTAATATGTTGCATTTTTAATTTTTATTACATTATGGTTGCATTGCATGCTTCAAGCTTATATAAGGAAAGTGGATATAAATATTTTGAATGAATGAATGAATAGCTGAACTTGTTATATTCATACAGTGGTACCTTGGGTTACATACGCTTCAGGTTACAGACGCTTCAGGTTACAGACTCCGCTAACACAGAGATAGTATCTCGGGTTAAGAACTTCAGGATGAGAACAGAAATCGTGCTCCGGTGGCACGGCAGCAGCAGGAGGCCCCATTAGCTAAAGTGGTGCTTCAGGTTAAGAACAGTTTCAGGTTAAGAACGGACCTCCGGAACGAATTAAGTACTTAACCCAAGGTACCACTGTAGGCCTAAAGAACATGTTACCTCTTATCTTCCTATCTTCCTCAACTAAGCTAGTGTGAAGGATGACATTCATACAAGAAGAGGGGGGGGGGGTAATTTGCTTATTTGTGTGAGGTACTCTTCCTAACAGGGTACACTGCTGGAGGGAAGGAAATGGGATTATGTACACTTAGACCTCCATTCCCTCTATAATACAGATTCGTTTATTATTTTCACCCTATCATTTATCCTGCTTTTCTGTTATTACAGGAGTAATCAAAATAGCATAAAATAATAGTGAAGAAACAACTGAATTTAATGTCCAGTTCAAAAGTTTCAGAAGAAGTGGACTTCCGGGGTGGCGCCATCGGTAATGGCGGACTCCCTCTGATCTGGAGGGACCAGCTCCATGGGAAATGGGTCTTTTCTGCTACGGCGAAGCGGGAACCCTTTCAAAAATCACAGGTGGATGAAGCCTGTGACCATGGGACTCGGTGGGCACCTTTAGCGCCCCCCCAACCCGCAAAGGAACCCACTAACGGGCTCCGGAGCGAAGAGGGGGAAGTGGCGCGGTGCTGAGAGTCAACTGCTTCTTCCGTGGAGCGAAGCCGCACAGCCGTTGCCGGAGAGCGCTGCCTTTTTCCTGGGACAATTTGGCTTTTAAAACAATCACCCGTGAGTACTTAAATTTCGGACAATTGGACTCTAAATAAGGACTTGCGAGTAAAAAGGAAAATTGGACTTAAAAGTTTACTTCAATTTGGCACTGAAACGGGAAGGTCTAAACAGGAAGTCAGCCTTCCGTTTCTTTGTAGATAGATTAAAGCAAAGACATGGCAAACTAGAGCTCAGAAAATCGCTTGTAAAGGATTAACTTTCATCATTTAAAATTGTTGAACCCCCTTCGGAAGCAGGAGAAGAGGGGGGATTTTTTCCGGACTGTTTAAACCTGCAGAAGTGAGTGTAAAGCAAAGTAACTTTCCACCGTCTTGATCCTGGAGCGGGGTGTCAGGACTGACGTTTTTTGAAGCTCATTGACCAGAGACAAACGTTTTTGACAGATAGCTAAAAGAAGAGAAACATAGTGATTCCATTGTTCTCCTTCGCATTTTAAAGGAACAAATATTCACAAAATATCTGAAAAAGGAAACTTTGTTGTTAGATCTGTCTTTAAAAGAAAAGAACAAATAGAAGTTTTTCCCCTAGAGGGAGCCTGTGAAACTGTAACCAATTCTGAATCGGGGAGCTTGCAGCTGTTACAGATTACGATCGTGGGAATAGACTTCTGACCTTGCAGGACAATGTATTCAGAAGCTCTGCTGTGTGCTCTCTGTAAAACAAGTGCCCTACTGGAACAGCTACATGAGAAGACGGACTTGATGACTGATGCGATCAGAAATTTTGAACAGGCAGTGGGAAATTATATGGAGCCCACCCAGGAATTAAATCAGGAGTGTGCCCTGACAGAACAGATGAGGGAAGAGGATGTTACTGAATCTTGGGCGCCAGAGATGGAGGGAGCTGTGGCCCAGCAGGAACATGAGCTCTTGGATTTGACAAATGAACTTGGAAAAAGCCAGATTTGGAAAGATAAAGTTTGGTTTGGTTTGGAAATGGGGGGTTGGATAGACCCCCCCCTATGCAGGGATGTTTGGACTTTTCAAGTCTGGCAATGGGCCATGAGATGTTTGGGGTTGTGGGGGCTCTTAATTTTGGAGGGACTTTGAAACATGTTCTTAAATACCACATGGAGTTTAGTGTGGACTATGGAAAAGGGGCTGATTTGTCAAGAAGGGTCAAAAATATTGTTAAGCTGGAGTTCCCACGAGCGAAAGGAGCAGGAGACAAAGGAAAATACAGCTATAAATATTAAGAAGAGCCGCGGAAGGGACATGGAAGGGACTTAAGGGCCTCAGATATAAGATTACCAGGTTAATGCGCAAGATTGATGGGATAAAAAGGACTGACAAAACCCAGGACCAGGAGGAAGAGACGCTGGATGAAGATTGGATTTTTTTTTATTGTTTTTATTAGGATTGTTTTATAAAATTGATGAATGTTAGAAAAATGTTGGAATGAAATTATTTGGCTTTAGCAAAAATGTTTAAAGAATTATGTAAGAATATTATGGTTATGAGAAATTGGTAAAAATAAGATTTAAGTTTTAAGCTGTAAGGTTTTTTATAGTAAGATAAGATTAAAATAGATTAAGGTAATGTAATGACACAATATTATGAAATATGGAAAGGATTTGCTGCGACAATTAATAACTAGGATACAAAAAAAGGGAGGAGGAGGAGGTCAAAGAAAGAAGGTAATGACAGTTAAGGATTTGAGAATATTGGATTTGTTTTTAAATGTTTGTGGTATATTTTTGTCTTTTGATTGTGTTGTGCTATTTTTTGATTTTGATTTTTATTAATTTGTATTGTTTGATGTGGTTTGTTTTTTCTTTGTTTTTTCTTTCTCTTTTTCTACTTTGTGTGTTTTTTTTTTTTGTCATTCTAAAAAATTTTCAATAAATATCATTTAAAATATATATATATATATACAGTGGTACCTCTGGTTGTGGACGGGATCCATTCTGGAGCTCCAGTCAGATCCCAAGGTTTTCACAACCGGAGGTGCCTATTCTGCACATGTGCGTGCCTCGGTAGAGCGCTTCTGCACATGCGCGCATGGCTAAACCCAGAAAAATACTTCCGGGTTTGCTGCATGCATATCCCGAAGGATACGTAACCAGAGGTGCTAATAAGTAGAGGTTCCACTGTATGTGTAAATAAACCTTATATCATAAAGGCAAAAAAAAAAAAAAAAAAGGTTCAGAAGAAGCCTACATGAATACAGGGCATTATTTTATTCAGTGAACCAGCATATTTAGCAGAAAATCCTATCCATTTATCCTATCCAAGGAGATGGAACACATACTTTCTTTCTTCCTTTTATCCTCACAGCAACCCTGAAAGCTAGGTAAGCTAAGAGTGTGGTTGGTGGCCAAAGGTCACACAAGGAACTTCATGAGTTAGTGAAGCTTTAAACCTGGACCTCCTTAGTCCTAGGTGGACAATGCTGTAATCACTACATCACACTGGCCCTTTTAAAAGGAAGACATATTCCAAGAGTTATCTATATTAGCTTAGGACACGGACCACGGTCTTTACTTTGGAGGCTACTTCAATTATTTATTTATTTCATTCAGTCTAATCCTGTCCACGAATCCTGTAATTACTATTTAAATCGTGGAATTTATGTGTATCATTTTATACTGCAACTTGTGGGCACCATCCATCCTAAAACTGCAGTTATATAGCAATTGTATAGAAACCCACTTGTGGTTTAGTAAATAAAATTCACTTCTCCCATGTATCCTATCCGGATCTCTAGGTATCACGTTATTTTTTCCTAAATGTTTTCAGGAGAGATGGTTTCAGTTTATGGTCACAGACCCGAATTTCAGGAAAGATGGGAATGCCATGTTTAATATTACAGACTTGAGAGGTGGGAGAGTGGTGGTAATCAGAGGGCAACATAGGAAGCAGATGGAACATCTAATTTGAGATATACCACCGGGGGTGGGGGGAGTACAAGCCTGGCAGGATAAAAGATGGGGAACACATACTTCCCAATTGCAAAAACACTAATTATTAAGTGTCAGGAGGTAGGTACCACTGAATGCCAGACTGATATCCCCCCACACCCCAGCTTTTAAACACCCTGCTTTGCACCATATGAGTTGCAATTGCCAAGTGAAAATTACTTTTCTAATTTCTGACTAGCAAGTATTTTTCAATTTGACACTCAGCTGCATTTTCCCATTAATTAGATGCTTGTCTGCATTATTAACAGTAGATGTTTTGAAATCCCAAAACATCAGCATTGATAATAAGCTGGCTAATTAAAATAAGACCTTTTATGCCAGAATTGTATGCTATATTTTTCAGATGAAAGTCACCTGTTTTTTTAAAAAAATGGGCTTTCTGAATTAACTTTTTTTAAAAACCCAATAGGCTTCTTGGATTAAAGCTTTTAAAAAATTATTAATAATATTATTACCATCAATTAACCCTGTTGAATGTCTTCCTCTGTCAATTTTCAGCATGAGTTGTGAGCTTTTGGGAAGTGGGGTCATACATTGCTTCAAGAAGGACTGCTTCTGAGGTTTTCCTTTTTACAACCCTGTTTACAGCAATTGCTCCCCTTAATCTGCTGCTTCAGTGCCATTCCAACCCATGCCCACCCTTATTCTTCCTTCTGCCCAGCCAATCTGGGACCATGTAACATGATGATGCCATGGTGTTACGTTGGTTAGATCTGACTACATGACTGAGAATATGTGAAACTCATTGAGAGTGAAGATCATACTTCCCCCACTGGTCACTAATAGGAACAATGTTTGCCCTCACTTCTGCAAGGGCAAAACACTTTTCCTCTTTCATCTCAGCCCATGGAAACAAACACCAAGAGGTGCACCACCACCCTATTTAGCTCACAGAGAGAGAGAATTTGAAATACACTACAAATCCACTCACATGATCACACAACAGCCGATAGGTTTGCTTCTAAATGCCAGATAACTGTGATGAGAAAGGGCCCATTCATAATAACTAATTGACCATAGTTTTTCATGGAACCAAGGTAGCAGACAATGGATGCAGTTGCTATGTGAGAAACATGGGCATGCAGATCCACTGACAAGGTGAGATCACTAACATATGAAACACTTACTCCTAAATTGGAATCAGGTTTAGTCATACGTTGAGGAGGCCCATTAAAATCAATGACTAACTTATGTCCCTTTGAGTTCAATGAATCTGTTTGAATAATGACTAAGAATGGAGCTAATTCTTCGTTTTCTTCATTTTTGATTGGTTGCCTTTGTTTGAAGTGCAGAGTGATTCACGGCCTGATACTATGGCTGTAGTATCAGTCAGATTCCTGGGTGATAATGGCATGTGAACTTGCATCATTCATTGGCTCACAAGTTAGTTGGAATGGTTTTCTTCCAGGACTAAAAAATTAAGGGCAGAATTTAGCCATCAAAGAAACACCTATTATTGTTTTCAGTGAGAGATATTTACGGTGTAAGCTGAAACTTATTTACTCAGAAATGTTATTGAATTCAATTTTTAATCCCAGGTTAATGGAGTTAGGATTGGAGCCTTAAGCACATTGCGCTAAAAACGAATTAACAGAAGTTTTGTTCAGCTTTATTTTTAAGGGCAAACAGGATGAAGGCTATTTCTTTCTAATTAACCAATTATATTTATGACCCATTCCAAGAATATTTGGTTCTTATTACACTCATACCTCCACGAACGTCCGCCCCCTCGATCATCCATTTTGGTGGACATCCGCGGCAAACCTGGAAGTACCAGAACGGGTTGCTTCCGGGTTTGCCGCTTCGCACATGCACAGAAGCACAAAGCCACTCCACGCGCATGCGCAGAGTGATGCTCTGTCAAGCGTCTCTTTCATCAAGCATCTGGGGCTCCAGAACAGATCCTGGACGCTCGACGAGGTTCCACTGTATATAACAATGATGAATATCCTGTGTCTCTCCAGATATAGTTGGAATATAGTTCTCATCATCCCATATCATTGGTCATATTAGCCAGGGCTGGAGTCCAGAAGCATTTGGAAGGCCACAGGTTAGCTACCTGTGTATGAAAGCACAAGGAATAATAGTTGCAAATCTTGCAGCTTATTTCTACCATTACAAACACAATCTGTGAATTTTTATGGCATCATTGAAATGGAAGCCCACAGAGGCATGTTGAATATACAAAAGGGATATTTATCAAAAGGCAAAATGTATGTTTCATGGAATCCGAGAGTAACCCAAGACATCAAAAAGCCATCTGAAAATAAATCCATGTGTTGCTTTTGACAACGGTGCAAAATAAGATGAAACTGCAAGAGCTTATGCTGATGCCGAAATATATATCCTTTGTTTCATTTGACACGCTTCCATTTCACATCAGCTTGAGATAGTGCTCACCTATGAATTTTGTTTCCATATATAATGCACCTAGTCTAATTTAAAGCAGACTACAGAAATGAAATAAATTATATCCCCTCAAACCCTTCAAAACTCAAGAATGGTTCACAACTACAGCAATAGTCTAGTCAATGTTCTCCTATATAAATATTGATGACCAGATAAATGTGGCTGAATTTGCCATGGGGGGGGGAGGCCTGTGACTACCATAGAGATGTCTTCCTGATATTCAGATGCTCTAGACAGGTCCTGGTCCACCTGCTGTGATCTTTACTCTTGTATGAAATGTATCTCAAAATGTACACTATGGTGACAACCCAAGCCATGTCTTCTCAGTGATAATATGTACTGCCATTGATTTCAACAAGACATGGTTGCACTGAATGATTCAATTAAGCTATTACAAGAACAAGAACAAAATCATTTAAAATATCTTTGAACAAACTTGGAAAATAAATGTGTCAAAAGGTTAATGCAAATGATGCAGTGAAAAAGGTGCAGACAGATGTTGTAATGTTCCTGTGATCACTCAGGTTCTAAAATTGACACTATTACGAGGCAGTAGTTTCAGTACTCTGTTGCCTTGTTTGTAATGTTATTTATTGACTAAACCTTAAAAATTATTTCTATAATGAAAATGAATAACGATGTAGTACTGAACAACACATTCCTTGACTAAGATTTCCCACCCATCCACCCAATCCTTGTATTCCTTTGACAAAGAAGTTTAGAATCAGTGTTCTTTTCCAGTGGAAATGAAATTAAGTATAGATACCAGTCTCCTCTTGTGTACACTAACAGCAGATCTCAGAATACTTGAACTTATAAACTTAAAAAACATGCAGGCCAAGAAATACAAATAAGTAAATAAATCAGATTTTAATCTATTTAGCTATATTTTGTTTTTATTGTGTCTCATCAAGCATATTAAAAACCTTATTATCCAAAACCTGCTTGTTAAGCCAAGTGCACAGTGCTCTTTTTCTAAGTACTTGATAACCATCACCAACCTACTAAGAGTAAAAAGAAAGGCACCAAATATAGATATAAGACTGAAGCATGAGTATTATGCTTAAGCTCCACAGTACACTGTCGCCACCGCTACAGTCATGGTCCAGTTTCTCCCTGAGAAGACGAGGTGTCCTGCCTAAGGTAGTTAGTTATGAAGGAGAAGGCATTTTTGGTGGGATATAATGCCCCCCACCTGGACAGACTCTTCCAGCACCCACACGACTGTCCTTTTGACACCAGCTGTCCTTTCTATTTTAATGGTAGCGGGGTGCAAAATTTTAAGGAACTTTTAATGTTTTAAGTTTTATATGGTTTGCTGGTGGCGGGTTTGTCTCTTCTGTTTTTTATTAGGATTATTTATTTTTGCTTGTTTTGTTTGTTAAAAATATGACTTCCAAACAGAATTGTTTACCGCCCTCAAACCATTAGTTGGCAGTATAAAAATGTTGTTTGTAATAGATGAATATATAGCAGTCTTTAGAGGGTTTTCTTTTTTAAAAAAAGTTACATAGAATATTTTTCTGCCTTCAGAAATGTATCTTTAGCCATATATATATATATATATATTATATATATATATATAAACACTTTACACCATTCTAATATTAAGATTTTACACCATATTAAACTTTACACCATTCTAATATTAAGATTTTCAATACACAAGTTGCTGTTGTTTTAAGTGTTATGAATATGAGATTTTTTTTTCCATTATAGGGAAATCAATGTCAGCTATCCCCACACAAATCAAAGAAATACTAAGAATGTAAATATCTAGTCTGTTCTAATTTCTTTTTCAATTGGGAGAAACAGCTGGCATGGATTAGTGTTTTCATTCATTCTGTGGCTTATTTTAAGAGGCACATGCATTTAGTAAGCAGGCAGAGCTATACATTATTACTTTAGGTGCAATTCACCAAGAACTGCTGCTGCGTTAGCTCCTGGGTACGACCCATTAACATTTATGGAACTTGGGAAGCAGTAGAGCCTGCTGCATTGTCCTGAGTCTATCACTGTCCTCCAGCTGTCATGTGGATGCCATTCCCCCCCCCCTCCATATCCTCGATCCAGGGATTGAATATGGAGGTTTTGGGGTGTACACCATGCACTTCATTGCTGAACTGTGGCCATGGATGAGTTGCCCCTAAGTGGAATGCATTCTATAATCACCCCTCAATCAGGGAGGACCTATCCATATTTAAAATGGCAATACATTTTGGATTTGGAGGAGCTTCATCTTGGCTATCCACTATCACATTTCCAAAAGCCACAAAAGAGAGTCTAAATAAAGGCTTTTATGTCACTTCCAGACAAATGATCACCCCGGGAGGGCAGATATGCAGCAGGATAAATGCTTCCTTTCATTTTCCACTTTGTTGCAATGCTGTTGGTTTTGCTTTATTGTGCTGCATTGCCGCTCTATTGGACTTTAATTGTTTTGACCTGTCCTGGGAGCCAAATTCTAGTTGAAAAGCAGGATTTCCCCCCCAAAAAGTAAATTCCTTTCTTGTGTGCTTCCAGAACATCTCTTCAAAATGCCCTAGCCTTCTTTTTTAAAAATAAAAATAAAAAGCAAAGCTTATGGATTCCTATCAGTGTGAAGATCACACACAGTCTGCAGTACAGTGGTACCTCAGGTTAAGTACTTAATTCGTTTCGGAGGTCCGTTCTTAACCTGAAACTGTTCTTAACCTGAAGCACCACTTTAGCTAATGGGGCCTCCCGCTGCCGCCGCGCTGCCGGAGCATGATTTCTGTTCTTATCCTGAAGCAAAGTTCTTAACCCGAGGTACTATTTCTGGGTTAGTGGAGTCTGTAACCTGAAGCATATGTAGCCTGAAGTGTATGTAACCCAAGGTACCACTGTATTGTCAAACTTAGTCCGTGGGGTTGATAACAATCTGGCCTGCTAGCAAAATCCAGTTCCCACCCCTGATCTACACTTTGGAGGTAAATCACTTTCCAACGGCTTCTATGTATGTGTGGATGAAGAGACAGGTAGATAATATACAGTACAGCACTCCGTCATGTTGAGTCTCTACCTATAAACTGAAGTGATACAAATCAGATTTAGGTCTACCATCTGAGGATCTCAGGGTATTTTACACCATAAAAATACAGAATAAGACCACAAAGCACATGATGATGATGATGATACAGTAGTACCTCAGGTTAAGAACTTAATTCATTCTGTAGATCCGTTCTTAACCTGAAACTGTTCTTAACCTGAGGTACCACTTTAGCTAATGGGGGCTCCCGCTGCCGCCGCATGATTTCTGTTCTCATCCTGAAGCAAAGTTCTTAACCCGAGGTACTATTTCTGGGTTAGTGGAGTCTGTAACCTGAAGCATATGTAGCCTGAAGTGTATGTAACCCAAGGTACCACTGTATTGTCAAACTTAGTCCGTGGGGTTGATAACAATCTGGCCTGCTAGCAAAATCCAGTTCCCACCCCTGATCTACACTTTGGAGGTAAATCACTTTCCAACGGCTTCTATGTATGTGTGGATGAAGAGACAGGTAGATAATATACAGTACAGCACTCCGTCATGTTGAGTCTCTACCTATAAACTGAAGTGATACAAATCAGATTTAGGTCTACCATCTGAGGATCTCAGGGTATTTTACACCATAAAAATACAGAATAAGACCACAAAGCACATGATGATGATGATGATACAGTAGTACCTCAGGTTAAGAACTTAATTCATTCTGTAGATCCGTTCTTAACCTGAAACTGTTCTTAACCTGAGGTACCACTTTAGCTAATGGGGGCTCCCGCTGCCGCCGCATGATTTCTGTTCTCATCCTGAAGCAAAGTTCTTAACCCAAGGTACTATTTCTGGGTTAGTGGAGTCTGTAACCTGAAGCATCTGTAACCCAAGGTACCACTGTAATACCAAACCAATAACACCCCCACTCCCACACACAAACATATTTAGAAGGACTTAGACTCTTAATTAGCCCAAGGCCTCTTTGAAGAGCTAGGCTCTCACTGTGGTACGTTGTATCACCACACCAAGCTTTATTGCTTTGTTTTCCTTTCAAAACAGCTGCAGACATTCTGCATGTTTGTTTTTCAGGCTTTTTAAGCATGGGCCCAATTTATTTGTTTTAAGAATTACAATGAATTTATAGAGAAAGAAGGGGGGGCAACATACAATGAACTCTTGAAATGTGTAATATAAATGTTAAGTGTTATTACTGTTGGTGTAAAAACACCCCAGATTTCCAATGCTCATGATTCCATGCAAACACATTCAATTAATACTGCCCTAAAGGCCAAATTAACTGGTGCACCCAGCTGATAAGTAAAAGTTATGCATGCCAAATCCCAGACTATGAAGTCCCAGATATACCAACATTAATAAGGTTGCTCTAAAAATGGATAAATTTTTGATAAGCATTGGAGTTTAATATTCATCCTGATATAAATTAATTAGTGTCTGTGTCCGGTTTAATTTGTGACAGAGGCAATTTCAATTCATTATTCTACATCCTTGGGAACACTCACTTTTAAGTACGGAAGTACGTTGAAATATCTTGTTTCTGAAACATCTTGAATGCTTTATTTGCTGAATTTATCTATCAGAAATATAATGTGTTTACCAAATAATTAGATTGTTAACTCCATAATGATTATTTCCATTATCTTTACAAATGGCAATCATTTAAACATAATTTTACAATGCATCACTGATTGAATTTCAAATTATATCACAAAACTTCCATTTCTTGATTGCTACTATTGAACCAATATTACCAGTCCTGTTTCTTTGTCCTGTTTGGAACATTGGATGACATGAGGTAAAGGAAGAAGACTCACACTGCTCAGAGCAGTTTCATCTTACCTATTGTAGATTATGAACATCCGGAACTTAGAAAGGCCTTTTCAGCAAGCTGGTCTAGATCAGATCCAGGTCATCACTTTTAGTAGTTTATCATATAACCAGGTTAACTGTGTATTGTAAATTTAAACATAACCTGAACTGAATTTACCTTTAACTAGTAGTCTCATCATTTAAACTGCAAGCTTGCACCTATCACTTATCACTAAATTAACAGAAGAAAGTCCCATGTATAGATGGCTATTGTGAACATGTTTGCCCCAGTTTGTCCTCTTCAGTTCATGGTAAGAATGTTACACATACAGAAAAAACTGCACATGCACAGATACCTATAAGATCCCACAGTGCATAAACAGCAAAAGCATACTCAATATGCTGCTCTATAATTCTCTTAAGTGAACCTGCAGCATATTCACAGAATGGCTCTGCCATATTCATAAGATGTACAGTAAGTATTGCAAATGTCCTCCCAGAACTATCTGTATGAGGTGAGAGTATGTATCTGTATTAAAGTACCATATGTGGCACTTATCATGCACTTTGCCTTCTGCACACAGAAAACTGGATCAAGTTCAGAACTTTAAACCAGACATTTTTTAATAATATCCTGTGGAAGACGCCTAAAAATATGGAGAAGAAATGATCAAGAAATCTAACACTTTAAGAATTTTTAAGAAAACACATCACCAATAATGTCTTCCTGACAAAAATCTAATAGTTCTAAATGGAATATTACGCTTATGTGAATCCACCAAATATTTCTAAAATTATTTAGGAAATAATGCATTATAATCATGACTTTCTGGAAACCTTGGCGATATAAGTTGACTGTGCAACCTGTCAGCAAAAGATGTTATCTATCTAGGAGTGTGACATAAAGAATATAGCTGGAATTGTATGGAAGGTATTATTAGGGTTGCCATATTTCAGAGTGCTGCCTTTCTCAAATTCTCCCCGGATGTCAATTCTGCCTTTGAAATCCCACTAATGTCTGGGAAAACCAGATGTATGGCAGCCCTAGTATTATATGCCCAGAATAAGAATCCAGACTAAAGATAATCTGAATATACTTATATTTATTAACCCTTTTGTGTCTCATGGCCTAACAGTTACTACATTATGTATGATGAAAGCATCACAAATCAATGTCAGTAGCAAATGATCTCAAGAACAACTAGCCATAGGAAAAGGTAATCTCTATGTCATGGGTTTCTGGCTAGACACTATATGTGGCAATCAAAACAATGTGTAATCTGCAGGGCACTCTGAATAACTCTGAATAAGTGCCAATGAACAGCTCTGTCCTACTAAGTGATTTCCTTAACTGGCAGCTAGTAAAAATGTCTGCCAAGCTATCATTTAAATTTAAAGATAGCCTAGAGGACCAAATAGATGAAATAAGGGATGATCAAAAGGCAGGAAGTGCAGAAGAAGCAGTAATTAGACACAGACTACAAACTGCAATGTCATTCGAAAAATAGGAGGCAGCACCCGAATCCAATACAAACAGGAACTTTTTCAGGCTCGGCAGCTTAGGTCCAGCCCCTTTTCAAATTATCAAACCAGTCTCTATAGGCTGGGAAGCATATTAAATGAAAGTATTCTCCCTTAAGGACTGGCCCACAGCAGTAATAAACCAAGTTTCATCAGATGGCAAATCAGTTAAACAGAAAGAGAAACAAAGTGTTTAGGTTTCCAATAACAAGTTTAGGTCAACATGAATGTCAACCAGTTATTTCAGGGTTCTGGTTGTTTACAAGAGGCAACTGGATAACAAATTCCAGAGGACTATTCTGTTACAGAAAACACACTCTATTGCTGACCTGAAAGTCTCTGTTCTTCATTCAAGAACTTCAAAGGGATTCTCCAGAATGAAACTCTAGAATAAGAATTTATCAGCAAATTTGCTTAAATTTGTTTAGGATTCAGCCAAGACTAAGGTTTTCTCTCCCATCACAGACAAGCATAGCAAAGTTGGGACGACAGTTTAATTACCTTTTTAAAAAAACCCATAATATATTTTTAAGGTTATATAGACTTCTAGAAAATACAAATTTATCAAAAGGATCTGATGACAATCTACATAATCCATAAATATTTATAGATCACTATTGTGTAATTACCAATTGTTAGTGTAATCCATGAGTTGTGCAGTGTAACAACTGTACAAATGTGAATTTTCACATTGTGAAAAGTTATTTACATAAACATGCTCTCATTCCATAGCCTCTTAATTTCTCCATCTGGTTTTCCATGCTGCTAAACCTATTTTAAATGGTAGCAGTAGGTGTGCAAATAGGGGGGGGGGGACCTACTGAATTTGCCTAGTTTAAAAATAGATGTACTTTGCAATGCCTGTCATTCTCACACAGAGTTTCTGAGACCACAATGCCACCAAAGTAGGAGTGAATTTGTTTGCTGGGTTAACATCCTAGATTGAAGTAGATGAAATTGGCTATGAATCTGCCTTGTCATGATATTGCCATGATATATACGGTCCATGTTCTGATGTTTGTAACTGCAAACTGAAAAGGACATCGCAGCTGAAGATTTCCACGCAAAGTGAAACAAGACCAATTGTAATAATTAATTAATTTGGCAGCACTGTATTGTAAATAGTTCTTCAGCTGAGGGAGGGAAATTGCCTTATGCTGGGAAATAGAGCAGCACCCTTATTCTGTTTAAAGAATATTTGCAAGTACTTTTTAATATTCTCATTCGCAAGCTGCCATCTGTCTCATCCTAATCCAGCAATGCAGCTACATAAGGCAGCTAGTGTATGATGACCCTGTTCCTGGAAAGGGTAAGGCCTTTAGGCTCAGTAGCCCAGCTGCTAGAACTCCAGTCATGTGAGAAAGCGTTAGTTTGCCATATGCCAAGACAGCTTTGTCTGAAGGGAGTGGGGGCAAGAGCAGGAAAGTGTTCTTCTGAGCTTTGCAACCTATGCAACTTTTAAGAGTCTGCACTGATTAGGTTAACATTGAGTAATAAAGGCATTTTATTAAACTTGCTGTTTGGGGAGTGTGGTTACAGAACTAAGATTTAATGAAGACACATATACCCCAGCAGGGAAGTATGAGAAATTGCGTAAAAGGATGAAATAAACTCCCAGGAGCCTGAATGTAATTTTGTTGCACGGAGTACAAGCCACTGAAGGCTGAAAGCGTTATCACACACTATAGAAACCAAAACATGTATAGCACAGAATAAGGTGGAAGATGGACTCTTTCTACCATTTTATTCATCAGAAGACAACTTTCTACAGTTATCAAGCAATGAAAAACTAGACAAGGTTTTATGGCTTTGCAAATGGTTCAGTTTGCAGATTTTAAGGGTCACTGAGACATCCTAAAGCATTAAAAAAAAAAATGCTTCAGCACATTAGAAAAAAATAAAAGCATTTATAAAATCCCATTTGGACAAGCCTGTTATTCTGTGAATGATTCAGACACATGTAAAGTTGCAACCAGTGATGAAGTCCTGTTTCCAATGGAAACTAACAATAGAATCCATAGAACACAATGAATTTCAAATCAGATGGTAATGTTGGAAGCTTTTCTTCAGGTACAGCAAATATCCATGCAAAACACCAAAGATCGATGCCATAAGCTACAAATTACTTTGAGACATTTTTTGTACAATGCGACTAAGGTGGAACCTACACACATGTTAAAACGTTGCAAAAACGCTTTTTACATCGTTTTGAAAAAATACATTGAATTTGCTATAGCTCACAGTCCCCATCTAGTGTCACAATTGTATATTGCACTCTGCAACACATTCAAAACGTTTTGTTTGTAGCTGTATAGCTGAGTCCATAGAAATGTCATAATATAATGAAGAAGAAGCCTATATCCACCTATCTGGGAATAAATAAACTCCACTGAACTCAATGAGAATTTCCCCCTGCTACCCCATCTGGAAATAAAAACTTGCTAGCTATACTAGATCATTTAAAAGATGGAATAATCCTAAATTAAAACAAAAACAAAAAGCCAAAAAGTGTATGCTGAGAAATAAATAGACCATTCTTTAATAGTCACTGGTGAAATAGAATGTAAACATACAGATACTTTTCAGTGGCATTAGCCCCAACTTAGGGAGCCTAGAATAAAACTGGAGAGTTTATGCCTTCTCTGTCTTGGTGCTGGCAACGAGTTTTCTGAACATGCTATGTTAAGCACATTTTTAAATAATAATAATAGAAAACCTCACAGCAAAATCCCTCTCTCTCTCTGGTTACAAAAGCACCCTTGCATTTAGCCATCCTGCAAATTGTATAATTTACTGCCTAAATGCTGTTTTCCACCATCCAAGGACCCTGTGCATTTTGCCTAAAGTTGGAGACAGACCTCAGTTTTCAATGGGGAAATCAGCCATGTTTATGCTTCTTGTTCCCAGCAGGCCTTGGTATAGCCTGATGCATGCATAGTACCTAATCAGCCACATTTGAGTGTCTTCTACCTTCTCCCCCCCATCCTGTCTTAAGACTGTGACCAGATGCAGACTTCCTGGCTTCAACAGCAGTAACTACAACAACAAAAATGTGTTCCTCCATCCCAGCTGTTGTTCTATTTATCATCTATGCTGGAAAATGTGGCAACTTGCATGCTACTTTGTGATATTTTTGACCTAATAAGGAGGTGTTGTCCTAATATGGACTTTGGAATTCCCTAAACATTAACCTTTTCAGAAATTTAAAATGCACAAAACACTAAAAAGACTGAAATCAGGCAGTCAGTACAGAAGCTCCAGTGTTAAGTGTGAACTAAAGTCAGTACACACCATCAGCTGGCACATACTGAGATAAAGATAGGAAACACTGCCTTCCAAATACTGTACTATTAATTAAAGTTGGAGTGCCTGTACCAAGCATTTGGGGGTGGGAAGAAAATAGATACATAAAAATGGTTGTGATATACACTTGGTGGCCATTTCAGCCAGAAAAATTATCTGGCGAAAGATGTTTTTATTTTTATTTTTAAGTCTCCAAGCAATTGAAGAAAAAGCAGAGAAGTTTATGTGGTCTCCTTCACAAATGTGTTCAAAACAGTTAGCAGACTTTTAATGAGATTACTGCTCCCAATATGAGACTAAAAATCCCTCTGAAGCGCTAGGGGATCAACTGAACAAGGCCTTTCCAATTTACACCTCTGAAAGACAGAATGGCTAGATTGCAAGTGATATAAATTCATGTGAATGTTTTATCCTTGAAGCATTATTATAATTTTCTGCCTCATCTGTGTCTTCCAAAGATGATCCTGAGCAGCTCACAGGAATAAGCAAAAGCAAACACAGTATCAAAATAGCAATCAATGTTACAATATAAGCAGAAAAAAATGAGGTCTAATAATATACAAAAGCAGCATTGGCAATAATAATACAAGTCATACAATCACAATCAAAAGTAGGCACAGCACCACTGCACAGAATGCTGAGGCAAATGATGGCAGCCTATGACTGTTGACTCCTGTGGGTGGAGGGGATTTCACCTGGGGAAAAATCCCAGTGATGTGCCTTCCCCTTAAGGATTGTATATTAAGCTGTTTTCGTCTAGTTTATGGAGCCATCAACATCTTCCTGACGTTATCAGCTATTCTACTGATCCTCACACTCATCTCAAATCTATCTGCATGTCTACCAATTGACACTTTATAATAAGGGGCAAAGAGTACTCTATTTAATAACTCTGGAAGCAAAGGGCTGAATATGAACTTGGGTAGACAAAGGCTGTATTCAGACATGGGGTTTAACTGTGTTAGTTGAACTGGTCACAATGTTTATGCTTCTGTGCCTGTTTCCATCACTCCTTTTACACTTCAGTATCTGTTGTGTTATGGAACTGTACCTTTTTGATCAATATATTGCCACATCACACTAAATTTTTAACTGTATGCCAGGATACACCCAATTTGATCATATGCCATTTCAGTGCAAAATGCCTGCGATTTTTTCCTAGAAATGATTAACACAAGTGCTGAACTCCTGCTAGATTCCACTAGATTCCCAGAAGTGGCTTTTAATGCCGCTTAAATATCACATAAAATGCAGAAATTAACAGGCAAGGAAACATTGGGGAGACAGAATAAAGTGCCGTCTGAATGCAGTGGAAGATAATAGCCAGCACAACTAATCCATATACCAGGAATAGTAAACATGGTTCCCTCCAGATGTTGTTCAACTCCAATTCCCATCATCCCTGAACATTGGCCTTGGGCTAAAGGGAAATGGAACTGGGAAGGAATCATTCTGGCTCCCTCTGCCACATAGGTAAAGGTAAAGGGACCCCTGACCATTAGGTCCAGTTGTGACCGACTCTGGGGTTGCGGTGCTCATCCCGATTTATTGGCCGAGGGAGCTGGCGTACAGCTTCCGGGTCATGTGGTTAGCATGACTAAGCCGCTTCTGGCGAACCAGAGCAGTGCATGAAAACGCCATTTACATTCCCGCCGGAGTGGTACCTATTTATCTACTTGCTCTTTGACGTGCTTTCGAACTGCTAGGTTGGCAGGAGCAGGGACCGGGCAATGGGAACTCACCCCGTCGCGGGGATTCGAACCACCGACCTTCTGATCAGCAAGTCCTAGGCTCTGTGGTTTAACCCACAGCGCCACCCACATCCCTTCCCTCTGCCACATACTTTCATGCTATTTCTCTAGTTTACTATTATCTGAACCTTTGTAAATAGATTTCATTCCTTTATAGCAGTTTCACAAGTATTTGTCATAATCGAAAGTACCACATCCAAATCTTTTATGTGTACACAAGGATCTTTAGGTCTCCACTGCCTGAGAAGGTCATAAGCTGTAAAAAATAGTGCAAAGGAAAACCACCATAAAGAACTAGTCATCCCCCAATGTGTGCAAGGCTCTCTGAATCCCAACAATTACTGCCAACTCTACTTGGAAAAGCAAGACTGGGCATCCCGGCTCATTCTTCTTCAGAGGTTTATATTTTAATGTTAAGATAAACTATGGAAGCCATAACTGCTTAGAAGTACTGTAGTACTGTACAGTGGTATCTCAGGTTACAGACGCTTCAGGTTATAGACGCTTCAGGTTACAGACTCCGCTAACCCAGAAATAGTACCTCGGTGTGATGGGACGATGAGCTGCTTGTGCGTAAAATCCAAGTCCCTCAGAGTTTGGTCATGTTTGCAAACCTCTGTCTGTAACGGAGCCCCTTAAACATGGCTCTGTCAGTCGCTTGCAGATTCCGACAGTGGTTGCTTCCGGAATCGCTTCCAACATAAAAGCTCCTTAACGGAAACACGTCTTCTGGACTCTCTGCGTGACAGTTTCCGGCGAGGAGTGGGTGTCCCTACAGGAGGTCCTGAAACCTCCCCACTGTTTTCGCTGGAAGTGTCTCGGAGCCATCCCTCCTGCTCACTTTCCCTCAGCTCAGCTCTTCTCCCCCTACTGGTTCCCTCTTCAGCTGCTGAGTCTCTCCCAACCTGTGTGAGCCCTTCCACCTCCCTTCCTTCCGATGGCAGTTCCCTGACATCCACCTCCCCTCCAGGGCCCCCTTCACCCCCTCCCGCCCCCTCCTCTATGGGCGGTGAGGAGGCAAAACCCCAGAAGGAACTTCCTTCACCTTCCGATGTCTCGAACACTTCTCTCCACCTGTTGCGGTTCCTGGTCTCGAAGTACTCCTCCTCCTCAGAGTCCATCTCCCCTTCCCCTTCCGAATCCGTGAATCCTTCCAACTCCTCCTCCTCATCGGTGGTCCCAAAGTATTCCCTCCGGAACCTCTCCACAGGCTGAGGTTTCCTTGGGAACCTTTGATGGAACGTTTCTATCAATACCTCGTCATTGATATCTTCTGCCATTACCCAAGTGTTTTCTGACTCCGGTTCTCCTTCCCACGCTACCAAATACTCCACCTGATCCCCCTTCCACCTGGCGTAGAGGATTTCTGCCACATGGCTGCTGCATTCCCTTTCTTCTATGATCGGTCCCCGAGTGGACATCCCTTCTCGTCCCCCCTCATACGGTGACAGTAACGACCTGTGAAATACTGGGTGCAGTTTCATGTGGTTGGGTAACCGGAGCCTGAAAGCCACTGGGTTGACTTGTTGAATGACCTCAAAGGGACCCAACCTCCTGGGTCTTAATTTCTTACAACCTCCTTCGAATGGCAACCCTTGGGTTGACAGCCACACCCGATCTCCCACCCTTATGGTTTCACCTTCCCTTCGGTTCTTGTCTGCCTGCCTCTTGTATTCTTCCTTCGCCCTTTCTAAGTTGAGTTGGAGCTGACGATGGATTGCTTCCATTTCTTCTACAAAATGCTCGGCTGCCGGGACGCTCCATCTCTCCCCTCCTCCCCCTGGGAATGCCCTGGGATGACACCCATAATTAGCCAAGAAGGGGCTCATCCCTGTGGACACATTCTCGGCATTGTTGTAGGCAAATTCCGCCAGCGCCAACTTCTCTACCCAGTCATTCTCTCTGTCATTGACATAACACCTCAGGTATTGCTGGAGGACACCGTTTGCTCTTTCCGCCTGCCCGTTGGTTTCAGGGTGCCGGGCAGTCGAAAAGTTGACCTCCACCTGCAGTAAGCTCATGAGCTTCCTCCAGAACCTGGAAGTAAATTGTTTTCCCCTGTCTGAGACCACCCTCAATGGCACTCCGTGCAACCTAAAAATGTGTTCTACAAATAACTTCGCTGTCTCTTCCGCCGTGACTGCATGCGAACAGGCTACAAAGTGGCACATCTTTGTTAGTAGGTCTACCACCACCATGATGGCTGTTTTCCCCTTGGACTTTGGCAGATCAGTCATAAAATCTATCGACACTGCCTCCCAAGGTCGTTCTGGGGTTGGTAAGGGTTCTAATAGCCCCGCCGGCGCCCGCCTCTCCCCTTTGGCTCGCTGGCATTGCTCGCACCCTCTTACATACTCCCGTACATCTTCCCTCACCTTAGGCCACCAAAATTCCCTGGTGACCAACCACATGGTTTTGTGTTGTCCAAAATGCCCCGCCGTGGGGCTGTCGTGCAACTGCTTGAGTACCCTCCCCCTTAAGTCTCCTTCAGGGATATACAGTGCCCCTTTGTAATACAAAGCTCCATTTCTTTCCTCGAAACCCCCTGGTTCCTCTCCCTCACCCCTAAGACCTCTGAGCTTATTCTGGGCGTATTCATCATTCTCTGTTTCCTCTACCAGTTCTCTTTGCCCCACCAATGCCGCCCCACACACCCAGCGGTCCTCTGGGATGACATGTCTCTCTTCGGGTGCCCCCTCCCCTTCCAAATATTCAGGTTTGCGTGAGAGAGCGTCCGCCCTAACATTTTCTGGACCTGGCACATAACAAATTTCAAAGTGGAATTTGGAGAACTCCTGGGCCCATCGCACTTGCCGCTGGTTGAGCACTCGTGCCGTTCTCCAATACTCTAAGTTCTTGTGGTCCGTGCACACTTGCACCTTATGTTGTGCCCCAATTAATAAATGCCTCCATCTCCTGAACGCTTCATGAATGGCAAGTAGTTCTCGGTCATACACCGTGTAGTTCCTCTCAGATTTGTTCAGCTTTCGCGAAAAAAAGGCACACGGTCTCCACTCTGACTCCTCCTTCCCAGGCTGCAGAAGCACCGCCCCCACAGCCCGGTCTGATGCGTCCGTCTCCACTCGCATCGGTTTTTGTAAATCCACATGCAGGAGCTGTTCTTCCGAAGCGAACACCCTTTTCAGTTCCTCAAAAGCTCGTTCCGCCTCCGCCGTCCAAACGAATTTCCTCTTACTGCTGAGACAGTCCGTAATGGGAGCCGTCAAGTGGGCAAAATTTCTGATGAACTTCCGATAGAAGTTTCCAAATCCAAGGAATCTTTGCACATCCTTCCTTGTTTTCGGTGTTTTCCATTCCAGTACCGCTTGGACCTTGCCAGGATCCATGGCCAATCCCTTGTCCGACAAGCGGTACCCCAGGAATTCCACCTCCTTGGCATGAAACTGACACTTCTCTAGCTTCACCCACAGCTGATTGGCTTGCAGTCTGCCCAACACTTCCCTGACGTCTTTTACATGCTGCTCCTCAGTCTCTGAATATACTAACACGTCATCTAAGAAGGCCACACAATTCTTGTAAAGCAAAGGCCCCAGGACGTGGTTCATAAACGATTGAAAGCACGCGGAGCCTCCTTGTAGGCCGAAGGGCATAACTAAATATTCAAATGCCCCCAAAGGGGTGAACATGGTGGTTTTCCATTCATCCCCCTTCCTTATTCGTATCAGGTTGTACGCCCCCCTCAGGTCCAGTTTAGTAAAAATCTTTCCCTTCCTGACCCTTGTCAAAATGTCATCAATTCTGGGCATCGGGAAAGTCACTGGTTCTGACACTGCATTTAAGGACCTGAAGTCCACTACAAGCCTGGGTTTGTCCGTGTTTTTTTTGTCCACAAAAAACACTGGGCTGCCCCCCACCGCCCTGGACTCTCTGATGAACCCTCTCTTCAGGTTCTTGTCAATGAACTCCCTTAGCTCCTGCATCTCTCTGTCTGACATGGCGTACAGCTTGCCTACAGGGAGCTGTGCCCCAGGGAGTAAATTGATTTGACAGTCAAAGGGCCTATGTGGGGGTAGTTTGTCTGCCTCCCTCTCGCTGAAGACGTTGCTCAGGTCGGCGTATTGTTGGGGAACCTTCCCCTTCTCCGTTACTTCCGTCCCTGCTAGAGTGGCTCTGGCCCCTCCTTGAGCCTCCCGCTCTTTGCAGTGTTCTAGACAATGTGCTGACCCAAAGGAGACCACTCTCTGATGCCAGCCCACTAGCGGATCATGTAACGCTAGCCAGCTCATCCCCAAAATAATGGGAGCTCCTCCCAAGGTAGCCACATTAAACGCTATTAGCTCAGTGTGTCTTGCTACCCTCATTATCATTGGGACGGTCTGCTGGCTGACTTCTCCTCCCAGCAGCTCCCTTCCATCGATCGTGGTCACCTGCAAAGGGTTACTTAAAGGGATAGTCTGTATCTGGTGCTCAGCAGCAAACTCCTTACTCATGAAATTGCAGGAGCTGCCTGAGTCCAATAGCGCCTTTATCTTTAGTGGGTGTCCGTTAGGCAGCTCTAGTAACACCTCTATCACTAGGGCGGGTTTAGGAGGTTCCGGCGTGGGCACTTTCACTGCTCTTTGGCCTGGCTGCTGTGCCCCGACGGTGGCAGCCAGGCGTTGGCTTTTACTTGCTCCGGTACCTTTTCCTCCCTCTCCCCAACAGCTCCCGCCATTCCTTGCCATTCCTTTCTTTGGGGGCAGACTCTGGCAAAATGACCTGGCTGTTGGCAGAGATAACATTTCTTGGCGCCCTTTCCCTCCTTCTTCCGCTCTTCACTGGGCTTTGAAACTGCGCGCGCGCGCGCTGTTCCAATTTCCATCGGCTCTCCCGGCGGGAACGGTGGCTCTGGAATCTCTGGAATGCGAAGCTCCCTCCAACGTTCCCCCTTCCCTTCCCGCCTCTCCAAGGCTCTCGCCTCTTGGCGCGCTCCTATGGTCAGCGCTGATTTGGTCAGCTGGTCCATAGACTCCGCCCTGGGCGCCCGGGAAAGTTCATCCTTTACCGCCGAAGCAAGCCCTTCTTCAAAGAGCATTTGAATGGGTTCCGCCGATAGATCCCACCCCAATTTATGGATCAACATGGTAAACTCAGTCCAGTACTCACGCACAGATCGGCTCCCCTGTTTGCACGCCATTAACTGTCTGCGTACCACTCCCTGCTCAATATCGCTGGAAAACATCAAATCCATTGCACGAAAAAACTTCCTCGTATCCTTCAGGATGTCATTGTTTGTTGCCATCAGGGGCCTCACCCAGTCTTTCGCCCCCTTTTCGAGATGCCCAATCACAAAAGCCACCCGCGATTCCTCGTCGGGAAAGTCATCAAACTGCAGATTAAGGGCATATTGCATCTCTGTCCTAAAGAAATGATAGTCCTTGGGCTCCCCCCCAAACTTCTGCACCAATCCTGGCAACTTTCTGGCGAGCGGGGTGGTTTTCCCCTTCTCTGCATCTTGAGCCCTCCTCTCCTCGAGCCTCGCCGTCTGCAGCGCTAGCTGGACCTCCAACGCCCGGTACCTTTCCTCCAGGCTTGGACCCGCTCCAGCTCCTGCTTCTCCGGTTCCGGCTGGGTTGCTCATGATGCCTTCTCCTGCACAAACTGCTCACAGAGACTGTCGGAATGCTGTGATGGGACGATGAGCTGCTTGTGCGTAAAATCCAAGTCCCTCAGAGTTTGGTCATGTTTGCAAACCTCTGTCTGTAACGGAGCCCCTTAAACATGGCTCTGTCAGTCGCTTGCAGATTCCGACAGTGGTTGCTTCCGGAATCGCTTCCAACATAAAAGCTCCTTAACGGAAACACGTCTTCTGGACTCTCTGCGTGACAGTTTCCGGCGAGGAGTGGGTGTCCCTACAGGAGGTCCTGAAACCTCCCCACTGTTTTCGCTGGAAGTGTCTCGGAGCCATCCCTCCTGCTCACTTTCCCTCAGCTCAGCTCTTCTCCCCCTACTGGTTCCCTCTTCAGCTGCTGAGTCTCTCCCAACCTGTGTGAGCCCTTCCACCTCCCTTCCTTCCGATGGCAGTTCCCTGACACTCGGGTTAAGAACTTTGCTTCAGGATGAGAACAGCAATCACACGGCAGCGGCGTGGTGGCAGCAGGAGACCCCATTAGCTAAAGTGGTACCTCATGTTAATAACAGTTTCAGGTTAAGAACGGACCTCCAGAACAAATTAAGTTCTTAATCCGAGGTACCACTGTATTTACTTTTATTCAGAAAAGTAGGTCTTATAGTGAAAGGGATGTCAATGTTTACAGCCCAACTGTAATTCTGAAGAAATTCTGACTGAAAAGCAGGCAAACATTCGGTAAAAAAATAAATAAATCCTGCTTTTGTTCCAGGGATCCAGAGTGTTACAATAATTAATAAAACAGGCTACTCTTGTGCTGGCCATAAAAACAAATTGTTTCCTTCATAAATCTCCACATTTATAGAGGCCTGAGGGTGTGGAAAAATATTGTTTGTAAAAAGAGAAAGAGAAAGAGAGAGGCTGGTGCATGAAAAGATATAAAATAGACTGTGCAAAAAGAATAACTCTGCACTTTTAGTCAATGGCAGCTTTTGTGTCCACCGAACCTTGGCAGGGTGAGTACTTTGAATCTACAGTACTATTTAAGTGACAAGAATAATAAGCTTCAACACTTCCGCTGGAAGAATAAAGTGTTTGTCAGGACTGTTATAACTTTCCTGGGATCCTTTTTAAAATAAAAAATAAAAAAGCATTAAAAATAGCTCAGAAAACCTACATCAAAGGCTGTGCCAGTAAATGAATGTTGATATCTCTTTTCCATGCGAACCACAATGCAGGAAAGCCTTCTACAAAGATATTTCACTGCAAAAGAATAAGATGCCCCTAGTGTAGAATTTTTATACTAAGAACTTTGCACCCGTTGCATTTTAAAACTGTTTTGAGTCGCTAATGCGTGAACATTTAAGGATAATACAATAATTTCTTACAATATTATATTTCTTATGAGATGCTTTTTATTCTAAGAACAAGTTGGCCTTGCTTGGTGCACTTTTAATTCAAGTAATGGGATTACAACCACTGAACAACTTTAACTCCAGCTACACAGAACTTAAAATGTGCTGGGTAGGTAGTTTCAATAAAAATGTGAAATGGCAAAATATACAGCAACTACATAAACAAAAGGGTATCCTGGGAAACCAGATCAGCTTTCCAGACCAGAGTTCCTAAATGGTGGTGCAGTGTTCTTTTAAAATGTAAACAGGAGAAATGAAGTAAAGCTGTAAGCTAAGGTAAGACTAATACTTTAAAACTTACCCTAGTTTGCAGTTTTCTTCCTCTCCTGTTTGACTCAACCAAATCAAGGACTGTTATAACATTATGGTGTCGCATATGCAATTATAATGGGCACCTCATGGGTAAATTGCATTTCCTGCCATATTAAAAGGTGCTGCAGGGAAATGAAGCTCACCATCGCCACTGCCAAGAGAACTGAACTGATTCTCCCTGTCTCTCCACTGCAGCCATTTCATTGCCCACGCTTGATGTGTCAAGGCCCAGTGTGTCAAGACTGGCTTGGCAATGTGGCCACAGTTACTTCCTACTCCCGTTCAACGTAAAGGCTGCTCTGCACACAAAAAGCAAGCCTTTTCATACTCTTTCTTGCATGCCACCCCCCACCAAAAAAAATATATTACTGAATGGGTGACACTTTTCTCAGAAGATCAAAGTTCTTGTGAAAAATGCCCCACTATTTGTTTCTACAATAATCACAAGGCTATGACTTAGAATAAAAGAAATGGAAGGTATCCTGAGGATCATGTAGTCTAAACCCCTGCAATGCAGGGATATTGTCCCATACGGGGGTTAAACCTGCAATCTTGGCATTATCAGACCATGCTCTAACCAACTTGGACTTGTGGCTATGGTCATTTTAGGATTTTGACAGATCAGTCAAACATACTACACTAGGGGTCGCCAATCTTTTTTGAGATTGTGGGCACATTTGCAAACAGGAGTACCTGTTGTTGGCACGACATGTGCCCCACAACCCACCCACCCCCTTTATTGGCTACAATATAATGCTTCTTTTGAGCTTAATTTCAGAAGGGGAACAGGACCTTGTCAGTGCCATGGAAAGCTTCTGTGGGCAGATGTATGTCCATGACAACCCCTGCACCAAACATAGAAACTTGCCTTGTATAAACTGTTTGTTCGCTTGTTTGTTGCTTTTCATTGTGATGCAGAACTGGGTACCAGTCAAAGAGTACATCTTAAGGAAGCAGGAGTCACCTAAAACACTGACAAGATTTGAATTAAACACAATGAAAGCCCTTAACGTCATTAAAATATGTTTTCTGTGCTTCGTAATGGGACAGTCCCCTTTAAAAAGTAGGGAGAGAGAAGGAAAGGAAGCTATACAGATAGTGCACAGGCACACACAGGGGTGTGACAAAATGTAAGAAAACGTCAGCTTCAGTGTGGGAAAATTCTAACACAGAAGTTGTACCCTAAAGAATATCTGTCCTCCCTGTGTTGCAATAAACATTGTTTTCCTCCAGGAAATAAATCACCTTTATACCACTCAAATGTACCCCACCCTAATTAGATGACTGCATCTAGTTATTCAAACAGTCCTTTGAACAAGAAAGAAAGGAAATCTTGCATGAATGGAACCCACAGACACTTTAATTGAAATGTTACTAGCACCAAAATCACGCCAAGTCTCTACTACTGTTTTAGCATTACTAACATGCTACTTGAGAATAGCCCTGTGAACACCTGCCAGTTGCCATTATCATGTAGGCAACACCTTTTTATAAACAGAATCTAAACAAAGGCATATGAGGTTACAAGAGGATACAGTTTCTATAAATGGTTAGAAACAATGACATACAAAATCACAATACCATACCTGATCCAGAACCAGCTGGGCCCAGAAATCAAAGCATGCTAGTTCAACTGCAGCTGCAAGATGACAACCTGGTTCATATTTTAGTAAAAAAACTCAGTTATGTAGACTGTTCATATAGAAGGGAATCAGGATTTGGGTACTGGTGGTGGTTCTCTTCTTTGAACTGTTTGTATATAAAGATAGTAGCATGGAATATTCACCTCTAGAGATGAGTCTTTTAAAAGAGGCCCCGTGGAACATGTGTACGGTGGTACCTCGGGTTACAGACGCTTCAGGTTACTGACTTCGCTAACCCAGAAATAGTACCTCAGGTTAAGAACTTTGCTTCAGGAGGAGAACAGAAATCGCATGGTGGTGGCGCGGCGGCAGCAGGAGGCCCCCATTGGCTAAAGTGGTACCTCAGGTTAAGAACAGTTTCAGGTTAAGAACGGACCTCCAGAACAAATTAAGTTCTTAACCGAGGTACCACTGCACTCTGTATCGACGGGGCCTCTTTTAAAGGATTCACCCTGTATTAAGCATTACAAACTATAACTCCATTAAATATATGACTCCCAACGAAAGAAGACAAGATAGCTGCCAATTTGGCTGATGGTCAAATATTTATTTCAAGAATCACAATTCATTCTCTGGACTGGTTCATGCGCAACCCTAAATGAATGAGCAAGCATGTGGGTACGCAGAATGAAAACTGTGGCCATTTCACATCTCCCCATGGCCTGCTGCACTACCCAGGGCTAAGCCATGGTTTGTCTTAGCATTGTGTGCAAACATAGACTTATGGTTTGTCTTACTCCAAACAAACCAGAGCCAAGGTTTGCTCCTGACCCACTGCTCACAGTTTGATGGAAGAAATAAATCATGAGTCCAGCTTGGAGAGATTCGTTTTCAGGTACCATGACAACGCCACCACCTGATGAGGAGCAGTCGCATGTCCCATATCAGGCCAGACGCAGGTGGGCAAGGATCCACAGCAAGGTTCACAAGCAGTCCAGGAACTAGACACACAGCTAGCAGTTCAGACAAGGGCACAGGCAAAGCCAAGAGGCAGCTGAAGGTACTGGTCACAAAGAAGGGTCAAGTAAGGTACACAATGACATTGTTCCAGTAGCTCTCGCAACCTCACATACAGGATTTTAAGACAGAGCCTCACCCAGGGCCAAGTTGAAGCCCTGTAAAGGTTTCCACAGAGGCAGTTCATGGTCTGATCACATGACGGCAGTAGTGCAAGCAAGGGAAATTGGCATGCTCATACAGAAGCAGTGGTTAGGGCAACCTACAGGACATTGTTCAGGCAACTCTCCCAGGCTTACATTAAGGCTTTTAAGCCACAGCTGCCAGACCCTCCCCATCCCGTAAAGCCTTAAGAGGTTTCTGCAGAGAGTCTTCTGTGTGAGGATAGCCCCACTCATGAGTAGTCTTTACTCAAGAGCAACCAGCCACTTCTCCTCACAGCGAGGATCTCAATCTGCCTCTGCTTTGGACGCCAAGCCCCTTTCTGCAAGAGTCCTGAGTCCTCCTCAACTATTGTTCTGGGCTGTTCCTGAGTGCTTACAATTTCTGTGGGCTCCAGATCATCCTCGGCTAAATCCTCCTTGGTAAAGGCATCTTCTAGCGTGGGCATGGCACCATAATTTTTGTTGTGTACCCCGTGCTTCCTTATTCACACCACCATGATTTGGCTTAGCTCTACATGCTAACTGGGCTTTATATGGGTGACTGAGCAGGGAACAAAAGTTCAGGTAAAAAAAAAGGTTATTCATATTCTTGCACTCACCAATATTGAGAGAAATAGATAAATATTGGAAAGTTCATTATTTTTAGCATGATATCTGAATAATAGAAATATTGTTTAAAGGGCCCATATACATAAGAAAAGTTTTCAGTAAAAAGGAGTGGTGATATTATTTTCAATGTTTTGTTGTACCTATTAACTGTTCGAGACTTGTGGTAGAATTTGTTGCAATCCTGAATATTTTTCAGCCTACTAATGCTGAAGGGGTTGGGTATTTCATCTCCTCTACAAGGACATGGAGACTTCCTTTCATTCTGGCATCCTTGCCTAAACTAGCTATGCACTAGAAGAAACAGAGTTAAGATATAAAATACAATCTCACAATTTAGTGGGAACATTGAACTGACATTTGACTTCAGACATGCTGAAGAGGCTGCATTTTAACCGGTGGATTGATCTGCATGATCACATGGATACAGCTTCTGTGAGAAAATACTGTTAATTATTTATTTATTTTAAAGAAAAATAGTTTCCCATTAAAATTACAAAATGCAACCCAAGCAAAAAAGCATCTGCAAAGCACAGTCATTATGCTGAAGCCTCTGGGTTAGCAAAATTTTTTAAAAAATTCTTCTTGGATCAGTGTCAAAATATTCCATTAACAGTCAAAAATGCAAATTTCACATTTTAATTAGGCATTCTATTATCAGCTAATAAACCATAGTATGAAGCCCTCTTGCTATGTTCATTATTGTTTACAATTTGAATCCTGATTTTAAAACAAGGAAATATTTCTAAGATCTAGCATGATTTATTGAAACAATACATTATCTGCATTTCCTAGACATACCTATATTTTATTTCAGTTCCAAGTTACAATATGGAACAGAGGTCAGCAACTTTTTTCAGCCATGGGCAGGTCCACCTTCTCTCAGACCATGTGGTGGGCCAGACTATTTTTTGGGGAGGAGGGAATGAATGAATTCCTATGCCCCACAAATAACCGAGAGATGCATTTTAAATAAAAGCACACATTCTACTCATGTAAAAACACACTGATTCCCGGACAGTCCGCAGGCCGGATTGAGAAGGCGATAGGGCCACATCCAGCCCCCAGGCCTTAGGCTGCCTACCCCTGACATAGAATGAAGCTTTGTATGCGGTATCTCAACCAGTGGTTTCTGACCTTCCTGCCTCTGTGCCATGTCCATGTTTAATTCTTGGAATGTTTTAGTCATCATTGTTCCGTGGCTAAATCCAAATTATTATTTATTGACCAAACTGGCAGCATATTAATATAATATTTGTGCCTTAGGTGTTCTCATTTTACTTGCCAACATCAGGCTTCATATTTTGTAATATTCATATTTTGAAGGACAATAATGCAAACAAAATGCACATCATCCTGCCATTAAAAAAGAAGACATTTAGGCTGCAATTCTGTACTCATCTGCCTCGGAGTAAACTAAAGGGGACTTAAGTTCTGAACAGGCATGTATAGGATTGCATTGTGAGGGCAACTCACTCTCCCAGAAGCTATAAAGACTCACAAGAAGGCACTAGCATCCCCAGTACTTTCAAGTAGGAACAGGACTGTGTCAGAATCAAATAAGTATTGACTGCTGCTAGTTCAAATATGTACAATCAGCATGGGTAGCATAGAGATGACAAAACCAAGTAACCCGCTTTAGTGCCAAACACTTGTTCTAGGATTTCAGGTACTCCAACTTCCTGGGTTACGCTTGTTGCATAAAGCACTATTTTGAAATGTCTTGTAGTAAAATACAATCAATAATTAAACCAAGATGGAGACACCTGCCTCCCAACTACTAAATCCACTAACTCTATGCTTCTTTTATACCCCAAAATCCCAGTGTGGTACTCCACTACTGTAAGAAGTGGAAATAATAAAAGCAATGATTTACCGTATTTTTCCATGTACAGTGGTACCTCGGGTTAAGAACTTAATTCGTTCCGGAGGTCCATTCTTAACCTGAAACTGTTCTTAAACAGAGGTACCACTTTAGCTAATGGGGCCTCCTGCCGCCACCACGCGATTTCTGTTTTCCTCCTGAAGTAAAGTTCTTAACCCAAGGTACTATTTCTGGGTTAGCGGAGTCTGTAACCTGAGGCGTCTGTAACCTGAAGCATCTGTAACCTGAGGTACCACTGTATAAGATAATATTTTTTGTGAATTTTTGGTGATAAATTGAGGGTTGTCTTATACACGGGTTAATATGGTAAGTAAGCAAGGGCTGGTGCTGCGGTGGTAGCAGGGAATTGTTGGAGAGGAGGCTGTTTACCCGCTCTTCCCAGTTTAGGAAGAGCATTTGGTGAGTGCCAGTATGCGGTGTATTACGGCACCAGTTCCATCAGCCGGAGTGGGGGATTGTCGAAAAGCTGCTAAACAGCTCAGTGAACATACAAAAGAAGCTCAACAACTGTTGAGGGCTCCCAAAAATAGGGGCTGTCTTATACATGGGGTCATGTTATGCACAGAAAAAATACGGTATGTTGTCATGGCTGCTCTTCACTTTTCTTTTTTACTTTAGTGCGGATTCAGGGTATTGAGATAAGTAGGCAGTGACTCTCATTTAGAACAATGCATGAGAAGGCCTTACACAACTAAAAAAATATAAAGTGGCTTTAATGCAATGCTCTCGAACAAACATGGCTTCCCAGAAGGAAATTTCCCATAATAAGAGCTTTTAAAAAGCAATACATCTCACAGACTAATTTTATTTTCACTAAACCTTTCAGATTAAATGGGATGTGCTAATACATTACTTCAGGATCCATGGTAATAAAATGCCAAAGAACAAGCTACAAGCTGTTTGTGACTTAAGATACTCAAAGAATTAATTTTATGCTGGCATATAGTGTACTGTAATTAGAAATGGCTCTCTGCATTGTGATTAAGCTAGTAACTATGGTAACCAAAGCAGAAGAGAACGAGTAAAAGGAAGACTAGCTGAATAAGCTAATGAAATCCCTGTATTAATCTGTTTATTTAAATGTAAACAGAGATGGAATTGGAGCTTCATAAAATGGTGAACACAACTGAAATGAAAACTCACGTTATATGATTTATGTTATGTGGCACTGTTCCTGCAAGATGTGCATTAAGGTAACTGCTTCCATTTTTATATCAGAACATGTCAACCCACACAATCTTAAATGCTTTAAAAATACACTGCGCTGCATTTTTAAATTAATTATGTAGGATCTGGTGACACACGCAGCTCTTTATCTTACTCTGGGACTATGCATACAGACATTATGCTGAAGTACCTTTTCCAATCTGACACATAGAACGTGCTGATTCCCTGTAGCAATGGCACTGCATGCAGAGGCGTTGCTAGGTTTGCACACCGGGAACCCAAACCCTGAATTCACCTGCTCCAAGTATCATCCAGCTGCCACCACTTGGCATATACCTTGAGCCCACACTTTGCATTTTAAAAGTATCGACTACCAACCCACTGCTACTGCCCACTGTAATATACCAGCACAAGGGCTCTTTAAGCTGTTGCTGCTTCTCCTGAGAGATACTTGGTGGTGCCATTTTCAAAGTGCACAGGCCTGTGTTCCAAGCATGCTATGAAGCCCAATGGCTTTGTTTTAAAGCAAAAACTGGATTTTAAAGCCCTTATGCCACTTCATATACAGTGGTACCTCAGATTACATACACTTCAGGTTACAGACTCCGCTAACCCAGAAATAGTACCTCGGGTTAAGAACTTTAATTCAGGATGAGAACAGAAATTGCATGGTGGCGGCAGCAAGAGACCCCATTAGCTAAAGTGGTACCTCAGGTTAAGAACAGTCTCAGGTTAAGAACGGACCTCCAGAAAGAATTAAGTACGTAACCAGAGGTACCACTGTACTACTGAATAGCAACAGCCTAATCCTATACATGTCTACTCAGACAGAAGCCACACTGAGTTCAGTAGGATTTATTCCCACAAGAGCATAGGATGGCAACTGAAGCAAAGTGCAGACCTGAGCTTTGAGTGACTAAAAAGATAGAGAAGCAAGGAATGAGAAATGGGGGTGTGCACTGGGGGTTGCCCAGCCTGGTCTGAGAGTGGGAAATGACAGCAACAAGGAAAGTGAGCTTTGTCGGCATCAGCATATATTCCAGTTGGCTCCTTCTCTTGGTCGTTGGCCACTGGAGCTAGGCAGGGGTACATTGGAGAAGCTCATCCCTTAGAGGGGATAAGACATACTCCCCCCAAAAAAGAGGGGAATAAGTGTAGTAACATGCTATCCTGCTAGTGACACACATTTTCCCCAAGTGATCTTGTTCTGTCTCTCTTTCTCTCCCACAACTGTATGTGCCATAATCGGAGAGAAACACAATGTACGAAACCCTGTACTTAACTGGAATAAGCATCTCTCACTTCCATGTAAACCCCTAAAAGTTCCCTTAGAACACATTTTCCCAACCCCTTAGATTCCCATAGAACAGCGATTCCCTCACCCTAGCAGCCATTCAGCAAGGCCTCCTAGAACAAGCATTTCATGGCTCCACATAGGTTGAGAATGACTGTAATTCATGGCACTTAACGAACACTTTAGGGACGCAGGTAGCGCTGTGGGTTAAACCACAGAGCCTAGGGCTTGCCGTTCAGAAGGTCGGTGGTTCAAATCCCTGCAATGGGGTGAGCGCCTGTTGCTCAGTCCCTGCTCCTGCCAACCTAGCAGTTCAAAAGCACGTCAAAGTGCAAGTAGATAAATAGGTACCGCTCCGACGGGAAGGTAAACAGCGTTTCTGTGCGCTGCTCTGGTTCATCAGAAGTGGCTTAGTCATGCTGGCCACATGACCCGGAAGCTGTATGCTGGCTCCCTCGGCCAATAAAGCAAGATGAGCGCCGCAACCCCAGAGTCGGTCACGGCTGGACCTAATGGTCAGGGGTCCCTTTACCTTTTAATGAACACTTTGGCTGCTTTTGCAACAATCAGTAGTGGGGATCTTCAGACCACTGTTTCATATTTCATTGTATTTATCCCATCCTTTCTCTGAGGAGCTTAGGGTATCATACATGGGTGTCGTCATTTGATTCTCCAACCACTCTGTGAAGGAGGCTGAAAACAAGACAGAATTTTTTGTAGGCCTACCCAGTTAAACTTTGTGGCCAAACAGGGTTTTGAAGTCAGGTGTTCCTAATGCAAAGGTAAATATTTTGTCCACCATGCCACAACCACTTAATGTGCAATGGATTTACTGCACAGCCAGTCAGGGTCTGTGCAAATCAGCCCTGCCTTTTCCCATCTGCACAATGTTGACAGCATTACTTTAATGGTCTGTTGGCTCTTTTCACCAAGTAGGTGAAAATAGTTTTATTTTCAAGCACATGTCGTTACCGAGACACATTTTGCAAATCTGAATGATAACCTGCTGTTTTACCAGCTCTTCAATTTAGCTATACAGTAGAAAAAGTTAAACAACAAATGCTATACATTGGTAAAATTAACTCTTAACATTGCTGATGCAATGACAATACTTAAAAAGTAGGTCTGGGAACAAGGTACAGTATAGCCATCTTTGTTCTATCTCAAAAGTTGAAAAGATCAATTTAGTGAATCACAGCAAATTTTATTCACTCTGGGGAACTTGCTGGCATCCGTCTGTCTCAAGAGACAATGGTGTGCACTTCCGGGGGTGAAGTCAAACCACTGTGTTAGCAACACCAAAGTGCCCTCCCTGCTGCTCAAGTCTGGGCAATGTGTATGGAGGTCCAGGACCATCACTGATGTGGTCCAAATGAAAGCAGAGCAATGTTTATAAAGTTCCTGGTGCAGATTTCCAGAAACACATTAGTGTGATGCAAGCTATTCAGTTCAAACCACATCACCTCTGTATTTCAAGAGTAAGGGTGTGCAGTTTCAGCTATTTCTTGGTCTGAGTGAGAATGTGTACTCTGCTGGTGGTGGTGCAACCACTCCTAAAGAAAGCCAGCCCTAGATCCCTTGAATTGGAATAACTTTCAACCAGTCACAAATACCTGCTTTTTGAAAGTTGTGGTGGGGCACTCTTGGATCACATTGATTCTTTCTATCCATTTTGATTTGTGTTCATGTCTGGCCATGGAAATGAGTTGCCCTTGGTCTCCCTGATGAATGGCCCTTACAAAGTTTGGATAGTCATTGGATTGTCCAGAACACTTTGTTGCTCAGCACATGAATCTTTCTGATTCGTGGTCACTGTGGACATGGAAGTTAACCTACTAACAGTTTCAAAAAAATAAAAATAAATTTTAAAAATTACCCAACTGAAAAATTCAGAAACACAATCTTTCCGTTTTGGGCTCATAAACTCACCGAAGAATTGATGCTTTTGAATTATGGTGCTGGAGAAGACTCATAGAATCATAGAATCATAGAGTTGGAATAGACCACAAGGGCCATCGAGTCCAACCCCCTGCCAAGCAGGAAACACCATCAGAGCACTCCTGACATATGGTTGTCAAGCCTCTGCTTAAAGACCTCCAAAGAAGGAGACTCTACCACACTCCTTGGCAGCAAATTCCACTGTCGAACAGCTCTTACTGTCAGGAAGTTCTTCCTAATGTTTAGGTGGAATCTTCTTTCTTGTAGTTTGGATCCATTGCTCCGTGTCCACTTCTCTGGAGCAGCAGAAAACAACCTTTCTCCCTCCTCTATGTGACATCCTTTTATATATTTGAACATGGCTATCATATCACCCGTTAACCTCCTCTTCTCCAGGCTAAACATGCCCAGCTCCCTTAGCCGTTCCTCATAAGGCATCTTTTCCAGGCCTTTGACCATTTTGGTTGCCCTCCTCTGGACACGTTCCAGTTTGTCAGTGTCCTTCTTGAACTGTGGTGCCCAGAACTGGACACAGTACTCCAGGTGAGGTCTGACCTGAGCAGAATACAGTGGCACTATTACTTCCCTTGATCTAGATGCTATACTCCTATTGACGCAGCCCAGAATTGCATTAGCTTTTTTAGCTGCCGCGTCACACTGTTGGCTCATGTGAAGTTTGTGGTCAACCAAGACTCCTAGATCCTTTTCACATGTACTGCCCTCAAGCCAGGTGTCACCCATCTTGATCCTGTCCTCTGGGGTGTTAGCCACCCCTCCCAGTTTGGTGTCATCTGCAAATTTGATCAGGATGCCCTTGAGTCCATCATCCAAGTCATAGATAAAGATGTTGAATAAGACCAGGCCCAAGACAGAACCCTGTGGCACCCCACTAGTCACTCTTCTCCAGGATGAAGAGGAACCATTGATGAGCACCCTTTGGGTTCAGTCAGTCAGCCAGTTACAAATCCACTGAGTGGTAGCATAGTCAAGACCGCATTTTACCAGCTTCTTTACAAGAATATCATGGGGCACCTTGTCAAATGCCTTGCTGAAATCAAGGTAGGCTACATCCACTGTGTTCCCTTCATCTACCAGGCTTGTAATTCTGTCAAAAAACGAGATCAGGTTAGTCTGACATGACTTATTTTTCAGAAATCCATGCTGACTATTGGTGATCACAGCATTCCTTTCTAGGTGCTCACAGACTGTTTGCTTAATGATCTGCTCCAGAATCTTCCCTGGACTCTTGAGAGTCCCATGGACTGCAAGAAGATCAAAGCTCTCCATTCTTAAGGAAATCAACCCTGAGTGCTCATTGGAAGGACAAATCGTGAAGCTGAGACTCCAATACTTTGGCCACCTCATGAGAAGAGAAGACTCCCTGGAAAAGACCCTGATGCTGGGAAAGATGGAGGGCACAAGGAGAAGGGGACAACAGAGGACGAGATGGTTGGATGGTGTTCTCGAAGCTACCAGCATGAGATTGACCAAACTGCGGGAGGCAGTGGAGGACAGAAGTGCCTAGCGTGCTCTGGTCCATGGGGTCACGAAGAGTCGAACACGACTAAATGACTAACAACAAACTCTAGCAGGTCTCAGAAACTGGAAGCTGGTAAATATCTCTCCCCTATTTGCACTTAGATGGCCTTTTTATATGCGGCAGTTGGACCTACCACTCTCGCTGAAGGCCTCCATTGGTACCTACCTACAATTTCATTTTCAGTCATATATATTATTTTAACTCTCAGAAGGAAAATATACTATGCTGATCATGGAGATATTTCAATAACTTAAAAATAAAAGATCAGTCATATCCTAGCAGCCGTAGTCTTCTCTTCTTTGCTAGCCAAGGCCGGCCGAAAGAAGAATTATGTATCCTGACATTGTTCAAAACAACATTCTATTTGCTATTGCGTTTGGCTGCCAAATGTGGGTTTGCAGTGCAGATGAAAAAGATGCTGTAAATCTTCTTTATAATATGATAATATGGGTCTGATTCACCTATAGACACCAGAACTGTCTATTTCACATTTCATCCTACATAGTCCTGTTCCTAAATGGGCTACAATCAGAGAACAAATGTTCTCTAGAAAGGTGCTTACACAGCAAAATAGCTTGGGATGACTTCTGCAGTGAACCATGCCACATGCTGAGAGAGACTGCTTAAAGGTTAAGCCTTAACCCTTAACCCTCCAAGTCTCTCTTTTTTCTTTCCTTTTTTTGTAGCTTAAAATCACTCTTCCCAAGCTGCTTCTTCACCCATGGGAAGAAAGATTAGCTTAACATATAGTTTGAGCCTGGTAAAGACTTTCAGACAACATGGGAATCCAGTACGCATGATATTCAGAAATTAATTTACACTTAATTACACTCATTTAATTTTTGCTGTCTCTGAAAATTCATTATGATCTTCAGGGGATTAAAAAAAGAAGCTTCAACACTGCTCATAGTCAATGGATATACATAAATCCATTAACATTGTAAAAAAGAAACATCTTTTGTTAAAATGTCAGAAGAATATAAAGCTGCATTATCGGCTAGTCAAGTCTATCTAGACCAATATCTTTTATAGCTGCAATCTCATGCAGCCGCTTCTGCAAGAAAGGCACTAACTTAACAGAACATTTCCCTCGTAATCTTTGTACATCACCATTTGTTCTCAGGTGGACATCCTTAAAATGAGTATGTAATTAGCATATGCAATCCCCACAGGAAGTGTAGCATTCATAAATTGCTCATGATATGGAGAGCCCTGGAACTGTCCCTATTCTTGCACAAACTGTATCACACTCACATGCAGACACCACACATAAAAGGCAGCCACCCCAACTCCAGCAGGGCAAATGGCAGGTAGGTAGGCAAGCAAGCAGCATGGGTAGCAAGTGGCCTAGACATGCTGTTTAACGGAGGGGAAGCACATCATTAAATGTGACTGCAGAGGTGTTTGACAGAGGCAGGAAGACACTTCACATACCAAGCCGCCATTATTGGCAGCAGTTTCTAATCAAGCTTGGGTACCCATGAAACCAAATCTATGAAACTCTCCTAACACCAACAATTCCTTCAGGAAGAGCTTCAAAAGGAAGTGTGGTGTGCATTTTTCCCATCTTGGTCAACACTTGCTTTTCCCACTTTGTCTGTCCCCCCCTCCCGAGATGTGTAAGCTAAAACTACATTGGGAGTGTGTGTAGATCTCCATTCAGAGCTGGTCCTACCATTAAGCAGAGTGAGGGGATCACCTCAGGCAGCTGATTTTGAGTTCATGAAAGGGCAGCAAAAGTCCTATTTCAGATGAGATTGAGAGGTAGAGAACAAGAAAGCATGAGGGAAATGTCAAGGGTCAAGCAGTAGAAACTGATTGTGTAGACTGAGTGAGTTGATGGAGCCTGTGATTCCCTTTTGTGAAATTTCTGAGACTATAAAAATTGACAGATAGATATGCAAGAGACCATAGTCCCAAGCAGCTATACCAATCAGGCAAAAAAATTATGAAAAGCCTCATTTTCAGTGGATTATGACTGGTTTTAAAGTATAGTAATGTCTACAAGTTATTTTTACTATGTCTGCTTTTTTCTTCTTCTTCAAAAAAGGGAAGAACAAAATAACAATCAATTTCACACGTAGCTCCAGTTTGCAACATGAAACTAGTACATAAAGGTATATTGCCCTCTGCTGGTTGGAATGAATTGTCACATTGTTTATTTATTTTTACTGCTGGTTTCCTGCAACAGAAAGGGACTGAATAACAATATCAAAATAAAAAAAAAACCACACAACTCTAGTCCAGCTTTTTAAGGTAAACCATCTAGGTTCATTCTAGGCAACAAAAAAGAAGGCAGGAAGAGAAAATAATCACATTATTTCCTTACACGCCAAGCTGCCACAGTCATTATCAACCCTTGTTAGTGCCTAGTTTTATTAAAATCCATCACTGTCACTGTCATGCTCAAAGTTGCTAACAAAATTACCACTGTACAGAACAGTTACAACAATGCAAAATAAAAGCAGCTTAAGGATCAACATAAGGAACATGTTGATAGAAACCTGGGGTGCTAAATTTGGCCACTTTTTCTGCTGCTGTCATGAAAAAGTCCTGCAGAGGCAGCAAGAGTCAGGCCCATGCAGTGGGGCAGCTGGGTACACTTGCCCCATGCCTCAGAGGGCTAAGTCAGCTGGGAGGAGGGGACACCAGCGGCCTGCCAGACATATGCTGGCCATGCCAATAACACCATGGGCCTCAGACAAGACTCCTGCCTTAGACAAGCTCTGCACAGGTCTGCCAACGGTGCTTTTAAAAAACCAAGAAACTGAGCATGGAATTTATCACTCCCATCTGCTGCCAATGGTGGTTTTTTGTAGCAGCAGCAGCAAGTGGTAAAAGCTGCAGCAAAATGGAGGACTAGCTTCCTCTTTTTGGTGCTGTTAACTGGTACAGTGGTACCTCGGGTTACAAACGCTTCGGGTTACAAACTCCGCTCACCTGGAAGTAGTTGCTCCAGGTTGCGAACTTTGCCCCAGGGTGAGAACGGAAATTGCGTGACAGCAGCAAGAGACCCCATTAGATAAAGCGCGCCTCAGGTTAAGAACGGTTTCGGGTTAAGAACGGATCTCCGGAACGAATTAAGTTCGTAACCTGAGGTACCACTGTAGTAGCAACAGCAATGCAAAGTCACTGCCTTGGATTTTAGGATTCTGTAATCTCAAACTAAGTGCCCCAAATTGTTACTGTTATATTTGGAGTGCTTATGGGCAGGCCCATATAGAGCTTGTTAGAGGCCCGGGTCAGGAGTCTTGTTAGAATAAAGTTATTGGCATGACAGCGTAAGTCCAGCAGGCCCTTTGTGGGTTTAGCTCTCCAAGGCCTGGGGCAAAGTGTACCTGGCTGCCCCTTCTCTGCACAGGCCTGTTTACTGGGTCATCGGCATGGCATCTGCTGCTTCCAGTATGCTCACCAGTACCTCCTATGGCACCTGTAAACTGTGTCAACATGTATTTCCTCAAAAATCCACAATTCATGAGTGAGGGTCAGGCCCACACCTTTTGTGGGTCCTCTTCCCCTGCCTCTCTTTTAGATGTTTCAGTCATGTTATGTTATGCCATAATCTCCCATAGCAGTCTTTTTGTTATGCCATGCCCCAGACCACATATTTCTGGGTTATAGCCATTTTGTGAGTGGAACCCACAGAACTTACTCAAAATTTCAAATGTGTCCTCTAGCTTCTACATTACAACTTTGAATAATATATTGATGCAAATAAAAGATGGAGCTAACCCTTCTATCCAAACTATATATGCAGGACTCAGCTATACAGCTGCAAATAAATTTTTTAAAATGTGCTGTAAAGTGTGATATACAAATGCGACACTAGATAGAGACAGTGAGCTACGCCAAATTCAGTGTATTTTTCAAAATGTGTTTTTTTTTATTTAAAAGCATTTTCACATAGATCCCACCACAGTCTGATGAGCATATTTCCATGGTGAAACTTAAGGTCATATTATGTTTCAGACTGCAGAAAGCTTATCTAATAAGTGTATTGGATAAATTATGTGGCAAATTATATTTTGGTTATAAGCAAAGATGGTTCCTGTCCACAAATTCTTCTGATTTGCAGATTGATGTGGTCATTTCAAAAGTGTTATTAAATGCTATAAATCTGACAGATTATAAACACACACATTTTTGTGTTATTAAAGTGCCAGTATCTCATTTTGTTTATTGCATGCTAGTTAATTTTAAATAATCTCAACAGCAGAGGAAGTATTACTCTTTCTCTGAAGTAGTCTGCTTTTTACAGAGTATTTCAGAGTATTTTACCACTTTGAACAACAGGTTCACATATTTCTACAAATTAACATGCAGATGGATTATTCTCCACTGCTTTTTTTTAAATTTTCAAACATTTTCCCCACAATCCAGTATTGAAGTCCTGTGTACTCAATACTACTTCTATAGCAATGACAACTACGAACAGGTGTAACTTAAGCACATTAAAAGCAAATCTTTTTTAAAATTGAAACCAGCTTTCTGCATGCAAGATCTGTCCTACATATCATGTAAATTAACTCCTATTTTTCAGCTGGCTGCTATATTGCTTTTGTGTAATTTGTTTTTATTTAATGGCAAGAGTTTTGTTTCACAAAAGGTTTTCAGAGTGGAAGGAAACCAAAGGCTGAAGGGTATATTTTGCCTGTTGTGAAAGACATTTTAAGCAGTGGTTCTCAGCCAGGAGATCACTTCCATGCATTATTTGGAGAAAATTAGCTATAAAGACAAAGGACTGGAGCTAAAAGGTATGAGTAAAATATATTTGAAAACATGTGCATGCAATGATGAAAACAGGAAGCAAAAATGCAAAGTTTTGAAAAGTTACACTGCATAAATTCTCCATGCCCTCTCAGTTTCAAATGGAAACTCTTCAGAGCAAGATTGCATGGTAGCAAATGCATGCAGCTAGTTGCCTAAGGAATGCATTTTATTACTGGACATGAATTTCACATGGCAGCCCAAACTTCTAGCTACTTCTAGTCATGCTACATACAACTAAACTGAATGTGAGAAAACTGGAGGATTTGTTTGCATTTCTGAATGAATTAAAAGCTCCATTCTACTCAAGCACGGAGGTTTTTTTCTATTCATGTCAAATGCGATAGGCAGCTTAGTTTTATTGATGTTGGGATAACCTTTGCCATGATTTTCAAACTGTGACATGTAAAACTTTATTTTAGCATCACTGGTGATCCACACACTGATAATCTCAAGACTGGACTAACGTAATGTGTTCTTTGTGGGACTTCCCTTGAACTTCGTTCAGAATCTTGAGCTAGTTCAGAATGTAGTGGCAAGGTTTCTCTCTTGGGTGGCTTACTGCAAATATTTAACAGCACATCTAAAAACAGCTATACTGGCTGCTTGTAGTTGCCTGCTTCTAGCTATTTGAATTGACTTACAAAACCCTTTAACTTGAGGCCTGGATACCTGAGAGAACACCTTCTGCTGTATACAGACCAAAAATATATTTTAAAAATTGGCTGAGGGAGGCTCTCTTAGCTGAGATCTGCTAAATATTTAGCAATATGCAGGAGAGAATTCTCGGTGGTGGCACTTCAGGTTTTGAACACCCTTCCCTTGAGATATGGCTAGTGCCTACTCTTTTAAACTTTCAATGCCAGGCTTTCTGTGGACTTTAGCACCAATGGCTGTTAGCTGTAAATACCTTTATGTTCTTTTATGACATAGCCTGATTTATTTTAATTTGTAACCCACTTTGGAATTGCATTTATTTTATTCATTTATATACTGCTTATATTGCAAAGAAATTGTAATGAATAACACGTGAGATGTGTTTTAAGTAAGGAAAGAAAAAACAAAATAAAAAAATTCCTTCCAGTAGCACCTTAGAGATCAACTAAGTTTGTTCTTGGTATGAGCTTCCGTGTGCATGCACGCTGTAAAGCCTAACTTGAAGTTTTGGTTAAAAAGAAAAAGAAAAACCTGTCTTTTTTGCATATTCCACTACAAGACAGAGATAAATTCAGTAATCTGCATTTCTCTTCTGTAATAGCCTAGGAAGGCAGCTCAAAATGCAGAAGACAGAGGCTCTGCTGAAGAAAGTACTGCTATTTCAAAGCACTTTTCAGAATCAATCCTTTCTTATTATTTTTAACAAAGGGGGGGGGGACTTCACAGGACAAACATATGCAGTGAAATAAGTTCTTTTTGAACTTGGCACACCAGCAAGGTTTCAAAAGCTTTCTAACAAAGGACTGCAAATTGCTCTAAGGGGATTTGATAAGTTAAACACAAAGGAGTCGTGCTTTATCGGTAATGGCATAACTTGCATTTCCTATGCTCTTGAGCACCAGATTCATTTCCAACCAAGGCAACAGCAACATATATTAATTCTGCCAAGGGTGAAGATCTTGCAGCACAGTACTCAGGAGCAGACACCAGTTAATATGTTAATTTTCTTCCATGAAGATTTAAATACCAAGCTATGCATAGGCATAACTGTTTGTACATAACTTTTAGTCCTGACACAACATATTTTAATACCCACCAGAGACTTTGCTGAGTTGCAATTGTAAACATATGTCTGGCAGTTTCCAATTGGTGAAAAAGGCATGAGTAATATCTCAGAGGAGGGAGCTTTGGATATTGTTGCAACAAGAATTCACTGTGCAAGAGTAAACACAAATTTAAAGGGGGCAATTGAAATGCTGCTGTTTATCCTGTCATTTGTAGCGATCTGCATGACAGAGTATAATAAAAGTAACAATAATGAACACTAGTTCTTTCAAAATTTTCAAAACAATTTACACATATTTTCTTGCTATAATACTTACAGATCTGCAAGGTAGTCTATAATTATATTTTTAATACATAAAGGAAACAATGAAATAACAGTACAGTGGCACCTAAGGTTACATACGATTCAGGTTACAGACTCCGCTAACCCAGAAATTTTACCTCGGATTAAGAACTTTGCTTCAGGATGAGAACAGAAATCGTGCTCCAGCGGCGTGGCAGCAGCAGGAGGCCCCACTAGCTAAAGTGGTGCTTCAGGTTATGAACAGTTTCAGGTTAAGAACGGACCTCCAGAACGAATTAAGTACTTAACCCAAGGTACCACTGTAATGGACACAGATTTGCTGAGCTACTCATAATATTACTACTGGTTACATATGTCTGCCCACCCAAACCAATTGCATAGACAGCCCACATACAGCAGAAAGGGGGCCAGAGACTGGGAGAGGGTGCCCTACCTAAGACCTACAAGCTACTTCACTGCAAGGGCCAGATTCAAACTGGGGGTAGCTGGATTTGTAACTCATTCTTTTAGGAACTGTACCACACAACTTATCAGTAAAAGCAATAGTGCGTGCATATTTAACTCTAGTAAAATCCCAACATTTCAGTCTTTTAATATGAATAAAATGTGTGCTTCTTTTGTAACCAAGTTTGTGGTGTTTCTTTGTTTTTTAAAAAAACTTAACTAGAGATCTGCCAACAAACAAAACCCCTTGCATGCACACATACTACACGCTATCGTTATAAGAACTTAGAGTGGTTCAAGAAGAAAAACACAGGAGAGGCAGAAAAGCATGATTTACACGCCACGAAGGGATTGCATTGAATATGCAATCATGTTTAGAGCTGAAAATTAATTCACATAAGAAGCTACTGAGGTTTCAAAGTTAGTACGTCTGGCATCAAAAGCAAACACTATCTGGATAACACCTGTAATGGTACAATTGATATAGTAAAACATGGCAAGTTCTACATTCTCAGTTCTTGATTATGTGTTATCTGCACTTTTGTCATTGGAACAATGAAAATACTACACTTCAGTTGCAATGTTATGCCCAAATAGACACAGAATTAAGAGCTTATGTATGGGTCCCTCTGTCCTATACACAAACCACCCCAATGTATGCTTATCCAACTTTAAAATAAAATTGAAACTCCAAGGAAGAATATTATTTTCCTTTCCAAGGTAATTTATTACATTGCTAAACTGATCCCAAAGCTATGATTTTTCTCTCTTTCTCTCTTGATGTTTACATTACATCTCCTTTCTATAATCTAAACTCATCACTTCTTTTCCCAGGCTAGTAGACAAGACTAAACAACCAGTTGTCTCCTTTTTCAAATATATAGTAACTTTGTAAGTTTCTTCTCTGTGTTTTCCCCCCCTTCCCAGCCTACATGATCCTTTGAGAGCTCTTCCAATTCCTTTGCCAGATTGTCTAAACTTCTCCTGAATCACATGGTGCTGAAATGAATGCTTCTTTAAAGCACACACAGCCCGCCATGAAGAACTAAACAGGTATAAATTTCATGCATTTTTTTTCTACTTTCACTGCATCAGATGTAATCAACCTTTGGGTTGCTTCTGTTTAAGCCATGGTTCAGAACAGACCCACTGAAATAAACAGACCAGTTAATCATGATTAAATCAAATTATTTAAATGGGTCTACTCTAAGTATGACTTACTCAGAGGCAACCCTTTAATTGGAGGTTACATGTTTTAACCATAATAAAATGTATGGCGGGGGGGAATTTAAATGGTTGCTTGTTATATGTCACTAGATTCTACACATGTTTATTCACTAAGATCTGCAACATTTACAACACAGTCCTATACTCTGAAGCAAGTCCTGTTGAGTTCATTGAGGTTTATTCCCAAGTAAGTGGGGTTGGGACTGCAGTTTTAAACAATTAATTGGACAGGACAGTAATTCTGTAGCAGAGCATCTGTCTTGCATATGGAAGGTCCCAAGTTCAATCCTCAGCATCTTCAGGTACAGCTGGCAGAATCCTCTGCCTTGAACCTTGGAAAGCCACTGCCAGCCCGTGTGGACAATATTGGGCTAGATGGAACAACAGTCTCACCTGGCACAATGCAACTTCCTATGTTATCTAACTTAATGGGAAAATAATCTATTGAAAACCTTAATGAGTGTAAAAAGTACTCACAACCAGAGAGCAGATTTAAATTTATTCTTAATGTGAGTACATACAAAATACATTGATAGCATTTTTCCACACAAGACAGTTACTGATGAAGCACAAGTAAAAAATATTTTAAAGTATTTTCCCCGTCCATGCCTGTTTCTATGCGAATGAATATTTAATCCAATAATGGATTAAAAGCTATATCAAGTGTGTGTTTGTGTGTTGTGTGTTACAGTCCTTTTCCAAGGTAAATGCCCATAGGATTGTGGTTTTAAGACCACACTATTCATGAGGCAGGACATATGTGATCAAATATCACAAGGCTTTTCTTTACTTTGAAGCACTTGTGAAAGGGGGTACTGATAATTCAAGTCAAGGAACTGCGACTGGGGAAACAGGTTAACCCTTTCCCCCTGTGCTACTCCCTTATCAAAATCACCCCCCAAGTTGCTAATCACCACCATCAGGAGAACAGACATAACGCCTGTATTTACACCTTTCCCCACCTGCAGCCAGCTAACAAACTTTGAGAAGGAGGGTTTCTGTAACTCCCCCACATTACTTTAGCACACACACCCTCACTTGGCCAGGGGCTTCGGAGCAAAGGAAAATACTGTATTTTTTTGCTCTATAAGACTCACTTTTTCCCCTCCTAAAAAGTAAGGGGAAATGTGTGTGCGTCTTATGGAGTGAATGCAGGCTGCGCAGCTATCCCAGAAGCCAGAAGAGCAAGAGGGATTGTTGCTTTCACTGGGCAGCGATCCCTCTTGCTGTTCTGGCTTCTGAGATTCAGAATATTTTTTTCTTGCTTTCCTCATCCAAAAACTAGGTGCGTCTTGTGGTCTGGTGCGTCTTATAGAGCGAAAAATACGGTATGTCAGAAGATCATGTCATGTATCTCCCATGCCAGGCATAAATTCTCCCCTAGGCTTTTTTTTAAGAGAGAAAAAGACACATTTAGGAACTATTGTTCTAGGAAATTCATATATTATCTAGGCAGAATAGTTTTGGCCCAGGAAAAGCTATCTTCAGATAATGTATCCTGGCAACATCTAAGCCACTAGAGCAGGAAGACTTTACAATACTTAGTGATTTACTGTCAGTCAAAATTTACATGCATGCTGGCATCAAGTACTGGAGACACAGAGGAATAAAAAGAGGCAAGAATCATTACGAACAAATTGCAGCTGACTTTGTTACCCCTCTCCTTGTCCTTTTTTTATAACTAATACTCCAGATTCCACAGTTTATGGGCACTGTTGCATGAAAAAGTATAATCTGATTTTCTCCTCCAACGGTACTTGTTGTATCTTGGAACTACATTCAGACCCAAGACATTCTTTGGAAGCAGTGAACTGTTGCCTTGCTTCCAGAGATGGGATGTTTCCTAGTAGAGGAAAAACAAATCAAAGCAGGCAGAGTGGGGGAAGCAATGGAGAAGAGCCATGCAAGTCATCTCCATTAAAATTAGTTTTATTAACTTAAGGTTTTCCTACTGCAATGGTCATTAGTGCATTAAATTCATATAAGCATAGGACCTAAGAAGTAGGAAAACTCAGATATCTAGTCCTTGACTATTCATGGACTATCAGCTAATCCGTGGCTATTCTGGTTTTAGCTTTTGTAGCCTAAACCCTAGTTAATCATAGTGGACAACAAATCATAGAACTGTATGGATGGAAGGGGTCTCAAGGGTCATCTAGTTCAACCCCCTGAAATGCAAGAATCACAGCTAAAGAATCCCTGACAGATGGCTACCTGACCTATGCTTAAAAACCTCCAATGAAGGAGAGTCTACCACCTTCCATAGAATCCATTCTACTATCAGGAAGTTTTTTCTAATGTTTAGTCAGAATACTGCACATAAACACACCCACACAAGTTGAAGGGGTTTGTTTTTACAAGTAAGGTTAAAGACAGGTCCATATTCTGAAAGCAGAAATGTAATACATTGCTGAACCTCAAAAAAACTCCATGCTGACATCTATCCCCAACAGGGCTGCCAACCTGAATAAAATATGGGGGGGCAGGTAAGCCCCACCCAGCATAATAAATCACACACCCCATTTGAATGGCAATATCCATCAACTTGGGTGGGCGGCCCCCTCAAATATTTTATTGGGGGGGAGAGACCTCAGCCCCTAGGAGTTGGGTCCTATGCTCCCCAAGACTGCTTGTTCCATTGGCAGAATGCTCTTAATGTAGCATTAATAAAAGAAGATGCCTCTAGTCTAAGTGTTATATAGCACTTTTATTGTTCCAATGAGACCTGCTGCTGGAGGGAAGGTGGGTCATTATTCAAGGGAAGGAAACTGAGTTATGTTTATGAAAGGAAAGGGTTGACATTACTAAGCGCAAGGCGGGGGAGAACAGAGAATATCAGAAACTGGTATTCTGAACCTTTTCCCAGCATGTGGCTACAGCGATTAGTAAAACTTTGCCTACTAACCATGGATGTGTATTACACACGATATAACTAACTGCAAATTTCCACGGACTATGTGTACAGAATGCAGCAACTCAAATAGGAAAATGGAGTAGTATTGTTTTAAAAAGAAACCCACCCCAAATGTTCCCATTATGTAGAATCCCTGCCAAGAGGGGAAAGTTGCCAATCCTACTACAAAACCCTGGCAAACCACTCATTAGACAATTCTGACACATTTGTTCACATTCATCACTGAACTATATAACTTCATAGCGTCAGGAGAATTCTGGCAAAACACCTAATGCCCTTTTATCAATGGTGGAAACCTAGCCTGTACCAACAGAAAGCAAAGTTTAAAAAGCTACTTAGATACAACAACCCCTAATGGTCTGAGCCTACACCCACAAACCCATTCAGAAAAGTCTTACTGATTGCCTACACAACTACAGTAAATACATTTAGTAAACGGAAGATTTTGGGCTCCTCTCCAAACTTTTGGCACATGTCTCACATGACACATCTTAAGTCCAAAGCTTGCCTCACACCTTCTGAGTGAATACCTCAAGTAACCAGGGGTTGTTATGCTGTTCTGCAGTAAACTGTTCTGCAACCTTTTGACAAACGGCAAGATATACATGGCTTATTAAGGACCCCTCCTTCTTAGCGCACATTCATGATTACTGTCCTTTGAATTGCACATTCATTATTATTTGCGCTCATGATGCTGCTGGGGTGGTGAGGGGCCGCCTTAAGGGTAGGCGAACTCAGTGGCTGTGCGTTTTAAAAAATATATACTTTCTGCAGTGATCTAGGGAGGCAAAAGGTGAGTGTCTGCACTGAGCTGAAGGATGGGACAAGCTGAGCAAGCAAGCCATACATACATACATCTTCCACATACAACTTAGTAACACTGTGAAACTGTAGAGCTACCCAACCTGGGCATGGGGCAACTGGGACAATTTGCTCCAGGCCTGCTACTAATGATTACTGAATGCCACCTAAGATTTTCAGGCGAGGTGCCACCGGAGAGAGAATTTCTGTGGTAGTTATCATAAGAAAACATGTAGGAGTGGTGTGAGGCCAGGCCTTAATAGAGGAAGTCTTCCTGAGTGAGTAGTGGTGAAGGCCAGCAGCAGGCCACAATATGGAGACTTGTGAGACTGAGCCCCAGGAAGTCAAAGGAAGTTCTGCCAGATGGGGTTGGAATTTGGAAGAGGCAGTACAACCTTATCCCTATTTCCTTATCCCCACGTAATTATTATTTATTTATTTATTTATTTATTTATTTATTTCATATGCTGCCCTTCATCACAGGCTCTTAGGGCGGTTCACAGAACAGAAGAAAAATGAAGCACATCTATCCATCTGCAAGAATCTGTGGTCCTTGCATGTAACAACACTTGCATGTAACCACCAGCATTGTGCACATATGCATGAGTATTTGCAGAGGGGAGACATGAGGGCTGCCAACATCACACCTACTCCAGGCCCCATAACCCTCTGGGTGGTCTTACAATGCTGACCACAGGGGTAAGGGGAACTAAAGGTATGCCTTGCCCTGGGCACTATTTATCCTAGGGCCAGACCAAGACATTTTGACACCTGAGGTGAACCACAAAATGGCATCATTGTAATAGTTCCTGGCACCACCAGTGAAGAAATGCACCAAGAACAAAGCCGGAAAATCAAATCATCCCTACCCAACAGATGAACTGGCAATCAAAGGCCACTGTGGGGGGGGGGAGAGAAGGGGTCCACTTTGAATCATGCCAGGCAGGTGCATAGCCCAGTAGACCCCAGAGCGCAGCCCTTGCCATTTCCTCCCTAGGGGTGGGAAGAGACCAGCAGCACCTTCTAGTCATCAGAGGCCCTGCAGAGGCAGGACTGGAAGAGCTGCAAGGGGACAGCAGATCTGGCCTCCAAGGAGCACGTCGCAGCAGTGAATGCCACATTGGCAGGCAATGCATTCATTGGAGGCCAGATCTGCTGCCTCTGTGGATCCTGCCACCTGAAGCAGTCTCTTCACCTTGCCTAGTGGGTGTGTTGGCTCTGCTAGCAATAGCAATCCTGCATAGTGTTTATACATGGAAAAACTTTGGAAATAAGCAGTGTGACCACCCCAATCAGTGCATATCCAGTAAGTTCCTGCAAGAATCCTTTAAACTTTTAAAGTGTCCTGCTTAGTTTTCCTCCGTTTTTGTTGTAAAGCAATGATGTGGTGGAATCGGGGAAGCCTTGCAGAACCAACTAAAGTGTAAGAAAGCCACTGTTATTGTGCCAGGGGCTATGTTGCCGAATATAGCAAAAGACCACTCTGAGCTAGTAAACAAGTAAACCCCAAGGAACAGTGGCGTAGGGTGGGTTGTCAGCACCCGGGGCAAGGCAAGTAATTTGCACCCCCTAACCCGTGGATTTTAGCAGGGGGCAGAGAGCTGCGAGTGCGAGTGCCCCCCCCAGATGTTGCGCCCGGTGCGGCCGGCCCCCCCTGCACCCCCACGCTACGCCACTGCCAAGGAAACAAAACAAGCAGAAGGCAGCTGTAGAGCGGGGCGGGAAGACTCGTTGGTTATTGTTTTGCCAGAAGAGCTTCTTGGGTCTCTGAAGCGGAGCGAGCTGCTCCTGCCCACTCTCTTTTTCTTCTACTTCTACAACTTCGAGGGACGTGACTGACCCCCGTCCTCCATTTCACGGCGGGTCTCCCTAAATGCAGCCGCGACGAGCGCCAGCTTTCGAGTCTTTTAACCTTGCAGCCCATAGACAACCAGTTACAGAAATACACACAAAAACACCTCCCCGCCCTCACGCCTCTCCCCTGCCCCGGTCGTGGGGGTCACTTGTCGCTGCAGCCGACTCTGACCCGGGATAGTCCCGCTTCAAGCGAGGCGCCAGGCAGCAACGCCGCTGCTCCGAGGGCGGGAAGTTGCCCAGCCCATGCCAACTCCCGACGAAGTTTCCCCGGAGCCCCAACTTGGCGCGTCTCTCCCCCACGAGGGCTCCTCCTTCCTCCCCCGGGACTAACTCACCCATGTCGCCTCTCTCGGCTCCACGCGGCCGCCCAAGCCCAGGCGCGGGTCCCCCTGCAGCGCAGCAGCAGCAGCAGCAGCTCCCTCAGCGACCCTCCGGCGCTCTCCCCGAGAGGAGCCGCCGCCTCGCCAGCTGCCCCCACCCCCAGTCCCTCGCCCCGGCGGCGTCAGCGGAGCGGAGGCGGGTCCCCAAGCCCCTCCCCCACGCCCACCTGCCTCGTCCCGCGGCCGCCGGGAACCCCCGCCTCAGTTTGGGGAACTGCAGACCAACTTCTCTCAGTTGGGCGGGAGAGCAGCGGGACAGCGGGCGCGCTGCTGAGGCGCTTCTTCGTCTTTGTCGCGCGGGCGAGAGTAGCCAGCGCAGCCAGGCTGTTTTCTGGGTCCCCCCACAGCCGAGGGTCGAGCGCGGCCCCTTTTATTTGGAAGGGAAAGCATCGTCAGCGGCGGCGGCTGCTAGGAAGGAGACGTGGTGGAACAGCGGGAGCAAACTTTCTTTGCTTCCCATGCTCGGCAGCAGAACCTGGAAAAAGAAGTAGAGACAGGAGGACTCTCCAACCGGGAAGCGCCCTGGGAGAAACGCAGAGACACCCTGCGGCATTTCACCCGTTGAGCCAACGTTCCCCAGCCTGGTGCCCACCAGGGGCGTTGGACTACAACTCCCAGCAGCCGCAGCTGTCGTGGCCAGTGATGGGGGAGGGTTGGAGATGCAGTTCAACACATCTGGAGGGCGCCAGGTTGGGGGAGGCTGTTCTAAGCTTGGGGGGTCTGTAATCAAGCAAGAAAAGGGGGTGACTGCTGCTCCTAGCTCCTCTCTCTTGCTGACTGTCTCTAGGCACCGAGGGGGCAAGGACTGTACCCAAGTTGAAACCACCTCTGCGTGTTTGCTCTCTCTCTCTCTCTCTTTCTGTCTGAGAGGTACTGTATATAAGGTTGATGCTAGACCTAGAAGGTCACCTCACCACCTGCATTCAGCCTACTGAACCACACCTGCCCTGCCCTCCAGAGGCAATGTGTGAGGGACAGAAGGCAGTGGGTTCATTGGACCCAATCCCCATTCCCATGCCACCTACAAGGAGGGTGCAAGTAAACAAATGAGTCCTTTAATCGGCAGCTCCTTCCATGACTATCCCACTGCACACTGTGTCATCAAGGCAGAAGGGGCTGCTCTCAATACTGTATCTCTCCAGCCAGCCCCATGGGCCCAATCTTTCCTGCTGTGGTACCCAACAGGGGTGGAGAGATGGCTGAGCAAGTGAAGAGGTAGAGTTTTGATGATGATGATTTGCTTTCCTCTTTTAGAAAAGTCATAGACTGCTCCTAATTCTGAATCAAAACTACAACTAGTGTGGATTCAAATGATGAGGGTTTTATCACTGCATAGTGCTTGCTGTGTTTTGTAATATAATCTGGAAGAATGTTGCCCAGCTCAGGAAGTCTGTGCTCTTCTCACTTTCAGCAGGATGTAAAAATCTAGCTTTATGAAAATGTAGCAGACTCAGATTCAGTGCGAAGTTGGACCTGTTTAGAAAACATATGAATGGGGAATCCCCCTGTAAAGGTGCACATAAGGCAGGTGGAAACTGTTACTATATCTCCTGTAAATCTGGGCATTATTAGTAAGAGTAATGTAATTAGTAAGAGCTTTCTCAAGTACTCAAAATTGGTTACATTTTTAAAAACATGACTAAATTAAATTTCAGTACAAATCACTCCATTTTTATTTCCTCTCCTCTAGGAGATTGCAACTTTCTGGTCACAACTTTTGCCTAGCATATCCTTGTCTATACCTCTCCCAGCTTATTACAATATATATCCTAAACTAAAGCAAAGTACAGGCGTACCTTGGTTTACAAACAGCTTAGTTCTCAAACGTTTTGGTTCCTGAATGCCGCAAACCCAGAAGTGACTGTTCTGGTTTGCAAACTATTTTTGAAAGTCGAACGTCCAGCGGGGCTTCCACGGCTTCCGTCCAGCCAAGCTTCCTGCAGCTAATCAGAAGCCGCACTTTGGTTTCCGAATGTTTTGAAAGTCGAACAGACTTCTGGAATGGATTCTGTTTGACGTCCAAGGTACGACTGTACAAATAAGAGCAGGGAACTATGAGTCTCCAGATATTGTTGGACAGCAACTCCCATTAGCCCCAGCCAGCATGGCCAATCAGGGCTGTCTTTAGCAGATGTGGCGTCGGGGTGCAAATATCTTCCCAGTGCCCCCAAATTACCACAAATGGGGGGGCAAAGTTGTGCACTGCCAGCCATCGGGGGGGAGGCGCAACTCTCCCCCATGTCACTGCAGGAGAGCAATCCCTGCAGAGGCTTGGGAGGGAAGCTGCACACCTGCCAGCCATATGGTTGGTGGGGCACAGCTGGTGGGCGTGCATGGAAAGGGGAGGCTGCTGGCAAAGCTGCGCAGCTCCCCCACTCGCTGGGGCGCCCCTGAGAGGCCAGCGCCCTGGGGCGACACACCACTAAGCCCTATGGAAAAGACGGTTCAGTGGCCAATAGTAAGCAATGATGGGAGATGGAGTCCAGCAACATCTGGAACACCACCAATTCCCCATCCTGTGTATATATTTATATAATATCAAAAGCTTTTCCAAAACGTTAGCACTGTTGCTGCAACACAGGGCTGAGAGGAATGATGCAGGATCCAATTCCCAGATGGTACTAGATAAACAAGAACTGGCCCTAGAGATAAGTCTTTGTACCTGTAAGTTTTGCTAATTAAAGCAAAGACTAGCTTTGATGGCATAGAACTAGGGGAAAGGGTTAAATCCCATACTTCACAGGTCTGGTTTAGGTCCCTTGAAGCTGCTTTTTGTAAGGAAAAGGATGTCAAGAGTTCCATTCACAGAACTTCCATGCCACATCTAATTTGACTATAATGTCTGTTATGCTACCCAGGAGACAGTAGTAACTGAAAAACAAAGATTTGCCTAACTACATCTGAACACTATGAATCCCAACCCTACCCAACACACACACACACACACACGCAGAGAGAGAGGCAGAGAGAGAGAGAGAGAGAGAGAGAGAGAGAAATGACTTAAGCAATTATGCTTGTATTGGCTGATATTCTAAAGTCAAAAATAATTTTGGCTGCTTTTTGTACACTGAACATAAAATCATGGCTCTTTATTAACTGAGTATAGAAAGCCCAAGAAGCAGTAGTAAGTATAAAATAGGGTTGCCAACCAAACAAAACCCAATAAGTAAAAGCCAGGCCTGTTCTTGATCCTTTCATAGCAGCCTGAAGATTTTCACAGCATGGAGATAACATTCTCCATTGCAACTTTAGAGAGTGTTCGAAACATCGAGAACTATACTCAAAAAGTCGCCAAACAGTGGCTTTATAGATCTGTCTTTTAGCTTAGACCTTTTGATATAAATACATTAAGTCTTCAAAAAGCAATTATCTGTTTACTATGCATTGTCCAAAGCCTGCCTTTCTGTAGATTAGTCTCCATGGGGTTACATCACATAATACTTTTGTTGCTGATTTATACCACTGTTGCAAGGTTATTCACACTGCAAAAACATCCATCTTATAACATTATTCTGATATGATCCCACCTACCTGAAACTGTATGTGTGCATATAAATTCAGACAATGTGTCCATATGTCGGTGGGAAAAGAAAGAAAGCGACCTCTGCTGACCAAGTAGTGCTGCTGATTATATTTCTTCCTCCTGCTTTCATTTAAGTACGGTAAGCTGTCCAGGAAAAAGAAGCCAAAACTATCTAGGAAATGCTATTGCACACTACTACTGAGTTCAGAACAGGAAATGGCTGCATATAGATTAGGAGCACCATAAAGATAGAACTGCATGGATAATGTAACCCCCCTCCTATGGGGAGATAATCCTGCATGCCACTGCTAGAAGCAACTGACAAGGTGAGGTATATGAAAATTATGGAGGGGTGAGAAATAATATCACATTTTTTTAACATGGCTGCAATCCTGAACATCAAATAGTGGCATCTAAGCACAGGATTGCATTAAAAGTATTATTTCTATAGTCAAATAATTATTATTATGTATAGATTATACATACAATGTAAATTCCTCTTCACCTTTTGTAACGTAAAAATTCTGTCCAAGTAGGCCTTCCTGCAAATCTAGTAGAGATCATGGCAGTAGAAACCAAACATACTCGCTCAGAATGCACAATGTTAAACTCTTGCTTCTTCTGAAAAGCACTGCTTTGCTCAATTAAAAGTAGTTATGTTCCAAAGAAGCAGAATATATTCTAAGCTCTTCAGTGTGCTGAAAGTAGTAAAATGAAAGCAAAACACACTGTTTCTGTTAATGTAGTTGCTCTTTGAGTCCTGAGTATTCACCCTGGAATCTTCTAGTTCATATCTCTGTTTAGATGTCAACTCACCAGCTAGCCTTTGGCACAAGTCATTGTGTCTTCTTAGCTCATCCTCCATCTTTAACAAACACATAATGCTGCTGGTCTACTTTACAGGAGTGTTGTAAGGACTACTAAAATAAACTGTATGAAGAAAAAAAATACCACATGATATTCATCATGGCTAAAATATATGTGTTATAAGTTTTTTGGGGGGAGGGGGGCCAAGGATCCCCTAAACTCATGGTTGCTAGATCCTCCCCATAATTCCTGGATTTAAGAAAAGTTAGAATTAACCAGTGCTTAGAGCGTTAAACTGAAAGTTAGACTTTAAAGAGCTGGGTTCAGCTTTCCCTGTCCAGGAAACAACCTGGGAGAGGAACCATCAAGGGGAACAAAGCTAATAATGGCCGAATCATCAAGAACACCATTAGGAAGGTGAAGATTATGCCAGAGAAAGAGGGGTGGGGGTCTTCCTCCAGCTGTGCATTAGTAGGCAGGAAAAAAAGGGTTTAAAGCAGGGGTCTGCAAGGTTTACCTTGCCTGGGCCGGTTCACTCCAGCAGAGAGCCCTCCGTGGGCCGGATTGCGCACCCACGATTTCCGGCTTCTGCACAGACACAATTTTAGGCATCTGCATCTGTGTAGACGCGATTTTCGGTTTAGTGCAGCGCGCAGGGACTCGCCGAGTGGACGGCTCGGTTCGGGGGCAGCTCAGGTGCCGCTTAAACGACCTCTGTGGGCTGCTTGTGGCCCATGGGCCTTAGGTTGCCGACCCCTGGTTTAAATGGTGTAGGATTTTAGTTTGGATGGTATGAGCAAACAGGAAATAAGTTTCATTTTTGCAAGCTGGGGGGGGGGGTATTCCAGGACCGAAGGCTGTATGTCTGTTTTATTCTGCACAGAGGTCAGATACAATGTTTGGGGAATGTCTTAGAATCTGAGACTTTAACAATAAAAGGAAGAGGACCCTCTTGGGATGTGAATGCTCTGAACTCTCTCCATCTAGCCTCAGGTTGTATATATGTGTAAATGAACCATATATCATAAAGACACCACAGTCTCCGCTGTTCCTCATTGTGCAAAAGGAAGCACAGACCCTAGTAAGTGCACCTGCCTGGCACCCCTGGAATCTCACACCACTCAGAGGTTGGGGTGTGATATATTTTTCCTCATTGAATTTTGTGGGACTTGCTTCTGATCATTGTTTATTTTCTTTCATTTTTACCTCATCTTCCGTCCCTCGTGAAATCCAAGGCACACAGTGTCTGTTGAAAAATCCCTGCAAATCAGCACACAGCAGGGGAGAAGGCCAGGCGAAAATGTTACTCCTTGACGGGCTTTTTTTCCTTTTTGACTTGCAAGCAGGTTTAACATTTTTGTTTTGTTTTATGGGAAGCATTTAGAAATAGACTTTCACCTGCAGTCTGAAGATGTACGGTCCAGAAAGCTGTCTTCTGATCACATGACCTCCACAATAAATAAATAAATCCTAGGTGCTGTGTAGTGCAGATCAACCATCTGACAACTCTGCAAGAGGCATCAGTGGGCTGGACTGGCTATGTCCTGCTGCCTACTTGGCTGCAGTCCAGACCAGCCTGGTCAGGCAGCGGGGATGGAATTCCCAGCCAAGCTGTGTGTGGTCTCAAACAACAGCAGCCACCATACCATATGCAGTGATGACCGCTTGGCGACCGCATCTGGAGGAAAGAGAGAGGAGGAAAAGTAAAACAGAGTGAAGGGAAAGCACTAAAAAGGGAAACAGTTCTGCAGAGCCACTGATCATGGGATGAGCTTGTTTACACAAGGTTTCTTTCCTAAGGGAGGAAGAGATGTAGCAGTGGCACTACATGGCTGCATTAGCTCACAGGCTAGAAAGGCAATCTCATAGAAAAAAAAGAGGAGGGAGGAATCCTGAAACAAGAATGTTGAGGCACCATAGGTGGTTTCACTTGGAAGAATGGGGGAAAGCAGAGAAGTGGGCTTGAATCTGGTGAAAATCCTCCCAAGAAGGGAGGGTGGGCCATGCATGTGTAGCATTTTTGGCAAAGTTGTTGAGCTTCTTTTAGTTTTGCTGAACTTTTTTGGCAAAACTGCAAGAAAAAAATGCCATTTTTGAGCTATTTTTATGGGAAATAGGCAACAACAGCACTGCCAACAAACGTCCAGATTTTCCCATACATTTTTGCCAATTTCCACACAGACACTGCTGTCAACTGCAGTATTCTGTATATGTCTGGGAAATTCCAGACGTATAGCAACCCTAAATTAAATCAATATCTCCCTCTCCAATCAAACTATGATCTGGAAGAACGGTAAATCCTTTTGTAAGCATCTGATGAGTGTCTACTGCATTATTAACTCCCACCAGAGGTCACTCAAATCATAGGTTTGAAATAATAATTCAGTATGTTGCTTTGATAAAATTTTGCTCACATCTATTCATATTATCTTTCCTAATAATTCATATTGTGCCATCAGTTCAAACAGGTTTGAATCAGTGGGAATGGGAACTGTGTAGTTCAGCAGAAATTTGTACACTCACTGCATATATGGGGGCAAACTTCTGTGAAACACCCCCCCCCCCATTATTTGAACTTGAAAACATGGGCCTTGCATTATGCCATATGGGAGATGCGAGTCCACTACACTGACATGTATATTTTCACTGCCTGATTGTGTGAAGCGGATTCTGTCCCTGATGTGCCAGTAGGGTTTTGAGAGGAGCTCTTTGCAGTTCCGCAGAGCTCACAGACCCAAGAGGAATAACTCATCCAATGCCACAAACAGAACATTTCATCTCACTTCTGAGCACAGTGTTTCCAATGGAATAAATTCGCACAGCACTGAGTCATCAAGAGGCGAAGAAAAACAAGTAGAATTATTATCATTTTATTACACTGGTATTGAAGGAAGGTGAGGACAGGCGACCTCACCTAGGCCCGAAGTCACCCCCCCACCAAAGCAGGCTCAAAGCTTCTCAAAACTTTTCAAAATCATTTTCTCAGCAGCTAAGCATCAGAAACATTCCGCTCTGTTGTAACAAAGGTAGAGAACAGTCCATTGTTTCTCAGGCCTTTCTCATGTCTTCTGGCCTTGCTAAAGAACCACATTGCAACTTACTTTCTGTCCCGGAACCATGCCAGAACAAGAGATTGAAACATATCTGAACATGCTGAAAACCCCTTGGCTTCTCACCCCCCCCCTTTCCTGGGAAGGGTGCCAAGAGTCCACAATAGTCCCAAGACAGCTTTCTGTTCATGCTCAGAGGAACTCCTGAGGGAGGAGAAAGGGGGAGGGAACTGGAAAGGGGTATATATGCTTGTGCACTTGATTGTGAACTCGTGCATGCTTTTTGTGACTTATCACACTTGCTCCTTCTACCAGTTCATGGATGGTAGAAATAAAAGCATTTTCTCCGAAACTATTCCTGGAGTGTCTGTTGACTCCCACTTCCCTTTCCCAGGCGCAATATTTTTCCCACCCGAGGGCAAAGCCTCATAAGGCTACATTTCACAGTCCTTGCATTCATCCGAAGATATCAGGGTGGCTCATGGTATAAAAACACAATATATAAAACTCAAAAGCATGTAATAAAACAATAACAAAAACCACAGAATAAACACCCCCCAAAAAACAAACACATTTAAAAAGGGGAATAAGATGTTAATTAACCAAAGGCCTGGTTGAATGTTTTCGTCTGGCTCCTAAAGGTGTATAATGGAAGGGACCAGATGAACCTCCTTGGGGGAGAGCATTCCACAAATCTGATAGCACCTTAAAGGCTATAAAAAATAAAAAAAATAGGGCACAACCTTTCATGGAATAGGGTCCATTTCCTCAGATGCGTGGTATATTTATTACTATTTCATTTATCCACGCATTTTTAAAAGTTCCCTTTCCTGACCATGGTTGCCTCCCCAATAAAACCTCGCACCAGAAGAAAGAGGTGGGAGTTACAAATTTTAAAAAAATGAGGCATGCGAGAAAAAGTGAGCGTAGACAAAAGTGGGGGGAGCAAAATCCACCTTCCAAGGCCAGGCCGCCCGTGATACTGTTTGTGGGCTAAGCCTTTCCCCTCTCACCCGGCCCGTTGCCTTGGCAACCCGCCCCCCCCGCTGCCGCGACGTCCATCACGAGAACGCCACGCCCCTCCATCGAGCAGCCAGTAATCCGCGCGAAGCGAAGGGGGCGGGCCCAGCCAGTTGCCAAGGTAACGAGGTTAGCCTCCCGCCTGCGGCGGCTGCTTCTTTTCCTCCGCGGCGTCGCCGCGCTGCGCCTCTCTCGGAGCTGTCAGCGCGCGCGGAGTGCGCCTGCGTTGTCGTGCGTGCGCGGGCAAGTCCAGTAGCGCCTGCCAGCGCCGCGCCACGGGCAGGTAGGCTGCAGCAGGAGGCAGACGGGCAAGCGAGCGGAGCCGAGAGCGGGTTGGTGTGGCGAGGAGACCAACCTGTAGCCCTTGATGCAAGCCGGTTGTCTGTTCCCCAGGTGGGAAGCGGGCGGGAAAGGGGCCTCGCTGACCTTTCCTAGGTGGGGAAGGAAGCTGAGGCGTGGCTTGGCTTGGCTGTCGTGCAGCCTGGGAGCCCTTGCAGCCACGTTGCGGGAGTCCTGCCTGTGCGCTGCTGGCCTGGCCGCCTTTCCCTTTGGGATCTATTTATCTCGCAATTCGTACTTGGCTTGTGGTCCTGATTCCAACCCTTCACGCTCTTCTCTCCTGCTCATGATATTCATCTGTAGCTCTTGTGCCTCTTTCGTTTTTTAGGTTATGGAAAAATAAGTACGTTTTCTGGCAAGCGTTTCGGATTAAGATGCTTGCTCCCCCCCCCATCCAAAAAGACAGGGTGTGCTTAACTTTTTCTTTTTAAAGGGGGGCGGGATTAGAATACTTTACAGTTCCATGTTTTGTGATCCGGGTGCACGTGGGAAGTGGCTACTGCAAACAAGCATTTTTTTCAGGTAGTAATAATAGAAGCGTTTTGATTTTTCTTTTGTGTTTGTACAAGCGGGGTTTCTGACAGCGTGCCGTCACTTTAAAAAAACAACTTGTTGCATGTAGATTTGAAGGAAAAGTGTATACAGTTTTTGGTATAAAAGGGCAGGCATAGTGCTGCAATGCTTTCCCCACTTTGTACGTGTCTACAACATTCAGAGGTGTAGCTGTGTTAGGAAAAACAAATTGTCTTAGGTTGACTGTGGCATGGGCTTCCTTGGACTAGAGCCATCAGATGTAGGCTCCCATCCAGGAGACTACATACTGCAATAAATCTATTAGTTTTTAAGATGTCGCATCTACAACATTCAGTGGTTGAAATCGGAGAGATGCTGAACAATATATAGCAACAATAGAATAAGGCAAGCACTCAAATAGATCATAGAACATTCAAGCAAACTTAAAGAATGCGATGTTGTAAGCCAAGTACTGTATTGAAGAGCCAACTATCCCTTCCTCCATTCAGTTGCATGATGAAATGTGAAGGCAGTGTGAAGTGATCTCTCTATGGAACTGGGTTGTTTTAAAGACAAAAACATGGCGACATTGAAATTCTGTGCTTTTGAAAAGCTGAAAATCCCTTGCTTGCTTAATGATGGCACTGGGGGTTAGCATTATTATTCCCTTTGAATAATCCATTTGTCTAACAGTGATATCTGCCCAGAGTGTTCATTTGATTTCATGGAGAATTAAAATGCAAAATGTTTAAACATGTGGCTTACAATGAGATCAGAAAAATAAATTGGAAAGTGGAAGAAGTATGTGCAGTTTGAGTAATGATTACTTGTGTACAGATATACACATCCACAGGAGCTCCTGCTCCCCCACAACTGGCCCTGTTGGCTCTGCTCATTCTTCCCTTTCCTCCTCTATCAAACTGAACACTGGTTTCTTCTCTCTTCATCTCCTCCACTCCACCCCACTCCAATATTTTGGGCAGCTTTTAGCTTAAAAAAAAGGGTTTTAGGTATATGACATGTTCCTCTACTTAAAGGTAGATTTGGTGCCTTTTCTAAAAAGCGAGTGTATTATTATTTTTCAACTTGAAAGTGCTTGTTGTGTGTGTGTTTTAATAATAATCACAAGAGCCAGCCAACGAGCATGCTGCTCAGCCAGCTTCTTGAAGAAGGACTCGTAGCTAGGGTCTATGAAAAAAGTACATCTTACCCAAAAGGGGTGCTTGTGGATCCCCAGTAAGTTCCCCCCTCAAGCTGTGTACATTGTGCATCAAGTGCCTTTGCAAAGGACCATTAAAAAATAACTTGTGGAAGTGCTAACTAGGAAGAGAGTTTATTTGTAGCCTCATGGTGAACTGCATTCTGACACTGCTTATAATCTGTTTAAAAACTGCCTCAGAAGTACAGGTGACTAACAGTCCACATGCTAAACTTTCATGCAGCACACTATGTGGTAATCCACAGAGTTAGGACTGATGTACTGTACTGTGTATGTGCAGCAGAACTGAATAATTCAGTCCAGGAAAAATAGTGCTACATTGGACTGTAGCTGAGGAAACATGATCCAGTGTTCCCTTCCTTTAAAAAAAAGAGAAAAACTTCTTGCAGACCAAAAAACCCCCAGCACACCAGAGGAATATTCCATTAGAACCCACTAGCCAACCATTTTATAAGATTGACCATAAGGGTTAAGAAGCCTTTTTTGTTACTCAGCACTTATCCAGTGAGCCTTCCTGCTGTGTTTGGATTCCAGTTATATTAATTTCCCCTTCAACTGTTTGTTTCTCAGTTTTACTAAATAAACATGAGAGAGAAGCAACAACAGAACAGAATTTTTATAGGAAGTAATAATGCTTTCCAGTGGGATACTTGGGGTGTCCATGGGCTGGTTCTTGATGTTATTGGTAGTATGGTATTTTAGTTATGGCAATAAAGACAATGACTAGACTGAATGCCTGTAGAGAGCCTAAACAGGAATGGTTATATTTACGTATTCCTATCCTTGAAACATCACAGCTTCTTTGAAAACGTTTTCACAAAACTCTCCTTCCTTTCAGCTATTGTTTATAAACTATTCTTCTCCAACCTAGTGCTCTCCTGATGGTTTGAACTACAACTCGCATCAGCTTCAACTAGGACAGTTGTGCCTCATGTTGGATTTCATGGCTCTAGTAGCCTAATTTTTCAGTTTATGGGGAGGGTTTTTTCCCCTCCCTCTTGCTTTATTAAGAGATCTGGAGAGTACAAAAGCTTTCTATAATTTTGTGTCATTTTGGTCAGTACCATAAAGGTATTACTGAAATAAAGTTTCAGTTAGCTTCATATGGGCCTAGACTTCTTTTAACTCCTTGTATAAAATGCTAAAAGGATTTCTGTGGCAGTAGCTTCACCTTCAGATTCTGAAGTTCTGCTTACTCTGTTAAGCTCCAGGGTGCTCCTTAACACTTTTCCAGCTCTCTCCCCTGGGCCATCATCGTTTACAGTGGTGCCCCGCAAGACGAATGCCTCGCAAGACGAAAAACTCGCTAGACTAAAGGGTTTTTCGTTTTTTGAGCTGCTTCGCAAGACGATTTTCCCTATGGGCTTGCTTCGCAAGACGGAAACGTCTTGCAAGTTTGTTTCCTTTTTCTTAACACCGTTAATACAGTTGCGACTTGACTTCGAGGAGCAACTCATAGAACGCGGTGTGGTAGCCTTTTTTGAGGTTTTTAAAGACTTTGGTGATTTTTGAAGCTTTTCCAAAACTTTCCTGACACCGTGCTTCGCAAGACGAAAAAAATCGCAAGACGACAAAACTCGCGGAACGAATTAATTTCGTCTTGCGAGGCACCACTGTATATACTTGTGAGTTCTCGCACCCTAGTCCCAGTGGACTGCTGCCACATAACACTTAACTTGTTAAGCAGATTAAGCAAAACTTTTCCATAAGTATGGTATATGGTCTCAGGGGTGCCCAAACTTTTTTCAACGAGGGCCAGGTTTTTTACAATTTGACCCCCTAGTTGTTGAGTTGTTGTTTTTTTGGATTTTACCCCGGGTCATATACTGCCATGGGGGCCAGATTAAATCGAACAGAGGGCCGGATTAGGCCCCCGGAACGGACTTTGGACTAGGGGAAGTTTATGCATGCATCTTCAGAAACCTGGACTTTAAAAAGAAACTTGTTTGAATGTTAAAAACTTGTGTATACTGTAATAATGTTACAATGTCTTCACTTTATATGCAGGTCTGGATCCAGGGTTTGATTCTGCAGAGTGCATTGTGTTCTTATTGGCTTTTGCTATTAATTGAAGGCTATGTGGTTAGTGCCATGTAGAACCATAGACTTTTAAGCAAGGGTTTCTGGGGTCTGGACTGGCTCGGTCACCATGGTGACACTAATCACAGAATTAAGTAGCAATGCATTGGATGGGATTTGTGTTTATATCTCCTTTGAAGACTCCTGGGATTACTTTCAAAAGCTGGTCTAAATTTAGATCAAATCAAGAATATCCCCATTTATCTTTGTTATAAGTTTAATATTGCTCGGTTACGTTTTGTTTTAAATAAACGGCTCTAATTTCATATGTTGGAAAAAATGACCAAGACTTTCTTGTTGGAAGGGAGCAGCAATTGAGAAGTACTTGTATATTAAGCAGAAAGCCTGTGGTAGATAAATAAATATTGAAAGCATTAATAGAAATTCACTTTGATTTACTACTTCAGATGAGCCATATTGTGTATGTGGTGCTGTGGTCTAAACCACTGAACCTGTTGGACTTGCTGATTGGAAGGTCGACAGTTCAAATCCATGAGGTGGGTTGAGCTCCCATTGCTCTGTCCCAGCTTTTTCCAACCTAGCAGTTTGAAAGCATACCAGTGCAAGTAGATAAATAGGTACCACTGTGGCAGGAAGGTGTACAGCATTTCCGTGCGCTCTGGCTTATGTCACGGTGTTCCATTACGCCAGAACCGGTTTAGTCATGCTGGCCACATTGCCCAGAAAGTTGTCTGTGAACAAACGCCAGCTCCCTCGACCTGAAGGGAGATGAGTGCCACACCGCATAGTTGCCTTTGACTGGGCTTAACTGTCCAGGGGTCATTTACCTTTGTACCTTATCATGTATGCACCTTATGAGGTTGACTGAGATTGAATTTGGAGTGAGGGTGAAGTTGCTCTTTTACGGCGCAATACTATGCATTTCTATTTGAAAGTGAGCCCCTTCGAAATCAGGGGTATAGGATTGCAGCATAAGTAAGTTGCCAATCTTGCCTTCTTGGGCAAGGTTATGTAGACTGTATCCAGGCACTCTTGGAGGAAACTGATTTTCTAGATCCATTTCAATCCGGGTTTAGACCCAGTTTTGGCATAGAAACTGCTTTGGTTGCCCTATAGAATGACTTGTGTCAGGAGAGAGACAGGGGAAATGTGTCCCTTATAATTCTCCTTGAACTCACAGGCGCTTTCAGTACCATCAGCCTTGGTATCCTCCTGGAGCACCTATCCGAGTTTGGGGTGGGTGCTTTGCTGTGGTTAGTCTTTTACAGAGGTTGATGCTTGGGGACTGCTCTTCGGGCCTGTGGATTCTTCAATGTGGGGGTTCCTCAGGGTTCAGTTTTATCCCCTGTGCTGTTTAACATCTACATGAAACCGCTGAGTGGGGTCATCTGGAGCTTTGGAGTACGTTGTCAACAATATGCTGAAGACACACAGATCTGCTTCCAATCTTGGAATTAGTCTCTCTCCCCCCCCCCCCCCCCAATTTTAGTTGAGTGGACATTTGAAGGGGAAGATTAAGCTTCCTTCTCACACCTGTCTGCTCTTTAAAAAAAATAAAAAATGCCACATACTTTTAAAAAAATTATGTGGTTGAAAGCATCACAATGATGCGAATTTCAGACAACTTATGGTTGCTTGCATGTCACCGTTCGAAAAGAAAAGAAAAGAAATGCAATGTTGGACATCCATTGGATCTTAGCTCGATCACTGGCCCCGATGTTACAGAGGACTGACTGGCCTCAACTGGAAGTTGGACATTTAACGTCACCTATCCCATGCTCTGGAACACTATTCCAGCAAAGATTTGTCCGGCATCCTTGCTTTTAACTTTCAGGCATCACTTCAAGACATTATTTTTGCCCACAAACGTTTGCAGGTGTTTTGTGTGTGCGTGGGGGTGTCTCTCACCAATCACCTTAATGATTATATGCGTTTCAAATTTAATTTCATTTTTTAAAATGGTATTCTGTGTTTTAGCAGTGTACACCAGCTTGATATTTTATGATATGGTAATAGTTAAATACTTCTATAAATAAATACAGTGGATGCTCGGGTTGTGAACATGATCCATGCGGGATCCGTGCGCGTCTGTGCATTCATCGCAAAGCGCGATCGCTGAAACCCGGAAGTAACCCGTTCCTGTACGTCCGGGTTTTGGCGGTCCGTAACCTGAAAAAACACAACCTGAAGCATCTGTTACCCGAGGTATGACTGTATGGGCCACTGGATTGATTGCACACAGAGGCATCTTGCCCATAGAGGCCGGGGTGCCAAGTTCTGGAGGGCTCCAGGGAAGAGGCAGAGGCTGGACGCATCGCCTCCTGGCATCAGCTCGTTGCCCTTGCCCGCCTCCGCCATGCCGCTCCGAAGCAGCACCGCGCCTGGAGCCTCTACCTACCGTGGCCACTGTGGCACAGGCACCAGTGAATAGGCGGAGGCTGGGCGTGGCGCCTCCGGGCACCAGCTTGCCACCCTCGCCCGCCTCGCTAAAGCAGTGCCGTGCCCGGAGCCTCCGCCTCTTTCCCACCAAAGGAGCCGCCCTCCAGCCACTGCCTGCCTCCTCCAGCCCTGCAATGCTGCCGGCAGTGCCATAAAAAGCTCAGCAACTCTGGAAAACGGGGGGGAGGGGCGCCGGAGGGATCTTTGCACTACGGCACCGGATATACTTAAGATTGTCCTGATTGCACAGTGTTCATTGAGATTTAATTTCCAACATGCTATCACTGCATTAGTGCTTAGGCTGCAGTCTTATGCAAACTAACTTGGGATGGGAGTGAATCCCATTGAACTAAGAGAGACAGTCTATGTTGTTTTCTATAGCCCGAAAGATAATAAACTTCAATATAATAATATAGTAATGGTTTTGTGTGTGTCCCCCCCCCCATCCTAAGTTGTTCTCCTTTCCTTGTTTGGATCTCATACCATATATGGATCTTATTTGTGCTTGAATCTTTTAAAAATGTTTTCTATGAAATAGTCATAGTCAAACTTGCTTTTATAGATGAGTTGATTTCACAGAGCATTGGGCTCATCTCTGTGTAGTCTCAGAAATTTCCACACAGAATCCATATTGCCTTAGCATTATTCAAGGGCTTAGTTACCATATCCTACATTTCAAGTATACAATGGCTTGGATGAGTTGTATTTCGTATTGGTTTGATGAAGACGATTGGTATGATGGACAGCAAAGAGTAAGATCCTTTCTTTTCTAGAAATAACTGCTTTGTATTGAATCTCACTGAATCTTTCTGCAGCATATTGCCTGTTGTTTATAGCATTTATACTTCGCACTGCAGTGCAGTGATTGAATCAGAAATATTTATTTGATGGGTGAAATTAAAATTAATCATGTAATGCAATGTTTTACAATAACAATTTGATGTTTGGAGCTAAAGGTAAGCTGTCACTTTGCAAACAGTGGTATCTGGTTGGGGTTCTGTGCTTAAAATACAATATACTGCAAAATGTTTATTTTACTGAATTGGAAGAAATTGATGCAATAGCTATCAAGGTGGGAAATAATTAAGAAGCGATTAATAGATATAAAGCCAGTTTTACTAAATGCAGCATTGAATTTTACTCAGTGTTTTTTGAAGACTGGTGTAGGCATTAACAGTATTTTGCAATAAGAAACAGGGTTGCTATGGTGATCTTTGTATGATGTTTGGGGGGGGAATTTAAAGATATCGAACAACTGCTTAGGAAATTATAATTTTCTATGGGTTTAAGAGAGAGTAGAGGGAGTGGAAAAGTCTGGATTTTGGTGCACTGGTTGTAAGTTGCATGAAATACATCACAGTGCACAAATGCAGCTGCATAGATCCTCTTTGTTGTTATGATCAACATCTTGCAGCAGTGCAGTTTTAAAAATGGTACAGCAGGATAAAAAGATCAGTTCAATATTGTATTTTTAAAAAATCATAGCAAGTTATAACTATGTCTAAAAGAAATAATATGAACAGAGTTTATTAATTAAATATCTTTCATATCCTGCTTTTTCTGGGTAGAGCTCAAGGCTGTGTTCATACGGTTTCTACGCCATCTTCCATTCAGATACTTCTGAGACCCAGATCTGATTACATTCTGCAAGGTTGTAGCATCATGTGGCTTCAAACCTGAGAAGCTGAATGAACATAGTTTAGCACAAGAGAACAAAACAAAGGAAGATGCACTGACAATACAAACATACAAATATGGATGCCATAATTTGTGATGAGTCAGGCAGATGGATCTTTTGTGAATAATATGTATGTACACATATACATAGGGACGCGGGTGGCGCTGTGGGTAAAACCTCAGCGCCTAGGACTTGCCGATCGCATGGTCGGCGGTTTGAATCCCCGCGGCGGGGTGAGCTCCTGTTGTTCGGTCCCAGCTCCTGCCCACCTAGCAGTTCGAAAGCACGTCCAAGTGGAAGTAGATAAATAGGTACCGCTTTATAGCGGGAAGGTAAACGGCGTTCCGTGTGCTGCTCTGGTGCCGGTTCGCCAGAGCAGCTTCGTCTCGCTGGCCACGTGACCCGGAAGTGTCTAGAGTGAGATGAGCGCACAACCCTAGAGTCTGTCAAGACTGGCCCGTACGGGCAGGGGTACCTTTACCTTTACACATATACATGCATGCTGCAGGTGCATGTATATACACTATGCATTACTCACATAGGAGTCACAGGGACATGACAGAGGGATGGAGTCTCTTTTCTTGTAACTTCTTGTGTGCGTAGTTGTATTAAGGGTTGTCACCTGATTAAAGAAATAAGTATTTATGAAAACTGCAGATGATATTTTACCTTGTGTTTGAGAGCTGGGTGGGTGCCTCCTTAAAGATGGCTCCCCCCTACACACAGCAGATAACAACATTGCTTGGCTAAAATGAATGTCCTGCAGAAATTAATAAATGGCATTATATATGACATTTCAGTGTTTTCTCATTTGTGCACACACAAATGGTTGGAAACAGAAAGACAGCATGCATTGGATATGACTGGCAATAAGTTGATTAATTAATGTATTTATACCCACTTTTTTCTCCAAGGAGCTCAAGGTGGTGTACATGGTTGTCCCACCAGTGGTAGTCCTTGGAATCTCAAATTTCAGCAGTGCCTTGTGGAATGCCCAAATTTGGTACCCCCCCCCCCCGCCTCTCGCCTTCCATTTTACAGCATAGTTGTGGAAGCCCTGAGGCTCCATGCCCAGTGTGACCTAACTGGTCGTGTTCCCCTAAATCTGCCTCTGCTCCCACTCTTCAAATGATCCCCGCAACAACCCTGTGAAATAGGTTAAGCTGAGAGGCAGTGGCTTGCCCAAGGGCACCCCTTGAGCTTAATGCTGAGTGGGGATTCGAACACTGGTCCCCCAGGTCCTACACCACACTGGCTCTCTTACTTATACACAATGATAAGGTATTATCATGAAGTTAGAGCCAATACTGAGAACACAAGAGCTGGAACAGGAAGACTTCAGGAAAATGCACACTTGCATATTAACATAGTACCTCTTCGAGAGCTGTAGTTGCCAGGCTACTGACATTGCTGTGTCGTGTGTGTAGTGCTACACCATGCTTGGACTGCTCTCCAGCATCTTTTAGTAGCAGTATTATTTCGTTAACAACATCAGGATTTAATTTCCTCAGCCGTCGTGTAAAGCAGTTTCACATTATAGACAGAAAGAGGCTGCATATTTGGAATCTGCAGGGCTTTGGAACGGACATGGAAATCCTTAAATGGCTTGCAGAAAATGACATCTCTGTTAAGGTAGGGGTAACCGAGTCATTCAGCTTTCTCAAGCCAGCCCATTTTATTAAAAACATACTCATGTTCAAAGAGATCTAGAACAAATAGTCCTTCAATTTTATCACTTTTCTATATTTAGAAACGAGGAAGGGCTTAAAATATTGCTCTTGATGTAACTGGCTGGGAGAAAGGTCTCTCTCCCTTCCCCTTCGTTGTAGCTTTGGTAACCATAGTCATCAATTTTTACAATATTTTATGATGTAAAATACGAGTGTAGCAAAATGTTTTTGTGTCACCTGTGTCTTGAGTAGCTGAGACTTATTTGGCAAGGCTGATTTTATGCATTCCTACTCTTGAAGAGGTTTAACTTTTCTTTTTCTTAGAGTTGCTTTCAGTTTGTGGTGAATATGCTTCTCTGTGACTGATTTAAATTACTGAGGAAGTCAGTTACCGTATTTTTCACTCTATAAGACGCACCAGACCACAAGACGCACCTAGTTTTTGGAGGAGGAAAACAAGAAAAAATATATTCTGAATCTCAGAAGCCAGAACAGCAAGAGGGATAGCTGCACAGTGAAAGCAGCAATCCCTCTTGCTGTTCTGGCTTCTGGGATAGCTGCGCAGCCTGCATTCGCTCCATAAGACGCACACACATTTCCCCTTACTTTTTAGGAGGGAAAAAGTGAGTCTTATAGAGCAAAACATACGGTAGTTCTGGTTTGGATGCATAATGTTGACTAGTGGTTCAAGTCTTTGCACAATTGATTTTAGAATACAGTGGTACCTCGGGTTAAGTACTTAATTCGTTCCGGAGGTCTGTTCTTAACCTGAAACTGTTCTTAACCTGAAGCACCACTTTAACTAATAGGGCCTCCTGCTGCTGCTGGAGCACGATTTCTGTTCTCATCCTGAAGCAAAATTCTTAACCCAAGGTACTATTTCTGGGTTAGTGGAGTCTGTAACCTGAAGTGTATGTAACCTGAAGCGTATGTAACCCAAGGTACCACTGTATTACTGAGGTAGAAATTAAAAAAAATTAAAATCCACATTGCAAGAATTTTTGGAATATTATCAGGTTTTCCAAAATGTGAGTTTTCCATGCAGAGCCTTCTGGCTTCTGAGGATCAGAAACTACATCAAAATGGTGAATAGACAACTTGAGGAAAACTGCAATTGCTTGGTCCTCTTTGAAGCAATGTGGGTGTCTGAAATCAGCTGAATAAGGCTGGTAGTGACAACAAAGTGGAATGGTAGAGGATCCCATTAGGTTTTCTAAGGAAGAGCAGTTTGCATGTAGGATGTTAGTAATGAGTTTTCATCCTATAGATAGGGATTCTAATAAAGTGGCTGAAAGAAGATAGGGATTTACATAAAATTTGTGTATGCTAAATGCAAATTCAGAAATAATTACTCTTATTTAAATAGAAATAAGAGACATCTCTTCATTGTGGCAGAAAACTATGACCTTTACCTGCTGAGTCTGCTGTGCATGTGCTAACTCATGGGTAGGCAAACTAAGGCCCGGGGTCCGGATCCAGCCCAATCACCTTCTAAATCCAGCCTGCAGGCGGTCCGGGAATCAGCGTGTTTTTATATGAGTAGAATGTGTCCTTTTATTTAAAATGCATCTCTGGGATATTTCTGGGGCCTGCCTGGTGTTTTTACATGAGTAAATGGTGTGCTTTTATTTAAAATGCATCTCTGGGTTATTTGTGGGGAATAGGAATTCGTTCATCCCCCCCCCAACAAAAAATATAGTCTGGCCCCCCACAAGGTCTGAGGGACAGTGGACCGGCCCCCTGCTAAAAAAGTTTGCTGACCCCTGAATCATGGGCAGTTTCAAGGGTTTATCTTTAAACTGGATCCGAATGGGAAGGTCCTTCAAATAGAGGACTGTCCTCTGTAAAGTAGGACCATCCTATCTATAGGTGGAAGCTGGGCATAGTCGGGCATTTACCGGACTGTGTATATAGGGATAAAATAATGAATGCGCTTCCTTGTGTGAATGTGTCGTTTTCCTGTCCACCTGTTTATTCAGCATCATGCTCTAACCAACTGAGCTAACCAAAACTCTCATTTTTCTAAAGAAAGATCAGATAGATACTATGATCAAATAAATGCAGTGCAGTCCAAGTTTTTTGCAGTTCTCCATAGTGAAGGGGACCTCACTGGCCTCGGATTCCCAACATGTATGTTTTTTAGAATCCACCCTATTCACGTTACTGTAATTTGTTTTTAATACTACATTTTAAATAGTTGTTACCCGCCTGCTGGTAAAAGACGGGTAATAAATTTAATAATAATACCAAAGAATAACACCTGCGCAAGTCCTAGATGCGCCTTCCTGCAAAGTGGCATTTTGGAGTGATGAAACTTGACTAGCCAGGTTCTGACAGCCTGAAATGTTCCATTATCAAGAAAGAAGCTGCTTCACTGGCTCAGTGATTATTGATCTGCCCAAAGCCAGGATGCAGTGCCTCTCCATCTTGGCATCCCTGCTGGGTAACAGGCAAGTGAGCGGCTGCTGCTGTATACTCATCCATCCTGCACTTTAGGCATAATTTCTTCATATCATCTTGGGATTTCCTTCAGGCTTTTCATAAACAAAAATTCTTTCCCCTAGTCAGTCATTTCTTCCTCAGGTGGCCAGGGCAGAGGAGTTATTTCATGCATTTAAATCCAGTTTTCTAAACAATTTCTATTTGTCCAAATTGAATAAACACACTTCAGTAGACTCTTACCCCGTGTACATTTAGTTGAGGCAGATGGAAAATGTCAGTACAGAAGGAAAACCATCTCTCTCTCTCCATCTTCCTCCCACTACTTCATTTGAAGCAGCCCAGACTCAGCAGCTCGTTTTCAGCATTTAGTATCTAAGAACCCAGCCAATCAGTTAATGGATATGAGCAGTGCTATTTTTCTAGAAAAATAGGTACCAGAATTCACCACGAACGCTTCCCTTGCTCTCTTATAATGGCAGTGGTGTCTACCTGAGAAGTGCTGAAAATGAGTTCTTGTGAGTTCCTCCTGGAAAAAAAGCCCTAGGTGTGAAGTGGGGAAAGAGCTGGGTACAAATATATACATAGTTATCACAATGTTAATTTTAATGATGTAATCAGAAAATTAGACCAAATGTGCAAGTTTCAACGGAACTGTAATATGTATTGGAATTAATGAGTGAAGTTTGTATGAGAACTGGCCTTTGCAGATTGCACCTATGCAAAGTCTCCATTCACCTGTCCCAAAGACCAATTAAAGAATCTGAGCTTATTTAATCACAAGGATATTTGCGTGGTTTTATTCAAGATTCTGTCTTCTTGCTTTACAGCTATATTTTTCCTAGTTCTCCAGACTGTTCTACATCAAAGTGCTGAATAAAACATCACTTAAATTATTCTGTTTCTCTGTTTTCCAGGCAAAAATGGCACAGGTTAAGCAAGTGGGCTTATTAGCTGCTGGGTGTCAGCCATGGAATAAAGACGTCTGTGCTGCGAGCGGAGATAGATTTGCCTATTGTGCAACTCTTGCTATTTATATATATCAGGTGAGATGGATTTTTAGATTTCTCTGTGAATATTTTTCTTTCCTGCTACACAGTAATGTTTCTTAGTAAGTGTTGCCGCAGGATTAAACAGATCTTACTTTATTTATTTATTTTAAAACAAAATCTAACTACATATAATGTTCCTTTTTAGGGAAATTTTAAATTTTTATTCTGTTAGCGGTTCATTAGTTCAGGACCAGAGGAACCAAGCTGGAGTGACTTGGAATCTGGGGTACAGATACGGCATACTGCTCTCTATCAGAACTGTTATATATTTCAAAAGCTGTAACTTAGGCCAAAAAGTCATGTGTCTCGATGTAGCAAAGGGGTTGCATATAAAACAGTAGCCCCAGATACAGATGTCCATTTATGTCTGCTTCAACAGATAAATCTGACAAGTTTCGCTGAGAGCCTATGTGAACATTGCAATTACGGTACACACAGGGGTGGATTTCGGTAATCTTTTTTAATATGGTGCCCTGTACAATTTCAAAATTTGGCATCCCCAAATGGATGGTTTCAATTATGGATCTTCTGAGTTTTGTGCCCCCTCAGCTCAGTGCCATGTGCGGGGGAACTGAGTGCTAGGTACACATCTCCAATCAGATGTGCATCCACAATCACTCCATGCATGATTCCCAATCCCATTTCGTCCTCTTGAATTTCATTAATTTCCCCAGCCTGCCTTAGGACTCCCAAATTGTTGTTTAAACTCTCACAATATTTTTTTTTTAAAAGGTAGGCACAAGAGCTGTTTAAGGAAAACTGTTACCTCTATGCATCAGGTTTCCATCTTGGATTTCCCTTCAAGCTGTTGCCTTCTCTTGCTGTCAAAACTGCAAAACATTGCATATGCCCACCAGATGTGCGTACATGTGCCCCTTCTTAATCCAGGCTCATAGCTTTAAGAGATTCATTCTTTTTTGGGAAACATTTCTTCAGGAACCTAATACTTCTGTAGACATACTAGTAGTTTTATAATATATCTTCATGTGTGCAATTAAAGTGCGTGCTGTTTAAAGGCAGAAACCTTGGGCTGTATCCAGTGCTAGTGCTGCTCAGCAGACCCATTGCTGTTAACGGACGTAACTAACTTATGTCCATTAATTTCAGTGGATCTATTCTGAGTGGAACTTAGTTGGCTACAACTCTTGGAACTTAAGGTAAGCCAACTTAAGGAAGTCAATGAAAGGAAAGTTTCTCATTCCCCTCTCTCCCTTGCAGCTCATGTGCCCCCTGAAACAACTGTCTTGAGGGTTTGTGGACCCTTTTAGACTCTTCTGGGATGGCGCTGCTGGGGCAAGGGAATATTGACGAGACTTGGGTATATCTCTGCCTGATTTGTGGTGATTTCCCCCCCTCCACTAGCCACCTTTACTTCTCCTGTGGTGTTAAAGGTCTCTCTCTCTCTCTCCCAACCCTTCCTTACATCCTTCTGAATAAGATTGTGGGATGCAACCTAGTGGCTCTTAAGCTTCTGTCATACATAAAATGCATGTGTAATTAGTTTTCAATGTTTCTCAAAGTAGCAAGATCCACATACTGTCTTTTGAGGTATATTTACATTTAATTTTAAATCTGTGTAACCTTTTAGCTGGATCATCGGTACAATGAGTTCAAACTGTGGGCAATTATGTCTGAGCACAAGAAGACCATCACAGCCGTTTCCTGGTGTCCCCATAACCACGACCTGTTTGCAAGTGCAAGCGCAGATAATTTGGTAATAGTTTGGAATGTGGCTGAACAAAAAGTTACTGCAAAACTTGATGGTACAAAAGGTAAGCGAGAAATTTGAGTCTAATGACATTTATTAATAGCAAAATGAAGCCACCAAAGGCTGAATCCAGAAGTGCTGTTCTGTCAATTGAAGACAGCCAAGGCTCCCACAAGCAGAAGAATGTGTGTGTGTGTGTGTGTTTTACTGATTTTCCACTTTAGTTCCCTATACATGCAATCTGTGGGGGGTGGGGTGCATCCGGAATAGAATGGGAGGTGGTGCAGGGGAGGGGAGAAGGAATTGGTGAACATCACCTTGCCCCTCTTGACATGCACACCATTTCAGTTCACAGGAGCCTAAGTGTGGGCATGATAGTTTTGCTAGGATGACACAAAAAACAAATACAGTCAGTTTCCCAGACAACAGCTTGAAACTACAAACCTCTCTTCTGTTATCCTACTATAGAAAAGAGGGAGATTGCTGCGGTGAAAACAGTTGGCTCTGCTTGATCATTACTATGAATTAGAGTAGAAAAGGCGCCAGTTAAGGTATTTTAATTTGGATTATGTGTATGTATATTTAAGGGTGGACCCTTAGCCAATTCCGCCGTTAATGCTTTGCCAGCAGTCTGCTTCAGGATGTTTCCTATGGAGGGAACAGATTACATTTGAATGGAAATTCCCTGTGTTTTGTTCAGGAAAGATCCATAACCAAATAGCAGCTCTTCCTTTAAAAGAAAAATAAAAACCATGTGACCTTTCCATTCCAGTGTAATAACTTCCTTATGTGTTTCTCCAGAGAAATTCTTCCTTTGAAGAGGAAAAAAATACATTAGAACCAGCACGCATTCTCTTTGTGTTTTTAATCTCAAGGCTGAAATGTGTTCATAGAGTGAATATTCAGACTGAGAGATGAATGTTATTTGAGTTGCCTGTTTGTTTAAATTCAGTATCACACTATTAGAGATGTGGCACCAAATATTTTTTTAGATTCTTAGATTATGTTTTTATTTTTCAGGAATTCCTGCATCTCTTAGTTGGTGTTGGAATGCAGGTGATGCGGTTGCTTTTGTCTCCCATAGAGGACCCTTGTATATCTGGACAATTTCAGGACCCGACAGTGGTGTAACAGTACATAAAGACGCTCACAGTTTTTTGTCAGACATTTGCCTGTTTAGATGGCATCCCAAGAAAAAGGGGAAAGTAGTATTTGGACACACTGATGGAAGTCTTTCTATTTTTCAGCCAGGTAAGGGTCTATTTTATAACATATGCATGTTTTGATACATGGTGAAGAAAACCATTGTTTTGAGAAAACTAGACACTTGTTTTTCACGGATTCTCTCCCCTCCCGCCATTGCATTGCTAATGGAAGGGAGTGGAAATCTCAGCACAAGATTGATTTTAGATTAACAAGGCATCATAATTTATTACTACATAATAAGCACATTCTTGGAATACAGCGGCCTTGTTTGCAAATCGCAGTAAGCCAAACTGTGTCTTCCTGGGACCATGCAAAGTGGAGAGGAACTCACACTCATTTTGCTGCTACCAGGTCCTTTTAGTCTTGGCTACAGATCATGGTTAAGGAGGGGAGAGCTTAACTGCAGCTTCATGCTCAGATGATACGCAATCCCTCTGCTAAAAGGACCAGGGAAGAGGGAAGTAGGTGTGAGCATCAGTTCATAAGCCAGCATGTTTGCCGGGTACCAATATGCCATAGTTTGGTTCACCATGCAAACAAGGTCTGTAAATGTTTGTTAACAACAGGCTAATAAAATAAAAATATATACCTAATCATACATAGATGGGAATGACTAAGAATTCTGACTATAGGAGCCAACCCCTAGGAGCTATGGGGTCTTTGCCCCCCCAATAAAATATTTGAAGGGGCTGCCCCCCCCAAGTTGATGGGCATTGCCATTCAAATGGTGTGCATGCACCACATCGTGTGCTTGATTATGCAGGGCGGGACCTACCTGGGCCGCCTAATATTTTATTCAAGTTGGTACCCCTGACTCTGACATCCACTTTATACCTTTTGCTTGATACATTAGTTTCCCATGTGGAAGAAAAGGTAGATATGGTGCATCATGAGGTCATAAACTGGCAGTCAGTAAGCATGGTATATTATAACTTCTCAAAACAGAGATGTTTCTGGAGAGTGGCAGTCAGAACAAAAAGACTGATTGTCAGTACTTTGGATATATCTTTATATAGCTACAAGTGTAGGCATGTGGCTTCTATAGGTTTGCTTAGATGAATGAAGCCAGTCTCTGCAAGACCATATTCATTTTCATATTGCTATAGCAACTGCTGCAGTTCTGTGTCAGTTCTCATTTTCAGAAGGAGGGATCTTTTTGATTTGTTTTTCATTCTGTTCAGTGTTGGCAGTTTAGAACCAAGCTTGTCAGAGTAGAAATTCAATCTGCACTTGGACACGTCACAGTAAAGAGAGCTATCACGAGCCATTTTGTTCAGATTTCTTATTTTTAGCCATTTGCCCCACCTTAGACCAATTTAGAAAAAGACACATGATAACATGAATTCATTAATGAGTTAATTTCTGTGGAGAATGTTCTGGATGCAACAATTTTCTTTTCAATTGCAGGTTTAAAAATACAAGCACACAGTCACATCTCACTTGCTCACCTCCATGTACTAGAATTGTTGAGCCTTTGCTAAAATTGGATGAACCAATCAGTTCTGTTCAGTATAAATTTGGAACATTTGTATGTTAGAATGCCTCTGTGTAATCTGCATCCTACAGGGAAGCAGAAGCATGCAGTTTCCTTTTTCTTCTTTATGATGGAATCAAAGACTCCTGGTGTATTTTTTATGCCAAAGATATGCATGGGCTCAACTTCTACCCACACACTAGCTCTGAGGAAAAATGGATGCTTACTATAACTAAAAGATTAAAAACATCATGTTGAAGAGATGACCCTTAGTTTCTGATTTGTTAGAATGCATCCAGGCATTGCTCGTAATATGTGTATCATACCACATTTGGGGTTCTCTTCCTAAGATCCTTCAGTTACCCCCAATCCAGAGCTCTGGATGAATCTCAAGATGTACATGAAACACTTTAAGCAGGCTGCCTTGTTCACTTTCTTGCTTCATGAACATGACAGGATAGACATGAAAGTGTTTGTTGCTTCCATTGAAATTAATGGGGCATTTAGAGGCTGGGGGATGCTATCTGTGCATTAAAGTTCGTACACTTGCTTTGTTTTGCAAGGATGCCTGTCTCTAATGAAAGCTTTGAGAAGTTCAGGCAAGTGCATGCCGTTCACAAGAAGCTGCTGCAGAATTCCATCTCTTGATATTGCAGTCGAATTTGAACCCGCAGTCTTTAACAAGACATTAGTAGGAAATTATAGTGAATGGTCTTCTTTCTTACAAAGTGCTGTTTTGCCCTCCAGAAAAGCACTGAACACCTTCCGTGCTGTAATTTAAGGCTGAGTCATTATTGAGTAACTAGCACGATGCAACAATGACTTTTAATTGTTAGCATTTAGTGTCTTACCCAGTGCATTCACTTTATTTTCAACTAATTAGCTCTCTCTAGCTACTAGTAACACAGTGGAGGCACACAACAAAAAAGAGTGCAGATATGTGAAAGTTTAACTTAAAGATTGGTGTTCATTCAAATGTAAAAATAAATAAATCTGCAGAAGTCATTCTGGTTTCCTGGCATGTGTGCTTGCCAATAAGTCCCACTGCATCTAGTAGAGCGTACCCCATTCTAAGGATCTCTGCCAGCAGTAGCCAGTATAATCCCTCCAAATAAGGCGTTTCAGAAGTGGAACTCTGCTAAGCAAATATCCATTGGAGTCTAAGCTAGCCCAGCAAGCCTCAAGTTGCAGTGGGAGGCTTGAGTCTTCCCTGGAATTGGCATAGCAATAAAAAAAAACCCCACTGCTTTCCCAACCAATATGTGCAACAGGGCTGCGGATTCTGGCAGCAACTCTGCAGTTCCTTTAGGTCCTATTGCTATCCAGCTGGGGTTATGGTTGTACCCTAAGCCTATAAGAAACAATTCTATTCAAAGCTGCACAAAGGCCAAAACCAGAAAAGGCTAGTTTAGGTAAATGCCACGATGAAGAGTTCTAATCAGGGAGAAGTGCAGTCTCCCAAAAGATTAAGCAGAATTGTTACAAAAGGTATGTGGAAAATTCAGGACAGAAAAAACCCAACCCCGTGTAAAATTAGTTCAAGCAGCAAAAATGAAATCTAAAAACAAAAGTTTTGCTTTCTCTTGTGTTCCACAGAAGAGGTAAGTTACTACAGAAAATGGTATTGGGGTGAAACTGCTTGCTAAGATGGAGAATAGTGAAGAAACATGGAATAACATGAAAGCTTTTCAACCCTCCAACATTCCAATCCCCTTTACTACTTGCTGATTGGTTCTACTCTTCTCCATCTCATTTGTTTAGAACAGAATTTTATTTATGAACTGGTAAATGGTAGGTCCGGAGTCACACCACTTGAGTGTCCATGATAAAGCTTTCCTTTTTCTTGGGGCACCTGATGTGATCCTCGGGTCTTATAAGATGCATTCTGGGCCAGAACCATAGGAAATATCCAAACTTTTGACCTGGTCACCTTGGCAAAAATGTGTCTGTCTTTCCCCTCCTTTATCTATCCTATCTCTTAATTCAGAATCCAGAGGCTCAGGCTAAGAAAAATCTCTGCCACTAAGACCGACATTCAGGCTTAAGCCAGGAGCCAATTTATTGAGCAAGGTTTGTTCCATGGAACAATTGTTTGCATCATGGATGCAGCTTTTCCCTTATCCCACCCCCCAAATCAGCTTTATTGGTAGAAAATCAACTTCAGTTAACAAGAACAATAGAAGGTTCCTGAGAATTGCACTGGCTTTGCCTTTCGTCGAGTAACCTGAAAACTCATATCTGCTGAGAAGAATGCAAAGAAGCTCTAGTGTCACAGATTCACTCTAGAGCTCATTGACTCTGTTGGGAGCAATCATCACGGGTGGTTGCTGCATCCAGTAGCTTGGATGTGCATTTACTGAAAGTTTTCTACTTTCTGGGACTTTTGTTCAGTATCTGGAAAGCTAACTCTTAACCTGCTTTTAAAATTGATACATCTTTTACTTTTCAAGGTTCTAAGAGTCAGAAACATGTTCTAAGGCCAGAATCACTTGAAGGTACAGATGAGGAAGATCCCGTTACTGCCCTGGAATGGGACCCTCTCTCTACAGATTATCTTCTTGTTGCAAATCTGCACAATGGAATTCGTCTAGTTGATTCGGAGTCTCTGTCCTGCATTACAGTCTTTAGTTTCCCTAGTGCAGCAGCATCCGTGCAGTGCTTAGCATGGGTTCCTAGTGCTCCTGGAATGTTTATCACTGGAGGTAAATAAATATTTTCACACATTGTTTTATGAAATAGTAAGATATGTAATGCACAGGCACAATCCAGAGCCATGAATGCCAGTTGGTTATTTCCAGTTTACCTCAATAGAATGTGATTTAAATTGTGAGTTAGCTAAAGGTGAGGACAGAACATTTGAAGAGTGACAGAAATGGCAGCCAGCAGCATCCCTGCCCTGAAAACATATGTAACTATCTCTTGTCTTGGAAGCAAATTATGGAAAGGGGAAAAGAAGGTTCTGTGGGGGTTTGATCTAGTTTGGGTTAAATTGGGTGGTGAGGGGAGAAAAGCTGGCTTTGGTAAAAACTATTCATAACAATGCCAGCAGCACTTTCCTCTCCTGTTCTCATCCTTGTTCATGGAACAGTTTTGTATCTGGTTTAGGAAAGTTAGTTTTAAAAAAGAAGGTGAAGGGTGTGTATATGTGCATGTACATATGTACACTTATGCTCAGTGTGTGTATATATACCTCTTGAAAACTAGATAACTCACACGATACACAAGAAGAGGTAACAGACTGAGGGCTAACACACTTTCTTGGCATGAAAGCATGCTCTGTTTGCTGGTGTGCATGCTGTAACCCTAGTTGGGAAACCAGGCTCACACACTGTGTGAAAATAGGTGAAGACCAATGCTATTTTTCCAGGAAAAGAGGTGCTAGAACTCGCCATGAATGCCTCTCTTGTTCTCTTATAACGGCAATGGCGTCTACCTGAAAGGTGCTAGAACTGAGTTCTGGTGAGTTCTGGCTGAAAAGCCCTGGTGAAGACAGACAACACTCATGAAACAGGACATGGGCTCTGTTTGTCATATTCTGTTCATGACTTGTGTTATGTTTAGCTTGTCTACCAAGAAATATGTATACATAAATATGTACAAAATATATTGCAGTTGTTAAATTTTTGATCATTGGACTAGATGGATAGAACTTTTTGAACTGATAATCAGAAAAGAAATGGGATTTTTCTCTTAATACAGATTCTCAAGTTGGTGTGTTGCGTGTCTGGAATGTGTCACGTACAACACCAATAGATAATTTTAAACTGAAGAAGACAGGTTTCCATGGCTTACATGTTCTTAGTTCTCCCCCAAAGAAAAAATGTAAGTATCTTTAAAAAACAAAAATCACAAGAAAAAATGTGCCTTTTCCTTTTCCTAACTTTCCCTTTTCTGTTTGCACTTGGAAACTCTTTGCTGTTCAGCACAATTTATAAGCCACAGTGGCATGGCTTGTCAGGATTGAGCAGCCTGCTACTTTGTGCTGCCCTGTTGCTCCTGCTTCGCTCCTTCTCTGGTATCAGCAGGAACAACAGGCCATGAAGTGTTGACTTTTTGTTACTTCTGAATACAGGGTTACTGGTTGTTTCTTCCAAATAATTCACTGTCATGGAGCAATGGCTAGTACAGACTGCCTAATCTTGGTAAACCATAGTTTATTGTTATGTGTGATCTGGGTCAATATAGGCTGTATAGTCTTCCAAAACACCATTTAAAACACATATGCACATTAGGAATTCCTCTTTAAGGATTATTGGAATACTTCAGAGAGTCTCATTTTATAATTCAAAATGCATGTCAGTAAGAAGATTTGAAAGCATGCTAGTTAAGATGCCTTACAATGTGTTGAAAGCTCACTGATCCCTGAGTGCTCCATTTTGTCCTCCTGTTTTTCTCCCTTTCGCCCCCTCACCAACCTGCAATCCATTCTGTTTACCATCTTTTCTTTGTCTTAATTGCTGGAACACCCTTCGCCAAAGGCAGTAATGTGATGAGTCTTCTGGCTGTTTAAGGGAGGGGTGCCATTTGAGAGAATCATACCAGGAATGCTTTTCCTACCTGGGTCTCCTTTACCTGTGCAAAACCAGCATCCCATTTTGTTTCTACCAGGCTAAAATGGTTTGGGAGAGGCATTAATACTTCTCTTTTTTTGAATTTGCAAGAAGAGTATTGGGTCAGCTGAGAGTGAAACTAAAGGTGACATTAATTATGTGAATATAACTACAGTAATTTTTTACTGTGTATTTTTTGTACACGACATTTTTACTGTACATTTTAACAGCACATTTTTTGTTACATAAATAGCAGCTGAGGGGAAACCTGAGCAGCTTTGGAATCATGGGGAGGGGGAGTTTAACTTTTTATCTCCTGACAAAATCATCCCTCAGAAACTGCTATTTGCATTTCAAGAGGAGTCACTTTCATGTCCTCCAAAGTGGTATATTCCAAGGGAATATGTGTATTTGTATTGAATTCTACTTCTCTGTGTTGCTGACATCTTCAAACCTACTAATGTGCCTTCCTCTCCTAATTATTCCCACTGGCCCGATCTTGCATCATTTCACATCTCCTCTGTATTGTCAACATTGGAAACAAAAGCTGATTGCATAACAAAGTCATAGTATCCGAGTCAATGTATTAAATGTGTACTTCTTACCTGCTAATATGTTTGATTAGTACTAAATTCTCTGTTTTTCTTACAGTAGTCAAGTGGTGCATATAGGCATATATTCTGATTTTAAGAGAATTCAATAGCTTATTGTTGAAACTAACTGGATAGCTGGTGTAGAGTAGTGGGCTATGAGCAGAAACTCTGACTGAAGTGCTTGCCGATCGGAAGGTTAGCAGTTCAAATCCACACAATGGGGTGAGCTCCCATTGCTGTATCCCAGCTCCTGACAACCTAGCAGTTCGAAAGCATAACAACACAAGTAGATAAGTAGGTACCGCTGTGGCGAGAAGGTAAACGGCACTTCCGTGCACTCTTGCACTCGACATGGTGTCCGTTGCACCAGAAGCAGTTTAGTCATGCTGGCCACATAACCCGGAAAGCTGTCTGCAAACAAACGCCAGTTCCCTCGGCCTGAAGCAAGATGAGTGCCACATCCCATAGTCAAATTTGACTGAACATAACTGTCCAGGGAGTCCTTTACCTTTTATGAAAAATGTTCTGACTACTTAGAGAAAATGCTATAATTACTGTAATTATTATTATTAATTAAATTTCTATACCACCCTTCATCTGAGGATCATGGTGATTTTTATAAACAAAAATAAAAATACAAAACATAGTAACAAACGAAAACAATACCCCCCCCAACGGTTTAAAAGGCCATAGATTGTTTAATTAGTCAGAGGACTGGGAGAAGAGGATTGTTTTCGCATGGTGCTTAAAGATATGTAGCGAAGGTAGCGGCCGAGCCTCCCCAGGGAGAACATTCCACAAGTGGGGGAGCCACCACAGAAAAGGCCCACGCTCATGTTGCCACCCTCTCGTCCTCAGATGATGATTGAAGGGTCCAGATTGGTTCATGGGGAGAGGTGGTCCTTGAGGCACTGCAAGTCTTTCTGTTAAAATATAATTAGTATTATGATGCTATGTGAATTATCAGTTCAGCTTTCTGTGACTGAAATTAATACTCTTAGTAAAAAAGAACTTCTCATCAGCTGATTTTATAAATTTATTGTACTAAATCTCTCTGTGCCATATGCTTCAGTAAGATAACACTTGTTTCTGAAGGAGACAGCTGGACTGAGAAACTAAAACATTTAAGGAAAAGAAAGTTTAGGGCTTCAAAGTACTGGAGAGTAAATTAGGAAATTCTCATACATAAGAAATTCTCAGATGTAAGAAATAAATCAGATAGGGGTTAATTGCCGCAATTTCCCAAGAAATGTAGTTCCCAGTAGCAAGTGGACAATACTTTGTTTTAAATGTAGCAGAACATAAAACTTATGCTAATATGTTTTATCTTTTTAATTCAGCATTTTCTTCACAGTCTCCTACCAAAAACCACCACATGTCATCTACAAGTGAGGCTGTTCCACCTCCAACTCTAACACAAAACCAAGCATTTTCTCTCCCTCCTGGGCATGCTGTCTGCTGCTTTATGGATGGTGGAGTGGGACTTTATGACATGGGAGCCAAGAAATGGGATTTTCTTAGAGATCTGGTATGTTTGCTCTTCTTTCCAGTCTTTGAACTTGGGGTCACTTAAGGTATTTAAAATCTTCAAGTGATGTGCCCTAACTGTTCCTGGGGATGCTTTCACTTGAAGAATATTGTATGTCATTGGGGCTGTCTGTGGATACAGATGTTTCTCCCAGCTGCAATTTCCAAGCTCAAGGTTTTCTACCACCAAAAGCATGAGTATCAGAAGCATTCCCAAGGGGGTATTGCTATGTCCATGTGTTCGTTCCTCTATCTGCACTTACCCTAGTGATAGAGGAATACCTTGTGGAGAATACTTTTTGAACATGTAAAGTAGCCCAAATAGAAATAATTAGTTTGTGTGCTAATAAATAGGCTCTTTGCTTCCTTCTTCTTTGAAGGGACTTGGAAAACTACAGTAGAAGTGTTATCCGGAAGCGGCATGCCAGATTGGATGGAGCCACTTTGCTAGATTCCCAGGATAATGGGGGGAGGAGGCAGCAGGAAGGTCAGCGTGATTTAAACGCTGTGGCAGGAGTGCTAGATTAGCTCTGATGGTGTGTTTGCATTGCACCGACCTTCCCACTGCTTCACCCTTTCCCCTCCTGGTAAGCAGCAGCGACCAGCCTGCCAGAAAGCTAGTGTAGCTTCTGCACCCAACCTGGCAAGCCTCTTCTGGTATCAAGCCTCTTCTCTTGTAACGGGGCTTTCTCTTGTTGCTCTAGGGTCATGTCGAAACCATCTTCGATTGTAAATTCAAGCCTGACAACCCTGACCTCCTAGCTACCGCATCCTTTGATGGAACAATAAAGGTGTGGGATATAAATACTTTAACTGCTGTCTACACTTCTCCTGGTAATGAGGGAGTCATATACTCCCTTTCATGGGCTCCAGGTGAGAATATTTTCACTTAGAAATAACTAAAGTTTCATATAGAAAAGAGAATGCTTCTCAGCTAAGATTGGTGGGTATCCAGAGTTATGTATATTTGGTAACTTCATGCCAAAAAGAAAAAAGAAAAAAGCACAGCTCGGAGCAAAAGAACTGCAAGGGTTCTTGCATTTATGGAATGTTGCTTTTCCACTACAGCCTCCGGTGAGGAGCCCCCTCAAATGACCTCTGATGTAGTGTGAGTCTTGCAACTGGGTTGGGGGCAGGAATATAGTACCTGGCACAAACTTCAGCTTTGTTTTTATGGTTTGGGGGAGTTTTTAAAAAGCAGATTCATAGTCTTTGTCATTTCAAAACTGCTTTTAGAGGTGTGTCAGCAGTGCCTGGTGAAATCTAAGAAGCTCAGAGGGGTACGGAATAAGATTTTTTTTATTAAGAAAGAAGGCTTTAATCTCCCACTACATTTCTTTTCTGTGTCTGATAGAGTCGTATTGAAAATGCACAATAGCAAATCATTTAGATGACAGTATGATTTCGAATGGGATGTGGGTGGCGCTGTTGGGATGTGCGTGGTGCTATGGGTTAAACCACAGAGCCGAGGACTTGCCGATCAGAAGGTTGGCGGTTCGAATCCCCGCAACAGGGTGAGCTCCCGTTGCTCGGTCCCAGCTTCTGCCAACCTAGCAGTTCTAAAGCACGTCAAAGTGCAAGTAGATAAATAGGTACCGCTCCGGCGGGAAGGTAAACGGTGTTTCCGTGCGCTGCTCTGGTTCGCCAGAAGTGGCTTATTCCTGCTGGCCACATGACCCGGAAGCTGTACGCTGGCTCCCTCGGCCAATAAAGCAAGATGAGCACCGCAACCCCAGAGTCGGTCACGACTGGACCTAATGGTCAGGGGTCCCTTTATCTTTACCTTTATGATTTCAAAATAAGCGAAATTATGTAGATGTTCTTAATTTGCACATTTCATTTCGGTTGGAGAATTCAGTTCAGGCTGGTGCAAAATTTTGGTTACCTTGTAGAACTTAGATTCTTCTTATAAGTGCAAAGTGTACATGGTGCTATATATGAGTGAAGAGAAAAAAATCAAATTGCAGCACTATTTTGTGCACAAAGAGAAAATTGGTCAGAAATGGGCTTAGCTGGGGCAGTTTGTAAAGGAAAGGATCAAAAGAGCAAGTCATGCCAATTGTAAACACTGTGAACTGGTTAAGTCATGGCAAATAGGAGGCAGCGTGCTATCTCATTCTAAATGTAGAAAACATACTAGGCATGTTCCATGAAGGGTAAAGAAGCTAAGGAATCTTTAGAGGCATGTGAGGAAAAAAGAAAATCGGAAGGGGAAAAACCCTGACTGCTTGAGAAAATAATAGTGAATGAGCAAAATGGTTTGTGATTCTTTGGTAACATCAGAGATAGAGCTGAAACTGAGTATTAGGTAAACAGAACAAAGAGATGCCTGCAGTGAAAATAAGCAGAACTTTGAGGAAGTTTTTATGGAAGAATATGAAAACAGCTGTTTAGAAGAGTCAAAGAGAAGGGAAGTTCAGGGAAGTTCTTTTATTACATCGCTAGTTCTGAGCCTTTAATAGGTAATAAGAAAAATAGGATAAATAAGAATATAGTTAACCTTCTTTCTATCCAATGGACTCTTTCCTAAAGGAGACTTGAACTGCATAGCTGGTGGAACTTCCAGAAATGGTGGCTTCATCTGGGACGTCCCACGGGGCAAAATGATAACCCGTTTTAATGAGGTAATGTGAGTTTGGTTTTAAGTTCTTATAACTGAGGTAATAGCAGGAAGATAAACAATGTTTCTGTGCGCTCTGGCACTCGTCAGAAGCGGTTTAGTCATGCTGGCCACATGACCCGGAAAGCTGTCTGTAGACAAATGCCGGCTCCCTTGGCCTGAAAGCGAGATGAGCGCCGCAACCCTATAGTCGCCTTTGACTGGACTTATCCTTCCAGGGGTCCTTTACCTTTACCTTATAGCTCCCACTAATGCTTGTTTAAGGAAATGTTCAGTTAGTATGTGTACCAGTAACCTGATCCTAAGAGCTATTAAACTTTAGCTGCAAAACTATAACAAAATTCTAGGCCAAAAGTGAAACTTTTGTGACTTATTTAGTCAATGATGAAAAATACCCCTCCTCCAGCAATTTGGTGGGGAACACTTTAGAATAAAAGTGTCCACTTACCTTTTTAAAAAAATAAATAGAGCCAAACAATCTTGGGGAATGAACAGACAGTAGTAAAAGTCACAGTGGGGAAGGTTTCCCGGTTTCCCATCATGCACACCTTCCCCTGGGGACATTTCAGTCATCCTAAAAATGCTACTTTTAAGATAAAAATATTGTGTTTTCTGTGTATCCTCAGTTAAAAATTGAAGTGTTGCAGATTCAAGCAGTGGTGGTCTTTTGGAGTCTTACTTAAACATTTCAATAAGGAGTGAGATCTATGCCTAAGGGCATATAGAAATAGTCTTGGAGCCAGACTAGATGTGACACTAATTGTATGAATACAGTTTTTTATGTATCTAGCAGTCATGAAGTGGCTTGAACAGCCTTGGATCATAGGGTTGAAGCGCTTATAAATGTGTTCCTGCCCTGGTGCCAGGAAAAATAATCTCTCACAAGCTGTTTTTTGTGTTTTAAGAGAACCTTCAATTGGCAGAAAGAGAAGTAGTTCAACTTCCCATCTCCCAAGACCTTTAAAACTCCTTCCTGGCTATTGTTTGCATAATGAAAACATGTGTTAATTGCATCCACACAATTCAAGTTGCATCTAGTTTCCTCATTGTCTGGAATTCAGAAAAGCACTAGTATTATGATTGTGTATCTAAATGTTTACTCTTGGGTTACTATTTTAAAAGGTGGAATTTTAGAGTTTGCAAACTGTTGTTTAAAATCTTTAAAGTTCAAAAGATACTCTTAACATGCTGTTGGGGAACTGATTAAGGTTGTATCTATTCATCTTCATTTGGCTATAACTCTCCAGTCTTCGCCTCAGTTCTTAAGACAGAAATTACTAGAATCCATTAGCTTTCTGTTTCATCCTCTTTCTTATCACGAAGAACGCAAAAATATTACCTAAAAGAGGCCACACCCTGTCATTACAAAATGCCTCATGGGAGCAGGGGTTATTTTTGCTTAAAGGCTGGTAGAAAATATTGATTACTCCTACTTGGAAAAGCGGGGTGGGGAGTCATAAGAAAAGTATATAAATAAGAAAAAAAGGGGTGAATTATTTCTTATTGATAGGCATTTTACATTTTTTGAAGCACGGAAAGAGTGGAATCTTCTGCATTGCATGGAGTCATAAAGATTCCAAAAGGATAGCAACCTGCAGTGGAGATGGATTCTGGTGAGTGCTATTTTTAAGACAACTCTATGAAAATTTATGCGACAAATAGCAAAGCATTATTTGATTTGACTACTACCTGGCAAATGTGAATTTGATCCTATCTACTGATATGGAGGTGCATGCTCCAGAAATCTTGTAGTGTGATTTCAGTCACTTGTCACTATTTTTAAACAAAAATGTTGATTATTTCCAATCTCAGCACTGTAGTTTGCCAGTGCTAAGTTTGCTTTGATTGCAGCTATACAGTCTTTGAATGTGGTTCAGAAGGCAGTAGACTTCTCTCCAGTCTTAGTGCTGTGGAATCACACCATTATGGCAGCAGCAGAGGCTTAACTCTGATCTTGGCACTTAGTCCTTAGATGGGACATATCATATCTCTGCGGATGATGTCATATGATGTAAGGTAACTGACAGGAGGGCTTTGCTTGCCCAATATGGCCTTGCATGCCAAAATTCAGAGGCCTTACAGCCTAATTAGGCCTGTAGGCTGTAAGTTCTCCACTGATATATCACCACTGATATACATTGTGACGGTATTAATTGATTTAATTTTCTGGCAAAATGTAAATGGATAGCAGGCATTGTCATAAAGTTGCATGTCCCAACGAAGGACAAATATGTGATTTTTTAAAAATGTGGTTATAATGTGGAACTTTTCATAAAAGCATAGTTCCCTGATGAACAGACATACAGACCTAAAACATATTGTATCACTGTGGAGGATTATTAAATTTATATAATTTTAACTTAGCTTTTGGGCTAACCCCATTTGTTCTGTGTAGTTGCTGCTGTGACTCCCTTTCTGTGCTTCCAATTTTCCCCAAAGTGCCATGACAAACAAATAAAACCATGTAAATACAAAATTATAAATCTCTGATTTCCACATTCAATTCATTCAGCATTATTCGGACCATTGATGGCAAAATTCTCCACAAGTACAAACATCCAGCTTCAGTTTTTGGCTGTGACTGGAGTCAGAACAACAAGTAAGTACTTTCATATAATTAACTTCATAGTGAATTATAAATGTTAGAATAAGCTTGTTTCAGAATTAATGTAGCTAGAATAATGTAATGGTTTTAGTGTTATCTAGCTCAGTAGGATCAAGTAAAAGGCAATATGTTCTGTATCAGGTCAGTCTAGAGCTGAGAATTTATATCCTTGAAAGACTTGGCAGTGTCAAATTCCAGTTTGATTTCTGCCAGTTATTGTACTGTGCATGTGCTGTAAAGTACTCATGCTGTCACTCACTTTTTATGGGGCATCTACAAAAAACCAATAGCAACATTCTCCTCTCACGTTTTCCCTGTCCAGCTGTTTTGTGTCCTGTCCCATGCACCCGAGTTCCAAAAAAAGACTTTTTAAAAAGTCGGTAAAATTGTTGCACATTTTCCTTGGGTATTGATGGTCTATTGTGATGCTATTCTGACCAGCTACGACATCTCTACAGGCTGTAGCTGTTCCCTTGACTAGTCCACATATTTCCTTCTCTGATCTTTATCTTCTCTCTAGGAATCAGGTCCATCACTTCAACCTTCCCTTCTCAAATTGCGTTGTTTTTATATCCACTCCCAGTCCTGGCTGCAGTAAGGGGGCGGCACTTGATTTCTCTGGTTTTGTTGTTGTTGTTTAAAGAGATTCAACTAATTTGAAAACAGGATGACTGCTACAGTTAGATGTTTAAAATGAAAATGTAATAATGCAGGGCAAGTTTTCAAAATGTCTTGTTACATTTATGTGTGCCTTCTGTAGCTGATGACTGTACTATATTTTACAGAGATATGATAGCCACTGGATGTGAAGATAAAAATGTCCGTGTCTATTACCTAGCAACTAGCTCTGATCAGCCACTGAAAGTATTCAGTGGGCATACTGCCAAAGTGTTTCATGTAAGATGGTCTCCTCTGAGGGAAGGGATCCTCTGCAGCGGTTCTGATGATGGGTGAGCATATTTGGCTGAAATTGCGATGGTGGGATTAGCAATGCAAAAAAAAAATGGTTTTTATCCATAACACAACTTTTCCCACTTGCACTCTAGCTGCCATCCAGCCTGTTTCATTGACCTTAGCTTACCGGTGTACCAAAGTACAGAATGCACTCCACAGTGCTGAGAGAGGGCACTTGAGAGCAACCGTGTCAAGACCCTGAGACCTCTCTGTGCCGCAGCATAATGACAAGGGTCGCCTGCTCTATCTACTGGAAACTCCACCAGGGCATTCAGTAATCCATTGGATTCCATTAGCTTCCGAGCACAGATCTTCTTAATCTGCCCACCAGCCTGCAGGGTAGGATTAGAGCTGTAAATCCAAACTTCACAAGGAAATGATCTGACCCTTACAACAGGGTGACATCACCACTCATCTCCAGACCTCAACTCCCTCCATCTGGAGCAGAAACCCAATTGAGGGTGTGGCCTGCCATTTGTGTCGGACAACTTGAGACATCCCCATGGTCATCATGGAAACCCATGGAATCTCGAGTTTGAATGCTAGGGGCAGCCTCAGCATGGATATTCAATGGATATCAAAGTTCTCCTTCTGGACTCTGTCATGGCTGCAAAAAAGTTGAGGTGTACCTCTTAACTGTATGAAAATACAGGCTGGGAGAAAGCTGAGCATCACTGAGGTCATTGCAGTAATTAGGCAGCAGTCTAGATTATCTGTGAGCAACTAGAAGAAAAGTAGAGAAATCAAAGTGGCAAACTGCACTTGCTGGATAAAATATATATCACTTTTTAAATGCATCACGTGTTGCCCATAGTGCAGTCTGCATGAACAGTAGAAGTAGAAGAGGAGGTTAAGGGGTGATATGATAGCCATGTTCAAATATATAAAAGGATGTCACATAGAGGAGGGAGAAAGGTTGTTTTCTGCTGCTCCAGAGAAGCGGACACGGAGCAATGGATCCAAACTACAAGAAAGAAGATTCCACCTAAACATTAGGAAGAACTTCCTGACAGTAAGAGCTGTTCGACAGTGGAATTTGCTGCCAAGGAGTGTGGTGGAGTCTCCTTCTTTGGAGGTCTTTAAGCAGAGGCTTGACAACCATATATCAGGAGTGCTCTGATGGTGTTTCCTGCTTGGCAGGGGGTTGGACTCGATGACCCTTGTGGTCTCTTCCAACTCTATGTTTCTATGATTCTATGATTCTATGATTCTGTTATAGTGGTAGCTTCTGATTGGTTGTGTTATGCATCGTTTGCTATAACAGTTCTGTATCTTAGTTCATCAGCCAAATTAGGCCTCTCCAGCAGTGCAATTAAAAAAAAAAAAGAGTAAAAAAAAAAAAGAGAAAAAGGTAAAGACCTGAAGAGGATGGGGAAGCTGAAAAAGGAAATACTGTGTTATGGAAAGCTTCACATGCAGTTGTGACAATGTTACATTTGTGTGTGGATGGCAGCAAGAGTAAAACATGACAGTCTGCTGCAATGCTCGTTCCACTGATGAGCATGGAGTAAATAAACTTCCTTCCTAGTAAATCAGGAATTATTCACTGTGGAGAATCACTGCATTAGGACAACTCTTTCACACAGGTCTCTTAAATTTTATATATGTCATTAGTAAGGGAAAGTAAGTGTGAATGACTGTTATGGTGTTAGCAATTCTTGTAGATGTTCTTCTGGTGTTATCTGGATTTTTTTAAGAAAGAGTTTTGTCTAGAGATGTTCAAGCGCTGCAATGAAACTATTTCACTTCTTTCTTAACAGCACTGTTCGAATATGGGATTATACACAAGATGCTTGTATAAATGTTCTTAGTGGACATACAGCACCAGTACGGGGATTGCTGTGGAATACAGAAATACCTTACTTACTGATATCGGGCAGCTGGGATTATACAATCAAAGTGTGGGATACAAGAGAGGGAACCTGTCTGGACACAGTGTATGATCACGGTGCAGATGTCTATGGTAATATATTTTAATGTTTGACATTAATACATTTTCCGTAGTTTTTGTATGCTAAAAAATTGTCGTTCAGTATTTTAAAACAAATTTGTTACAATGTATTTTAGGATTAACATGCCATCCTAGTCGTCCCTTCACTATGGCCTCTTGTTCACGAGATTCTACTGTGAGGCTTTGGTCTTTAACACCTCTAATAAATCCTCTCCAGATAAATATATTGGCAGACAGATCATGGGATGAGATTATCGGAAACACTGGTGAGTAAATATACACATATATGTGAGCGATGGATAGATAGATAGATAGATAGATAGATGATAGATAGATAGATATAGATGCATGCTGACTAGGAATATACAAAGCTATCACTTTATTTCCACATTTTCCACTCATCCTCTCGCATGTTCACAGAAGGTTTTGTGGAGAGTCTTGGATATTCTTGCTTTTCAAGTCAATTTTTGCACATACAGGAGTCTTATGTACCTACTCACCCCCAGCTGAAATAGCAGTAATGGCAATTTATGTGCTTTACACCACCGGTTTGTTTCATGCAAGTACACTGTTTCTGTATTGGTCACAATTCTGGATGCAGCACAATTTTTGTGCCTTTTCTTGATGTACAAAAGCATAAAACAATTTGAAAAGTTGGATCTGCAACTACACGGACCATCCTGGAGACTGACAGCTACAAGCTGAAAATTACCGATTTGCTTGCTTACGTTCGTGCACATTAAACATTACCCATATATAGCTCTAGTTGTGTGTAGTTTCACATGATTGTGCATTGAGGTGTGCATCTCATTGAGCATCGTTTACTGACAAGCATCCCACATTCAGGGACAAATGCTAATGTGCATTCAGCTTGCTATTTTATCCCTTTCCACCTGGCTTGTGGAAGCATTTGCCCAATGGATATGCCAGTTAGTTTCTCATCACATTGGAAGGTAAATAAGAGATAATGGAGCATTCAGGACCATTGCCCACACCAGCAGAACACCATATGTGGTAGTAATCACACTTGCTGGGTTTACTGTGGAATCCCTAGCTGCAATTCACAGGGTGCCAGAGGCCAACAACTAGACATGCAAATGTCCACCCATGAGTGGACTTCGGAGTATAGCCATATATCCTCCACATTGTCTTCTCTGTTTCTAACAAGGTGTATAAATATTTGTTTTTAATAGATCGTGCTGTTGAAGTAGGTGCTTCTCCTTTGCTATGTGGCAAAGTATCTAGGGATATTAAACAAGAAGTAGACAAATTGGCTGGTAATCCCCGAGGGAGAAAACTGAGGTGGTTTTCCGAATGTTTATCAGTAAGTATTAAATAGTAAAAAATTGTGTGCATGTAAGATGTAGCTATAGAACTTTAGTCTCAATGGGTTAGATGCAAGGCTGCACTGTAAGTATAATAAACCTTTCACAAAATGGTATGTTTACTGTATTATATATTACCAATGCATTTTTCACACATCTCATTTGTTACAAAAAATAATAAACTTGATTTGTCATTTGGCACATGGATCTCACGTCAATTTAGGTGCACAATATAGCATAAATTATGACTACCCATGGGAGTTCTAACATAATCAGTGTTTTTAGTAGGGTTGGGTTGAACAGGGTATGTAAGGTTAATAAATCTTATCACCATCAATGTTTATTGCTTATATATAGTATTTCTAAGATGGAAAGTACTTCAGAGTCTTCTACTCCCCTTAAAATTACCCAGTGTTCCCATTGTACAGATTGGAAACTACCAAGGCAACTGTGTGTTCATAGCCAGGTAGGGCTTGGCCAAGTAGAGACAGAATCCCACACTGAAGCGAGATTGGTTGGACGAAACAAGCTCACTGAGGCTACTGCAGCTGCTTCCACAATTTCCTTTAATGTAAGAGTGAAGGATAAATACTTTTGAAGAAAACTGACAGCCCCTGAGTTCAGCTGTCATATGCTTTTCTTCTCCTATTATAACGGAAGTAATTCTGTGGATCCATTGTCATGAAATGACTAGTGGTCTTAAGTTTATACAATGATGCTGTGCTGTAAGTTAGTATGTGGTGTGTATTATACCGATTTAGTACATTTAAGAGATCTAGCACCTGTGTGATAACACCTCGCTTTCACCTGGATTCAATATTGGCTTGTTTAATTTTGAATTGACCTGTTTTTACTTTTGCACTGACTGGCAAACATAATCACTTTCATTGCAGGTTTAATTCTGATATGGCTTAAACAACATTGTGTTCCATTTTTTATTGTTCCAGCCCCCAGGAGGCAGTAAAAACTTATGGGATCTTGTTGCTGTAATAAAAGGCCAAGATGATAGCTTGCTTCCACAGAATTATTGCAAAGGAATAATGCACATGAAACATCTGGTTAGATTTAGAATGGTAAGTTAAATATGCTGGTTGATGCAATAGCTTTTGCTTCCTTTATTACAAAAGAAATAAGCTTTTGCTTATTTCATTTTGCTTCACAAGGCAAAATGATATTGTGGAAAAAGAAAATACATGCATTTCTTACCGTCTGTGGAATATGAACTTAAGAATAATCCCCTTGGGAACAAGGGTTGCCTACATTGTCATGTGAGGCACTTAATTTTCTCCTAACACTTGTGTTTCCTTGAGCCAGAGGATTGCTTTAGCCCAATGAGGTGCAGACTTGCCTGCTCGTTTTGTTTGTTTAGTCTATATTCCTTCTCATAAGAATGAGTGGTTATAAATGGCATGTGAACCCTCAGTTCAATCAAATTTACAACCAGATTTCAGAATATAACAACTCAGTTTCCTTGTCTGTTCTTCTCATTTGGTTGTAAAGAATATGTATGTAAAGTGTGTTTTTTTACCAATAGGAATTTCGTAAAGGAATTTATTCTGACAGTTTCCATTGAGAAATTGTTATGGGTTTAACCAATACGAGATTAAGCACAATAAAATATTTTACAACAGCGGATACTCCTTAACACAGAAGTCACTGACCTTGTTTGGGGAAAGAGGTTGCCCACTTTGACCAGGCACATCCTCCTACCCTTTCAGCCTTACAGGTCACCAGAGCTGAAATATCTGTGTTGGAGAGATAAAGTGCAGCAGCATTTCTGCTCTGCTTTAACATCTCTTCATTTCTGCTCTGCTTTAACATGGAGATTGAGCCGTACGTTTGGGCAGTTTGTCAAGGCTGAACATGAACACGAATCTCGTGAACAACTCATGTTATAGGCGAAAACTTGATGGGATTTTTTTCCCCCCAATTTTCATCTTTCAGTCCAAAGCCCAAGAACTTACTACTGTGAAGATGTCTAAGTTTGGAGGAGGAATTGGTGCACCTAGCAAGGAAGAAAGGCTAAAAGAAGCAGCAGAGATACATCTAAGACTTGGGCAAATTCAGAGATACTGTGAACTTATGGTGGAACTTGGACAGGTAAACACTACATTATGATATGATAAAAGAGTTCAGTGTACACTTGAGAGGGGAGGGGAGGTGGCATTTTCTCCCACTTCCCTGAGTTTCAGACCAGATGTGAGTATCACTCTGGAGCATATATATCAGGCATAGGAAGACATGGCCCTCCAGATGGTTTGGGAATACAACTCCCATCATCCCTAGCTACCAGGACCAGTGGTCAGGGATGATGGGAACTGTAGTCTCAAAACATCTGGAGGGCTGAGTTTGCCTATGCCTGATATATATTCCTTCCAACTCATTGGTTTATATATTTAATGACACATGTGGACAAATGAAAGCGCCCTGTGCGCTAGATATGCATGACAAAGGTTCAAATGCCTTCTGAAAGGTTGGGTTTTGTTCTGTGTTAATGTTGCTGTAGTTACTGCTGTACATTTAAAATACCCCATTCGTGTGTTTAAGAAGCATTTTTTGTAGCTAGTATTGTTATTATTTGTACCTCATAATAACTGTAACAGTGCTATTGCCATGGGACTAATGGTGCTGGATTTTGTTTTTATTTTGTCAACCTTGCTGAAACTTTTAATAAACTGGCGTGTGTGTGTTTGTGTGTGTGTGAGAGAGAGAGCGCACACACACCTCATTCCCACAACTAAGCATATTGCTTACATTAAATGAGGTCTATCATATTCATGGGACGCAGGTGGCGCTGTGGGTTAAACCACAGAGCCTAGGACTTGCTGATCAGAAGGTCGGCGGTTCAAATCCCTGCAACGGGGTGAGCTCCCATTGCTCGGTCCCTGCTCCTGCCAACCTAGCAGTTTGAAAGCACGTCAAAGTGCAAGTAGATAAATAGGTACCACTCTGGTGGGAAGGTAAATGGTGTTTCCATGCGCTGCTCTGGTTCACCAGAAGCGGCTTAGTCATGCTGGCCACATGACCCGGAAGCTGTATGCTGGCGGCTCCCTCGGCCAATAAAGCAAGATGAGTGTTGCAACCCCAGAGTCGGCCATGACTGGACCTAATGGTCAGGGGTCCCTTTACCTTTACCTTTATCATATTCATAGTTAGTATGCTGTTGATGTCTTCCATATAAAAATAATACATTACAAGACAAATGCAGGATACCCAACCCACCCTGGGTTGCAAGTGAGAATCGGTGGGCAGCCAGGAAGGATTAAGAATCCTTTCCTATCTGATGATTATCTCCTGCAAATGTCCTCCCTTCTCTCTCCTGCATTACTGTTAACCGGAAAATGTATTTTGAGAAAGCTGTGTCTGAAAAAGTTACAGTACTTTCACCCTTTATGATCTCTGGAAAAAATTACTTCAAAACGACTGTATTTTAAAACACAACTCTGTGAAGTAAACATACAATTCAGTGATTCTACTGTGAAGGGTAACAAATGACGTACTGGCTTCTTAAGTGACCTCATTTTTCAGATAGTACTCATTTTTAAATAGGAATAGAAAGGGCTAATTTGTTAAAGTTGTCCGTATAAAGGGAAGAGAATTAGAAATGGAAACTGTTTTTCAAAAACCGTTGAGTGATGCATGTTTCTTGTGTTGAGATGGAAATAATGACATATTCTGTGTTTTAGTGGGACAAAGCTCTCTCAGTTGCACCAGGGGTATCGATGAAATACTGGAAGAAATTAATGCAAAGGTAAGATGCGAATTCTAATTTAAGTCACCCTTTTGTATTATGAGCCATAGACCTGAATCCAACACAGAGTTTGGCATGCTTAAGTCCACTGATTCTTGTAGGCTTAAGGAAACTTAATTCTGTGTTGGATTCAGGAGTGACTATAGCATCACATGCTGCCTCCCTTGCCTCCCTCCAGAAATCCCCCCTCCCCCGTTCTTCTGGCATCTTTAACCACAATTAAGTTGATTACCAGTACTTTTCAACTTTGTTATAAACCTGGTGCTAGGGCTGAGCAATCAAATAAGTGGCCATATTTACAGAAATGATTCATAGTGGTAGAAACAAACCTATCTCTTCAAAATATATCTTCAAACTCATGTCCTGCTTGCCATAGACATCTGTTTTTATTTGCAAACCCTGGTTAGGAAGGAATCTGCAACAGTCATGTAAAAGTTGTATCTGGTGATGCATTTTTCAATTAGTTATTTGAAACTATCTGCGTAAATGCTTGAGAGTGTAAGTTTTTGGAAACAGTGCTTTTGGGAAGAGTTTTGTGTCTCTCAGAAGGTTATATATAAATCTTGATGCCTCACTGATGTTCTTTGAATGGATCTGATACTAAACATAAATGAACTTAATAACGGCAGTGCTTTCAATTTTGATTAGGAGAGCTGACCAGTTAATTCAGGAAGAAAATGATGATGTTATTCCATACTGTATAGCAACTGGTGATGTGAAGAAACTTGTCACATTCTTTACTTCAAGAGGCCAGCTTAAAGAAGCTCTGCTTGTTGCACAGGTACCACTGTACACAATAGTAAATAACTCTTTTAAGATGTAATATAACTTTTGCTATACTCTGATACCTGTTGTGTTGTGTTGTTACCTAAATCAACAAGAAAAACAAACTGAGTAGAAAAATTATGTTAGAACCATGAAATTATTAAATAAAAGGAAGGGATAGTAAAGCTCTAGATTTTCCTGCTTCTGCAAAGAATAAGAATTTCCATCCTGTTCCACAATTTACTTATATGCTGGTGACATTAAAGCTGGTGTTTATGATGCCTGCAATCCTGAGTTTTAAAAGCCTAGTAATGATAGACCTGTTTAGCCTACACTATTATCAGAATCCTATACCTGTGGATTGGTACCAGTGCCAGGTATTTTGTGTAATGGTGGCACTAATAGAGCTAGGGAATGGTTTCAGTGTATTGGAATAAAAATCAAACAAACAGACCTATATTAGCTACGAAACAAAGCTTGGCAGCTTTTGCTAAGAATATCATTCTGTTGTGGATAATAGAAGCTTATACATCCTAATCAAAGTACTTGGAATTTTACTCTCCCACATTTACAACATAACAGGATAGCTCCCTGACTTGTAATAAATATTCTACCATCAGTTTGAGATGTACCAATATGGTTGTTCCAGATGGTAGCCGGGCTGTTTTCTCCTACTGTGATAGGACTGCTCCCATTTCACTGTTAACCCCTTTTTACAAATAATATTACCAAGAAGACAATGGTTTATGTTGCTTTTGATTGACTTTTTTTTTTTTTACTGATTTTAGTCAGCATGTGAAGGAAATATGCAAACATCCGAGTGTTTAGAATCAAATGGAACAGCGGATTTGGAAGGAAACAGCATGGAAGATTACACTGAGTGAGTCACTGAGTGGTTATTATTCATATGTTATCTTGTTGTTGTTTTTTGTTGGTCACAAAATTAATATGGCATTTTTAATTGAGATTTGACAAAAAAATTTTTACTGAATTTTGTAAGCTATTGATTTGCCATATCTTTGTTGTCCCTTCTGAGATGGAGGACACATTTACAATTAAATTATGACTTACATGGTATGTGAACCAGGGCACTATATTCCAATAACCAGTGCTTTTTTTCCCTTTAAAAATGTTTAGGGGTACTCTCATTTTCCTACTCATATTGAAATACTGCCCCTCCATGAGGCCAAACTTTGATTCACAAATTGTTTAGGGGTATGCATCCCCCTGCGTCCCTCCAGAAAAAAGCACTGCCAATAACCAAAACTAATTTATGATTGGACTGCCTCATGCTGTGGTGGTGCTGACCAAACTTTCAGATAGTAAAGGAGAAGGATGCACTAACAACATCTAGTAGATTTAACTAGTTTTAATTATTTAATCCAATTTTTTCCTATTTTTGTTTTTTTCTAGACTCCTGCACAAAGTCAGTAAAGAATTGTCTGAGTGGTATTTTCAGGATGGCTGTGCGGTGCTAGCTGCTTGCTGCCATTTAGCTGTTGAAAACATTGAGGTAAAAGTATTTTCTGTTTACTCTATACCAAAATTGAAATGTGCAGAATAATTACTCTTCATTTTGTACATTTGCATACATTCTATTAAATTTTTAAAAAACAATCCTGTTATGTATAAATAAACTTGTTTTTTTACATCATATTGATCCAATGGGCAGTGTGGAATAAAGACACATAGGAAAGATGCATGGTCAGCAATAACAAAGGGAACAAATAATTGAAAGAATTTTTAAAAGCCATTCCTATTAGCCGGATTCTGTTGTCACATCACTTTAGGAGATTTTTATGCTGCTGAGAGTCTGCTTTGTGCCTCTGTCTTATCCAGCCCTGCTGTGTTACCATTACTTTCTAGTTAGTTTTTTACCGTGTTCATTCCTTACAACATGCAATGCTACAAAGCAGGTGATGAAAATTCCTGCAAGCAGCAGCTGATAAAGTTGTGGGAATAACAGGCCTCAAAGCCTAGCAACACTACTACTGTGGTGGAGAAAGTCCCTTTTCAAGATATGTTTTTATGTACCAGCTATCTAGATATTAAAGCTGACCCCAAGATGCCATGGATACTTGCTGACCATTTCAGGAAACAGTAATTCCCAGGGGTGTTCCTACAATTGTCCCTAAAATGCAGATAGTGTAGATAGTGTTGATAGATAAGAAACATCAGCTCCTGGTGGATAGTAATTTCTCCCCTGTCACATCCCCCCTTAGTCCATATCTAAGAGCCAAGCCTGCATCAAAGCCAGATTTCCAGTTTGCTAGGCCCAAATTCATAAGTAACTCTAAACTTTGCCTCTTTCCAAAGTATTGATTTTCAAAAGGTCTTTTCCAGTTGCGCTCTTCCCCTTGAGAAATGACACCTGTGAGAGTGGAAAGGCAGCACACACAGGCTAAAGATCCTATTCCCATTCTCCTTAACAATCTCTTAAAGGGAAACCCTTCATTAGTGGACAAATAACTATTTCTGGTGGCCAATACCTTCCACTGTGGATAAACCCTCTGCAGGGATGGGGAAACATTCTAAAATGCCGTGTCCGGGCGAGAGGAGGTGCTATGTCGGGCCACAACCACCACTCACTGGCAAGACGGTGGGCTGCCATTGTGAGATCTTTAGATGCTTTTCATATTGGAAAGGTTGGATGAGTTACAGAAATTCCTGTTTAAATTTTCTAGAAGTTGGCAATAGCTTGGGTTGACGTGTCTCTTCTATTTAAAATAGTAATTCACTTTTAGCTGGTTTGCTTATAGACAAAATATTGCTTGCAGTGATATAAAGTAAAGCAGGTCAAACTATGAGTCTTGTTCATTAATGCATGTTTTTGTCACTCTTTAATGTAGCATTGGAAAGTAAATATTTTACAATGCTGGTCTCAATGAATCCTAAGTGTTTGTGATGCTTAATGATATGATTTTCTTATTGAGCAAGCTTGCCATGGCAAACCTGATTCGTGGAAATGAACTGGAATTGGCAGTCAGTGTGGGTACTGTCTTAGGAGAATGTGCAGCGCAAGCAACACAATATGCGCTAGAGTTACTAGCAAGAAAATGTATGACTATAACAACATGGTAAGAACTTCTTACTCCAAAGAATGTTTCACTCTAACAAACCTTGGACACTTTTATAGAACACCAGAGTCTCATATTTTGAAAACAGCAACAACAACTTTGAGGAACCTTTGGTTTTTTTATCCAGAAGAAGCTATTAAAAAGTAAAACTCAACTACAGTAGCATATTATGAACAAACACCAATGTTCTTAGAGCAGAAAAATGTCGTTTTAAATTAGCAAGAACAAGTCAATAGGTTTTCATTTGGCTAGTACCAAGTGCTTCCATATTGCAGGAGTAATCCCTACCATATCAGTAGGCAGGGTAGATTTTTGAGACAGTTCTAGGATTTGTGCTCTGCTTGAGTGACTAAAGTGCACCAGGAGCATGCTTGTGTGTGTCCACATTTGTCTTTACCACCTTTGTGATTCCACCTCAGTTAGAATCAGTTATTCTGAGTACCTTTTGAGCCTATTTTTTCAATCCACAAACATTAAAACTACATCTCACAGATTGAATGCCCCGTGCATAAAATGGACATATGACTAAGTTGCAGCAAGTAGAGATTGCTAGTGCGCACACAATAATCTACGTTGATTTTCTGACCCATGTGGCTGATTTGACAGATAATCCACGAGGGAATAAATCTGCACATGTTGAAATGAGCCAAAAGGGTGGCGTGAGAATCGTCCCCTAATCCTCAATTTAGATTCAGATAATGTGAAGAAATCCAGCATAGTTTGTTTCAAATTTTGGGGTGATGTTTTGCTTTTCTCCTTTCATTTTGCTTTGCGTATCCAAGCAAAGTGTTATGGGATAACTATTAGCCTCATGGTTTTGATAAGGGTTGGAAGAAAATAGTTACTTTGGATTGTGGCTTATGTCAGGAGTGCAATTTTAATAGAACTCGTTTTTTTCTGTGACTAAATGATAGTGTCCAAAATCTGTTCTTAATTTCAGGAACACTTGTCTTGCATGAAGCTGCTAGACATAAGTAGATGAGAGAAATGTATTGGCAGTTGCCACTTTATGGTAGGGGATGTGAAAAGGGACAGCCCACCCCCGTCCTCTAAGTTTAGCAATTGCTCAGTCTTCTCCAGCTATAACAAAGTCTTGGAGATTGCCTTTCTGTGCTCATTTATGTTTCTCAGCTCCTTGGCAAACAAATAAAATGAAAGAGGAAGGTGCAGAAATGTAGAGGCCCACAGTTGTTTTAAGGTATGTACAGGAGAGGCCAAAGGGAAACAAAATATAAGCAAAAATCAGGCGGTGTTGCCCATGACCCACACTGCACCAAAATTAACTTTGGTGAGGACAGCAGTATGTGTTGCACTTTCTGTGATGGCATGCTGTAACCTTCCTGAGTATAGCTGCATACTGAGATGGCTGCGGAGCTTATAGCTAAGCCTTTCTACTCCTTGCAAAATCATATGCTTGTGGAATCCAGTCATACAAACCAGAGTTTGTATGATTGGATTCCACAAGCACAATGAATTCACAATCCAACTTCTTGCAAGCACTCGCAGCTTTATCCTTTGCTTCCCATTTAAGAGAACGTAAAGCTTTTAGCATATTGCTTTCCGAGTCAATAGAGCTTTTTTCTTTTGCAGCTTGGGTGATAACCACTACTAGCCATACTCTCAGTAAATCCAATAAAATCAGTTGATTTGAGTTATTCAAGTTATTCTCAGTATTATATTTCCCATAGATTGTAAAATGTGAAATAAAATCATGACCAAGAAAATGAATATTGGAATTCATTATTGCCTAAAGCCTTGCGATTTGGGTAATGTTTTTTTTTGTTAACGGTAGGATTGTTTTTACATAAAAAGTCAAAAGATAGTTAACATGGGATACATAAAATTGCAGTTTGCATGTTGGATGTAGTAGAAGCAGAATAAGAATTTGGAGCTGTCGGTTCCTTTCCCTGCTTTTTTAAAAAAATCCCAGCTTCTTCCCCAGCCTCTCACCATTTGTCCTGTGTGTGTTTAGTATATGAATGCTGTTTTTGTCTGTTACATTTTGAATATCTTTGTTTTAGCTTTCCATCACCTGGATACAGGTACATTCTTTTCTCTAGAAGGACATTCTAATCTATCCTCTGCAAAGCATGACATTTCGGGTTAGACTGAAAAGAAAATCCTTCATCCTCTGCTGGCTTTTCTAATAGAACAAAATACTTTGCATGTTAAGTAGAATAGACTGGCTGAAAAGAAACATAATGGGTTATTGATGAGAATTCAACCTGTAAGAACAAAAAGGGCATATCCTTAAGACATCCCTCTCCTCTCATGGGATTGTCCCATGCCTTCACGAAGCGGAACATTTGCAGTTCTGACAGTTTGATCCTGATACTATACTAGCACATAAGAACTGAGGTTAGTGATTCAACAGCTGTGGTGTTTGAATACTTAATATTATGCCAGCATTGCAGCCGTGTTAATGGCAACACTGGAGATTGGCTCCAATATTTAGGTTTTCCTAAAACCTTTCTTTGGCCAACCGTTTCTTGAAAGTTGATGGCTGCCTTGCCAGCCAAGCAATAGAAGGATCATAATTTATCCTAAGTGAACATTTATTTGGGCATATGCAGATGTACAAATTGGTATACATACTTGCCAACTATTTCTTGGAGCACAGATGGCAAATAGCTTTCTGTAAAAGCACTCCTCCAGTACTTAAAATATAATCCCATGGGGAGCATTACTCAATAAACAAAGCAATTGCTAGTCATACACCTGAGGTTCTTCGTTCATGCAAGGCTCTGGTATATGAAGATGCAGAATTTCCCCCTTGATAGTGTCATGGATAACACAGTGTGCACATTCCCATTTTGTGTATGGAGGTTCCCTGATACAGAATGGTGAATGATGGATTCATTTGGATTTTCATCATTCCTGACTATTGGCCATTCTTGCTAGGAGCTGGAGTCCTACAGCATCTGGGAGGCCACATGTTTCCCATCCCTTCATTGTGATAACAACTTGTTAGGCTCATGTACTATTGACTATATAATGCACACCATCTACAGTGAACTAAGACAGCTTGATAGCAGCAATATTTCTGGAGTTGCAAGATGTGTTTTCTAAGAGGTCACAGACTGCCTATAATCAGGGGTGCCCAAACTTTTTCCAAAGAGGGCCAGATTTGATGAAGTGTACATGCGTGAGGGCCGACCGGAGCTGTTGAGCTTTTTGTTGTTGAGCTTTTTTAAGGATTTTAGCCCAGGACATATACTGCCATGGGGGCCAGATTAAATCGGCCGACAGGCCGGATTAGGCCCCCAAAACGGATTTTGGACATGCCTGGCCTATATAGTTGCTGAAAATGGAATAAACTTAGTAGCTGTTTAATTTTTTTGAAATGATACTGAAAGATGTGGTCTTGATCTTGAATGATAAATCTACCTGAATTAGATTTTTGTTGTTGTTCATAGAATTGTATTTTATGACTTCACCAAAGCATGTCCAAATTACCTGAAGTGTTCATACATAGCTGTTTGCTATCCTAGGGATCTGAAAATAGTAATTTGATAGTGGCCCAAGCATGAGAGATGGAGAGTGGAAGCTTCTGCTTTCACTTTAGAACAAGCCACAGTTCTCTGTAATGACCAAACAGAAGTAGCAGTTTGTTCTAGTGCTCATTTGTTTTGTTAATTGACTTTCGTCGGAACACACCACAGTTCCTCAAGCTCAATGCATTGTGAAACTGTGGTTTGTTGGAAAGTAGGAAGCTTTTTCACTTCCCCATCTTGAGGCTTGCTGCTGTTCACCCAAATCATGGTTTAGGTGATAATCTGAGTCAGGACTGTGTACATCCGTTTTACAACTGCATTAAAGGCTGTTGAGCTCATTGTTAGTAGGCAGTATCTTCTACATTACCACACTCTCTTCCAGAGCTGTCCGCTGCATAAAAGTAGCTTCACCTCACCTACAGTTTCACAGCCAGTTAAGAGAGGAATGGGAGCAGAACAAGTAATCTTAATTCTGGCATTGCTCACTGCCACCTTTTCACATTGCTAAATAACTGTGGCATGTTTGTCTTTTCACAGGGATTTAGCAGCAGATCTTCTTATGATGATCCCCAATAATGAGCTACAGTTAGTAAAGCTTTGTGCTTTCTATCCTGGATGCACAGCAGAGATAAATGACCTACATGAAAAGGTACACTTAAGAGGTCAACTGTCTCTTAACCATTTATGTGAGTAGCAGAAGAAGTTTTATGTTAATTTGCTAATACCTAGATCCATTTATTTTAGGATTCTTCCTATTAGAGTGCACTATAATCATAATCCTCTATGTTATTTATTACCTTTACTTTTTTAAAAAAAATGCTATCCAAGTCCTGTATGCACAGGAAGAAGCAGTCATTTCCTGTTGGACATGCCAATATTTTTTCTTGTGGATGGCAATAGAAAGTATCTCTACAGATGAAGCTTAGTGTGCATAACTGAGCTGTTGATCTGTGGCCTTATTATAGTATTAAGGTCAGCTTGAAAAGTAGGTTTACACAGAATACTCTTTTCTGATGGAAAGGATAATATAGATTTAGCTGTGTGTACAATGAGTGAAGTCCGGTTTTGTTCAGGCGTGATGCTGCCATGCAGAGGTGTCCCGCAGGACTTAACAGAGCCCTGTTTTCCTATCCCAGTGTAAGGATGTATATATGTGCAAGGGCATTATGGTGAATGAGAAGTCTGGACATACATCCCCTATGTATGCCATACAGATTACTTGTACTCTGGAGCATACGGTAAATAATGTGCCTAGTGCAAAGACAAGGGCCTCAGGATACACAAATTGCACACAGACTTTCCACTCCCTGTAATGTTCCTTTGCACTGCCTGGGAAAGAAACTGGTTTTAAGTTGTGGGGAACATTTCATGTTGGACACTGCACCCATTCTTGTGCAAAACCCCAGCTTCCCGTACAAATATTGTCATAAATGTTGTTTTGTAAATGTTTTGTTTTTCAGTGCAGCCTACCAGATGTAGAAGAATGTATGCAGTTAGCAGAGACAGCTCAGGAGGAAGGAAATATATTTGAGTCAATAAAGTATTATTTGTTAACTATAGAACCAGAAAAAGCACTTCCAATAGGCATTCATTATGTGAAAGGTAGGCTTCTTAATGAGTCAGAAAATCTAAAAGATTAATATTTGCTTGGTTTTTCCATTCTTCAACACTTTAAACTTTTCTTCTCCTTTTGTGTTTGACAGAACAAATCAGTAGCTCAGATTGGACCTTGGACTCAGTCTGTCCATTTCTTGATCTGCTAAGCTATATCCGGACAGAAAAGTTGTTACTTCATAAATGTAGTGAGTAAGTATGCTTTGTGAAAGTTGTGAAATTGAATCTGAGCTATTTCTATGGTTAGACTTTATTTACCCCTGTGCCCTCCATTGCCAGTACGTCTTAAATAGCCCCAGCACAACTAAGCTGAAGAGAAATAAAGTAAAACCAGAGCTGACCATTTTAAACAGATGAACATAGGACAATTTTAGATGAGTTCATGTATAATAATAAACAGATTCTGTTTTTTGTAGAAGTGCAGTTGACTTCTGCAGTGTTTTATTCTAGAGCATGTTGAGGTCAGATCTTCACCTCATTATAAAGAATACTTAGGGTAAAAAATGCATTTTTCTGCAAGCATTTTTTTAAAACCATGTATTCTGTAAACATGGGATATTGCCGGTTTTTGCTGGCTTTAGATATGCTTCTGGATTGGAGATATTCTCTGTGCTAGATGTTTTTCGGGCCCTGTGCACGGAGAACCACCCACACTGCCATAAATCCAGTGCTGTCACCGGGCCACTAGGCTGTCATTTTAGTGATGGGTAGGTGAACCGTTGCCAAGATCTGCTCCCATCTCCAGTGGCCACCCACCACTTTAATTTGCCCAGAATGTAATACCCAGTGTGGATGGGAGCTGAGCTTGGTTCTCATTCATAAGTGACATCTCCACCTGCCCAGTGCTAACCTGCTGTCCAATGAGGAAACTGATTTAAGTAGTAGCACCACTGGAGAAAAGTGTGTGAGACAAGTGGAGGAGAAAGGGTATGTGGAAGTGTGAGGAGCAAAAGGCCCCTTAAGTTTGGAGCTGGCACTGCTTTTGCTGTTTTGTTTTGTTTTGTTGTTTTATTATGTTTTAAACAGATGTTAATTTACTGCTTTGAAAGAGAGTATGGGTTTTATCCAGAGTTGTCCATGTGGATGTGGAACAGACTTCCGCTTAAGCAGTGTGACTTCAACATCATCTCCTCCCCACTGCAGTTCTCCTGTGACCTCAGAATCTGCTCCAAATGATTGGGGTGGGGGGGGGGTGGCAGCTCTGGAGTATATTTGGGGGCCAACTGAGGAAGGAGAGAAGGTCCCATTGCTCAATAGTAAACAAGTTTTATGTCTATGATCTTCTTTCATAATGATTGGGCAAAATAATGGAAGCACTTATTAATGTTCTTCTATTTTCAGATTTAGAAACGAGTTGTTAATATTGTGTGGTTACATTGGTGCATTACTGGCTATTAGAAGACAGTACACTAGCATTGTGCCAGCACTTTATGAATATACAAGGTAATTCTTTATTACAAAATAGTTGCATCCATTGGAATTATGATGGATTTGATTGTTTCCTTTTCTCCAATGCTGTCAATTATTACTTATGATGTTCCTTGGCACTTGAATAGTGATTAATCCCTTTGAAACTGGCTTAGTCTTTGTAAAATATAATTTCTCAGCTGCCTTGATTTACTTGGCATATAACATGGGCACCACAAACACTGTTTCAAAGGGACATTGGGATTTTCTAGCATAATGTTCCAAATGGGTTTTATTTTGCAACTCGATACAAGGAAAAGAAATAAGAAATACTAATGAGAGATAGCTTCTATTTTTTTATAGCAAAGATGAACTAAACATATGGATGTGGTAGTCTTAACAATTATTATTAGTTTTTTTTTTGGCATAGGTTATATTTAATACTTTAGGGGTTAGAGCAGGGGTCTGCAACGTTTTTTCAGGCCAGGGTGGTCCACTCCCCGGCATCCACTCCCCATGCATGCCCATGCGTGCGCTCAAGCTATTTCTGGGTTGGAAGAGTGCCGGAAATAGCGTGTGCGCATGGGCGCTCCTCCGCCCTAGAAGTGCGCTGGAAATAGTGTGTACGCATGCGTACAGGCGCTCCAGGTGAAGAGCGCATGTGCACACACACTATTTCAGGCACTCCTTCAACCCGGAAGCCAGTTCCTGTGGCGAGGAAAAAAATGGCGCCATGAAAAAGAGCACAGAATCCCCATGCCTATCCATGGAACGGCCTTGGGCCGGTTCCAGGAAGCTCATGGGCCGGAACCGGCCCATGGGCCTTAGGTTGCCGACCTCTGGGTTAGAGTGTTACATCTGATGGAATGGGCCTGGGTTAGACAACACTAGCCAGGGCTAGTGTTCTCCAGATGTTTTGGACTACAATTCCCATCATCCATAGCCTACAGTAACGCCAGTTGTATCTAGAGCACTACTTAGTTGTATTTTATTGGATTTATTTCAAAAATTGTGAATCTAGTATGTGGATAAGGAGCTTCAAGGAATGCAGCCTGCTGTATGTTTCTTCAGTCTTTCCCTTCCTGCCTCCATAGCTGCTATAAGCAGGAAAGAGTTGATCAGCTTGGTTTGGGAGGTAATTGCATGCCCAGTTGCAGAGAACCTAGCTGCCATTATTGCCTCCTTGCAAGCATGGTGGTCTTGACTGCCTTGAAGGAGGTGGTTGTGAGACTGCTTTGAAAACCTCAGATTGTGCTAAATATAGCACAGTTGGTAGAGCATGAGACTCTTAATCTCAGGGTCGTGGGTTCGAGCCCCATGTTGGTTTGGACTACATGGTCCCTTCCAATTCTATGATTGACAGGTTGCAAATATACCTTTCTTGTGCTGTGGCATTTGCCATATAACCCAGACAATCTGCACTAATTTCAGTCTGGCTTCAAACCTGGGTTTTGCCCCCAAACTACCTTCATTTCTATGATGATTGAGGAATGCCAAGATGGCAGATGGAGTGAGACCCTTCAAATTCTCCTGGGTCTCTCAATGTCTTTTGATATGATTGATCATGGCATCTTTCTAGACTGGCAGTTGGGGGATAGTGCAGTTCAGTACTTGTGTTCTGATCTAGGCTATCATTTCCAGCAGGACATATGCTATGGTGTGCAACAGGGCTCCATTTTGTCCCTGTGCTGTACATGAAAATGCTATCTGGAGAAATGGAGTGAGGGGTCATCAATATGCAGATGACAGCCAACTCTATTTCTCCTTTTCATCAGATTTTGATGAGGCTGTTGAGATGCTGAAATGATGTGTGGAATCAGTAAAGGACTGGAGAAGGACCAAGAAGTTGAAACTCAATTCAGACAAGAAAGAGGTTCTGCTGGTGGATGGTTCATCTGGTTTGGGAGATGCTATTCAGTGTGATTTGGGTTGCATTCTCCCTAAAGGATTAGGTTTGCAGCTTTTGGTGCTTCTAAAACTGGACTTTAGAGGTTCAAATAAGTTTCACCTGCTAAAGGAGGTGTGTCAGCTATCACCCCTCTGGCCAAAGACCCTGGACACAATCCAGTATTATATCTCAGTTAGACTATTGTGAGTCATTGTATGTGAGACTGTCTTTGAAAACTACTTGGAAACTTCAGGTAGTCCAAAATGATGCACCAAAATTACCAAGACTGGTTGATTGGAAGACATCTAGCCAGTTTTAAAATTATTAAGGATAATGGTCTGTTTCTGAGCAGAATGCAAAGTGCTGGCTGGGACTTACCTTTAAAGTGTGTGCATGGCTTGAGAGCCCCAGGTACCTGGAACAGCTCTTTCTTTTATATGAACTTCCCTGGGTATTAAAATTTCCAAGGGCCTTTCTCCATGTCTCCTTGCCTTACTTCTGGAGGCGAGCAGAGATAGGGCCTCCTCTGTGGTAGCTTTAAACCTTCTCCAAGATATACTCACCTGGCCCCAGTCTGATTTTTTTTTCCATACCATTTTTTTATCTTATTTGCTCAGGCTTTTCAGTTTTGTTAGTTTTATCCTTTAAAAGCTGCTAGCTTTTAAATAAATTTCATTGGTTTTGTTATTTGTGTCTTAAATTCTTGTGAGCTGCTCTGGAACTCTGTACAAAGGAGAAGGGATATTGTATTAAATACCTGGAAGATTGACTTCCATGGTGGTCCTGTTAACAATTCAACCAGGCCATCAACAGCAGGTATTTTTCATAAAAGTCTCTGAGACTGAACTGATTTCAAGGAATTATAGAGGATATGAAACAAAAGGGTAGGCAGGTGATTCTTCACTCGCACTAAGGCCTGCTGATTGTGACATAATGTGTTTTTCAAAACTGGTGGAAGTAGTTATATCTTCCAAGTGCTCTCAAATGGAACTGGGGAGAGGGGCTTGTTCATTTGTTGTAATTTTTTGTGTAATATATATAATATTTATTGTTGCCTGCCAAAAACCTTCCATATGGGGTGAGAAAGCAGTCTGTATAATTTGTATGCAGTTTTTAAAAGTTTGTTCAGATTGCCCAATTGTATAGAGCTAGAATTTGTCATATGCTTTCAAAACTTCTGTTACACTGCATTCTTTTCCAGCCAGCTTTTAAAAAGACGGGAGGTGTGTGTACCCCTGAAAATTGAACAACTCTCTGAGGAACTAGATGCTTGGAGAGCTTGTACTCAATCACTAAACAAGTAGGTGTACAATGACAATAATAGAATTTTAGATGATTTGAATTTGTGATCTTTTGTCTTTTAGTAGAGGACAAATGTATTAGAAATTCTGTAAACTTTTAGATGCTTTTTAAAAAAAAAATTCTTGTTTGTATGTTTCAAGTCAAGAAAACTATTGCAAATAATGATATTTCTCACACAGATCTGCTGATGAATTGCCCCCTACACCCCCATCTGAATTGCAACAAGAGATATATGCGACACTGACGTCTAGAATAAAAGAGGAACCTCTGAAAGTAACAACTGGACCAGATTACGTTACAGGCTCTAACCTTCCTAGTCATTCAGATGTTCACATCTCTTGCTTGACAGGATTAAGGATACAGGTATTTCTTAGTGGAGCTGGATTACATTTAGGAGAAGTTTGAAAGTATTAACTTCTGCCACAATTTCTCTCAAGAGTACTGTATTTTTAAAATGTGTAATATTTTGCTTCCCTCCCCCATACTTCTTACATCCAACAGGGTCCAGTGTTTTTCCTTGAAGATGGAAAATCCACAATTTCACTCAACGATGCGTTAATGTGGGCAAAAGTGAACCCTTTCTCTCCACTGGGTACAGGAATACGGCTCAACCCATTCTAACAAAAGAACATAAGAACTCACCTTTACTAAAAACAAACAGCTAATATGCTGGTTGCTATTATTTTATATTTATTAGCTGGAGGATTTGAAGTTGAATCCCACTTGAAGCATAGTTTTATGTAAATTTAATTTTATATTAAATTTGATAATCCAAAGAGTCATGTATATCATTGGTAGCCATGGACTTTTGAGAATAGATTAAAATGTTGTTTCTGTGGACAAACATGTGAAGCATGTGGAGAAGTATCTGCACTCTATTAAGTTGCAAGGATAGCACAAACTGAAGCTCATAATTTGAAATGCATTCACACATGTTATTTATGACATTTTGGAGCAGTATGGCTGCTTTTAGAACTAGCAGCCTATGATGGGGAGTATATGCTTCCTATTTTAGGTAAAGTTTGTGTATTTGTATCCTTGTGGTGGAAGCTAAGCACACATCCTACTGAACGCAACATGTTTGCCGTGCAATATCCTCTGAAACGAATGGAGCTTATGCAGCTCTTATAGAGGATGGATTGTATTCTGATAATCTAATAATTTATTCATGCGTAAATTAAATGGTTGTAAAGTAAACACAGATTATTGTTTAGCAAGTATTTTGGAATACTTAGTTTTACACTTCAACTGGCATGAGAATCTTTTTTCTTATATTTTGTCAACACTTCTCTTTATTTTAAATGAGTAAGCATATTTCTAAAATTTATTTTCAAAGAAAAATTTGTAAGTAAACTACTTATTGGAATGTACCAAAATACATGATGTAAATTTTAAAGTATTTAATTCCTTTCATTCTAGTGATTGTAAAAATACTGTATTCAGAGGTCCAGATGCTTAAATAAATTGGTATTGTTTCATAAAAAGGGTTTATGCTACTGTTTGTCCTCTTGTTAAAAAACACAATTGTGGCAAAAAGAGAGGTGAGAAGTTCTACACCACATGTAAATTAAGTATGCATGTTGGCCATGAATAGCCTCACTGAATAAACTTTGTGGAGGAACCACTGTGGCTGTTCCTTCATAATACTAGAGACAAATCCTATGTTTGCAACCACCATTGTTTTTCTACAAAAATATCTTGTTTATGGCCAAAATAAATGTTTACTTGATTTCCAGATTGTGTTTTACAATCCTGCTAGAGAAGGATCAGGCCAGATTCCTGGTTCAGATATTGTGGACATAGTTAAGTGTGTCCTATGTGATTTAGATGTCTGAAGGTTGTGGCACTGGGAAGGTAGAAAGACATTTGATGAGGACAGGAGTTTTACGAAAAAGGGTGGATTGGAGATGGGAAAGATTTCATTTACTCTGGACCAAATCGACTAAGAATATGAATTCTTTTGTTAAGGAATCACAATGGCTCAGCAGTAGAGCACATGCTTTGCATGCAGAAGGTACCAGGCCCAATCTCCAGGTAGGACAGATCCTGTCTGAAATCCTGGAGAGCTGCAGCAGCCGGTCACTGTAGACAATATTGAGTCAGTGGTCTTAACTTTGTATAAGGCAGCTTCCTGTGTTAATAAAACAAGAGTTTTATCTGAAGGCAAGGAGTGAACGAGAGTACTTGAAGTTTTCACTTGTTCCTACCAGGGAAGGGTACACTTTTCTACTAGGACCCAGGCTGCAACCCCAGTATCGTGAGGTGAACAAAGTGATGAATAAAATGTTGGCCATGCTTGAAGAAATATATGGAACTATATTTCCCTCTGTAGCTATTCTCCAGATTTTACGAAATTTTCTGGAGCCAATCAATAACAATGTTAGAGCAGAACAAGCAGTGAGATGCTGTCCCAAAGCCCTGCTCTGGAACAGGAAGTATATATTTCTGCAGTTAAACTAGAACTTAAGAGTGTAAGAAATAAAAACTTGTGCTTGCTTGTGTAGCAGTTTCAAAAACTATCAGTCCCAAAATTTGTCTAGGCAAGGAAGATGGACAAAGCATCATAAAGAACTCGAGGCCAATGGAAGCCTGTGTTGGTGGTAGGATTTATAGGTCTAGAATATATGATAGTGAATGTCCAGTGCACAGACAGTAATTCCATGTCTGGCTATAAATACAGATCAGGCAGCCAGAACTGTAAGAAGGTTAAAAAGAGAAGTTAAGCTAAATGAAAGAGCCAATCCTTCAGTTCAAAACGGACAAGAACTTTCTATAGCCTGGTTTGGGTAATATACCAACTAGGGAAGTAAATAAACACAACAAAGATGAAAATGATTTCAATATAGAGACCAGTCACTTCTAGATGATCTATTTATTGCATATTTATCCTTATTTGTTCACAAGGAGATTAGACATTGTGTCACACAAACATTATTGTACACTGGCTTTTGGCAGAAGGGTCTGAGATCCAACAGAAGTTCTTACCGAAAAGTGCAGGGAGGCTATTTCAACCAGTTTCCCCTTTCTGCTATAGGTCCCCATGCAACCTCTCATATTATTCAAGCGAGTCTCTCAAACTCCTTAAAGAACCTTTTCAGCGGGCTGTAAGGGTGAGACGAACTCAGCAAAAAAGCAGTCTCTACACCCTCCCAGAGGGGTATCCCATGAAAAGGGTTTCTGCTCACAGAAATTCAGTATCCATATCAATAAACATAAAATTAAAGACCACACAGAAGGAAAGTTTTACATTAGAACAAAGTATAGGTGATCTAAGGGGACACACCAAAGTTAGAGTGCAAAAAATATGTTAAGTACTTAAAATGCTATTGGGAGAAATTCCTTACAGTTAGTGAGGTTGGCTGATTTTAACATTTAATTATGTATGACATTGCTTTCTACCAAACTTTGCTCAAAAGCTTGCTCAGGACTGCAGATTTCACCAAAATAATACATTTTAGATTGTTTTATTTTTAATGCTAGGAAAAATGTTTGAAAATATAAACCCAGCTTGCCCTAATAATCATTTGTATTAAACTTGCGCCATTATCTATGAATATAAGGGTAGATACACCAGCATTAGAAGAAGTCACTTTTGAGAATCCAATAAAGTGTAAAAAGCATTGATAATCTGCTTTTCATGTAGCTTATGTCTGTGCACCTACCAGCTTCCAAGTATGTATTTACCTGAGCACAAATGCTTTATTGAGCATAGTAGTAAGGCACATGTTCTCCAATATGGTAGCAAAGACTTCATAAGACTTCTGTTGTGTTCAAAAAGAGCTCTCTCAAACTTCTCTAGTTACAATTCTTTAAGATGGTTTAAGGTGCCAGAATTTAATTCACATCTAAAGGGCATCTCAGCTTGTTTCACTTGGACGGTTTTGAAATGAACACCCATTTTGCCTCTGATTTCTGTGGATGCTACACCTAAGCAGAAAAAAAGGTCAGTACTTTTACATCCCAACAAATGCAGTTACAAAACAAAGCACTTTTTAAGTGGCATCTTTTAAGAATCCTTTATAAGGCAGGCTTTATCAATCTAAGCTATTCTAAATCTGCTACTGGATCATCTCTGAACTTCACAAAGCTGGCACGATCACAGTTTATTTTTAATTAAATTGACATTGTTTATTAAACTAAGTTATTTTGCACTTCTTTTATCTCATCACGGTATGAAGATTTTGAGTAATAGACACATTTATCTAAATTTCAACAACAGATTAAGACAGCCAATTAAGTATTTTAATTGGTTGAAAACTTCAGATCAGGGAAACCAATCTGGTGCCCTCTAGATGTTGTTGGACTCCAACTCTCATCAGCTCCAGCCAAAAGGGCAAGAGGTAGGGATGACTGGAGCTATATTCCAGCAATATCTGGAGGGCAACATATTGTGATCACCTTCTTGGATTTATATTTAATAGAGTATATTTGCAGGAAATAGATTTAGAATAGATTTATAACATGAAGCTTAATTTAAAAGAAACCAATAGCCTTCTCCACAATGAAGTTACATTAAAGAGGGAGGGTTATACATTTGAGCAACACAGACATTTGTTTAAACATGCAAGCTGGTGTTAAGTTACATTTACTCAAAAGTCCCAATGATTTATTCTCAATTAAATGTTCATAAGATTGCCTTCATGAAAAAATTAATGTACATTTAAATTTGATCAATGGTAATGACATTCAAGTAGTAAGTGTGAGACTTTCAAAAGAGAAAAATAATGCTTACTTGGCACAGGAATAGATTTCTCCTTCTGAATCTTCACTGTACTCACAGAAGGAACTATCATGGAAGGACGACGAATGGCACGCTCCCCCAGCGTTTTTTTAATACCAAACCGTTCTTAAAAACAAAGCAATTTGTTGTGCAAGTACTGCGATTTAAACATCACATTTTCAAGATCATTGTCTTTTCAACACGACTTAATACTGATGAAAGGTAAAACCATCCTTCATTAAGGATAAAGAACTACCACCAGAAGATTAATCTGTGTGTGCCACACATCAGAATGTGTGGAATAATTTGACGGGGGGGGGGGGGGGAAAGCTTCTATCCCTCACTGTGGCAAGAAGTGTAGCTACACACTGGCAATATTTCGTATCCCCTTTCCACTGAACAGTGCTCAAAGCAGCTAACAGAAAACAATGAAAAAACAATCCATTGAAGCAATCTAATACAATGCAATAATTATAAAGTAATAAAAAGGAAAGAAAATTTGCAGAAAGCAACCCAAGGGATGCAAAGAAATAATCAGTTAGCCAAAATTAAATACTCCCTCAATAAAAAGATCATTACAAGGCAGAAAAAAATAAATCATAGATGGATCTAGAGTTCCTTAGCCTTCCGCAGAGGAAGCCCTCTCTTGATGTACCCTGAATAAAGGCAAAACTTGCAGTTCATTATTCTTGCATGTAATAGAGAGAAGACATTCAAGAAACATTTTGTCCTCCCAAGCTACTCACCTGGAACTTGCTCCCTCTCAAGCTGCCGTCGCTGCATATGCATATTGATAATGGCATTTACTTTTTGTCTGTTTTTTTGAATATTGGGCTCCACCATTATTTCTGTTAGCTTAATGTTGGTCTTAATAGCCCTTGAAGCAGTTGATCTCGCAACCATTGGTAATTTATCCTGATAATTACTGTCTGTAAAGTCAATCTCTTCATCCTGAATATGTTTTATCCTAATGGGAGAAATTATAATTATTTAGGTATTTGTGTTTGGAATGAAAAAAAAGTTTTGTGACCTCTGTGACAGTTTGAGGCCCTGTGCTGTTACAATGTTGCAAGCCTATGTAGCAGTAGTTTTTGGTGACAAATTCTGATGCAAGAGAAAGAGACTATCACTTTAAGGTTTTGTTAGACAGGCCTGGATCATGTGCATTCAGTCTGATAGGTTTGTGGAATTTCGGGCTCTGATTGACAGGAGGTACCAGTTCAGTGAGGAGTTAACTGTCAGTGAGACAGACAATTGGGATTTTGGACAGTTGTTGGATTGGGAGAGATAAAGGGGTTTTTGAGGAAAGATGGGACGCGGGTGGCGCTGTGGGTTAAACCACAGAGCCTAGGACTTGCTGATCAGAAGGTCAGCGGTTCAAATCCCCGCAACGGGGTGAGCTTCCGTTGCTCGGTCCCTGCTCCTGCCAACCTAGCAGTTCAAAAGCACCTCAAAGTGCAAGTAGATAAATAGGTACCGCTGTGGCGGGAAGGTAAATGGCGTTTCCGTGCGCTGCTCTGGTTTGCCAAAAGCGACTTAGTCATGCTGGCCACATGACCCGGAAGTTTTACGCCGGCTCCCTCGGCCAGTAAAGCGAGATGAGCGCCGCAACCCCAGAGTCGGCCACAACTGGACCTAATGGTCAGGGGTTTCTTTACCTTTACCTATGAAGAATAAGACCAGAGAATAGCAGAGGGGAAAATTGAAGCCTTTGTATTAAAACCCAGTGTGTGTTATTAATACTTCTTTGGTGGAGATCAGTGAAAGGAAGTGGTGCCTGAGTTCATCTAAGAGGCCACCCTGTGTAATGTCTTGTAAAGATATACTACAGTATATTATACATATGGATTAATGAGCTCACCTCCCTCCATTAAGGAGCTCCTGAGGAGAAGAAAAGAAAAAAAGGCAAATGTGCAAGAGGCCTGTAAAAGGCATTTATGTTACAAAATGACCACATTGATATACCAATTTATGTTTATGACATGGGTTATTTTTTCATCATAAGGTATCTAATGATATTAAAATAAGCTATATTCCATTGATCATTGCTGGTATTCCGTTATCTTATACGGAATCTGTTTATAGCTTTATTTTATTTATAGGCAGGTACCAGGGCTTTCATATATTTTTAGCCTTTTATTTAGAGCTAAAAGGCTCTAAATATATATATTTAGAGCCTTTTAGCTCTAAAACACAGTATGTGCACTTTGAGGAATAAGGTATTTTAAATGCATTTTATTATTACAATTATATTATATTATGCATCAAACCACCAACTAGAATTGCATTATATGTAGTTGTAAATGCTATTGAGGGCAATTGCCCCTTTTAATTTCCCCCTTTAGTAAGGAGGAATAAAGATTTTGGGGGGGGATTTATGTTCCACTAATTCTGAAAAACGTCTAAGAAAGACTAGTGCTATTTAATAGCTGTTTGATAGAAATAATAAGTTTGTTGATACCAAACCAGATAGTACAGGTATCATCAATCTTTAGGCATCAACTTGCAACATTCAAATATAATGTTGTTACAAATATAACTCACCGCCTGTTTGTCAGCATTGTATAAATGTCTTGTAGAAATATTTCTGCAGCTCCTGGTTTACAATGAATTGTTCCATCAATTAGCTCTCGGATGGGATGCAGATTTCTTTTTGCAAAGAACTTTAATAAAGGAGGAAGAATTTGTTTCAGATACATTAATTCATTTGAAATCTGCTCTTCTTGAAGGACACGAAAACTGTTTTTTATTCTTATCTGAAATACAATGTAGACTCCAAAATTTTAGCCTCACAGTTTGTATAACATAGTCATGGCAGGTATAAATATGCAAAGTTTCACTGGGGCCATAGCAAACAAAGAAACATACATCAAAAGTATTTTCTATTTTAAAACCAGCACAAGTAGTTGTGCATTTGAAATACCATTATCATTACATCTTAATATACATGTATGTACATAAGCATCATGCATATCAAAATAATTACAGATTAGGTTGCAATCCTATATCAGTTTACCTGGGAGTAAACCCCACTGAACTGAATGAGACTTGTATCTTAGACATGTATAGCACTGCAGTATAAAAATGGGTGAGACAGTAAAGAAGTTCCCATCCTTTTCTCTTTAACATTTTTTTTGAAATTCACTACTACATTAAATACCTTTCCAAGCTGTGACCAGTTGCTGAGTTTCACAGGTAGGGACGTGCCATTTTCAAAGGAACGCATTTGAATGTCTTCTGGGTAATACCAAGAGAATATCTCAGCAATGAGATAGCCATTTGAAAAATCCCTACTCAAAATGTATAAATAAATAAAAGTTCACTATTAGTTACATGCCTTAATTAAGAAGTGGCATTCCCTGGATGGGAAGCCTCTGTTTCATTACCAAATCAATTTTGGAGCTTTCAACCATTACAGTACTTTCTTGTGGAAAGAAAAAATCCCTACCCACTCCCCTTCTCATATCCATAAGTCAACAAAACAGCTGTAAGTTCCTCTGCCAGCTGTACAGGTTACATAAAGAAGAAGGGAGAGGGAATTCTTCCTGGAAACCAGAGAGAGGTTCTGCAGTAAGGAGTAAACAGCATTAAACAGAAATCTAGATAATATATTACTAAACTATCAATAGGTGAAGATACTGAATAAACATGTATTTCTGCAACATAGATAGGATTTTTTAAAAAACAAACAAACAAACAAACTTCTGTTGCTTATGGCCAATGGAATACCCAGTAATAACCAAAAGAATTATATGTGACTTCACAACACTGAAATGCAGGCACAAGAATGTATAATATTACATCAGTGTATACACGTTGTTCGCTTGTTAGTATACTAGGGGCTCTACTCACCAATCCTTCCCCCCTTCCGCACATTAACCCCTAGAGCTTCCCTTTTCAACCCCACATATCTACTAAGCTAGCTTTTCACCTTCGCAACCCCATGTCTGAAGTCACCACCATTTGGTCTGTAGGCCCACTTTGTGCCTGTTTTCACCATCACTTTTATGCCCATGCTCTCTCCTTTTCTATAACCCCTCTTGCGCACAAAAATCGCCCTCTCACCTTAGCAACCGCTTTTGTACCCCCATTTTCACTGTCACCTTTTTCCTACTCTTATCTTTAAGATGAATTTAATCTTAAGAGCAAGCCTGTCAATTAGCTCACTCAGAAAAGGCTTAGTTCAGCTGATGGATGGGCATTTATTAATAAAGCACCTTCCAAATTACTGCACTGAATCTGGAACTTATTGAAGACAACACATGGTATCAGGAATGAAATACATTGTAGGAAGGTACTATGGAATATTTGAAGGCTCTTCATCCTTTATCGTTCTTACATGAGACAGAAGACGAATGGAAAAGTGGAAAGTTTAGCAATGGAAACAGACATCCCCCCCTTTCAGTTTGTCTTCTTGCTGTACTAAAACAATAGAAGTTTGTATAAAGAAGAGGTGTTGGGACACTGAGGTGTTTTTTAAAACAGTTTTAACAAGGAGAAATAGCAGATGGGTACAACACAGAAGTTAACAGCCAAAATTAACAGAGCCCTTCCCAAGTCCTTGCTGTACCTTATTTTAACTGCCATGCTCCTTTCACCCAGTGTAACCCCTGCTAACACTATTCCAGAGCTTTTTAGACATGCATCATTTTGCTACACAGTAATTCAGTTTTACTAGCAAATAGGCAGTTAAACTAACCCCTTTCCAGCGTTGGAAGGAATGCAGGGAACGTATGTGTGTGACACACCTGCACACTGCAGCCAACACACTTGTGTCGTGACAACAGTTAGGAAAGCTCTGCTCAACTCAAATCTATCATTGTTTAAAATTGTCTCTTTCCCTGTTTTTTTCCACCTCTGCTTTATTTAAGTCTCTGTGTTGTTTAAGGCCAGTTTTCCCGTGTCACCCCACCCTTGCTTTACTTAAACTTCTGTAAGTTTAAAACTGCCACTCTCCCCCCTTTCACATCTCCCTTCTCACTGTAACCAAACTACTCCCTCTTCCATTCCTCAGCTGCCTCATGAGAGCTCTCAAATATTCCGCAGTACAGTACTTTACTCAAACCTCTTATCATTGTTTAAAACTGCCAGTTCCCCCCTCCCCTCCGCCTTTCAGTGTTTCTTCTTTCTCACTGTCATGCCATGCTCACTACTCTTGTTCAACCTGACTTCACTTTTGCTTGCTGCCTTTATGCAAATCCAGGATTGTGATGCAGCCACTACAAATCCTCCAGTGGGGGCTGCCACCATGAAAGCCTTTCTTCCTAGGGAAAGAAAGGTGTCTTGTGGACCATAATTCTGGACTAAACTTCGCAAGCCCAGAGGTTTAATTTTTAAGGAAACCTATTCTCAACGGATAAAGGGGAGGCTGGTGCTATCTTACCAGGCGTTGCCAGCAGTGATGACAACAGAACACAGGTGCTTCCCCCCCCCTCCCTAAAAGGGCCTCTCTCTCTAGCCCACCGGTTCGCCCAGCCTTCGGTCTGAAAACATTTGATATACACATAGCAAAAACCCCTCCTTCCCCAATGACGGCCTTTGCCACCCGACCCCTCCCCTCCCCCAGAGCCTCCCGTGTTTTCTAGCAAGCGCCCTCACGGCCGGCCTGGCCTTGAGGGGGATTCGTGTGAACAAAGGGCTTCGGTTCAAGCTCCCTCAGAGCTCCGTGGGAGATTTGCAGTCGCTTCTCGCGGGAGGGGAGGCGCCCACACGGGCAAGAGAGACGCAGCCGAGGGAGCCGAAAGCAAACCGCCGATGCGCCCAGGTACGGCGGGAAGTGTCATGGCGGCCAACGTGTGGGAAGGGGGGGGGGCGGCCTCACCTACGGAAATGAGTAGGCGAGAAGCTGAGGTCGAGGCTCTGCAGCCAGCGCAGCACCGTCCGGGGCAGCCCCGCGCGCCTCGGGCTGGTGGAGTAGGACATGAGGAGAGGCAGCTTCCCTTCGCGAGCACCTTCGAGCACCATAACGGCAGTTGCCACGGCAACCGTCGCCGCCGCTCTGTTTTTAAAAAGGAGCACTGCCACGGCGCATGCGTCGGAACGCCTGGGCGCAGGGCTGTTTGTTGCTAGGAAACGCGTGTTCTGCGTCAGAGAAGGGGGGGGGTTGTTGTTTTGAAGTCGACCAAATACACATACACACAAAAACAAAACAAAACCACAGCACGCAAACAACACGCACATACAACCCACCGTTGATGGTGAAAGACTTGGGATTCTGCTTTTAGAGAAGCTGTTACTCTTACCAGATGCTGTTACTCCAGTTCCTATAAGCCCAGTAGCCAACATGGCCTGTGGAATCAGAGATGGAGGGACTTTACATATACCAGCAAGTTTTTTAAAAAATACTAATAATAATTTTGTATGCAGCCCTTCATCTGTATAGGGTAGTTCACATTATAAACATACAAAATGCAAACTAACACATTGCGCCACTGAGGGCTAATCTGTAATTTTAATATATGTGTTTATGTAAATACAAATCTCCTTTGACTGGAGTTTGTGCTGATTTGGGGGGGGGGCGCACCTCCACAAATAACAGAAAAAAGACAAACAAGCACCACCAACTAATAAACGTTTAAATTATGAGTGATAACCTATTCAGGATTTCCTGATTGACGTAGTTGCCTTGGTCCCAGGAAAGGGAAATTTTCTGTGCCAGATTTGCTGGTAAATGATCCCAAAATTTCCATGAAACTTAGTTCCAAGTGAGTTAAACTCATGGATTGCTGACTAAGAACACACCATAAACCTAAGGCTGCTTGTTTATTTGCTTTGGCATTTGGTTGGTTGACAATCCTGGTAACTTCCTAGTCGGTGTGCATACTTTTAAGATTGTATTGTGTGTCCTAGCACATGGTGTTTTCAACACTTGACAACAGCTTACACGCAAATCCTCGAAAGTATAACATTTATTACTGTAGCAGGAACCCCCCACCCCAATCATTCAGTTTATACAAACTTCACACACTCACACTCACACACTACATATGCCACACTTCTGTTATAAATTCATAGAAAAATCAACCATACATTGGATTTGCACTGTTCCATTTTTATTTTACTCCATATGACAAGGACTATCAAAGGGGGGTGGCTTGGTTCTGGTCAGCCATAATCCCTTCACCATCCCAGCACATCCACAGGAGCCCTGCCCAGTTGCTATGCCAACCCTGATGGTCCTAGACAGAAGACCATCAAGATCACAAAGAACTTGCATATGGGAGTGGATTCAGCATGGACTGAAACAAAGGACAATGATCAGATCTTCCCTCTGGGGGCAGGAAACTGCCAACTCCCCTTTGTCTCCTGGAAGTGACTCATGGGCGGGGGGGGGGGGGAAAGGAGGAACCAGCCAGGTGACAGGACACTCAGGTTACCACCACAACTCCTCCCTCAACCCCTCCTTTCTGTAATATATGCATGATGTCAACCCCTCCTTTCTGTAATGTATGCATGATGTCAACCCCTCCTTTCTGTAATGTATGCATGATGTTTCTGGGGGTGGGCTTGACCTAGAGGATGGGAATTTCAAAAGTTTTTATAAGGTCTTGCACACCATCTTTCTGGGTCTTTCCTCTCTCCTGCAAGTGAGGGGAACATCCTGTTGCAACAGTTCAATAAAGGCCAAGCCTAAAGGCTGCTGTTTTGCTCCAATTTATCCTGGTTGGTGTCTTTGTTTTTGTCCAAGGGAGCCCTCGGATTTTTCCGGTAACATTACTTTCATAATAATAAAACCTCTAAAGAATATGCTAGTTCCACATTCAGACTGCTAGCATCTGTCCCCAGTGGATGCTATTTGTCAAGATTTTATGTCAATTTTACCACCATTGAGTTCCCCTCCCTCCTGATTTCTGCCATACTGCCCCTTGTGTCTGAGATAATTCCTGGTACAGTAACAATTTACTATCTTCCCCTCAAAATATCTCCTCAAAACCAGCTTCTTCAACTCTGAAGACTCCATCTGGCTGACAGAGGCTTTGTATCTTTGCCTGAGCATGTGGAAATGAGCTGTAGCAGTCAATTAGAGAAGGTATCTCTAGTAAAATGTACTCAATAGCAGTTTCTAAAATGTCATGTTAGTATTAAAAGCAATTTATTTATTTATTTATTTTTATTAATAGGAAGGGGAGAAACAGATTTCCATGGTCTGTGTCATCTGACTGACATTTAGGAAGGCATTCAGAGTTTGTTTTGGCTTTCCCCCAAGTCTTTGTTGCAGAGAAAGAGTCCTCTTATCTTGCAAAGCCTGAATATTGAACTGTGGTGTTTGTATTGTTTCCAAATTACCTCACCAGCTTAATATATCTGACGGCAAGATTATTATGTAGAGCTTTGTTTTTTTACACTGGATGATAAACAACAGAGGGAGTTTATCACCCTTACTCATTAAGAGTAGCATAAAAATTACAGTACCTGCACACCCATTTTTAAATGGTAAATATACAAGGGGAAAAAATATGAGTTCTACTTTCATCCCACACTCACGTTCTGATTACTTAGCAACAGATTGGGCTTTAAAAATAAGTGCCTAGTCTCATGTTTGCAAAATAATACTTTTTTTTTACAGTTAAATAATGAATGCCATTGATAGGTATAAGTCCTTCACTGCCCCTCAACAACACCCTAAGTGTCTGTGAGAGAGGGAGAATTTACACAAAATGAGTTTTAAATACCAGTCAATGTGATGAAACTTGTGCTGGAGTAGAAAGATTTGTATATTAAATAGTTCATGGTACAGTGCCTCATGTAACCAACAGAAAAGAAAGGGAACTTAATTCATAGTAGGTGTTCCTTATGAAGTGCTTAAGCAGGGACAGCAGAAAAAAAGACACCTGTTTTATGGTCTTTCAATATGTATATATATTTATAGAGTGCATCTAACACCCCATTGTTCTAGATACACACAGAACAAGACACCTTGAACCAGAATATAACAAAACCAAACAATAATTCATCTGTGCCAGTGAACAAAAGATCTTAAACACATGTACAGGTCTTGAGCATTGCACAACACTCACTTACACAACATTCTGTGAGAGTTTTTGGGTTACAGTACACCTTCATTGCCACTCCAGCCTCCAGTCCACTGAAAAGGCTGTTGCTCCTGACAACTGCAGTTCCCATCTTCTTCTCTAGCTTCATCCCCCCTCCTCCAATGAATGAAGAGTAGAGCAGATCCTTAGAGAGCAACAGCATTTAAACGGGCAAACTCCCTTAGCAATAATACACAGGGGGTTGGGAAATGCTGTAACTGACCCCGGAATCCCTGCATATTCCTGCACATCCGCTGTGTGAGGAACAGTCCCCACAAAAGCCCCTAAAGGAAGATAAAATTAAATGAAGTGGCTGATCAGTGAACATTATATTAAAGTGTACAGCAAATTTCAAGAGTATAAGCAAATTCTATTTTATTTAATTATATTAGCCCCTCTCCATCAGGTTGCTCAAGGAATCCCAAATATCACTGGATTATAATGTAGCTTCAGTTGTGAGATATATATTAGTAAGTAAATGTTGGTTTATGCCCTCCCTTCCCCATCTCAACAGTTTTTCACATAAAACATATAGTAAAATACTTGGCTGCTTTTTTTTCAAGTTTTGAAAAATTAGTCACTACTTTATCTATACTGCAGGAACTCTTTCAACATGGTTGGCAACTGGAGCTGCGGTATAAGATGCAACCTGGCTTTTCCTATGTAGTTTCGGATACGTAGCCGACACAGTTGGCAAAGAGAACATGGAGTAGCTGTAAGTAGATAAAAAGAAAAAGAAATTGTGGCAATTCACTACTTCAATAATTTGCAATGTGTTAATTATATTACAACCTACAATGGAAGCCTTTGGGAACCTGGTATCCTCCAGATATTTTGACTTAAAATTCTCAACAGCCCCAGGCCGGGGATGATGGGAGCTGCAATCAAAAAATCTGGAGGTGACCAGGTTGACAAAAGTTGTTCTGTGGTATGCTCAAACTCACAGTTGACTAGCATAACATTAAAAAACATAAATATTTCAACTGAATATTTGAAGTGCCCTCCGTTTTTACCAACATATGTTTTGTCATTTTGCAGTACAGTTTTTTATAAAAAGCACTGAGGTATTTAATTAAGTAATCATATAAGGTACTTGAATGTGAAAGTTCAGCAGCACACTTAAAATGTCTTGTAACAGAAGAGTCAGTTCCATGAGAGGAAAAGAATGGCAGTTTTTCCATGAAATGAAAATCTGAGACTTATCCGAGACCTAAAAAATGTCCTAGACATGAAAACCACTCTAGTTCAGAGCTGGTCAAGGTAGCCCAGTATCAATGTGACTACAGGAAGAAGTTAAGAAGCTGTCTCATCTCAAATCAAATGTGTTGCTCTCCCCTTGGCAACAGACAGCACCAAAATAGAGGGGAAAATAAAAAATGAGTCTCTGAAGAATTCACCCAAAGCTCAGTAGCAGTGGGGAAAGAGAAGAAGGAACCTTTCTTCACCAGACAAGACGCCTGTCAATGTTAACAAGTGTTTAGCAGAACTTCCTTCTCCATTTTCTTGGAACCATTCTTTCCCTCAAAAAATGGATAGGGAAATTCTGTTTTCACAGGGAAGGGATTTCTATGCAATTTTTCATAGAGTGGGAGTTGGCTCGCCTTGCTGGAGAATAACAAATAAATTTATTTCCTCTGAGCTTCTAGTTAATGCATGTGTTACTACAAACCACATGAGGGCACTGTTACTTCCTAGTAGACTCTTTCTAAGATAACTTCCCCTCTAAAAGCTGAGCCATTTTGCTTCTCTCCCAACTTGTTAAGACAATATGTCTGCTCTCTCTTGGTCATCTCTACTTCCTGCATAAATAAAGCCTTTGAACTCCAGAAATGGTAAGTGATCTTTCCAATCTATTTCCCCAAGCTGCAAACTCTCCTAACATATCTTACTTACAGAGGAGGTAGTTGAGGGTCTTTTGTTAAAACCGTATAAAAGAAGCTATGGTCAGCAACCAAGTGAGCCTCTGTAACCCCCACAGCAGTTCTCAGTATCTCTGCAGCTTCTTGACTCCGAATGGGAGGGAACTTCAGTTTGGTTCACATTTAAAGGCAAACCTTTCACAGGTGCCATAGGAGGTACTGGTGGGCACCTCCCACTTGTGGGTGCTACTTTGGCAATGCCTGTCTTACAGATGTGAAGATGTTTTACTATGGATGCAATTATTCAGGAGGAGCTTATCACTTCCCTCCTCATCCTTGATTAGATTGGAAATGTCCCCCCAATGCAGGTATATCTTTTCAATCGCTGTGGGGGTGGGATTTCTGTTCCAATCATGTTTTTCAAAATGGGGGATATCACTGTCCCTTCAAATTTATGGCAATTAATTTTATTCGGTTTCTTGCTGTCATTTGCTCTGGTACTCACTGTTTCCAGAAATTATACATAGCTCTCCCCTAAAAGTGCCAAATCCAAATTTTCAAGTCATGGTTACTACTCTGATGTAAACATATCCCCTTTACCTTCTTGTAGAAGCAATACTGTTTCCACCAGACTCCGTGGAGTAGCTACATCTACAGGTCGTTCAAACTCTGTATTTTTGGCATTTATGTCTGCCCCAAACTCAAGAAGTACATTTGCTATTTCAGCACTAGACTGCTTTGCAGCTGCATGTAGTGGAGTTTCCAAAAACTTTCCTTTCTGTACATTAGCACCTATAGATTTAGAACAGGAAAAATAGGAATATATATTAATTAATGATGAATTTATATTAATTAAATCAAAGCCAAATCACAGTGTCTAAATTCTTGTTCTCAAAAATTAGATTATTATTCTAAACACTGGAACCAAATACTTTATATAAAAGTATTGCTAAGCCTGTCAACAATTTTCTTAGTTTTGTTGTATATTCCCTGTATCTGTTAAGGATAATGGATTGTAGTGTATACTTAGCTAGGGATGAGTAAAACCCTCCAGAAATTATTTGGGAGTAATCATGAAGATTAATGACTGGCAAAAGGTACTCCAAGTAAGTAGCATAGCAGATATATTTTGTGCTAACTGTGGTTTTGGAATTGCCTTCAAGTTTAGATCCTTGTATAACACATGACAATAATCCAATACTGGCACAAATAATTCTGGATTATTTTGGACAGGCCATATCTGGTGCACCAGCTTTAGCTGTCTAAAGCAGGCATAGGCAACCTCGGCCCTCCAGATGTTTTGGGACTACAATTCCCATCATCCCTGACCACTGGTCCTGTTAGCTAGGGATCATGGGAGTTGTAGTCCCAAAACATCTGGAGGGCCAAGGTTGCCTATGCCTGGTCTAAAGGTGCTTTGTGCCACCAAGGCTATTTAAATTTGCATAGAAAGCACCAGATCTAAAGGCATTCTCATACTTTGAAACTAATGCTTCAGAAGGGAGTATGAGCCTACCCAGAACAGGCCAAACACCCTCACCAAGTCTTTGTCCTGTCAGGATTGAATTTCAGTTTATTGGCAGTCATCCAATCCATTACCATTCCCAGGCACCCTTTCACATGAAATCTGATTATACAAAGTTGGCAGGGATATCAACTGCTTGAGACAATAGGCTATGGAATTAAAGTGCTATTTTATTTGTGTTAAGAGAAAATTGTTTCCAAGGCTCAATAAAAAATAACATTACTCTAAACAGTGCTTAGTCCTCATTTGTTTATAATCTCTTTCGGTTTTATGCCCCGAGTTGAAGACAAGTTGGCAATGACCTGGGAGTGGGCTACAAGAATAATTAAGAGTCTGGAAGGCAAGGTGAGAAAGGGGATACCACAGGTTTACTTTCAGCTATGTGATGTGGATGCTGATGTTGTCATCCTCACATAATAAAAGATCAGTGTGACTTCTGAGATTTGCTGAAGATGGAACTCAATCTTTAAATGAATGCAAAGCTGAATTGTCATCATTTGAAATATCCTATATAGTTCATATAATGCAGGCTAGTTATGGATATTGTATATTCCTATTCCTAGAGAATTTTAAATTAATTGGATCTAGATTAACATCTTCATCTTAAAACCAGGTTGGTTAAAAGAAATACAATGTAAGTACAGTAAGTGAGAAGAAGGAGTAAATGACACTTAATGTAATTATTGTGGGTGCTTTATGATTTTGGCGAAACAAATTTTTACTAATCGTCTTGGTTCAGTTGGAATTCTATACATGACCCAAAATTATATGTATAATTTGACTCTGCTAGACCATAAGCGTATCCTTGTGATGGACAAGGAAAGGCCCAGTCTGTGTATGAGTCAACAATAATTCCAGCACATGCTAGTCATAAGCAAGAGGTTGCGCCATGACCCATTTAATTCCAGAATCCAGTATCTAATCTAATGCAACATACCCTTAATTCAGCAAAAAAGCAAACAAAATCTACTGAGAATAAATGATTATCAGCTGGAAAGCATAACATGTCCTAATTAAATTAACTAATCCTTTTGCCCATCTGGAGAAATCCAAGTCCATTCTCTTTTTTACAAGGTGGAGGCACATTGTTAACAAACTGAGGTCATCGGGGCAAGAATATTCCATTTACATTTCTTAAGAATGTCAACGCTCACCCCCCCTTTTGTCAACAGGAAATGTAGCCTTGGATGGATGTCCTAAGAATTGTTCACTCATGTATTTTGCTACTAAACGGTAGTCAACAAGTCCAGGCCCTATGTGAAAACCTCCTTTTGCATTCAGGGTTTGGCAGTAATAATATTCCCCCCCCCCCCCATAACTGGGTGCACATGGCATCCCCCAACTTGTTCATTTTATTGGGAGGCTGCTCCACATCAATATTTTCTAAAATGCACTACTCCTGTCCTGGTATGTAGAAGTGTGCTGTTTCTTTCATTCATTTAGGCTTTAACTAGGTTGTGTCCTTACCTCTACCTGCTCCATGCTTCCTTGTCTCCAATCCATGTTTGTTAGTTTGTTTTTGGAATTAGTCAGGACCCTTTACAGAGAGGTACCAGCCACTATCTTACTAAAGGGGAATGTTTTGCTATCTTTAACAGGGTTCCTTCTTGTCATAACAAGAATTCCAGAAGCTGGAGCATTACCATCTTATTCCTTTCTCACTGGGACAGGTAACAACAACAATCTCAACCTTAGCACTCTTCTCTGTGACTTGTATTTCCTCCAGCCTATCTCCAACCTGGCTCTCATGAGACAAAAAACCTGCTATTTTACATATGCAGTTGTACCTTGGTTTTCAAACAGCTTAGTTCTCGAATGTTTTGGCTCCTGAACGCCGCAAACCCGGAAGTGACTGTTCCTGTTTGCAAACTATTTTTGGAAGCGGAATGTCTGACGGGGCTACTGTGGCTTCTGATTGGCTGCAAGAGCTTTCTGCAGCCAATCAGAAGGCACAATTTAGTTTTCGAACGTTTTGTAATTCAAACAGATTTCCAGAATGGATTCTGTTTGAGTTCCAAGGTATGACTGTAACCTTTTCTAATCCCTGGGACTTTCTCTTTCCACATAGCAAGGCTGTGTCTTTAAACACTGTTAGATGAATCTCTATTCCTTTCCTTCTGTCTCTGTAATATCAATTAAGTAAATGTTCCAGGCAACATATGGCTGGGCTCACATGTTTATGCATTATTAACCTATTATTTTCTGTACTTTTCTGTAGTGGCATTTCAAGTCACAAAGCTGCTTTTGCTGCTATTTATTTGTTTTACATTGGCATGTTGTCATCTTTACACCTTTACTCATTTTAAAATAAACCGTGGTGTGCCTATTGTTGGCTCCTCAGAGAGAGCAGACTAGGATGGTCCATACTAAATCCCTCAAATTTTACAAGGTTATAAAAGTCAATGTAATTTTGTCTATGCACACACAGTCATCTCCAGTAAATATCTCAAGATAGATGACCTCAAGATTATCCTTTTAGGAAAATGCATGTGTTAGGATATGTGTACATTTGAATGTTTACACTTGCACCCTAGCAGATAAGTTAGCAAAACAAGGTGGTCAGATCAAATGTACTAGTTCATTCATAGCAATATAATACACTATGCATTACAATGAAACTCTGGTCCAGTTTAAGAAGCAAAGTAAAAATATATTAATTAACCTTATGTACCTGAATGCAGAAGCTTGTGTACACATTGTTTCTGCTGTGAAATGCAAGCCACGTATAGAGGTGTTCCCAGGTGAGGAATATCTTGGTCAACATCTATGCCCCGAGAGATCAGCAGTTCTAGACAGTCACTATGACCTAGTGAAAAGAGAGTGCAATTCATCTCTCAAACTAAGAATTGGATTTATAATGCCTGATGTAGTTTTTGATTCATTCAGCTAGTCTCTTTTCTTACCTCTGCTAGCTGCTTCGTGAGTTGGAGAAGGGAGGCATGTCTCCCACTGAGCTTTGGCACCATACTCCAGTAGAAGCTCTACACAAGATGCACTTCCTCTTGAACATGCATTGAATAAGGGTGTCACTCCATCAATTGTTGTAGCATTCACCTAAAGTATTGGATATTGCTATGAGTAGAACTAAAATACTTGTTTACATATTATATTTCTGCTTTGGGAATATAGGTTGTCTTCCCCCGTCCTCCCCCTCTCAATCAATGGAAAATCAGGAGAATGAAAGAGCTGGCAACATGCAGATGATAAGAAAGGAACAGAGGTAGGAAACTTGTATACCACCTTGTAACGATGTTTAGTAAAATTTGCCATTGAAAGCATCGAATGCCACCTGAGAGTCTTCCAGCCACAATTTATAGTACATTGATATCAGTGCAAGGTCTACAGCAGGCTATTCTTATGTTCTTACATACAGAAGAAAAGTATTTTATTTAGAAAATAATACTTGCATTTGCTCCTGCTTCAAGAAGAATTCTTGCACATCCTACATGATCTCCTAGGCATGCTTCATGTAGTGGAGTCACTTGATCAATGGTCAGAGCATTTACATTGTATCCCTAAACAGGAAAAGAACTAACAGCTGTAAGCCAGTTTGTCCAAGTGACAGAATATTACAGTGGTGCCCCGCAAGACGAATGCCTCGCAAGATGAAAAACCCGCTAGACGAAAGGGTTTTCCGTTTTTCGATGCGCTTCGCAGGATGAATTTCCCTATGGGCTTGCTTCGCAAGACGAAAATGTCTTGCGAGTCTTGAGATTTTTTTCGCTCCCCCCCCTTTTCTAAGCCGCTAAGCCGCTAATAGCCTTTTAGCCTCTAAGCCGCTAAGCCTTTAATAGCTGCTAAACCGCTAATAGCGCTAATCCGCTAATAGGGTTGCTTCGCAAGATGAAAAAACCGCTAGACGAAGAGACTCGCGGAACGGATTAATTTCGTCTTGTGAGGCACCACTGTATAGGCAAAATATACTTTACTTAGCCAGCATAAGGTCTAAAATCAAAGGGTGAAATCTAATTGGTGCCCCCTCATGCTCACAGAAGGGTTTTTGACCCAGCAGACACTTCCATTAGCAATTTTTACACCTTCCACCCAGTTCTGGGGTTCAACAGCTCTAATTTTGGGTGGATTCTGGAGTCTGCAAATATTGCCTCCCCTCTCCTTCCATTCGTAAAGTCCATCAAAATATTTTTTAAGTTTTTAAATTGTTAATCCAAACAAATGTTTTAGAGAAAACAGTGTTATAAACTGACTGGAGTAGTTACAGTAACTTTCCTGGCTTGGGATGGCTTGGGAAGCTGCATGCTATGAAGTTGCCTCTTTTTCTGGCAAATACCCCTACATACGTAATCATGAAGGTGATTGTGGAATACAACCTAAATCCCACACAGATTAATCATTAATTTCAATGGATATATTCTGAGTAGGACTAACGGTAAATACCACCTGATATAGTTGGCACTCCATGTGGATTGATGGCATTAGGATCTATGTAAATAAAAAGGGAAGGATTATTTCCACCTGCAATCTCAGCAGCTGGGAGATGTGGTTTATGTCTTTGACCCATATGCTCATGCTAAATTAATTCTATTGGTGGAAGAAGTGGGTTGATAGTGGGATTTATACATTAGAGCAGTTAATAAGATTGGATGGAGATTTTTTTGTCATTTACAATTTTGCTGTTTAGCTATCTCTTACCTGCTAGTTCAGAATGTCAGTAATTTTCATATTAAAACACTGGATTGTAACAAAGAATGGGGGAGGGGAAACGTACTGTGATTGAAATACTTTAACATTTTTACCTGTGCAATCAAAGTTTTCAGAGAAAGGAGGCGTCCCTGACTTGCTGCATCATGCAGTGGTGAGCGATCTGCCCAAGAACCTGTGGAACAATAAATACCACCATATAGTTTAAATTACAAAAATGGGTATGTTTTAATTCATATAAAATAATAAACTGATGATCAATTTTATGTTTAGACAACCCCAATCCTACATAATTCCTATTTAAATATAAACCCCATCCTTCAGTTTAAATATTAAATTAATTATTTTGTAAATGTAGAAAAAGATGATAAAGTAAAAAAAAATTCACACGATCCCACCTGAAAATAGGGAACAGGATCTGGCCACTTCCTTCACCACCAACCCATAGGCCACTTTGACCATGATGTTGGGTGACCCAGCTTCAAAAGGAAAGAAATGAGAGTGCACTCAGTGTCCACTCCCAATTCTTTCCTTTCCTCCTTTGCAACCAGAATGCAAAAGAAGATCCCTTCCAAAAGGCGCTTCCAGTCAGCACAACTCCTGTTGGGATCAGCTGCACTTGGGAGTTCTGGGGTTTGCAAACCCATTTTTGGCAGAGTTCTCAAGTGAGGCATCCTGAGTGGAAGCAATCCTAGGGATTTGCAATTGGTGCCAAACGTAAAAGGCACCAAATGCAAGCCTCACTTGCAAAGGAAGCTAAATCTAATTTCCCCTATCCCTAGCGCACAGTTAATTGAGAACAAGTCTTATTGAGATCAATGGTACTTTCTTGAGTGTTAACACATTAGAATGGAAATGCAAGTTGACTAGTCAGAAGGTGGCTTGAAATATCTATAATCCAGTGTTGCTTCCAGACGGAGATTGCAACTCTTTGCTCTGCCTTGCAGAAATAGTGCTTTGTTTTGCAGTTCTAGGATGCTGCAGAAAGTAAGTAATTTCAACAGCAAAATGTAGGGTCCACCTTAATATAGGACCCAAATATGGTATTCATATGATGATAACAAAAAAATTGCCAAAAGTTAACATGAGAACTCTGGTGACCACCCATTGCATTGAACAGGTCTCTTCTGAGGTACATGGGTGTCCTGGTACAATTTTTGAAAGTTATCCTAAATCCACATTTAGTTTATGCTAGAAAAGCAATCAGCACTTTAAAAATCCTAATCAATATGTATATCTGACAACCACAAAACAAGAAGAAAATGTTGCTCTTCTTGTGACAAATTATTAGTGGCTGCTGTTTACAATCACACTGACGCATCCTCACTGCAGAGAATTCCTCTCTCTCTTGTGCCAATTTGTTTTACTGCCAAACTGAGCTGCCGCCCTAAGACTTTGTTAAGAGCTGCTGCACTGGGAAATGGTAGCAAGCATATAAAGTACCTTATTAACATCTCTCTAGCATTTCGAACTTTGGATAAGGAAAAGATCCCAGATGCTAACTTCACAGATTTTTTAAAAAATCTGAATCCAGCATTGCAGTTGCAGTTCTACAAATCATATTTATTCTAATCTGTGCTACATCTGCTATCTAATACTGTGCCTCTTTTTACATGTGTTCACTTGTGCTATGCAGAAAAATGTCTGCACATTTCATTGCTGCAGTGACGCAATTTTATTTTTCCCATGGTGCTGGAAAATACCAAGTCCTGCTTTGCACCAAGCATTCAGGGTATCTCTGCCCACTACTGTCCACATCAGGGTATACATTGCAACATTCCATGGGTGAAAATGGAAACACACTTCTGTACATGTTAACATCCCTATTTCTGTTTAAGAGGGTGTTTTGTCTTAAACTGGATCTAGAACAGTGGAAGGAAATCAGTGCCCCCCCAAAGGTTATTGGAGTGCCTACTTCCAAAATTTCCAGACAGCATGATCAGTGATTAGGGTTGATGGGTGTTGACGTCCTGCAACATCTTAAGGGCCACCCTTAAAGATTCCTCACCCCTGTTATTATCTGTACAGGTGGTTTGGAAGGAAGTAGTCCACTGGAGTTTTGCGTCTCTGTGTATACATATGTATAAATGCACTAGTCAAGAAGCATCTCCCTCCCTCCAAGACAGCTAACTTCTAAAGATTATTACGGAAATGATAATGAAACCTGAAGTGCTCTTGAGCACACTAATAACATTTTTAAAAGCCACTCTCAAAGGGAAAAATAGGGTCATTGGGTTTCCTTCCTGGCTAGGTTGAAGTGTATGAAACTCAGCAACTTGTCTTGGCTGGTAGTGACTTTTTGTGATTGGGTCTACTGCAGACAGACTTGTAGATTGTAATAAGACTACTGGTATACACTATGTATATTTATTTTAGAGAATTGTTGCATGTTTTTCAGTGACCTTCTGCTCTCATAGCTTTCCCATTTTTTGTAATGGAGATGGGATTGGGTACCCAGCTGTCTCAAATAAAAAATATACCTTTTAGAAAGGCAGTTGCAAAAATACTCTTTATTCAAAAACAATCTCCCTATGATTCTTTTCTCTCTGACTGAAGTGCAAACTACTTCAAGTTATATTTAGACTCTGCATTCCAAGCCAGCTGGTATCTAATTTACTGGAGTATACAGTTCTGTAATACTGCAGAGATAAGGCTAAGAATTATAACGAACAGTCAAGTACAAAGAATGATTTAGAAATGTATACAGTACCTAAATCTCCATCTCCCCATGGCATTTCCAGCCAATCGCAATTATAAATCCGGCTCATGTTAAACAAGGAAATAAAACTCTTCCTTTTGCTGCTGCCTATTAATACACTTCAGCCATTTTAGAAGGAGCTCTGCACTCATTATAATATGAACTTTCACCTGTAAAGCCTCTGCAGTAAACAGATATCCAAAGCCCTGAGTTTAGGAATAAGCCAGCTTTCGTTGCTCCATAAAAACACAGTACATGAAATAATTCATAGTTTAAATATAATAATGCATAGTTTAAATAAAGTATAATTGTTGTTTCATTTTATAATAGATAACTTGATGTAGAATTGGGTCTGGATTCAAATCAAAACATCCACTATAAATTGGTCAGGTGGTTTTCAGGAAGGCAATTTCTTAGCTTCAGCTCAATAGGAAGAATTGTAATCTGCCTCACAGGATTGTTGTGGGAGCAAATGTAATAAAAGCTGCAAGTCATTTTACAAGTTAAACGTGTAATAAAAAAAATCATTTTCATTATGAATATGGATTGTTTCCAGTGGGTCTGAATCAAAAATCAAATGAAGCTTTGTCTAATAAATTATGCCAAACATAGCCTATACGAGCTGTTTCCTGTCATATCCATATATATTTATATATAATAAAAAGTTTAACTACATGACCCCTATATTTAAAGTTATAAGACAATTAGTCCACATTTGGCAAAAGTTATAAGACAATTAGCACACATTTGGCAAAAGCAGGTATTGTGGAAGACCTAAGTTAATATACTATAGGATTATATGGTTCTCTTTCATTAGCCATGCTAGAAGGAAAGCCCAACATGTAAGATCAGCTTTTATTTATTTTATTTATTTCATATTTATGTGAAATTTATATAGTTTGATTGTAAAAAAATCTCAAAGTGGTTTACAAAAAAAAACAACGAAAAAATTCAATAAGAAGAATTAACAACAATAAATCAAGACTTTAGAAAGGTTAAAGTAACAATAAACTAAAAACAGATTAAAACCTGCAACAACGTTCTAAATATCTGGGTAGGCTTATCTAAACAAAAATATTTTTAGAGGGCCCTTTTCAAAGGCGCCTGCCTGATTTCAATAGGCATGGAGTTCCAAAGTGTAGGTGCTGCCACACTAAAAGATTGAGTTCTTCCAAATGTGAAAATCGGTATTATGTGGCACTTGTAACAGTGCCAGTTCTGCTGATCGAAGCAGTCGTATAGGTGCATATGGGATCTTGTCTGCAGAGACATTCCATCTCCATTTACTCTGATACAAGATGGGATTTTGTAGACATGGCCTGTTTACCCCCTGCTGCAGTTGTCCTCAGAAATGTGGGTGAATGATTGGCGGCCCAGCAGGAACTGTGTGAGGATGTTGATGCTTCCTTAAGGTGAGAGGGCTGCTAAGCTTAATGGACCCAGAAGTGATGGGTAAGGAATTTGTAAGGGAAGGCTATGGGGACAAAAATACCTAAGAATTGAGAGAAACAGAAATATTTTTTCCTCGTTAGCAAGTATTTGCCCATCTGCAGCAGGGAGAGCAGGGGCTGTATTAATTCAGTGGTAGAGTCCTTGCTTTGTGGACAGAAAGTCTCAAATTCAGTCCCTGGCATTTTCAGGCAGGACAGGGAAGGAGTCTGATACCCTGGAGAGCTACTGCCTTTGAGTGTACGTAGTAGACTATCCAGAACTAGATGGAAGACTGCAAGGCTGTTTCCTGTTCCCATACACCTTTCCACCATTCAGGAGCCATGTTAAAGTTATTGCACAATGCTCATTATAATCCCAGCATGTGAAATTCTAATCAAAATGTCCCAAATTAAAGATATACCACATGATTATGAATATCTCCTCTCATCTTTCATTTTCACCATGACAACAGACATGCTCTAGCAAAGAGAAGTACTTTTAAAACCAATTTATTTCTGTTGGAGAGAGACAAGCACATGCTTGCCTTTTCCAACAAAATCAGTAGGAATTGGCGTCGTATATATCTTATACAGAGCTTTAAAACAGTACCCTACAGTAATTAATTTGAAAGCGAAAGGAGCTTGAGAGATCTAGAAAATGTAAACTATATTGTACAAGATATATAGTGCATAAAGGTATACAGGTCTATTCAGAAGCCAGGCCTAATGGGACTTATTTCTAGAAACTGCAGCCTAAATGTGCATTGAAATACTTGCAAGTAATCAGATAAATAGCACCATTGCTATTTTAATATTTATTATGTATGATTATAATAGATAATTGGTTCTATGAATATCCTAATGCTCACATGCCAATCTTTCCACTGACACATGCCAATCCATTTAGGTTTTTTGGATCTGCCACCTTAACCATGAGCAATAAAGCCAAGCTCCACAGGATGTGACAGATCTTTAGTCATATCTCTCATCGTTTCTATTCTTAACTTAAAATACTGGCTGAGGGCTCGAATTTGAATTTGAGCAATGGTACTGAAGGAGTGATGCTTAAACTTTCTGCACAGTTTTCTCAACCTAAATTGCACCCCATTGAGTGGCTATTAGTTTTGTTGCAAAAGAAAAATGCAGGGACTTCTATCTGCCACCCTGTAAAGTTTTGGGAGATGGGAGATCAGGAAATCCAGACTAGGAGGATGATTGAATCCTGTTTTCTCAATGCTGCTGCTCCAGGACATCAGCTAGTGTTTAAAGATTTGTTGGGAGATATGATGGCCATGAATCTCTGGTGTCTCATGTATTTTGACCCACTGAAGTGGGCTGGTTAATGGATTTATACAGAAACAAACTTGTAATCTGTCTCCAATCAAATTCAAAGCTATAATAATGTCTTCTAAAGATTCAAATTCTACCCTTTAACAAAATGGCAGTTATATTAATAGCAAATGATATCTGCAACGCTCATTGTTTAAACTGACAAGTTTTAAGTGACATACCTGTATCATTCCTCTTCCTCTGACTAGAAGTATTAGCTTGATCTACTCCGTGAAGCACTGAAAAGCTAAGTATGTTCAATTGAGATTTATTTACATTGGAGGGATTTAAGCATGTGTTTAAGTGAACAGTATAAGTCAATGGTGCTTAAAAGTAATTTGTGTCATATAACCATATAAATGCTGGACTGCAAGAAGATCAGACCTCTCCATTCTGAAGGAAATCAGCCCTGAGTGCTCACTGGAAGGACAGATCCTGAAGCTGAGGCTCCAATACTTTGGCCACCTCATGAGAAGAGAAGACTCCCTGGAAAAGACCCTGATGTTGGGAAAGATGGAGGGCACAAGGAGAAGGGGACAACAGAGGACAAAATGGTTGGATAGTGTTCTCGAAGCTACCAACAAGAGTTTGACTAAACTGCGGGAGGCAGTGGAAGACAGAAGTGGCTGGCGTGCTCTGGTCCATGGGGTCACGAAGAGTCGGACACGACTAAACAACAACAACGTTAGTACAAACAGGTATAGAGGTTGGATCGACTTAAAAGGGCGTGGGCTACTGAAAAGAGACCCAATTTTCAGCAAGAACGACGTTCAGCTGTGCCTGCTGATACAACAGACGCACGGGGAAAGTGAATGGCATGGGAGGGTTGGGGGAGGGGGAAAATATCACGAGAGAGAGGGTTAAATTGCCCCTTCTACAGTACTGCAGGCGGGTGGCGCTGTGGTCTAAACCACTGAGCACTGGTGGAGGAAGAGGAGTGCGGGGGGGCACCCTGCCCCTGGCAGCGTGATCCCGGCAGGGTGCCATTGTGGCTGCCCCCCCACCAGTGCTGGGCGCCACGCCCCCGCAGGCAGTGTGCCACGCCCCTACAGGCAGTGTGCCCCACCCCCAGGATGCGCTCCAGCCCCCGCCTGCTCTCCGCCCCCCCCCCCGATGCCGGAGCATGAAGCTCCACCACTTCCACTGAGTCTTTTGGGCTTTCCAGTCAGAAGGTCGGCGGTTTGAATCCCCGGGACAGAGTGAGCTCCCGTTTCTCGGTCCCAGCTCCCACCAACCTAGCAGTTCGAAAGCATGCCAAAAAAGAGGGGAGCAAGTAGATAAATAGGTACTGCTCTGGCGGGAAGGTAAACGGCGTTTCCGTGTACTGCTCTGGTTTCAGTGTTCCATTGCGTCAGAAGCGGCTTAGTCATGCTGGCCACATGACCCAGAAAAACTATCTGCGGACAAACACTGGCTCCCTCGGCCTGCGACTGGACTTAACTGTCCGGGGTCCTTTACCTTTTTCTTACAGTACTGCTGTTTAGGTCTATTTCCTACTCCTCCTACATAAATTTCTTTCAAAAGGAGTCTAACACCAAGGTATTCCGACAGCATTCATATGTCACATGCTCTGATCCCACAGTCTATGTGGTTTGGATCAGGATTTTGTTCTGTGCACACAACTCCCTCCTCCTCTGACACCTCCAGCCTAATGTAGCACATTCTGGCTTGTCAAAACAGATTCTTATTGATGTCTGAACTAGCAAACTAGAGGTGATTCCTCCAAACGAAGATTGTCAATTGTATTTTGCAAACTTGGCTTGGTGAGGAAATGGGAAGGAAGGAGGCATGTTCTTCTTCCCAGTGCTCCAGACAACAACTGGAGGGTTGAAGTATGTGGTATCTGAAAGCAGCCACTGTGCATTACATACCAAAGGGTCTGCTCTGAGTGTGACTAACATTGGATTTTGCCTGGTGCCTTAAAATGATCATCTTAATATGAGTTTCAGATTATTAAACTCCAGAATGCAAAATGTTATTGAATCTGACCTTTTGAATCTGGTAATGCATCAACTACAAGAATTAGGCTTGTTTGTTTATTTTAAACCTATATTATCTTACATAGATATCCTCTTATAGATAATATATCCCATCTGTTGGAAAAGGCTTGGCACTCACTGGATGTTTGTAGAGCACTAAAGGTGTATATTGCTAGGATAAAATACATAAACACCCTGTTTATATCTATGCAGGGGGAAAGTCTCACCCACTTTGCCTAGATGGATCCGAGTGTGTATCAATATGATACTCTTAAATTACCCCATCCAGTTAATTTAACACCCCATTCTACCACGTCTGCAGCAACCGCAGCCGCCTTTTCTACAAATTGCTCCATTGTTAGAAAAATGTAGGGCAGCTACCTGGGCTTCTCCTAACACGTTCACGAGGCATTGCAAAATGGACTTATTTGCCTCTGTGGAGGCTGCCTTTGGCAGTTTTCCAACAGGCGTTTATGCCTTAATTTGCTGCAGTTGAGACCTGCTCCAACTGGGAAAGCTGTGGTATGTCCCAGCCTAGTGGCCTCATGATAAATAGTGTGACTGGCACTTCCCTGTACCTGTGGATAGTAGTGCCACAAGTCATGGGGGCATTGCAGTGTTAGAGGATGGAAAGCTACCACTGGTGGTAAAAAGCAGAATGCACCCACTGGATCCAAAGACCCATAGATCCCTGACGTGCCTGATCCTAGGCTGGTGAAGGGGGAAATTGTGAAGTTACCTGCTCCCCACCTTCCACCATGGTTTGCACAATCTGATGGGGCTTCGGATGTGGGGATAGATCTGTCACAACATTCCTCCCTTCCCCTCAGACTCCAGGTAGGATTGTTCTGCCCATGACTAGTAACACCTGGGGGCAGGGAAATTGGCATGGAGGAAATGGGTAAAAACCTTCTCTGTGCCACAATCCAAATCTGAATCAGAGCCTCCATGGCAGCTGTTGTTTGTTTGGGGGGGGCGGTTCCAAGCCCAGAATTCTGGGTTGTGGTTAGTTAGCATCACATCTAGTTTGACCCTAAGCTGGAACCAAGTCTCTAATAAATGAATCTATATATTTCAATAATGATTCCAAAGTGGAACCCAATCCAGAAATAAACATACTCAGGTGGAGGGGACCCAGGTTTATTGATTTTTGGTAGCATATAAATGACAGGAACTTATAACAAATTTCACAGCTCCTTTCATAGTTATTGTAAACTTATTTTGTATGCATCACAGTGCTTCTGAATGCAAGTGCACACAGACAGATTATATAATATTAACTAATATCTGCAGTATTTGCATGTCACATGTAGTTCTTACAAGGTCTTCTGCCTTGTTTACCTCCCCATGTATATTTACAATTTACATATAAGGTCACTCCATCCCTTCAGATCTGTAAACAGTCCCTGGTACTTAGCAACACTGGCATTTGGTTTGCTGTATATTGAATGTGACTTCAACATCTGCAAAAGCATACCTCAGACAAAACATGCTGTAGCTAATTTCACACTAAAAGAAAACTAGATTAAAGCTGTGTCTATCTTTCTATTATAATACAATAGCACAAATTAATATTTACATTGAAATATTTAATTTAGGAATACAGTCACGATATAAAATTGATCTTGCAAAAATGGTTCACATTAGAAAATTCTGGAGCCTCCATCGGCTTGTTGAAATGATTGCTGTACTGACCTTGACTGGTGAGAATACCCCAGCTAGCTTTTCGTTTCGCAGAACACTCCCCTATGCATTCTAGGCTTCTCTTTGAGAGATTCTGTTTAGAGCAGCTCCTCTGAACCGCAGTGTTTGTGGACATGATTTTAACGTTGTCTTCCCTCCTGCCAAAGCCTGTGTGTCATTAATGCAGATGCTCTTCCCTCTGGAATGTCCACAAAGTGCTAACTGCTCTCGGCCTTCCTTGTCATTTTCTCACAAGCTGTCTGGTTGTACTTGCAGTAAAATAGCTACTACACCATCCTGCAATATTTACTAGCAGGACGGGCAGCTAGAGTGAGGGAAGGAAAGGATTGCATTGGCATGTTCTATTTATAAAACAAGAAAGAATCAGCTTAGCTGCAGCCTGGGTCTGTTTACACGAGTTAAAATGGAAGAGGGTGTTTGATTCCTCCCCCTCACTTACACTTGTCCTAGAAAGAAAGACTTCCCCAGTTATGTTGGTTCTCCATTTGTAAAGGGGGGGGCACAGTAGGGATCTGTCACCCAGAAATGTTTTGAAAGCAAACATAATAACAATTGTAAAGCATTTTGCAAATTAATTTATAAAGCAATTTTTGGCCATTTTGCAATGGGCAGAGTATTTTCAAGTTTTTACTGCAAAACTGAAATATTAATATTGTAATGGGCAAGGTTCTTAAGCAGGTGATTGTAACCAGATCTAGGTGCTTTTGGAGGAAACAGATTTTCTAGATCCTTCAATCGGGGTTTCAGCCGGGTTTCGGCACGGAAACTGCTTTGGTCACCCTATATGATAATCACTGCTGGGAGAGAGACAGGGGAAATGTGTCCCTATTAATTTTTTTTCGACCTCTCAGTGGCTTTTCATACCATTGACCATGTTATCCTTGTGGAGTTGCTGTCTGAGTTAGGGGTGAGTACCATCGCTTTGCGGTGGTTCTGGTCCTACGTGGATGGTTGTTTCCAGAGAGTGATGCTTGGGGAGTGCTCCTCAGCTCTGTGGAGCCTTCAATGTGGGGTTCCTCGGGGTTCAGTTTTATCCCCTATGCTCTTCAACATCTACATGAAACTGCTAAGTAAGCTTATCTCATGTGTTGGAGTACGTTGTCAGCAATATGCTGACATGTAGCTCTATTTCTCCTTTCCATCTGCAGGTGTGGCAGTGGATGTGCTAGACCTTTTCTTGCCTTGGTAATGGACTGGATGAAAGCCAACAAACTGAAGCTCAATTCACATAACACTGAGGCACTGTTAGTGGGCAGTTCCCTAGACTGGATGGAAAGGAGGTTGCATGCTCTAGAGGGGGTTACACTCCCTGTCAACGAGTGAAGCTTAGGGGTACTCCTGGATCCTTTGCTGTCTTTTGAGGTTCAGGTGGCCTCAGTGGCACAGAGCTTAAGAAGGTGGCCCAGTTGTGACCCTATCTGGACTGGGGCAGCCTAACTTCTGTCATCTATGCTCTGGTAACCTCTAAGTTATAACGCATATACGTGGAGCTACATCTGAAGATTCTTCAGAAACTTCGGCTGGTGCAGAATTTGGTGGTTAGGTTGCTGATTAATATTTTGGCCTTTTAAACGTTTTGGGGGGCGTTATTGGTTTGCTTTTATTTTTGTTTTATTATGTATTTCGTGTTCTCTTTTTGGGTTGTGAGCCACCCTGTGATCTTCAGATGAAGGGCAGTATACACATTTAATAAATAATATTAATAACAACATTGTGAGATATAATAATGTTGATGATTTTATTATTTATACTCTGCCCATCTGGCTGCGTTTCCCCAGCCACAATTTATGGGGGAAAGGACTAAGCATTAGTAACAGTTGTAAAGAGCTATTAAACTACCTTCTCGTGTGTTGACCCAAACAGGAGCATAAACTGTAAATGTTAGTAAACCAGAGCAAATACTCTTTTGGCATGGCACTAAATAACCCCCTTGTAGTGCTGGAAGAAAATCTTCATGAACAAGCAAACAGAAGAGACTAATCTGGGATAAAGTTACAACACAGATTAACCAGAGTAATGATCTTATTACAGTAGTGGTATCCCCAGTAAAAGAAGCTTACTTATCTTGTGGCCCTGTTTAACTAACTTAAGCTTTTCTAGGTGCCAATGCATTTATGATTCCGGCCATAAATGTTAGCAAATCTAGTGTTGTCTAAAGGATGGATTAATGTGGGGAGTGGGACACTTGCACCTGGGGGCCAAATCACATATCTTGAACCTTTACATCAGGCATAGGCAAACTTGGCTCTCCAGATGTTTTGGGGACTACAACACCCATCATCCCTGACCACTGGTCCTTTTCGCTAGGGATGATGGGAGTTGTAGTCCCAAAACATCTGGAGGACCAAGTTTGCCTATGCCTGCTTTACATCTTCTCCCCTTTCTAGCCCCTCTCACAGCCCCCCTTTTCTCTGGCCTCATTCTCCTTGCTGCTTTTTTCAACCAGATTTTTTTTTATGGCGTATTTTTTTCATTCATTTTAAATTCTGCATACGTGTGCAGGAACATCCTTATTCTGGGAGACAGAAAAGCTGGAAGTATTTGATGAGAAAGGCATTCAAAAGTCCACTTACCTTTTCTGGTGGGTGGCATTTCAGCCAGGCATCGGGCTCTGCAGTGATCCGGCTGGGGGCAGAGATCGGCCCCCTCATTGTCACTGCCCAGCTATGTCACCAGCGCTGGGTGGGGCTCTGTCCAGGGGCAGCCCCGCTGACGAATCAGTGCTAGCTGTAGGCGTGGCCACAGGAAATTTAAACTGCGGCACAGCCAGGCGCCATTCAAGTCATAGGACTCCCCCTATTGGTGCTTTACCCTTAGCTGGTCTCCCGGCAGATGGGCAGGAGTCAATATATAGTCTGGCTTCACCCAATGCTTAAGGCCAAACCACTCACATCTATAACTGATAAAGTTGTGGCCTATTCAAACCCATAAACCCAAATCCACTTGTCTGTGTGTTTATTTATCCACTAGGGAACTGCGGGTCATGGGGCCTTGGCACGCAATCACTGATATGGCTCATGCCATACTTTAGACCACTCTCCTTCCCTGTTGTGAGTGGTGGTGAGTGTCAGGTTGATTGTTTTGCTACTCATTTGCTCTGGATTTTATTGGGGAGGGGGAGAATAAAAATGATGGACAGTAAAGTCCAAAAGGAACAACTGGGCTAGCCCATTCAGCTTCATTGAACCAGTCAACCTCTTGCCACATGCCTGCTCTCTGTCTTAGTTGGATGGTTTCGCAGATCCAGCCCCTATCTTAGCGCACAGATCCTCAGACCTCCTATATGAATGAAAGGAGCCATCTCACCTAACTACTGCTGAACAAAGCAGCAACAGCTACCAGATACAGACTATGGGGAAATGAGAGAGAGTGAGTGTACATGTGAAAGAGAGATTATGGTCTGTCTGTGAGACAGAATGGATGAATGAAAGGGAGGATGCAAACCTGCATGGGAAAAAGAAGGAAAGAGATCTGCTTTGCATAGATTTTGAGTCCTTTGCCATAATCTGAAAAACGATCAGAAAGTATCTCCGCTTCTGTGTTTTCTAGAAGGCAATCTTAATTTTTAACAATGTAAGTGCATTGTGGGTGCGGTTTAATGTGAACATTAGATTCATCTGTTTGAGTTATAAATGGAATTTTAGTTTTTCCTTTGTGACACCGTTGGAGTCTGGATTGTGTAAGAATGATATGTGATGATGGCTTGATATCATGGATGAATGTACTGTTTGGTGGCAGGGGACAAGTAAACACATGGAACAGGTCTATACCTAGATTACACAGTGTTTTCACTTGCCTTCTGCCCATAAGTACAGGGCTCTACCCCAGCTACTGGCCTTTGAGACTGCCAGCAGGAACCTGATTTGCATATTGCCAAAAAGAGGAAATATATCACCTGAAAAAGGACAATAGTAAATATTTGCTTGTGTTTTTCATATGCTAATTTGTATTTATAGATGCAGATTCAGAATTACTTAATATAATTTTAAAAGAAATACAATTCATCTCACTATAATGAGAAAGACTGACTAGGTGGCCTGTCTGTTCAGTCTGCTGTCCAGGTGCTAATTGTTGATAGGGAACTTCAGGGTTCCTACTTTCCCTTATGGTTATTTACTGTTAAACTGGTCTTGGACCAGAAAACCTTCAGAGAGAAGACTGCCCTCTGTAAAGTATGGCACATAGTAGCTGCTTTACCTGTCAGGCTTTGCCCCTAGGACCCTCCCAGGTACTAAAACGTTGTCTTTCAGGAATTGATGGCCCTAGACACTACACAGTCCAAAGGCCTTGACCCTCTATGCAGCATATGCAATAGAATCCATGCCTACAAAAATGCCCAGTGAGTCAGAGTAAGGAAGGGAGAAAGCAGTCCTGCATGAATACTACATAAGGGATGCACATATTAAGAGATTTTATGGCTTTATTCACAAGTTCAAGATCTTGACAAGGGAAAGTCCACTTCAAATGGGGAAAGTGGTAACCTCAACCATCTATATGAATGCAACTAACTCATTATACCTCAACAAATCTCTTTTTTTAAAGATATTTTTATTGAAATTTTCAGTTATACATTTCCCACCATTAAATACCCACCATTATAATAATACATTCATTGACTTATCTTCTTCTCTTTCCGTGGTTTCTTTTCTTTTCATGGTTAATTTTCCCATTATTACTGCATATTCTATTACAACCATTACAACCATTTAATTCCATCCCTATTTTCATATTACCTCATCTTTTTATACTGTTGAATTTACCTTAATACTGCTAGCATTTTCACTTGTTTACAATTATTTCCCAAATATTCTACCAAGATTTTCCATTCCTCTTTGTAGACTTAATCTTCTTGTTCTCTTATTCTGCTGGTTAGGCCTGCTAACCCTGCTTATTCCATCATTTTAAGTTGCCATTGCTCCTTCTTAGGGACCTCTCCCACCCTCCATTTTTGGGCTAACAAAATCTGAGCTGCTGTAGTTGCATACATAATTTTTTCTCTCCTGACTTCTGGGAACCTCCATCTGCATCATTCCTAAAAGGAATGCTTCTGGGTTTGGGGGGATGTTATTTTAAACCATTTTTTCATCTCATTATACTATCTCAACAAATCTCTGCATATTAATCATTTGGTGGACATGTTTTTTAAGAAAAAAGCTCATGTAAAACCACAGTGCTCAGCTGTTGACTACACAGCTTAAGAAAAATAAAATGCTAAACCCTGCTGTTTTTATGTGTTGGGTACCGTGTGCCATATTCCTTTCATGACCACTAGAGCTCTATTATACCTAGAAAGCTAGGATGTTCCTATATAGTTTTTATTAATAGAACTATGATCTATCTGGAATGTGAGCTGAGAAAACATCTTGTACTATTTTTCCTCGCCCAACAACTGCTGTTGAGTGACATTATCAGTTGCAATTGTTAAACAGGGTAGTAGGAAAACATTACTTATCATTCCTAACGGTATGAATGCCATCAACCTCTTCAGATAACACATCAAGAAATATGAGCTTCTATGGAATTTCCAGAACTTATGGGGACAATTCATAGGTATGACCAGTGGCGTAGCGTGGGTTGTCAGCACCCGGGGCAAGGCAAGTAATTTGTGCCCCCTAACCCGGTAGGGACAGAGAGCTGCGAGTGCGAGCGCCCCCCCCAGATGTTGCGGCCGGTGCAGCCGGCCCCCCCTGCACCCCCCACGCTACGCCACTGGGTATGACTAATAAAGGAGATGGGTGATGTAGGTTGCAACCCTGTGTACCTGGGTATAAGTCTTGTTGAACTCAATGAGGTTTACCTTCTGAGGAAATCAACCTTGGCTTAGGAAGGGGGGGGGGTCCCTGCCATCAACCCACAATTTCTAGTGTGGGTTTATATCACAGCATTTATACATTACTCAGAAGTAACCCCTGCTAAATTCCATGGGGATGGCTCCTTTGATACATTCACATAAGGTCATTGTTGTGGAGAGTCATCAGCCACTGTAGTATGGGAGTTCTATCTCCACTCTGCACAAAAGGTATATATTTTGACATGCAATAGTAAATGACCATTTTGCGCACGTTCAAAGCACATATGACCATGCACATGCGCACCGCCGCGAACCCGGAAGTGGCAGGAAAAGTGTGCATAATGGGGTAGGCTTAAACACGCTCTGCCACCACGCATAATGATCTGGAATACAACCCCCATGCAAATCAGGGATTGTTGCCTATATCTGCAGACCCCCAACTCCCAGCCTAGGGAGTCATTCCAGGAGAATGCCCAGTGCAGAGGTTCCCCATGCATGTACTAGAAAGAGGAAAATAACATAACACTTTTTCCCTACCTCGCAAATAATAATATCTATAATCTTAATTGCAGCTGGAGTGTTGTTTGGAAGAACTGCACTTAGATCCTTGCAACAATTCAACCAACTTGCCCTCTATTGTGTCCAAAGCAATGTTGTAAGTATTGCCTAAAATAAGGATGATTCATTCTGTTGAGAGTGTATTTTGAACCACAAGGGAGACAGAAACCTTCAGAATAACCTGGGGGGAAATTCCTTCCTGATTTGATAATGCTGTTGGGAATGTATCTAACTTCTAGCCATTCATTTCTATCAAAGGAAATACTCTTAGCACTTTAACACATACCCATCCCATCTAATTTCCTAATGCTAGTTGTTGCTATATTTTATGTCTAGAATCTCTTCCAGTCGCTCCAAGCGAGTGTTTTTGGAATGATTCCCATGAAGACATGCATTAGAATTAGCCATTGTGTCAGCCATTCCCATAGGCTGGCACTGGAAAACGCTTTTCCATAAAACTAAACTTGGATGACCAGCTTCCATACAATATGTATTCTTAGTAGGATGCATTTCAGAAGCACTCCATTGGAAGCAAACATGTGGCAATGTCCCCTCAGAGAAAGAGAAAATACTCAATTACAGGGAAATGAAGTATAATATAGCTCATTAAATAGTATCCCATCTGCATTCAGCTCAGTTATAAAACAGTATGAGGCTTATGTTCTGGGTTGTTGTTTTTCTGGTAGCTTACTTACCAATATTTGATAATTACCCTGTTTAATGATATACAACACCTTAAAATCTGATATGATGAAGGGTGGTATAAAAATGTTTTAAATAAATAAATGGAAAACTTTCTTCAAATCTCTAGCTGTCATTTCCTGTTAAGAGCATTTTTAAACATTTGATATTTAAATTGACTTATATTTACCTTAGTTTATATTGCAAACCTATTTTAGTAGAACTACATTGCATTTAAATGCACTGCAATAACAATATTTACACATGGAACAAATACAAGAGAGGCTCATGGATGTATTAGTGTCGTGGATGGAGACATTCTGCACCCCTGCATATACTCAGGAGGAAATACACCACATTGAAAAGTAACTTCTTTCTTTAAACATAGTATTTGGGATCATGATAGCTGGGACAACAACCTGTGAGTTGGCATTAAACCATTCCCAATTGATAATTAAACATCACAAGCAGTTTGTAGGGAGGAGGCAGTTGCAGGCACTGGCAGAGGAAGAGGAGTGTGGGGGGAGCGCACCGCCCCGCCCCTGGCAGTGCGATCCCGGTAGGGTGTCATAGTGACTGCCCCCCCCGCATGTGCTGGGTGCCATCCCCTCGCAGCCGGTGTGCCACACCCCCAGGGCGCGTGCCACGCCCCTGGGATGCACACCAGCCCCGCCCTGCCCTGCCTGCTCTCCGTCCCCTGGTGCCGGAGCATGAAGCTCTGCCACTGGTTGCAGGATTATGTTAATAATTTGCTGGGTCAAGGGATGCCAAATGATTACTTCTGGCCTTGCCGCCAGATAAGAATCTTTCCTGGACTTGGACAATCCTTGGCACCAGCAACACCTCTGGCTCCTGCAATATCATGGGCAGAACCCGAAATCTTTAAACCTGGCTGCACCAAAGAATCAAGTGATCATAAATCTCATAATGTAAAATCTCATACCCTTTTGTTTAGAACTGATGGCCTCCTTTGACACACATACTTCTGGGATTTTGAGTATAAAGAACTCAAAGCTGACTAACAACACACAAATGCTGCAGTGCAGCCGCCCCTTACTCATATAGACCGCAATTGCATATTACTTAGGAGTGAATTGCTGAATGCTGAGGCCTAAGAAAAGCGAGCTCTATATATGCTTAGCTTATGACATATATATACGCTTTTGAACACATTTACAAAAAATATCGCATCTTCATAATATAAATGTTTGAAATTTTATAAACCAGATGAAAAATGGATTTTACTACTATCTTCAAAAATATTAAGAATCAGGTTCCACTCTATATTATAGTTTTGCATTAAAAGTTGGATAGTGTTATGGCACAAATAATCTTGGTAAACAAGGAGCTGTAGTTACCCTATGGAAGCATTATGAATGTCAGCCAGTACTTTATAGGCATTTTCCTTCCTCCATTTGATAAAAACAGAACCATAGCAAACGAAGATTAATTTCACAATTTTAATTTACTAATTTACCATTTTACTCATGTTAGATTGAATCTGCTTTAAAAGTAATCATAAGACAGCCTATAGCTCAGTTGGTAGAACATGAAACTTTTAATCTCAGGGTAATGGGTTCAAGCCCCATGTTGGGCGACAGATTCCTGCATTGCAAGGGCTGGACTAGACAACTCTCGTGGTCCCTTCCAACTTTACAGTTCTGATTCTATGAAATACTATTCAATGTGAAAATAAAGTGGGAAAATCTGGTCAGTAACAGGTTGCCTAAAGATTATGGAAAATTACAGATTAGTTTGCTTAAAGAAAAGACTTATAAAAGTTAGCAGCTCAGTAACAAGAAATGACAAAGGTGATAAAGGAAACAAAAGCGTACCTTGTTCTTGAGGAAGTCCATAAAACTCAGCAGCTATTCTTGCTGCCTCTTTACGGTTCCCTTTTACAATATAGAAATGGCTGAGTATTGCGAGGCTGATTTTCACAAAAAGCTTAAAGCAGAAAAGTGAAAGTATCGTAAAGTAGACATTGGATAGTTGTTGGGCAAAAGGACGATTTTCCTCTACGACAGTCATTGCTGCACAAGAGGCTTTGTCAGTGTTTAGATACAGCTCCAAAATATGTCGGGAAGATAGAATGGCTCCAGCCAGACACTCCTAGGGAACAGCTGGTGCTGAGGAAAGAAAATATCAGCTGGTCATGATGCTTGCAGCTCAAAATATGGGGATTATTTATACTGTACATAGCACTGAGTTCACTTGAGCTCCTGCTAGCGTGATGGTATTTCAGCTGGAGAACACATATAAACAGTTTCAAACACTTTGAATATGACACTCCATACTAAAACAGTAGCTTCGTTCCACAGCTCACATATCTATTGTGTATAATCACATCAGTTTTGCATCTGAAGAATAGTTGTCAAACGGTATGATTTACAACTTGTTCCTTGTTTTACTCCACAGTTTTAACCACCTGCTGTCAATCTAAAAGAAGATTGTCACCCTCCCTCAAAACGTGATAAACACACATACACACTTTTGTTGGATCTTTTATTATAGCGATGTTCTTACATTTTCTCAACATATTTATTTTAAAAGGATGAGTTCTGTTTAATTAGAATGAAATCGAAAGCCAAGCCAGGAAAAAGGGCTTGGTGTGTTAACTAGGCTATGCCTAGGACAGATCCCTGAAAGGGAAGGAAGCTGATGCAATTTTGGAGACATTTGTCTATGCCTGTTATAATGAATGTTGTTTAACAATTTGGATGTATGTTTAAACACCAGTGGCTTTGCTTGAAATACCATTTAATATGAGCTTGTGCGACTAAGGCTGTGTTTCAGATTTCTACTAATGGACACATTCTCAAATACTAATATAGTCTTGAAAGCAGAGGTGTCACCAAGTTCTTTGACACAAACGCATGATACAAATTTGTATATGCAGATGTGTGTGTATGTGTGTGTGTATATATATGCAAATTTAAGCAGACTTTCAAAGAGAAAGCTGCCCTGCAGGGAAATTGATTGTGTGTTTGTTTTTTGTTTTTTAAAGGGGATTGAGAAACTAAGGCGTGATGCAAAAGACTAGACTCTCTCCTCCACCAGGTCACCCCTGCTTAAAAGAAACATAGTCTTGTTTGCCTGATAGCTATTCCAACTTTCTAGGGTTTGAAGCTTTGGGGTTTAGACAGGATGGCCCTGGCAAGTATCTCCTTTGTTAGGGAAATTACAGATAAATAGCCTAGGAAGTAACTGGAGAATCATTTGGATTCTGTGCAAGAAATAGCCAGCTTGTGAAGACAAACTATGGTTTGGGGGAAAACAGAGATACTGTACCTGATTTCTTGGACTCTGAATTAACAGCATTTTGTGGTGCTGGCTGTATCCTTAAAGATCTGATGTGGAAACAGTGAACTCTGATTGTCTGTTGGAATGTTTAAGCTATACCTCCACCTACCTTCAACCTGTATATTTGTGTAAAAAAACACAAAAAGCCCACCCTCAAACATAAAATGCCAATAACTTTGCAGTAGCCTTCTAAATCTTGGTCTGTGCTCCTACATCTCAGTGCTTGGAGAAGTGGAGTGTACAACACTAATGTGAGCCTGTCCTCTTCAGTAGTGTGCGCAGAAGTAGTACTGCTTGTTTAAAAGCTTTAGGAAAGATAAATAATATTCCGTGCTTGAGTAATCTACAACCACTGACCCCAGAGAGAGCCTTTCATATCTCTTTCTCCAGGAATTGCATCTAGGGTGAGCCACTTCAGAGCCGCAGAGGTGGGTGGCAACTTCAGTGCCTTTGTGATATCGCCAGCCAGTACACCAATCCATCTCTTATCTGACAGCTATTTGCAGAATTCCATCCCAAAGCAGTAGCTGTGACAGGCATGCCGCTGCTGCCAGATCAAAAGGGGAAGTAACCAACAGAGCTTACCTACATATGGTGAAGCAAAAGGCACTCGTGAGATATGCAAGGTCACAGGGAGAACAAACGCAGGCTAATTATGCTACCCATTCTCAAAACATCCCACCTGGCCCGCTTACAACACTTGAGATTAATAGTGAGAAGTTGGGGCGAACGAAACGGGGAAACAATCGTGCATGGAAAGGCTCTAGGCAGAAGGAAAAAACTGCCACATGAACTAGTCACAAGGTTAGAAATGTCTGGCAGCACAAAACAAACACAAAGCCAAGCACAGCTGCTGCTTGGTAACACGATTGACAGTGCATGAGCGGGAAAAGGAGTGCATAAGCAGGAAAACGTTCTCCAAGGGAAGAGCCAGCCTCCAGCGAAGGAGTTGCTACAGACTAAACGGCAGGTAAAAAGGCCAGGGGGCTGTTGGAGATCCAACTTTTGGAGAGAGAGATCCAACTTTTGAGCTTATGAGGAAAGGCCACTAAATAATGGAGGAGAGGAGGCCTAATTTGGCTTGGCTTCTGATGGCCCTAGGGAGGAGAGAGGCAGCGTGATAACCTCAGGGGCAGTGGGCTCTCTACTTTTACTCACTCAGGTAGGCCTCTCAAGGTGCACAGGTGGGTGGATGTTGCCATCAGGGTCTATGAGGCAGTTGGCTAAGGATAAGGGGAGCATCAATGAAGCTTACTAATATGTTTCCTAGCAGAGCTGGCCTATCAGACAAGTGGGAGGAGTTATGTGGGATGAAAGAGAGTGGTCCAAAAGAGCTGGTTGGGCCATGCAGGAAAACACCACCACCACAAACTGGCTTATAAGTATAAAACCAAATTTACTAGAACAATAGCTAGAGTAGAGATAGGCTATAACTATTCAAACAACAAACATGCTAAGGTGCCATGTGCAAGACAAAGCCTGGAGATACTGTAAACATGGAATGGATAAATGTACAACTCTATCTTAACAAGTTACATGTACAGTAAACATTATACAGATTGGATAAATGAACCGTTCAACAAGTAGCGTAAGTCCTATCACGGAACGGCAACCCCGTGCCGCCACAATGGCAAGGGTTGCACACTGGAGAATATGAAAAAGTTTTTCAAAGCTGTTTTTCAAAGCTTGAACTGGATGAGATGTTTTCCAGTGAGTCTTGAGTTGGAAACACAAAGCCGTGTACACGGATCAATCACGGGAAGGCAAATCAAAGCCACCACCCTGGTGAGAATAACGCAAGTAGGCAAAAGGACCAGAGAAGTGATCAACTCTTAATTAAAACAAAACCAAAACCCGCTTGATTTGCAGCATGGGGAGCTGGTGTTTAAAGCAAACAGATTTTGCATGGGCTTATTAAACTAGTTCCTGCTTTTCTTAGATCCTAGCCAGGATGTCAAAATATATTGAATTAAAACACACACTCCCCACCCCTCATGAAGTAACTGACCCATAAGCCTTGTCACTTGAACAGCTTCTTAAGGGGCAAGATACTGCGTTGCATTTCCGTGTGTAGATGCTCGACTTCCCTCCATACAGATCAGTTCATAGGTGGATTCGAAAAGCTGCTTTTTTAGCAGACAGCCGTCAGGCGGCACTCGCTGCCTGCGGCGACTAGCAGCGGGTTATATAGAATAGGAGACAACCATAAGGGAGTTTAGACTGTTCCTTTGCCTGCAGACCGGATTTCCTGGCTATTTTTGACGCCTTGACTACGTATTTACCTTCAGAGTGGTAAAAAGGCAGTTGCTCATAAGGCAGCAACAAGGGAGATGTTCCGGCTTTTTTCGGTGCAGTGATTTGGGAGCAACGCGCGTCCTCCTCTAGAAGGAAGGACTAAGTTTAAGTTTCTCCAACGTCAAGTCTTCTTTGGGTTATTTTATTTTAAAGGGTTTTTTAAATGCCCTACAAAATGTCCATTGCTCATTGCCCCCTTCCCTGAAGATGGGGTAGCTGAGAGCTATAGTGAGAGTTTACTATAGTCCGCTCTCACGGTGCTGATTTGGACTCTATTTATCACCTTGCCACAATTCATTCAGCTTCGGAGTGGCTGCAAGTGAGTGGATTGTACCTGAAAGTGATTATATCACAATCCTGAGCAAACCTCACGATCTCCACAGTGCAGGCGGTGACTGAAGTTAATAATGACTTAAAATAACTCGCTTGCTTAAAAAACCGATTCAGTCTTTTTTTAAAACAAAACAAAACACAGTCTTTATTAACGAAATGAAACCTCACCAGCGAAGGTTTCCATCGCGGTACTACACAGATGAGGCATGTCATCAAGATGCAGGTAGAACGATTACAGTAGAAACCAGGATATGCAGATAAGCTAATGTCGCTAATGTCCATATAACTAGGGCTTGCGATCTCTAAACGCACAAGCCCTATTGAGCTCAGTGGGGTTTACTTCTGAGTAGACATTCACCTTGCATGGCAAATGCCACGAAAGAGGCGCCTCAACACAAAACACCCCTCGGGCTGCAGCAGAGGCGAAGGTAGCCGATTTCCTGCCCTTCCGCCCCCGGCTGCCGCCGCTGCCGCTGTTCTCCGTTCACTCGCGCGCGGACACGCCGTGACACTCCGACTGTTCTCTAGGGATCCCCATTCCATGCCAGAAGGTGGTTCCCCTACTATCACTCTGACCTTTTTTATCTCTCCTTTTTTCTTGCGGCGGCGGCAGCGGCGGCGGCGGGCGGAAGCGACTCTTCGAGGCCGATGGAACTTCCGGGCAGGCCGAGCTAGGGCGGAGGGAAGGGGGGCGGGCAGGAAGCAGGCAGGGAGGCGCACGGACGCTGGCTGGGCTCCTCCTCGCGCGGGCGACTGGGCGGGCTCGGCTTTTCGGCGGCCGTTTCGGGCCTCCTTTCCCTTTCAGCCACGCAGCGCGGCGGTGGCGGCAGCGGCAGCTTCCCCCCCCCCCTCCTCCTGCGTCCGCTTCCCCGCCACCCGAGGCTCGCTCGCTGGTCCTGCCTGCGCGCTTGAGACGGCGGAGGCGGGTGGTGCGACTGGCGAAGAGGGCCGGAGCGAGCGTGCGTGTTTGTGTGTGGTGAAGGCCGGAGCGGCCGGCGGGGGAGATGAACACCGTCCTGACCCGCGCCAACTCTCTCTTCGCCTTCTCGCTGAGCGTGATGGCGGCGCTGACCTTCGGCTGCTTCATCACCACCGCCTTCAAAGAGCGCACGGTGCCCGTCAGCATCGCCGTCTCGCGGGTCATGCTGTGAGTGAGGGGCGAGGGGAGGGTTGGGGGTCCTCTCTTCTTCCTCCTCCTCCTGCTCCTCTTGCTCCTGGGTGCTGAGCCTCATCCGCCCCTCTTCGAAGTCTTTCGAGTAGTGGGCGGAAAAGGTTCCCCTTCTCACCCCTTTCTCAGCAAGGATGTGGGGTGAGGAGATTGGGGTGAAGAAGGCGAAGCCTGACTTGCTTCGAAGTATTCTCCCTTCACCCCTCCAAAAAAAAAATCCATGCCCCCCCCCCTTGTGGAGCATCCCTCATGTGCAAAACGTTTTGCAACGAGCCATCTCCCTTCGCTCCATTAATATTAACCTGTGGTCCTCGAAGTGATTTGGGGCGGGGGCATAACTTATCAGGATGTCTTTGTGTGCGCCCATGGCAGTGGCTGATGTGTATTACACTTACCCCACCTCCCTGCAATTATTATTATTTCCCCCCACACACATCAGTCCCATCCCTGCTGCAAATAAGTCGCACAATGGAATGTTCGTGTTAAATTGGGTTGTCACTGAGGACGGATAAAAGCGGCGTGTATTATTGATCCTGCAATAATCACCCGTTGTTCTCTGTGTTATCACCTAAGTTTGGATTCCCTTTTCTCTTTGTCGATTATGGGTCTCAGAACAGTAGACCTTTCCTTCCTGTTCTCTCATTTCCCCTTTGTGCGAGCCAATGAGCGAGCACCACGAACTCTCTGGTGCTGTAGTGTCCGCCCTCTGGCAGGCTCCCTCCAGGGTGTACATAGAAAGGCAACTCGGCTATTGGGTTTAGCACACGTCAGTGGCTGTTGCCCTGGCAGCATATTGCCAAGCATAGGTCTGTTTCCATGCAGTTGGGGGTGGGGGGGCAGTGTTGTTTTACAGCAAATTCCCGTGCTGTTCTGACAAACACAAGTCCTGCTCTCAGCATTGCTGATTGGTGTTGCTCTGAATGGTTTCATAGACTGCCGTGCATCGTTTGTGGTGCTTGCATACTGATTTTACGTTCCTTGGTGCATTTGGAGCTAATGTGTTCTCAGCTGAATGTGTTAAATTATGGGCTTCAAACATCATACTCTATGCTATTAAAATGTGCTAAATGTGACTGCTCTTCATGAATAAAAGCATGGCAGTGCATGGAGAATTAGATTTGTTCTGGTGTTCTCTCGCATTGTGCCTCTTGGCAAGAACATTAACATTAGTTGCCAATGTCATCATCGCACAATGGCTATGATAACTATAACTCATAAGGTAAAGGAAATTAAATTATGTAGCCTATACATTATTGAAATCACAGGTGACATTCACTTGGCTCACGTTTGCCTAAGTTTCTTGCCCAGCTTCTAAGTTCCCTTCTGCTGCCCTGCATAATGTTGCACGCCACCCCAATGTCTGAGTGGTGTGAGCATTCCAGGCTCTTACCTAGGGTTTGGTTTCCTCATTCCTAGGGACAGTAGAGACTGACTGATGTCTTTAGGATGTATGGTTTATCTACACACACACACACACACACACACACACACACACCCTATGATGGAGGGACTCACAGCATTAACATCCCAGAAGGTCTTGCTTCTCCCATATTCACAGCCTTGGATTCCAGCAGAAATCAGGCATGACTCTCACTCTCTGACTTCTGCTTGCTTCTAGCACAGCTCTCACTCTCTCACTATAGCTTTTGTCTTCTCACTACCAGCCAGGTGAGGGAGGGGGTCCTCCCATTTGCCCTCTGGCAGAAAGTAACTTCCTTATAACAAATAAGCTGGCATTGCTACTTCAACAGTGGAATCCTCCAGACATAACCCTGTAAACATTTGTGTAGCCATAATACTTTATTTATGGCTTATAGAACATTTGCATTCTCTAAGGGAATATTTGTTTAAAACTTTTAATTTTTCCAAATTTTGTAGAATGTTTAGATATGCATGTTTAAAATATCCAAGTTAAGTTATTGGCTTGGATTCTAAGATAAGTCAACTTCAGGAAGTATATTTAAACTGTAATTATTATTGTTCATTCTACGTTCTGTTACAAGGGACCAGCCTCAGCACTACCTATGTTTCCCATTTCCCCCCACTGAATAAGAGTATCCTTTCTCTGAAGAAACTAATATTATCTTGTGCCAGCTGCAAAGAAGTTTGAATAATGTGGTTTTTTATGTGTTTTTAGGAAAAATGTAGAAGACTTCACTGGACCTGGAGAAAGAAGTGACCTTGGAATCATTACTTTTGACATTACTGCAGATATCCTTCATAAAAATTTGTAGAGCTTCAGAATAAATCCTGTTTTTAAGTACTGATTACTAGAGGTGAGAAAATTAAAAATCTATACATCTTCGAAGCTACTTCTAACAAAAGCTGGGAATGGAGAATACATGATACAGATATTAGAGGCTAGAATGTTTGGTTTATATTTGAGTGTTTTCTCAACTACAGCATTGTTATTAATGTCATAATGATACCTGATTCTTTAGGGTGGTGCTGATGTAACACTTAACCATGGTTGAGTGGGCTGCAAGCTTGCACACTTCTCTTATCTCAGTGGTGAATTCCCCTTCCTTCCTTTTAGCGCTATGGTGTTGCATTACTGAAGGTTGCCAAGTATTTGCAAACCAATTTATATATCTGGTGTTAAATGATGGTTAAAGCTAACCATGGATACTCTGAACACAAATGTTTACATTTAGAAAAACAAAAACAGAAGGGGACCAATGCACTAAGTTATTCATGGAAAACAATGCCACATTTTGTTAACCCTCATTTTCTTGCCCATTATCTTTGCTTTGCTTTCTCTCTGTCACAACTCTCCCTATTCTCCTCACCAAATTGTGTCCCCCCCCCCTTCTCTCTTTTCACCCACATCCTTTCCCTCCAGTCTTGCTTTTTGCTCTGCTGCTGGTCCTAGCCCCTCTCATTGCCTAGTATGGCTGCCTGGTTGAAACAGGACAGGCAAACTGGCACAAACTCAGCCATGCAGCTCTTAGTCCAGGAAGCAGCTGAGTGTCCACCCTTGCTATTTTCAGGCACCTGCAATCTGCAGGTGTTTCCATAAAGAGTGAAAACAACAGTGGACAAGTGTTTCAGTTAGACGTTTCCCCAGGGAATGGCAATTTGCACAAAGACCCTATGTTATGCAGGCCTGCCCTAAGTGTTTTCATTATCCCAGTGGGATTTCTTGTCTTGAAACAGCATACTCTGCGTCATATCAGAAACTCCCTTCAGCTTCATCTGTAGTTTGCTGTGTAGAATAAGGAATTGCTGTTTGGGTTACACTAGTCTGAAAACTGAACTAGTTGTACTAGTCATTGGATACTGGCCTAGAACTCTAGTACGTAAGAGACTTCGGCTTTGTTTCTTCAAAATCCCAAATTCCTCAGTCCTATAGCTGGAATAAACAGGACTGGCATGCATATATTCTATTACCTGTTTAATACCAGTATCTGACAGTATTGCTTTTATTGATTGATTTAATTGAAGCAGCATCTGAGGTAATGTGGAACAAAAATGTTTTAAAATGAGCAAAAATTGTTTATTTGAAACAATATGAAAAATCCATTTCCTTTTGAAGATTTTTAAAAAAGAAAGAATTGGGAAGAATGCAGGGGAGTTAAATAGATTTGGAAATGGTGGGTGATCATCCCTTCCTTTCTGTCTCTTATTCCCTCAACCCAAAAATAAGAACCTTTAGCAGTTTTCTTTTTTTACAAAAGTAAACCTGCTGGTCTTGATCTACAAAAATTAAAATGTCATGAATCCTCAGTTAATATGTTGTTTATCACAGAGAAAAGCCTTAAGTTGAGAAATGCCTTCTGAATAGAACATTTCTGCTTTAAAATGCCTGGATAGTTGATCTGCACTGAATGAATGTTTTTGAAAATATTCAAAATTTGAAACAATATGTGTTCCTTAACGTTCACACATCTGCACAGTATATTTGACTGGAATGTGAAACAATTATTTCTGTATTTATCAGCAGAATATTCAACAAAGAACAATGTAAGTATAACTTGTAAAGTGGTTAAATGGAAATGCATACTAATTGTATAGTTATTTCTGTCGACTCATGAAGGGGGAGCAGGAAAAAACTTAAACGCGTAGCAGAGTTCCCCCCCTCCCCCCAAAAAATAGACCAGAGGCAACTGTACTTCATTCAGCAGAGCTTTTACTGCTGCTGAGGCAAGTGAGCATAATGGTCACAAATCCAATACATTCAGGATTGGCACAGTTCATAAAAATCCAGTTGCAGCACTTACAATAAAACTTGCAAAACTTATCATAAGACTAAACCTTAACACTACAGTGGTACCTCGGTTTTCGAATGTTTTGGTTTTGAACGCCGAAAACCCGGAAGTAACTGCTTCGGTTTTCAAATGCGCCTCGGAAATTGAACAGGAAACGCGGCTTCCATTTTGAGTTTTCTGTAAGTAAATGCTTCCGGAAGTAAATGCTTCGGGTTTCAGAAGTCGAATGGTCTTCCGGAATGGATTAAGTTTGAAAACCGAGGTACCACTGTGTCGCATACAGAAACAAAACACTAGAACAAAGAGAGAGAGAAAGAAAAAGTGAGCGAGAGCCAGGCTCCTCCTGGCCTGACTATCATAGTCAGCTTGACCTTGACAGAAAGGGCAACAAAAGCAGTTTAAACCAGCTGTACTCAGCTTCCCAGCAGAAATAACCCAAACAAAAACTAATGTTTGGCAAAAGTTGGAAAGTGTTTCTGTATTCTGAAAGTTTGTAGGTAAGATCTGAAATCTGTTTCGCAAAGTTGTCTTTGTAGAAAGGGGAACACTTGGGTTTTCAAACGTTTAGTGTTGTAAAGTCCCCAGCACCTTATAATATCTGCTTCTACGAATGTACTCATGGCTGTCTTATCCTGATACAACTGTGCCACTGATGTTTGTAAAATATTTAAGTGGGCACTACATTGAAATTGGTATGTTACCACTCTTTAATTCCTCATTCCTTGCCTAAAAAACTTTGAAAACATGCCTGTGTATTCATGATTGTGCTAGTTACACATGGATGGAATAGTGATGCTCTGGTTTCTCGGATGATTGCACAATCTATAATTATCTACTGCTTGTTATATTCTTCTGATTGTTTCATCAGTCTCTGGCCTGGTTCACGCATCACGCAAAACCATAGAAAACCAGCTATGGTCTAGTGTGAACAAGGAGCTTGTTAGTGCACTCTACTGAAAAATTCTCACTTTGCTTCTCCTGTTCTTGCTGCTGCAATGCCTCTGGGAAACAAGTCAGATTTTGACTTGTCATGATGGGCAAATGTGTGTTTGCAGTTTTTCTCCAAACAAACCATGAGCAATACTCAAGGTCCTTGGCTTATTGCTTGTGGTGGAAGGGTGAACCATGAGCCCAGATTCATGTTGTAACAAGGTGGATTGTCTTGTTTCCCAGCAGCACAGCATGAGTGGTAGAAGAGGAGCAGAGCAAAACTTTTCAGCGCACAAGTGCAAATGTATATTTACATTAAAGCATAGTTTGTTTCCATCTGTGGTTTAATGTGGTGTGATAACAGGGTCTCTGTAACTGAAAGAAGGCAAACAGTGAAACATTGCCACTCATATTTTGTGATTCTTGCTAGATAGATCCACCAAGTCCTCTGCAGAAAACATGTAAATACAGTGGTACCTCGCAAGATGAATGCCTCGCAAGACAAAAAACTCGCTAGACGAAAGGGTTTTTTGTTTTTTGAGCTGCTTCGCAAGACGATTTTCCCTATGGGCTTGCTTCGCAAGACGGAAACGTCTTGCAAGTTTGTTTCCTTTTTCTTAACACCGTTAATACAGTTGCGACTTGACTTCGAGGAGCAACTCATAGAACGCGGTGTAGTAGCCTTTTTTGAGGTTTTTAAAGATCTTGGTTATTTTTGAAGCTTTTCCAAAACTTTCCTGACACCGTGCTTCGCAAGACGAAAAAAATCGCAAGACGACAAAACCCGCAGAACGAATTAATTTCGTCTTACGAGGCACCACTGTAGGCTGGAAATACTAGTTTATTCCAATTTCCATTTATTTTAGTAAGACCTTATGTGAGATTGGCATTTTGGGGGAGTGGTCTGCAGTTCTCAATCTATCTGGTGCACAGTTATAGCTCTGAATTACTAGTCAGCTATGCACACAATACAAATCTTGATAACAGTAACAAAGTCTGTTTTATTACATGTTAATTTTCCAAAAGCAGTTCATTAACTGTTTACTTCTTTTTATTGTAATGCTACAATGTTTTTTCAGGAAGGATTTTTTTTTTTTTTTTGCCGATGCTTTACTATGTAGTTTACTTTTGAGCCTATAACTCTTACGATATCACTAAAAGAAAGCCCTCAAGCCCTGTGTGAATGGCTATCTCCATGTTCCACTTCCTTGATGAGAAATTTTTGCCATTTTCTATTCCTTTTAGTGATTAATGGCAGCTTTAATTGCAGGCTTTGAACCAGGTTGTCCTCTGGGACAAAATTATTTTAAGAGGGGATAATCCAAAGCTGCTGTTGAAAGACATGAAATCAAAATACTTCTTCTTTGATGATGGAAATGGTCTCAAGTGAGTAAATTCCCTTCCTGTATTCGTTTTGATTATGTATGCAGTGATGTAGCTGAGAGAACTCGTCAGCAGAGAAAATGTTTACCTTCAGGAATGCGCTCACGTTGTCATCTACGTTCTTTTAGTGGAATAACATAAACATTTTCTTATCACAGGCTTTCTGTCAATATAACACATTTTGCAAACAGCCATAGTTCAAATAACTTACTATGTGCAAAATCCGAGTTCCCCCTGTGTCTTTTGCAGCCACATTTTATGTTGTTGTGGTTGTGCCAGCTGGAAGCTGTCAAAACTTTGGAGTAGTCTCCTCATTACCTGCAAGCACAATCTAACCTACAGCAGCTAAGCGGATGAAACGAATTAGCACGATGGGTGAGACAATGAGCAGGGTGGGGATGGGGAGCAAGATGCACAGGGAACAGTTATACTAGGAGAGGGTTCTTATATAACATTGGAAATGATGGAAGGAAAGCAGCAACCAGAAAGAGTGTTTATAAGGGCTCACAGAGTTTCTACTTTTTATAGTGCTTCTGTTTCTGGATTTAGGGTTCAATACATTAGTGTTCTCAAGTCCTATTGAGATCTGCAGCACTTCCAACGCTTAACAGTAATCTCTTTGAGGACACTTTCTGCAGATTAGCACATCTAGAGTTTGGTATTTTTTTTAAGATGCAAAGTATCATAAATATCGTTATAGTTTCTTGATGAGAAAAATTGGTCCCTTGCATGTGGCCAATGGATTGTATGATAAATAAGATTAACGAATTCTTAACGCTGGCATACATGGTCCTGCATGCTGCAGCATTTATTGCAATGTACACTGCTTAGAGTATTCAAATGATTCTACTAATACTGTGTTCAAATTTCAGGGGCAACAGAAACATCACATTGACTCTTTCATGGAATGTCGTACCAAATGCTGGCATCCTACCTCTTGTGACAGGAGCAGGACACATATCTGTTCCATTCCCAGATACTTATAAAACGGCAAAAAGCTATTAAATTATTATGCTGAACCTTGAGTAACATATTTTTATACTTGTACATTATAAATTTTATCGCTTTTTCGTCTCGCGCCCACCTCAATTCAAAGGTACTGTACTGAGTTTCTTTAGGTTTAGCTGAGATGGAAGGAAAATAATTTGTCTGGTTTGTTTTCAACTTTCAATTCAAAAAAATGAACTTGAAATCTCAAGGAAAGGTGAATCGTTGTTTTAAATTTTGGGCAAAAAGTTATTGTTCTGGTTATCAGGACAGGTAATACCTTTCTTACAAATAAAACTTTTTGAAACCGGAAACAGTTCATTTGGTTTGAATGTATTGAGAGTTCATGTTTCCCTCCGATCTTTCACATTTCCCTATAGGTAGGAGATGTTTGTCTTGAGATTTCAGATCCAAAGCTATGACGAAATTAAAAGACCTTAATAAATGATAGAGTTGGGAAGGACTTAAATAACGTCCTATAAAGATTTAGTGCAGCTTTTCTTATGAAAAGATTTTCTAAAAAGCTTTATGCTACACCTTACTAAAACTGTGCTGCATCCTTAAATTTTTTAGAGTTTCCTTTTAAAGTGTAAATACAACAAAAGTTAGAATTCATAGGTAAAGAATGAAGCAGTAAATCAGCAATCATGAATAAAAGAGTTTGGATCATTGGATACAGTAAAGATGCTTCATAGTCTCTTCTATCCATAGCCATCTGTGCCTCCTGAAATACATTTCTGAAGTTTTTAGTGGGTTTCTAAACAATGGGCATATGGGGGTTATGTGATTTTTAGGACTTTTGCTTCTCCCACATTCCATTGCTCTTTCCCCAGGTGTTCTCCCCCACCCCCCCAAAAAAACTTAGCAGAGGCGTTTTGGGGGAGTGGAGGTAATTGTATACTGCAAAAAAGAAGAAAAGTTTTATAAAAGGAAAGAGAACAGGGCTATAGAACCCCCTTTCTCAGCAAGTAGAGTTGTCCATGGTTTCTCACAGTATTGTAAGCCAGAATATACATAGCTTCTTACAGTGATGACCATTTATCGCTTACCACGAGATCAATTAGGAGTTGAACTTTAGGGAATTATCTGAATTCTTAGATGAGGAAGGAGGAGGAAGATCCTGAAAAGGGCTTTTATATTAACAAATGATTCATTTCTCTAAGACTTCACACTAGCAGCTTACCTTTTTTTACAAAAAACAATGAAACTGCAATCCCATGATTATTTTTCTAGGGAAACAAAGTTCCATTGCCTGTTAAATATTTATTTTATAAATATATATTTATATTATTTTATATTTATATTCGGCTCTTCCACCCAAAGGTTCTCAGACAAATGTTAATTGCAAAATATAAGCATATACTGTAATACAAAGTCTGTGAAACAATAGAATAAACCAGACATCAAAATAGAAGCATTTAAACACACAAAAGTCAGAAATTGCAAACGCTTCAGTAGCTAGTACCTCTCAATCATTACTGTAGGCCTGCAAAGATAGGTACATCTTCAGCTGAAGTCTAAGAAGTAATTTCAGTATTCCGGCACTAGTTTTCTTTTTTTTTCTTTTTTGAATGATATTTATTCAAAATTTCATCAATACATAAACACAAAAAGAAAAACAAGAAACACAGAGGGGAAAAAAAGAAAAAAGAGGAAAAATATACAGCAAAAAATAGAACAAGAGGAAAAAACCCTAAAAAGAAAGAAGAAAGATACAAATCTCAGATTGCAACTTTTCATTTGCTTAATTCTTGAACCTCCTCACACCTCCCTTTTTGTATTCTAGTTTAATTCGTTATTTCAGCAAATTCTTCCCATGTTTCTCAATTTTAATTTAAATGATTAATCTTCACAATCTCTTATTTATTAATCAAGATAACCTTTCCATCTTTTAATATAGTCTGTTATTCAATTTACCTTAATCTCTTTAACCTTATCTTATCTTAAAAATCTTAAATTTTCAAAATTTACATCATATTCATACATATCTCCTTAAAATCATTTCTACTAAAGCCAATTTAATTCCTTTCCAGCATATTCCCTCAAATTTCATTAATGTTGCACTAATTCCAAAATTAACAAAAGAATTTCCCTTGATATCTCTAATTTTTATCCAACGTCCCTTCTTCCTGGTTTCGGGTCATGTCAGTCCTTTCTGTCCATTACATCCAGTCCATCAATCTGGTGTTCTAATGTCCGAGGCCCTTAAATCTCTTCTAGGCCCCTTCTGCAAAATTTTTTGTTCCTGTTTGTGCTTGCGCACTTCTTTGTCAATTGTTGGTTTCTTGGGGAGTGGGTCTCCGGACGGTTCCATCCGGTAATAGTTTCCATTTTCCTTCATCAGATTGGCCCCTTCTCCCCAGTCCCACTCCCCGTCTTCATCTTTGTAATCCAAAAAATATTTATCCAGAAGATAGTTGTTCACCTGTTTCATAGTCCCACTAGAGTTAAAAGCTTCCTTGACTTCAAATACTTCCCGGCAGTCTCCAAGTTCAGTCTTCCAACGCAGTAGCTTTTGTTCCTGCAGGACTTTGGATCTTTCCATTTGTGTTGTTTGAGGAGTAATCACTGCCTCTTCTTTCTCCATCTGCCCTTGGACTTGCCTTGTCAAACCAGGCTCCTGAATTGATCGCTGTATAACTTCTTTATCCTTATTCCCTGTTAAATCATATTCACTGGCCACAGCACTCATCAGGTCCAATTTTTCATGCATCAAGTTCATTTTCTCATGCAGCTGCTCCAGCAAAGCATTAGTCATGCCAAGGGCAGACACCAAACCTTCCTGCCAACACATTTCTGTTCAAAGTCAAGGTCAAACGGCTGGTCCCACGATCCAAATCTCACATCTGCAGAGTCTCCAAGTAAGCTGCAACAACAAACTGACGGGCTCCCTCTAGGGGACACAATTTCTATTTGTATCCATTTTTAAAATATATCCAACAAATGAGATTACTTTCGATTTCAATTCCTTTCAATTTCAAATACTTTGTTTCTTTAAAAAGCAGAAATGCAGAAAGTAGCGTTGAAGTTAATTTGTTTCTCTTTTTCTTTCTTTTTTTTACTATCTGTCAAAGTACTCCACTTTCAATCAATGGACGTCTCAAACAGCTTCTGTCCCGACACCCCGTCCCCAGGTTTGGGACGATGGAAACTTAAATTCCTTTATTCTCCTCCTGCAGGATTAAACAGTCAAATCCCCCCCCCCTTTTCTCCTGCTTCCAAGGGGGTTTTATTGGTTATGGATGCAGGAAATTTCCATCTTTAAAGCAGTTTTTCAGGCTATTAGGTTGCAAGGTCTTTGCTTCAATCTATATACAAAAACGGAAGGCAGACTTCCTGTTTACACCTTCCCGCTTCGTGCCTAATTCATAAATTTTGCAGGTTTCTTAATCCAATTCTCCGTTTTTACTCACGGGTGCTTGATTTAGAGTCCAAATGTCATCAGGAAAAAGTCAGCACTCTCCGGCGATGGCTGCGCGGCTTCCCTCCATGGAAATAGCTATCGGTTCACAGCACCGCGCTGCTCACCCCACTTCACTCCGGAGCCCCAAAAAGGGGTTTCCTCGTGAGTAGGGGAGGCGCTCTTGGCGCTCTGCCGAACCCCACGTTCCCAGGCTTCTCCACCTGGGATTTCTAGCGGGCCCCCACCTTCGCCGCGGCGGGAAGACCCAATTTCCACAGAGCCCGTTCCTCCAATCGGAGGAACTCCGCCATTCGTCGTTGGCGCTGACCTGGAAGTAGTAGTTTTCATGTAAAGAAAGATGATTATGAGAACTCAAAAGGAACTTAAGGAAAATATCCAAGGCTCCCAGCTGCTGCTTATATTAGCTAGTTGATAAAATTTTAACGTGACGTTTCAAAAAACACTTCACGGTCTCTAGAAATAAAATGTTGAAGCATGTTATTTGGTTTATCCAGAATTACAGCAAACAGCTTACTGGTTTCAATGAACACAACTTTCCTTTACCCATGGAGTCTTCTCGTGGAAGTAAACAAGCTGCTGGTGCTTTTACTATCCTTATTCATAAATACCACGTACTAGAATGTAAAGGTTTAACTTTAATTAAGATGGATCATGCATTACTGTGCATGAGAGTACCTAGAAAGGTAAAAAGGCCTGACATTAGCACCACTATATCTTTAACTATATGGTTTCATATATGGTGTTATTTCCTCATCAGTCAGACCATTGCATCTGTGGTATGTGAGCTTAGGTGGAATGGCAACGAAGCTTGGGTTGGTATGGTTTTAGCAACCACATGGTAGTTCTTTATGCTTGAATTGTTTTATTATCTCTGGACCGCATCTGTAATCCTTCTAAGCAAAGTTACAATTGTGAGAACCATCTTCTACACCCCTCAAAATGCCAGAACAAAACTGCTAGAATCAATAGTTGGGACAGAAGTTTCTCAATGATTGATCAAGGTAGAAGACAAAACATCAGAGTTCCATAAAAATATTCTAGCCTGTTCCTCTTGTTTTTCTCTTCACTTTTATTGCACTTTCCAATTTCCTTTTTTAGCATAGTGAAACGAGGAGACCCTTTTATTAATATTAAATACTGATTGTAGTGATTTGGTTGTTAATCTGTGCACGGTAATACTGAGTGTACCTTCTTAGAACAGTGCTAGTGGGTCATGGTAGTTCTTCATTGATATCAATTATAGATGCATGTACTTTCATTCTGATCATACCGCTTTGGGGGATTTTCCTGTAGTGCTGAAAACAGTAATTGTTCTCTGTCCCTCTTGCCCACAACATGTGCTCTTTCCATAATGATAGAATTGCCATTACACTACTTACCCCAGCAATTTGGTCAAAGACAGCTCAACCTATTTTGTAGGAAACGTAAGTCTGGCTCTCAAGTTTTCGATGGCACAAGTACACTAATTTGTAGGCAGCATATCTTCACAAAAACAGTTGAGAGCATCAGCATTTGGGAATTCTGTATTTTTGTGTCTCTAGTGGGTGTGTAGCCTGTGGCCCTTGAGCTCTTTGTCGGGGGGGGGCCGCCTTGGGGGGAGAAAAGGATGGTGGGATGAGCTGAAACAGATGGAGCAATGGGAGGAGGAAGAAGAAAATTCTGCAAGCAGTCAGTTCAAACTTTTGGCAAGAGTGACCTATCCCCCACTCCTCAGAAGCCCAAGCTGTCTCCACACTGTCCTGAGTTCAGGTAAGTGTTTTGGGGGGAAATGAGCCCCTGGCAAGAAATTGTTTTTTTTAAGCACTTATTCATACAAGTCAATCTGATAAATCAGGAATGGCAGCTTTTGCAAAAATCAAAACAAAAAAAAACACACCTGCCCAGTAGTAGCTCATAATGATTCTGGTGTAGATCATTAATGGCACAAGAGGAGCTGAAGTGAAAAAAGAACAAGTAGAGCATTATTCAGTGGAAGGCCCAAAAGTCATGGTTATTTATGCAGGGATCCTTTTTCTAGTATTCTAAAAACTGCAAATAAAACCCAACAACAACTATTTGACAAGCAAAACTGCAAAGAAAAATTGGTTGTTCCACCAAGTTTATCTATACAAATTGTATATTGTCGTATAAAATGAAAGTACCTAAGATCATGATCTTGGTCACCCTTAACTTACAATTTCTTTGTAATGGGCTACTGTTTTTAGGAAGTGCATTATACTGCAAACAGCAACCAGTTTGTTACCCTCCTAGAGCAGAGGGTGTCTCTTAATTTTGAGGAGAGTGGGGTGGGGGTGGGATTCCTATTGAAGGGAGCAGGCTGCTTTCCATTAGCAGCCAGCGCAAGCAAAGAAAACTCGTTGGCTTCTATTGCCTTAAGTTTTCAAAAAGAATGACTTGCTGCTGCTTACAGAAACCATCCTGTCATAGATGGGAGTGGCAGTCACAGAACCTAGCTGCTTCAACATAGTTTCTTTGCTTGCTGCAAATGAAGCTGCCTTCTCCTGTAGAGAGTGGTCACACATAAGGTTTGTGCAGCACTCCTGTGGTCAGACAGCTAGGTGCTATGCCTGACCTTGTTGCGAATGGGTTGGTATATGAGATGGGGCTTTTCCTTTCCTTTCCTTCTCCAGGAGCGTGGGGCGTACATGGCAAGTATGCTTGGCAAGTATGCTGCTTATACTGGCTCATTGGTGTAATTAAGTTTTCCTTTAAGCAAATTTTTAAATAAGCAGGAAGGGAATCAGGTGTACATCTTTCCTCATTCTGAGGGTCGTGTTTGAATTGCCCCTATATGCCAAACGGCGTGCATTTTTATATTGCCCTCTGTAGTGTAGAGTGTAGTGTAGAGGCGGTTGGAGGATGGATGGTGGCTAATGGATTGCGGTTGAATCCTGACAAGACAGAATTACTGTTCTTGGGGGACAGGGGGCTGGCTGGTGTGGAGGACTCCCTAGTCCTGAATGGGGTAATTGTGCCCCTGAAGGACCAGGTGTGCAGCCTGGGAGTCATTTTGGACTCACAGCTGTCTATGGAGGCACAGGTCAGTTCTGTATCCAGGGCAGCTGTCTACCAGCTCCACCTGGTACGCAGGCTGAGACCCTACCTGCCTGCATACTGTCTCGCCAGAGTGGTGCATGCTCCAGTTATCTCCCGCTTGGACTACTGCAATTTGCTCTATGTGGGGCTACTTTTGAAGGTGACCTGGAAACTACAACTAATCCAGAATGTGGCAGCTAGACTGGTGACTGGGAGCAGCTGCTGAGACCATATAACACCGGTCCTGAAAGACCTACATTGGCTCCCAGTACGTTCCCGAGCACAGTTCAAAGTGTAAAGCTGTAAACTGCCTCGGCCCAGTATACCTGAAGGAGCGTCTCCACCCGCATCGTTCTGCCCAGACACTGAGGTCCAGCACCAAGAGCCTTCTGGCGGTTCCCTCACTGCGAGAAGCAAAGCTACAGGGAACCAGGCAGAGGGCCTTCTCGGTAGTGGCGCCCGCCCTGTGGAACGCCCTCCCATCAGATGTCAAAGAGATAAACAACCACCTGACATTTAGAAGACATCTGAAGGCAGCCCTGTTTAGGGAAGTTTTTAATGTGTGACCCATTGCAGGTGTTATGGATTGAATAGCTACTGCACCTTTTCACAATATTCTAATTTTATGAGATTGTTAATTTGGGGTTTTCATCAGCTGTACGCCATAATCATCACAATTATAACAAATAAAGCTTAACATATCTCGCTTTGCATGTCATGAGTCTATTCAGTAAGTTGAATTACTGAAATAAATGAACTTTTCCACGATATTCTAATTTTTCGAGTTTCACCTGTATGCCATTTTGCTAGCAACTTAACACAAATGTTTCAGTCATTTGTAAATTCCATGACAGATCTGGATCACTTCCAGAAGCAGAGTCACATCACCAGGAATTGTGGAGAGTATGCTTTAACATAAAGGGGTGTCTAGTATACCTATATAATTTCAAAATCTTTCTCTGCTACTTTAATTTTTCATTTCACTTTTAGTTAGTATACCACCTTTCTATATTAGTTTACAAGCTGAAGAAAACCAAGATCGCACACCTTATAACAATCTGGTCCAATGCAAAAACCTTACAATAAAAACAACTTTAAACTAAACAACATACCAAATAAAGTAATATTCAATAATCCATTAGAATATAATAGTACACAATACAATTATCAGCAAATAACAATTAAACAGAAATTCATTCTTAACAATTTAATAAATAGTTTATAAACTATAATCAATAAAAATAACAGTAAGTCACAGTGCATAAAATAACACAATACAAACTGAGATTCAAAGACACATAACTTATAAAATTATTTTTTTAAAAAAAAGTATCCATGAATTCCCTTTCTCTCTTCCCAGCTGTTTCTACTGTTCCTAACGGCATGGTCTGGGAAAGACTCCTAGGGCTGGAGGGAGGGGCAAGGCAGGTGAAAAAAGCCATTGCCTGATGGCCAGCACAATGTCTCTCCTCAAACATCTCTTATGAAGACTTCTACGGCTGGAGGAAATATGGAAGAAATAAAAAATGCAGGTTGGTCCATTAGATTAACTTGGAGGGTGGGGGTGGGACAACAGTAGTGTAATATTAAGATCACCTTAAAAAATTACAAAGTAGTGAGGAAGCTTTTGAGTTCACCAGAATTTTCTTGAAGCTAAATATGAAGCAATATGAAGCGGGTACGGTCAGGTTGAGAAGATTTTGTCACATGTGGTGACAAATCCCTGTTAGAATTTATAATGGCATAAAAATTGAGTGGAGATATTATACAGACATAGGAGTCTTTTGTCTAAGGCGACAGTGTCCTAGAACTTGAGAAAGAAAACCTACAACCTAATAATGCCTGTGGGAGAAAAAGTAAGCAATACCCAGTTGGTATTGATGCTTTGCCTTGTACACTACCTAATAATAATCTTCAACTTTGTAAATGTTAGAACGACTCTCTTTTTCTTTTTTCTTTGCTCTCTGGCTTAGAAAGGATCAGTGTGTTCTGACAACTGTTAGAAAAACATCTCAATAAGCCATGGTGTTACATTTTTGAAAGAATTGCAGCAATGGCTCATTTCTCCCCATTAGTCTTTGTAGCAACTGAAGACCATCTTTGCACTTACTGCACACCTACCTGACCCCTACTCTAATGCTATTATAAACTGCAAATTGGCTCTTTTATGAGGCCAGGCAATCTCCCCATCACCACTACCACCTGCCTGTTTGTGCTTAATAGCCACTGTGCTTAAGGAAGCGCCATGTTTGTGGTGCTCACCTCCTTCCTTAGGCATCTGGTGGTAGGCCACTGTGCAAACAGGATACTAGACTAGGTGGGCTATTTGCCTGACCCAGCATGGATGTCCTTATGTTACCATCCTGCCTGAAGAGGAGTGAAAGCTTGCTCACTACTCTGACATTTTACTTGCTCCAAATAAAGGAGTTAAGTTTAAAAAACCAACAAATACATGTACATATACTGCTATTCAGCTTTAGGTGGCACTATTGCCTTATATTAAATGAGGCAAGTTGGCGGTGGTTGACTTATTTGGATTGTAAACCTCACCTGGCACATTCCCTTTCATCATGATTACAATGCATACATTTCAAAGTCTAAAGTGAAATGGTGTAAATCTGTGAGTATAGTTAAAAGCATTTTATAGTCACACGGGCACCGAGTTTGTTCACAGATGTGTTTGTTTTATGCTCACCTCTTTCCAGTGAGTTTATGGCCTGTACTTGAATGAGCATTTATTTTCTTTACATGTGTATTCTAATTTGCACAGTTCTGGATGCTCACATATATCAGATCCATGTGATAGAATCCTGCACTAAAAAAGGACATTATAATGAAATGGCGTAGAACTTGGTTCGGATTTATGGCTGTCAGACTCTTTCCTTTTGAGAAGCAGCTGGATCCACTAGCTCATTGCACTGCTAGCCGTACTCTGCAGTCCATAAACTGGCTTAGATTTTGCCCCCAACTGCACAATCACTTGGCGTTAATGATAATTTTGCATGGGGCAATACAGCAGTCAACAGAAACTGCACCTGCCCCCTCCCACCATTAATGCCTGTCTACTAGATCCCACACCCATGGTCACACAGCTATCCTGGTTCAGGGAGAGGCTGTGCAGCAGACAGGGAAATGAAACATAGGTTTTTCTAGATCAGTATAGTCTGCACCACACAACACCTGGTGCTCTTCAGGTTTTGGGCTGCTGTTATGTTGAGTCAGGCCATTGGACCATTTAGGTTTGTTTGTCTGCAGTGGCAGCAGTAGTCCAGAGTTTCAGACTGGAAAGTGCGTTCTGCTACATCCCTCATGGCAAATGAGGACTATGGAGGTTGTGTATTGTCTCCCACCATCTCTTTCTAATATATTTCAACTTGAAAAATCACCTGGTGCATAAGTGTCCCACTAGGGCAGGGGAGGATGTTGTGAGCAGACAAAGGTGAATTTGGCACCTGGCACAGATGATCAGTTCCTGTTCTGAGCAGAAACCGTCCATACATTTATCTCAATGATAAAAGCATAGGAATCAATATTTCAGAGTCTGGGGAAAAGTCAATAAGGGCTGTGCTAATTCATTTTCAACACTTTTGCATTTTTGTTGCATAGTGCTGTTTAAGTCAGTTGTAAAATTATATTAAAACCAATTATTTGTATAACTCTCACTTCTTTATCTGTGGGCACTGCTGTTTCCATCTCCCATCATTGGCAGGAAAGATCACACGGATCAACTACAGACAGAATGCTACAGAGTAGCATTCCACATAACTGGGGACAGTTTTTTTTAAAAAAGGGGTAGAATTGCATCTTAATTTCTGATATAGGTGAACGGAGAATCCTCAAACACTTCAAATCAACTAAAAGTGTGAAGAAAATTAAGTATTGCATTAAAAATTTGTTTGCTTAGTTTCCATAGCAGATTCCACTAGGTGTCAGCCCATGCCTCTTCAAAAGCTGTGTTACGTAGGTGCCCATTTTTATATTTGATTCCAGAAGACTTCATTTTAAGACCAAAGTGTAAAAATGCATTTACTTAAAAGTCCTACTGCGTTCAGTGGGATGTACTACTTAGTAAGAATCCAGTCTATCTTTTAATGTTTATAATCTCTAGTGCCTTGGAGGAGATATAAAATTACTCAGATAGCCACATATATGTATTTAGTGGGAAACGTACTACAGTTCACTGTGCCCTTCCAGCCATCTAATTAATGGCACTTTCACCCTCTGTAAATAACCACTCTCAGTATCCATCTTTGGTACTCACATGCTTTAGGAAGCATCAGCAACTACATGCATGTCAGAGTTCTGACTGGGATCAGAGACAGAAGTTCAGGATATGCAATAGGAATAAGCCTGAAGACTTAGGGATCATTCAAATTTTATTGGATTTTACTGGCGGTTGCACAGTTATTAACTCATTTTTACTGATGACTTTTTGGGGGTACATTTCTAGCTTTGAGGATGATTTGATTAAAATGATACCTGTATTGCTAAATGCATTGTTTAGATTTATAGTTCTTATCTCTCGGCAAGACAGACCAATGGTTTGATTTAGTGAAGGTAGCTTAGTATTTTAGGGAGGAGCCATAAGCTTAATGGCAGAGCTCATCTTCTACATTATAATTCCTGAAAATTTTAACAGCCCAATTTAAACAGTCTGCACAGGATCCCTGATGAACCTCTAGGGAGCTACTGATATTTGGAGTGGAAAGGACTGCACTAGATGGCTCAGTGGTCTTCCTTTGCATAAGCCATCTCCATGTGTTTCTATAAACTAAAGTGGAAACCAACACCTAACCTATTTTAATTTTTTTAAAAGTGCACTGCAGTGTGAGATAATTGCAATCCATTACTCAGAATATGCAACCAACATCTTTTAAAGCCCTGATCTTTCCATCAGTGTGTTTCATTCATGTGAGCAAGGGAAATGGGGCAGGATAGGAAGCTGAGGAAAAACCAGAGAAAACAATAGCAGTGAGTCATATTTCAAGCTTATTTTGTAGATTCCCATTATAGCAGACCTTTTAATGTAAAACAAAATCTGCCAGAATATTGAAGGGAAGCCAGAATTATTTTTAATTAGGTCTGTATCGCCCAGAACAAATTCTTCCTTTAGAAACGGGCAAACCAGAGTTCCTGCCTTTATGCTGTACACTTGAGTTATTATAGTGATAAAACTTATTTCCCTGTACACTGGAGTCATTGAATGGCTCCTTTTTTCCTGAAGAGTCGTGATGTACTTCTTGCAGCCTTGCCATATAGTTTCCTAGGATCCTCTGTTCTCTCCAACTTCAGCGGAAGCTTAGATTTGTCAAGAGGCTCTTAGTCCCACACAGTACAGTGTCCTCCGAGGACTAGTTTTTTCCAGGACCTAACCATTATAATGCAGAGGTCTTCAACTGAGAGCCACTACATCCACACCATGCATTTAAGCTTTTCCCATAGTATCCAGGGGACTGTAGCTTGTTAAGTGCATTGAAAGTTGTTAGGAGACCCTTAGTAAACCACAGTTTTCAGGATTCTTTGGGGGAAGCCATGACTTACAAAGTGGTATGAATGTTTTAAATGTATGGTGTGGTTTCTGATGCTGGATATCTACCAAGGTTTCTACTACAGTACATACCACTGTTGGAAATCACAGCCAGTGATGCTTGAGGAATTCAGTCTTTGCACATTTCTAGTTTGAATTGACTTGATCTGCACCTACCAGATGAATGAAAGGATAAAACATGCATATCTTGAAAGTGAGCAGGTTTTAAATTATGTATTTTAATGCAAATTTATATGATTTTTTAAAAATCACATTTAATATGAAAGCCCAATGGATCAGCCCGATGGATCATGGGTGAATGTATGCAAAAGTGGCTTAGACTGTAAACACATCCCTATCACTTCCATAGGGAAGAACATTAATGAGTTTAATGTACCCTCCGAACTGTAGAATCACCAGGTCAAATCTGTTTCAGTTAGGCACCCTGTCCCAAATTTTATAAAACTGCTTGTCCAGCGCTCAGATTGGCTTTGGCTTTAAATTTTCTGTATTTATTCTTGATAAAACAACAGTATGCCATAACTACGGCATGTTGCACTGGCAGAATGTATTCTCTAGCTGGTTTGTCTACAACCAGACAAACACAGATTCTTGTTTGCTAAAAAGTTTTCTTCAGAATATAAAATAATTTTGAAGCTGAGTCTTTATTTTTACCATTAGAATGAAAATGATGAGGAAACTAATTTGGCTCTGTACTGAAAAAGGAAAACGTATGTTCTGAAGAATTCATGTCTAATAAAAGTAATCTTATTTCACTATGCCTTCTCCCTTCATGTGGCTGTTGTTAAGATGGCTTTACAAAAGGCTTTTATCCTCCCTCAGTTTAAATTGCTGTGGATAAAGGAGGGTCCCTGTTGCTCAGTTATGTCCGCTATCGATCAACCTGGTTTCTTCAGCAATGGGGACACTCCCCTCTTGCGCAAACATTTGCGTGCCGCTTTGAAGCTCTCCCAATAGTTGCTAAAAGGGAGTGCTTCTCAGAGTTGTGAATTTTAGCAAAATACTTCCTCTTTCAGATATGGCAAGTGCATTGCTTTTTTGTGGAAAATGCAATAGATTGCAATATTAGATGTATAAATATTGCAGTGAAATGCTACTCAGAATCTTTTTGGACTTCTTTGGCCTTTGTAGCGATACATTTGATTGATTGCTTAAATTTAAAACTGTGTAAAGTTCATTTTGGAATATATAGCATATTTGTGCACAGAAACAATTTGGTGGTATACTGTATAGTCATGGCTAATATCAAAACATGATGATGTATCATTATAAACAACTTTCCCCCATTTTTTTGTCTTTTATTGGAATGTAACATGAAAATGTGCTCTATTGGCTTTGTATTCCTAGCTATAGCAGATGCCCTATTAACCACCATAATCTACATATATTGTTCTGTTTTTTTAAATCTAGTAATGATACACAAATGCTATGGATTAATGGAACTATGTGAAGTGGGTTCAGTGATTCCCTAAGGGTAATACCTCCATAAATGATGCTTTAGCCTGATAGAGTAATGGCTGCTTGTTCTCTCAAACCACAGTTGGATTCTTGAAATATTTGTTCAGTTTAGGGATCCTAGTAACTTTGAGTTATGAGTTCCTGGGTCTCCAAAGGTTTAGTTTTCATCATCATAATTCATGTGATGGTTTTCACACGGAAAAGAATTAAGCATAAATTCTTATATGGTTATGAGTGTTTGCTTGCATGTGCATATATCATAAATCTTTTCATGTCATCACTTACAAGGTGAAGGACTTTGGCAGCACTTCGACCACAGAAAGCCTCCATTCAAAATGGTTCCTTGTCCTTTCCAATATTTGCACAGCATTGTGTAACCAGTCGTTTCCCACATTTTTCATACTCAAGGACTTTGCTTCTTCTACGTATACCTACACTGAGAATGCTCCAAAGGTACTGCATAAAGAACCAAGCCTTCAAAAAAAAACCAACCATGCTCCTGTGTACTGCCAAGCGAGACCTGCCTGCTTGCCCCTCTTTACCCAGGGACAATACATTGTTATGACATGGGGTGTGTGGCTTGAGTATCAATGGTTACAAGGGAGCAGGTTGTATGGCAGCCACTTCAGGTCAGGGCCAACATCCCTGGCTTTTTAGGCCAAAGGAAAGTGTGGGCATAGGAAGGCTAAATTGTATGTGAGCATGATGTACGAGATTATAGAACATGCATGCTGCTTACATGACACAGAAGGATTTTACATTTTCATGCTTTACAGTGCATGAGTGAATTGCAAGTGGCTCAACTGAAGGTTCCTTGATATATGTGTGTGAGTGTATGTTTATAATGGGTGAAATCTGGATACCAGCATCTGGTTTTAACTGGTCTAGTAATCTCATTGGTATTAGTGTATATGATTTAGTAACATAAATCCCCCCCCACCAATGCCTGAGATGCTGATAACTGCCAACATGCAATAAATATGATAATGTTCAGAAGTCTTTAGGGACATAAATGTCAAAGATATTTGGAGGCGGGAAGACTATGTGAGACTTTGTGTCCATGTGGCTTCCCCCCTCCTTTTCTTTTGAATAAGTCTTCTGACTATAAATGGAACAAAAATGTTTAGTCTCTTAATCTAGAGATTTGTCTCCTTGTGAAAATGTCAGCAATGCCAGAACATCTGATAATACTTACTTAAAATCTGATTTAGAATTATAGTTATTAATACATTTAAGTAAACGTTGGAAAATATTCAGAGTTCGGAGGGGCTTTTTATATAGGGTATAAGATCATCTGTGTAAAATAAGTATATATAGATCTGTCTCACTACATATTCATACTGTGGTGTCAAAGCTGAAGCCAGTAACTGAAAGAAGTCGGAATAATAATAATAAAAAGGCAAAATTCTAGTAACTGATAATGTAATACACTGTAATGGGTGATTTCTGAAACTATATTATTTAGTTGATGGAAGCATGTGAAAAACCTCTTAGAAATTTGTACAAAAAGTGTCTAATTATCAGATCATGTACTGTTCAAAGCAGTCTGCGAACTCATGCAGACTTGAGGGTTCTTAAGACCGAAGTCACTTAGTTCCTCAGTACTTGCCAGCAGAGACCACTACATCTCTTCATGTATACTCCTAAAACAAATGTTCTGTTATTCATCTGTAATCTTTAACCTGGTCAGTCTCTAGACAATGTGACCTAAGGACTGGCTTCCCTGCTCTTTTAGTAGAATGTGTTGATTTGTATTTTCGTGTTCCAAATTTAAGTAGTTGAACTAGGCATTAAGATTAGCTTTGTCACTTTGGGGCATCTTAATCACCCACATGATGTGTCACGACTAAACTAGCCCATCTACTTTACATGTTCCTTTTTCCAAAGTGTAGGAAACTAGACTTGCATGAAATACCACAAGTACTGAACGCACTCATAGGAACTTACCTATGTCCAGAGATTTTGCTTTGGAGGATGATAGATGCTTGTGATTGTGCCTTTTCACCGTGAGCACTGAGATAATGCAATTTCCTCTCAGAGAAGGGAGGGTTTCTTTTTTGGCATTTTGACATTGCAGGTAGTTCTTTTTCTGGAGGGTCTTTGAGAACCTCTAGTAATGTCTCTCTGCTTCTCTTTTGCTTTCCCCACCAGATTATTTAACTAATTATTCTCATGGTTATTGTGGGGTGGTGGTGGTGTTCTTTTTATGTGTACTATGGAGCTTTAAAATCGTTTCCAAGCTGCCTCATAGAGTCAACGATATAGATCATTTCAGAGCAAAAGGTGGGATGTGTATTTTGTGCTATACAAATAAACAAATATATACATATTCTTACCTTTGCATGCTGTGGAAACCTGATTTAAATATTAAATATAAATATTAAGTGGACCCCCATACTCTGTGATTTGCTCTTGTTGCAACACCACAAGTAGTAACTTGCACTGCTGCAAGTAACTGAATGCCTTGGGAGTGTGTCCCAGGAAAAATGGATCCCTTCCTTTATGAAATCTAATTGCTGGTATATGCTTGTGCAGGACTGCTGTACCATAGAACTGAAGGGAAAGTAACCCCTTCCTGCACAGTGTGAGGGAGGCATAAAAGCAGATGAACTTATGCTTGGTGCTAGTACCAGAGCAGGGTATAACTTGTGGTGGTAGGGCCATTTCTCAAGAAGCAGGTTCCTAAAATAAGATAGGTAGTCAAACTAATAATTGAAGGCTGCAACCCTATACCTGCTTTCCCACGGTGTTACGGTATGAATGTTTGGAGCCACTCCTGTGCTTGGTATCAGCAGCCTCTTACACTTGGGGAAAGCTCCATTTTTCTTCCCTGATGCCCCAGCCTGCTTGGTCCCTCCCCAGGATCGCCAGCCAGCAACTCTTTGAGCTCCTTGCACCCCTCATCCTGATCTGACCAGCCCCTCCAGGTCATCTCCTCAGGGCTCATGACAGAGCGCTTCACAACCTTTGCAATCCTACACCTAGTTAGGCTCGGGTATAAGAAGAACACCTCCTCTAGCGTAAATTTAAATTGTTTTATTAAGGGGATTTTTAGATACCTAAGGGGAAATGGAAACCTATATTGGGCATCAAAGTGCTAGGCGGCAATTTCCACAGACTTAAGAGCCACAGCTACTATCTCAAGCTTAATTTTCTACCCCCACCAATTTACTTCCACTCCTCCTCACTTCAACCAATTCCCAACTATCTCTCTCTCTCTTTTTGATGATTGACCCCCAACTGAATGTTGCCCCTCCAACTGACTGGAGCCTCCAGCTAAACAGACTGAAATCTGCCAGATCCAAGCTACTAAAGCTTAAAGCAACCCCACTCTGCCACAAGTGGTCACTTAGCAACCACTTCTAAAACAGGCTTGTAACATCCGGCCAATATAAGGCCTCCTGACACTCAGGGAGGTCACAGAATATATCTTCCTTCACAGCAATGAACCTAAGCAGACACCTATACAACTTTCTCCACAACCTGCATTAACTTTTTGCCTAGAATGATGTTGTTAATGGCAAAGAATCTCTGTCAACACTCTTCTTGTAGGGAAGCCAAGGCATCTCTCTCCCCTGACTAGAAATTGAGATTCCACTTTGGAGCATGCTCAGTTGGACACTTTGGAGAGAAATTTCCATGCTATTTTCTCTCAGAGAAAATGGTCACTGAAGAGAGTTGAAGGTCCATGCTTATGTCAGAGATTTAGAAAACCGGACTCCATCCATTTACAGGTATGTTTTAGGGTTAGTGTCCTACCTTAGGAAACCTGTCAGGAACTGTTTTTGTTTTAAGGAGAAGTTACAATTTCTACCTTCATGGGCTTCAGGCCTGTTTCTGTCAGCAAGTGCCTTTGGATGATTGATTATTTAATTTCTAAAACACTTAGTATATTTACAATATCTCAAAGCAGTGTACAAAAAAACTGAGCCAACAACAAACAACTTAAAATATAGCAAAAATACAGTTACATATAAAAATAGTACAAAAATAGTTACATATAAAAATGTTACATAAATACAAAGTTACTAACACCCCCCCCCAACATCAATTCATTTTCCTTCTGACACACCCTCCCATCTCAGTCTCTTGATTCTCATTCAGGGTCCAACAAACTCTCAGCTCATCCCCAAAAGTCTCACAACAAGAAGAGTTCCTGGAAACAGCAGACATCACCCTAGTCTCTCATTCTAGACTTGCTTTTTATGAGCAGGCCCAAGGTGGAGGGTACTTCCTTAGGCTGCCCACAGCTGTGTCTCATTCAGCTACACTCTCCTCACCCAGTTCCATGCAAAGTAGGCTTGTTGAGTTTCCCAAGATGGGAAGGGGGTTCCCTTACACTCACACCTCTTTCTTTCTTCCTTTTTGAAGAAATAATTTTTATTGAAGATTTTCCTCGTTTACAAAAGCACATGCATTCAGGTTGCATTTTCTACAGATCAGTTACATTTGTCATGAGACATTGGTGTTATATGCAATATAGGGTAGATGGAGTGGAAAAGTTTGTGTTCTTTTACTTAGCGTATGTGTGGGGGTTTTGTGTCAGCGTCCCTTGGGTGGGTTCTCTCTCTATTTGCTTGTTGTGTTTCCTTGGTGGTGAGAGAGGCTGGGGTGGCCTAGGGTGTGGTTGATTATCTTGGTTGGCTGCAGTGGGATTTGTTTGTTTGTGCGTGCGTGAGGGGAGGGAGTTGTTGGGTTAAGTTCACCGCATTGAATCATATGCTGTCGGTGGGTTTGTGTTGTTGGGCTGTGTATATGATAAATGGAAGCCATACTGGAGTAAAGGCGTCCTCTTCTATTTGTCCCCATGTCATGTTTCAGTCTATTGGTTAGCTTTTCTAGTAAGGCTGTTTCCGATACAGTGGTACCTCAGGTTACATATGCTTCAGGTTACAGACTCCGCTAACCCAGAAATTTTACCTTGGGTTAAGAACTTTGCTTCAGGATGAGAACAGAAATCGTGCAGCAGTGGCACAGCAGCAGCGGGAGGCCCCATTAGCTAAAGTGGTGCTTCAGGTTAAGAACAGTTTCAGGTTAAGAACAGACCTCCAGAATGAATTAAGTTCTTAACCCGAGGTACCACTGTACTACTTGAAACCAGTGTTCCATGTTTATTCCTGACAGGTCCCTCCAGTGCCTGGCTATGATGTTTCTGGCTGCTGAGAGTAGGTGGGTTATGAGCTCTTTATAGTGTGAGTGGGCACTGTGATCAGTAGAGCCAGTTCTGGGGTGACTTCTAGTACCTGTTTAGTTATTTTGCTTATTTCTTGTATGACTACTGACCAGACAGCTGGGTTTTGGGGCATTCCCTTTTCTCTGGCTTTTGATAAGTTCTGCTAACAGTTCTATTTGCTGCTGCTTTCAGTGCTTATGGCAGGGTTGTTAATTGTTGCTTGATGTTGTTTCTGCTATCTTTAAAATATGTTATAAAGGTGTTCTAAATAATAATAGTGGCAAAGTCGGATATAAATATTTTGTAAAAAATCAAAATGGGGTGGTATCAAGGATTTCTACATGATGCAAGCTTTGAGCATACTTACTAAAACATATGTTTGACTTTTTACACTTTCACTGATTGTAAAGATGGAAACATTAGCATCTGCTTTGTTTCTGAGATGACCTTAGTCTTTTAGTGCAGAGGTGTGGGAACCTGTTTAAATATCACCAGGAAACATTTAGAAGACTATTGTGTGCACAAAGTTTTCCTGACACAGCATGGGGCTTTCAGATGAGAGCTCCACAAACAAGAAGTAACTATCGGTCAGTTTGGGTTTTGTTGATAAAAGAAAATGTGCGTGTCCCACAGCCAATATTTAGAAGTCAAAGACAGCATAAAGGGATAGGATGTTCTGTTCATAGGATAATTTTGGATCCTTTTAACAGTTCTTACAATGTTTTTATTCTTTTGGGTTGGGGAAAGTTTTTGTTGTTGTAATTTTGATTGTTAATGCTACAAATAGTTTTCGCAATGCCAGAACCTTTGGCCCAACATGGGGCTCAAACCCACGACCCTGAGGTTAAGAGTCTCATGCTCTACCAACGGAACTATTGATGCATGGGTACTTTTCAAGTTTGGAAGCTGCATTTTCTTCTGCTAGGCCTATTACTCTGCAGATAATTATTTCTGTATCCAAAAACATCCAGTTCATTCTAACAAAAAGTGATGCATGCTTGGTCTCCTCTTAGATTGAAAGAAAGATATTTGACATTGTGGAAGTCGGTTTAAAGGAAAAATTGTGACTGTATTCAGCGCCGGAAGAAGTAGCTTGGGCACCTGGGGCGACGTGCCCAGCGGTGGGGCGAGCTGCCCATAACGGCAGGGCACACCACGGGGCCTCTGGAGTCTGCCTGCCTCCTTCCACTCAGCTGCCCTACAGCTGGGGGAGAGGCAGTAGGTGGACCCTTTGGGCAGTACGGAGCCTGTGTGTGTCCAAGCCACCATGTCCCTCCCAGGAGAGATGCATGGCTCGGGCGAGCTGCAAGCCCCGCGGTGATTGCCGCCCGGCATTTTGTCACCCCCCTCAATGGTGACACCCGGGGCGACCCGCCCCTACCGCACCCCCTTCTTCTGCCCCTGACTATATTCTACAGGGGAAATGGGTTTGTTCTATTTTTAAATTATTGGAATTGTTATTTTTTTTAAAAAAAATCACTTGGAAATATGTATTTTGATCATTTATATTGAAATATTGTGCAGTATAACACACACACACACACACACACACACACACACGAACATGGATACAAAGGGTTGAGGCACTTACAAGTTTTCTCATTCCCCCAAATTGTGGATATTGTAGGTGATGGCACCTGCCTTAACACCATGTAAATGGTATGTTTTGCAGTCTTATGTAGGCTTCTATACCCATGCTTTTCTTTACTTGCCTTCTATTGTAGGTTGGGCTCAACCACAGCACGGAAGCTGGAGTCTTTAGTATGTCAAAATTTAATGAGATATATGTGTTTACATTCTAAACCCATAATTATGACTGCCAGCCACTTGCATAGCCTTTCTTAAGCTGCAGAGTGCATTCTTGTACATATTTTAACCAAGAGTAAAACAAGCAATTTATCCCAAGCATTGTCAGAGCGTTAGACAATTCTAACTAATTTTAAATGAAGCCAATTTTTGCAAAGGCGAGTCCTTTACATTTTATTCAGAAATGGTGGACTTCTCAAAAGTGTTGTGTGTGCCATTTTATGATGAAAGACGCTTGCCTGTTGGTCTCCAGCCTTGTATTCCTTCTCTACTCTCCCTAAATTGTACATAGTTAGAACTATTTATTTATTCCATACCCTCCAACATTTCTCTGATGGAAATAGGGACATCCCATTCCATAATGATAATTTTACTATTTATACCCCACACATCTTACTTGGTTGCCCCAGCCACTCTGGGCAGCTTCTAACATATATAAAAACGTAATAAAACATTAAACATTTTAAAAGAACTTCCCTATACATGATTGCCTTCAGACAGCTGGGGGTGGGGCAGATAACTCCATACCCTCCAACATTTCTCCAATGAAAATAGGGACATTCTAAGGAAAAGTGGGACATTCCAGGATCAAATCAGAAACCAGGACAGCTTCTCTAAATCAGGGATGTCCCTGGAAAATTGGGACACTTGGAGGGTCTGTTATTCCATTATCTCTCAATGAAACCATATAGGAAAAGCAGTGTGCTTTAGTTTTCCTCCAGCACTGGAAGAGAAATGAGGATGAAAGACCAGGGAAGTATGAGTGTATGGAAGTTAAGTTCTAGGCAAGCAAATATAGGAGACTGAAATGTGTTTAGTGTTGACATGGTGGAGAAGTTAAAGCAAGTGCCTTAACTTACAATTTCCATGCTTTTTTGGTACATGAGTAGGTTTGTAATTGCCTTAAGTGTTCTCTTAAACCAGAGGATTTTTTTAAAAAAACCCTAGAATAGGATTATAATGACTGACAACTATTAATCTTCATAATGTTGTTCCAAAGCATTTTTTTAGCGTAAACTCAAAAGCACAATTATTCTTGCTTTGTTATTATGCAGTGTTGAACCAACACTAGGATATTATTTGCACACACTTATAAAGTTGATTATTAATATTGATCTCTTGCTTTTAAAAATGTCTGCACTTAATCTGCTCATAACGCATATGGACAAGCTAAAGCTGGCTTATTTAGGGAGCAGTAGAGTAGCCTTCAGATTAGCATATTTTTTTTGTTTTGTTTCCTAGGGACCAAGTGCTAAGTCTATTAGACATTTCCTGCTATTCTTTTGAATTGTAAATACTATTCTTGTGCCTTGAAAAGGCTAGTGTGGGGGGAAATCCATGAAATGTCCAATCTATTATGGACAGAGATTTGAGAAGCAAGAAATGATTTTTAAAAATTCAGATAAATTAAGTTCAGTACATTTAAATTGCAGTTCCGAACTCTGGGGTTTATGTATTTGGGATTCCCCAAGCATTGCTTTTGACCTTTTGCCACAGTTGTTTTAAATAAAAAAGAACGTACTGATAATTTCATAAATATATGTATGTTCCTATCTGGAGAATTGTATTTGTACCAGTTCATACTCTGGAATAACAATGATAAGCATTTGGCCTTGTGGGTATGTTCTGCTTTAAAATGTTCCTCCAGTAGGCAAGTGCAGATGTTTTCATTCTAAGGTTCAACTGTTTGTTTAGCTCATGGAAAAAAGTATGTTCTTAAAATGCAGAGAGACTGAAACACAGTGTACACTGTGAGACTTCTGATGTTTACGGCAGGAAGCAGCTGATTGAAAAAGACAAGAAATCACACAACCTAATGAATGTTAGCTTTGCGTAAGGTACTGAAAATGAAAGAAGACCACCCATGCAGAAGACAAGTGTGGTTAACTTTTCCTTCTGTTTCTGCACTAATTTGAATGGCAGTATCTCTCCAGAACTCAGTCACTGCTGTTTATACCTATATTTAAATGTTTTAAATGCCTGACGCACTTTTTATGACCTTAGTTTTTAGGATGCTTCCAGTTGGAGCTTAATATTGCGAATGGGTCATTTGGATATTGGATGTTGGAAACAGTAAAAAATAAAATAAAAATACCAGATTTTCCTCAGAAAGGGTAAATCTGAATTAAATGGTGGTGGTGGGGATTTGGGCTTGCATTTTGATACCAACTATGTCATGTGAAAAATGTGAATGTATATGGAGCATAGATCGAGCAAGAAATCCTGCCTAGGTATTGAGGGTGGGGAACAATGATGACCTGGTCCGATTCATTTCTACTGAGGCTAGGGATTACTTTTTTAGATTACAGTGGTACCTCTGATTGTGAACAGGATCTGTTCCGGAGCCCCGTTCGCAACCTGAAAGGAATGCAACCCATGTCTGTGCACGCACAGGTTGCGATTCGCTGCTTCTGCGCATGTGCATGATGTCATTTTGCGCGTCTGCGTGAGTGGCAAAACCCGGAAGTAACCCTTTCCGGTACTTCCAGGTCACCGTGGGACACAACCTGAAAAGACGTAACCTGAACTGAATGTAACAAGAGGTATGACTGTAAGTATGTTCTTACTATAGTGGACCACTGAGGCTATTCTTATCATCTCCATATCAGCAAGGGCTGCAACAATTTTCAGATATGGGTGAGCTAATGATGATTTGAAAACTTTTCATTTGGCTTATAGCATGTTGTTTTGAAGAGAGGGAGCCCTCCCTTTGAATTTGAAGGCAACTCTCTAAACTGAGAGAGGAGGGGAGGATATTGCTCTTTCATAGAGGAAAAGGTGATCAAATGGGGGACAGCTGCCAGTGGGCGTGGGGACGCCAGGCAGGGTTGTTGTTTTTATTTCCTGAAATTTTTGGTGCTCTGCAGAAATGCAGGAATCGTTAAAGGGCTGGGGCTGTGCCAAGCGATCTAGGTAAGACAGGTACAGGAGCCCTCAGAGAACAAAACATTGGCAACGCAAATAGACAGAAGGGAGTCAACCCTTATTCAACTTTCACATATCCAGCTGGCCCTGTCTACCTACCCCAACTTCCCCTGAACCTTCTATTGGGGTTTCTCCCTTTTCCCACTCTTCCACCCACCTATTTCCCCTCAGCCACCCTGTCCATTTGTGACATCACAGGAAGTTTGTAGCCAGCGGCAACTGCTAGGAATGCATCTGCACAGCCTCCCATCCTGGTACTGGAAAGGGGAATGTTATGAACATTACTTAGACATATTTAGAAATACATTGATTTAGAAGTAGAAGATGGCTTGCTTAAGCTCTGCTGTCCTCTTCACTGCTGCTTTCGGGGAAAGCCTTATTGGCTTCTGACATCCATGAAAAGCAAACACAGATACAGTGAGGGGAATGACCATCATTCAACAGTATCATCCAGCCACCTCCATTGACCAGCCTGACCGCTGGCTTCCACCGATGAATATCCAGTGGTTCATTCACCCAGAGCCTGAAGGGCAGCTTACACCGCTATCTGAACATGCAATTTCCAGGCATACCGTGTCTGGTGGGTGACCTATGTCTATTCTCCATTCATACTTATCATAGCATCAATCCACAAATCATCATCATCATCATTTTTTAATTTGTATACCGTCTTTCTATCTTACAATACTAAAGGCTGTTTACAAGCTAAAGAAACAAAAAATGTACTTCTTATAACAATCTAATGCAATACAAAAATGTGATAATAAATTTTTTAAATAGGCAACCTACATCAAAAAAGTAACATTCAACAATAATTAGAGTAGTATTAAATAATAACAACATATAAAAGTTAAATAGAAATTCACTCAACAGTTACAATAAATAATTTCTAAACTATAATCAATAAAACAATGGCAAGCCACAGTACATAAAATACAAATTGAGAAGCAGAGACTAGAGAGTGGGGCAAGGCAGGTGGACGGAGGCCTTGCCTGACGAAGTCTCTCCCTTCACAGTTCTTCCTCTAGGACCTGCTCCCTTATGAGGACTCCGAGGGTTGGAGGGTGGGGCAAGGCAGGTGGAAAGAGGCCACACACTTCTGAAAGTGAATTTCAATCAGCTTACATGCACAAACTTCAGCCTCCTTCAGACCTGCCAGGTCCACCACTAGCTTCCAACCATGGATATCTGCTGCTTTCAAGCCATGGTCCTACTCAGCAGGTACACTTGCCTTCTCGTTGCTCCACATCATCTCATTGACAGATGATGGCCTCCTTCCATTTTCCACTTCGCCTCCATGTGGAAGGAGACCACCAAGTACTGAATAACACAGCTGTTGTCCACTGTTTCCTCTTCAAGCTTTTGTCTTGGCTTTCCCCTTGGGCTGCTTTTGTATATCCACTGAGCTGCCATGTGCTTATGTGACATCACAGGACATCCACAGCCAATAACAGCAGCTGGAGAGGCATCATCATCACTTCCTCAGGCCTTACAATGGTGGGTGGAGCTCAGCAGCCATTTCCCCTTTGCTTGTTTATTATGTACAGCTCACGCCTTATCTGTAATGACACCAGAGAAAGGGGTTATTTTTCATCCTGATGTCTGCATTCCCTTGGGTCAGATTTTCCAACTCCTAAGGGCCAAGGTCTCTTCACATCCCCTCAAAAATATTGATTAGTTGATTAGCTGCATCAGGTGTGCTTGAGACAACACCTGTTTTGTGCTGTTGTGAGGGATTCTATTCAGGGGGTTGAATAATATGCCGGAGAAGCCAGTATAAACTGCAATTTCTGCTGATTTGGGGGGAACCACTTGAAGCATCTGCTGTGTTGAGCTATTTCAGTTGCTTTTGTTTGATTTGCTCATTGCCAACAGATAAAAGTCTGTAAATTTTGATAATAAACCTGATTTGCAATGGGGGAAAAATGGGGGACAGCTCTTCTATTTGAGCCCCATTTCCTTGGTTACTAGAGGAGCCAGTATGTTGAAGTGGATGAAATATTGGGAAGGCCTTGGTTCAAATCCCTACTTGGGCAACCACTGTTTCCCAGGCTAATTTACCAGGTGAGTTTCATGAGAATAAAATGGGACAGCGACAAATATATAATCCTGAACTCCTTAAAGGAAGGATAGGATGAAAATGCAGAAATTTTTCATTGCTGTTTTTAAAATAGGATTTTGCAAATCTGAATCATGTAACCAGGCTGCTTAAAGTGTTTGTGAGGTTGAGTTTGTATGACAAGCTACACCTGCTGACATTCTCTTTTTGTGCAACTATTACGTTATTGACCATTTTGGCCAAGAACCTTGAAGGCTCCAGTTTTTATATTCTGGTCAGGCAAGCATTAAACCATTAAACAAGTCTTACTCTTTTCAGGCCTTATGCCTGCAATTCACCACAGTCAAGGCAGATTCTGTGCGAAGGGTATGAAATGTAGCCTTAGGAGTTTTTAATTTGGTTCAGAGTCCTACAGTATTAATGTTCAGTGGACAAATTTAAGCTGTCTCTCTAGTGCCTTGCTCTCTTACTATTAAATGAGCAAATAAAGAAATTTATTAGAAACTAGTTCTGAAATGTATAATCCCATAAAAGGTAAAGGTAAAGGTACCCCTGACCATTAGGTCCAGTCGCGGATGACTCTGGGGTTGCAGCTCTCATCTCGCTCTATAGGCCTAGGGTGCCAGCGTTTGTCCGCAGACAGCTTCCGGGTCATGTGGCCAGCATGACTAAGCTGCTTCTGGCAAACCAGAGCAGCGCACGGAAATGCCATTTTACCTTCCCGCCGGAGCGGTACCTATTTATCTACTTGCACTTCGACGTGCTTTCAAACTGCTAGGTGGGCAGGAGCTGGGACCGAACAACGGGAGCTCACCCAGTCGCGGGGATTCGAACTGCCGACCTTCTGATCGGCAAGCCCTAGGCTCTGTGGTTTAGACCACAGCACCACCCGTGTCCCTGTATAATCCCATACAGTACAGTAAATCCCCAAAAGGCATTGCCCACCATCTTTTCAGCACTATATGACAGTGCTTGAGGTTCAGACATATAAAGACTGAAGACAGTCAAGTCAACAGCATCCTGTATTCGTAGACCCCCCTCCCACCCTGAATGTCTGTGGACACACACGGGCCAGTTTCTATCAGTTTTCATTCCCCTCCATCCTCTTCATTTTTCAACACTCTTACAAACAAGTACTAGAAATATGGCCAAGCACATGGAGGTTTACTAATCAGCAAGTAGGTGGCAATAGTGCAAAGACTATTTTACAATGTGCAAGGTGTATTTCCAATGTAATTTTTTCTCTTCTTTGTGATGCTGTTTAAAATCAAGCCTCCTCCAACTAGTCCCTCATTGGTGCAACTTCCTCATATATCAGTGTTCTGTATCTGAGAAACAAGTGCCAACATGAGATAAGACACCTAAATGGAAACACATTTAAATCAAGATTTTGACAAGATTTTAACATTTGTTGCACCTCCAGCTATAGGAAGGCTTACATGCTTCCTTAGGCCCCCAAAGTCTGCAGGTACAGCTGTGTTTTCCTTTCTCCAAAAACCCAGTTCTTCTCTTCTTTGACTCACAATGGGTGTGCTTTGTTCTTTAAGATAAATGTTGCCTAGTTTACAGAATAAAACTTTTTTTTGGAGACTAGCTGTGAGGCCTGACATTATACTGCCAAGAACCCCATCTTCAAAAGCTCTCATCCTGCTAGCTATGGTGAAGTGATGCATCTCCTTATAGTTCTCTGCTGGAGAGGAGGCTAGAAAAGGGTTATAATCTGAATGGACAGATGACGGTCTTGCACCTGATGGAATCACTGGGTATATTGTTATTAGTTTTTTGCTAGAATCAGGAAGCAGTCCAACATATGCTCTTCAATCTCTTTCATGCCAAGTAAGGTGGACTTTAAGTAATGACCCCTATCCCGCACACTCTTGAAGTCTCCCTCTCTCTGGGTCAGTGATTTACGAGCATTGCACTTTGCAAAAAGGAACTTTTTAAGGCTAAACAATGTTTCAAGGCGACTTAGAATAAAGCATAGAAATACAATAGAAATAAATAAGTTACTATGACCAGCAACTAGTTTCCCAGATTCAGATTCTAGTATGACAGCAGCAGCTGTTACTGGACTGGGAGAACTTGACAGCAGTAGTCCAAGCATAGGTGATGTCAGGGCAGGACTACTGCAGTGCTTTCTATGTGGGGCTTAGCTTGCATTTGGTCCAGAAACTACCATTGGTGAAGAATGCTACAGCACCATTACTAACTGGAGTGAGACCCTGGCAGTGTTATTACACCTCTGCTCAGACATCTCCATGGGCTGCTGATTTGTTACTGGGCCAAATTCAATGTGTTACTATTAGTATATAAAACCTTTCACTGCTTGAAGCCCGTCTGCTGCCTTACCCTCATTTGTCCATTCAACCACTTTAGTCTGTGGAACTGGCACAAGTGCCATGCAACAACTTTTCTGCACTTGAAAGGGATGTATATTTTTAACTACTGATTTTATTAACATTAGGAATTCTTTATATATCAATTTGTTTTTTTAAAAAATTCTGACTATTATAGTAATTTTAAGTTTTATGTAAACCATGGAGAGGTTTCAACAATGAAGCAAGTATACAAACTTATTAAATAAAAAAATAAAGAAGAAGAAGCCATGATTGTCTGAAAGATTGATTTTATGCATGGGTTAAACCAGGCTTCCTCAACCTCGGCCCTCCAGATGTTTTTGGCCTACAACTCCCATGATCCCTAGCTAGCAGGACCAGTGGTCAGGGATGATGGGAATTGTAGTCTCAAAACATCTGGAGGGCCGAGGTTGAGGAAGCCTGGGTTAAACCCATAGCTGTCAACTTTTCCCTTTTCTTGCGAGGAATCCTATTCGGAATAAGGGAATTTCCCTTAAAAAAAGGGAACAGTTGACAGCTATGGTTAAACCTTGCATCTTTTATGTCTTTTTTAGAGCTAAGTTGTATCTCATGGGTACAGTGTCATATTTTCCTTCTTCTAAAACTATATTTTTTCCTTATAGAACCATGTTTTCATGATCTTTATCAGCTAGACTGGGAAAGAAGAAGTGATTTATATGTGTTGTATGTGCGAAATAACATTGTGCCATCAGATGGCGATGTGGAGTCTCGTTTTTCTCTACCTGTTTTCCCTGTTTAAATTTACAATGCTTTAAACTGAAACATTTATTTGATGTGTCTAGATCCAGCCTAAGCATTGATAATAGAGTTTTACATCTGGAAATGCCAGAACCCCTGCTTCTATTGATTCATACAATATGCTAGATGGTACTCTTGCTATTTTCCCTTTTTATACAAAAAACAACATAGCATTTTAGTAGATAAAGCACTTCCAGTGAAATATTGAGAGAGAGAAATGCAGATTCTTGGGAATAAGTTAATTTTAAATTCTGGTATTTTACCCAGCTTTGAGGTTTTCAATTCAGTCGATTTTGTTGATCCTTTTTTTAATTTCTTGTAGAAGTTAAATTATGATTAAACTGTATTAATTAATCCAAGTTAGGTGTTAATCACACTCTTGTACTGCCCCCCTCCTCCCCACCATGGGACAGGTCAGGTCTACGCTGAATTTTCTTTGGTCTTCTCCATATTAAACCTTATCTATTTGGACTTGGTTAAATTTACCCTGTAGCCTAGTATTTGTCCATACCCCCAACCTCCAACACCCTTGTCATTCTCAAAATGGTGCTCACTCAGAAACAGTACTACATCATCTGTATATAGGTTAATCGTCAATGATTCTTTTCCTACCATTATCTTTTGTTCTGCCCATATTGGAAACCCTTTTGTGAACAACAGTGGAGACAATGGGCAACATTGCCATTCCGGTTGCCAGTATTGAAGCTATGGTTTTTTCTGATATATTAACTTTACCCATGCCATTTTTCTTCTGTTATAAATTAAGGGCTTTTTATTATAATTACATATGTTATGTTTAAAACTGAATATTTTCACTATCTGCCTCTATAATATATAAACACTTTACCTGCAATTATATTTTTAAGAGTGAACAAAAGAATACCGGGCACTATGCCAAACCCATAATGTGTGTGTGGAGGACACCCCAAGAATCAAGCGTTCCCTAAAGCTTCAAATGGATGACCTATAATTCACTAGCCTGGCTTGGGAGGCTGATAAAGATGCGCATTTGAGTCTTGTGAAGTTTTCTTTATATAAATAAATTGCATTTATTTACAAATTAGAATAAGGCAACTCCTCAATGGTGGTGGCTGACATAGCTCTAGGGTTATACATCATGTTTTACATGAGCAAATGTCAGATTCTTGTTCCATGGAACGTACAATCCTAAACTATTCATATTTAGTAAATACAAGTGGAGCTAAAATAGAATGCCATGCAGGATGCCCTTGTTCCAGGAGGTAGCCAGCCATGCCCTCTTGCAGGATACTCCATTTCACCTCCCTGTTTTTGGCTGCTCTATTGGACTGTTTTGGGCTGTTTACTGCTTAGGATGGTCTCCCCTGACCCTGCTAAGGTCGTCCCCCCGTATTTCTGTATCGCTTGGGACTTCCCTGAGTCTGCTGATATCTCCCTCTTCGGCATGGGTAGTACCTTATTGATTGCATAATGATCCATACTTGGAGAAGGAATTTTCTATTAGAATATAGGATTGATTACCAGAAGTTATTATGTGTTACTGCACATTCAGCTGCAGGCAATGTTAACAGACCATGCTTTCAGTAGTATAGCAGGGGAAACAAATGGAGATTTTCCATGTCTAAGTTTTCGCCAAAGAGGAATCTGTTTAGAAAAGAAGGTTTTAGAATTATCACAGAGTCCAGAAGATATAGAATGGGATAGTAATTGAAGAGACAACTTTATTAAATAATACTTCAGGGATACATGGTACTCTGTGTGTGTTGGTTTATGATGAATTATATAGGCTTAGCCATTTGAGAATGGGCGAAAATAAATTCTGGTGCTCTGGAACTGAGTGATTTACATGATGTCCCTGTAGCTTTTTAATGTTTGGATTTGGATAATAATCTAGGTGTTTCATTTAATGATTTGACAGCATGTAGCACTAGCTGGAAAAAGAAGTTTTTCAAGTTGCACATGGCACATCAACTCTGTGTTAATAAAACTGCAGTCTGAGATACTGAATCTTTTTGTCTTTCTTTTTATATGTCCAGTATTAATTGATAGAACACTGCCTTTGTGCAATTCAGATGAGTGTGTGAGAGTTGTTGGATATTATCAGTTGTTGTACCCTTTCAAACACCAAGCAAAGTACATTTCTTCATCTTAAAGAGTACCACCTATGCCTCTCCAATATTTTACCTTGTTTTTAATCCATTTTTGATGAATGTTTTCCACATAAAATACAATAAAAGCCAAGCTAATTTAAAAAGCCACAATAAAACAGAGAGAAAAGAAAAAAGAAAAAGAAAAGCCCTCTATCACAATTTTATCATACCCCTTTTTCCACACACACACAAAAGTGAAGCCTCCCAGCTCTCACCTGGGAGCTTCCTCCTCTTCCTCCAGCCCTCCCACAGTGGAAATCACCTCCACCCTGCCTCTCATGCAGGCAGTGGCGTAGCGTGGGGGGTGCAGGGGGGGGCCCGGCCGCACCGGGCGCAACATCTGGGGGGGCACGCTCGCACTCGCAGCTCTCTGCCCCTACTAAAATCCACGGGTTAGGGGGCGCAAATTACTTGCCTTGCTGAAGGTGCTGACAACCCACGCTACGCCACTGCATGCAGGGCCCTTCTTTTCCTGTCTATCACTTTCCTGTGTGTATCTTCGTTTTTCCAAAACAGGGAACTTCAGAAATTAACAGAAGGAAAGCATAAATTGTCTGCCCAGTATTTTAGAAGATGCAAGATAATATCCAACATACACTGAGAGGCGCTTCTTCCAGGGCCCTCTTATGCATATGTGGTGCTGGATCCACCCGGCATGCCCCCAGGTTGCCTACAGTTGTCAGCATTTCTTAAGAGGGGGAACCCCAAAGTTGTTGACCTCAACAGAAACAGCAGAGCCCAAGGTGGCGGCGACAGCAGGAGAGCAAAGGGGGGGGGGCAAGCAGAGCCCAGCGGAACAATAGTCGAGTCTGAGGCGGTGGCAGCGGCAGCGGCAGAGTGAAGCCGGGTGCCTCATGTGAGCAGTGTGCACTGGGCGGGCCTTTTGACGGCCTGCCAATCCCAGGCCGCAGGAGGGTGGAGCTGGCCGGCTGCCTCAGCGCCTCACCCGTAGCAGAAGAGCTACGGCGCTCCGACGGGCTCTGCTCTGCTCAGCAGTGGCTGTTGGCTCTTCCCAATCTCCAGACTCCAAATCTCGGCCCCAGACTCTTGGCCTGGCACCCCTGAGAGCCCAGCACCCGGGTGCCCCACACCCCTAGTGCCTATGGGTAAGATGGTCCTGGGTGCTTCATTATATTTTAAAGAAGCAGCACCAGAGAACCACAAGTAGCTTATGTTTCCTGTCCCAAACCTGTAGTACCTTATCTGAAGGAAAATAAGAGCAGAAGCTCTTTGCAGAGATGTACATTCTGTCTCCGCATTGGGAGAGCACATGTGTCTCCCTTTCCATAGGGCACTGAAGTGTGGGGAAAGGAATATCTGAAGTCATTGCCACACAAGGTCTGCCCATCAGATCAGTAAAACGTACTGTGCTTGCTTAGACAAACTTTAAGATTTGGACCTTCCAGAGTTAACACAGCAAAGCTGCAGAAAGTGTTAAAGTGTGTTTGAGTGTCAACCATCTGGTAACTTGTGAGAAACCATCTTCACCAAAACACCTTATTAAGCAGCTATTAATTAACTATGTGCAATTATCCCAAGGGACGTTTAGGTTATCTCAGCACAATTCAATTTATAGAGACATGGTAGTAAAGCTGTTGTTAGATCTTAAAGGAGCGAGCATCTGACCACAGGTTAACTCCTTATAAAAATGCAAATAAGATTACGTAACGTGTGACCAAGAAGTCATGTTGTTTAAACACAGGCTAATTGTGACAATGAATTAACAGATTATGGCTGGTGATATATCTTAGCCTATTTTCCCTTTAAAAAATGCATCTGAGATTTTCTAATTCTTATTTTTCTTCTTGTTGTCAGAAAGAAGAAGTACTAAAATGTATAATATGGAGCACATCAAAGAGTCATAAAATGTAAATTGATGGTATAAATTATTCTTCCAGAGTAACTGCTTTACAACATTTCAGTTGGAATTGATTTTGACCTTTATAGCACCAACCCCCATATAATCACCAGTTTTTGATATGTTTTATAACATTGAGAATTTAGGACATCCCTGTAAATTTTTGTCCAACCATGGAACTTGAATTGTATGTGCACAGTCCTCATTATGGCTTATGTCTGAGATTTTTTCTCAAGCAATCAAGCCTTTCAAATAGGATAGTGGCTCCACTTCTTTTCAGAGAGAAAAATAAACCCTAGAGAGCTAGTGAAGTATAAACTGGTTTTAATCTGTAAATGCTATTGTACCATGGAGCAATATAAAGGACAGTAGGGTTTCAGTTTCATTTGTGTTGTCAAATTGATGGATTAGCAAATATTATTCATGGGTTGCATGCCAAATGACATCTTTTGAATTTGGTTCCAAGGAAAACAGCAGGAATCCCAGCTGATGAAAGCCCTGAAGGAGTTGTTAATTCTGGCTATTTAATAGAAGTAATGGGTGACTGGAAAAGTGAAGCATATCAAAATATGCAAGCCATTCCATTCAAGGTAGTTTGTCCATTAGATGAAGTGAGATGCAGGAAGTGCATGACATGTCTAAAAAACTGTTGGGAGATTTCATTGCACTTGACATCACCCCAGCAACGCTTCCATAGTCCAACCCTTTGAAAGACTGCTGCGTACAACAGAAAGTGAACATGTGTGGCAGTTTACAGCACAGGCAAAGGAGATGAAAACCATATTGTTTAAACCTTCTGTTTGTAGTTTGATAATACAAATGAGTTCTTGGTAATTGCTGTTATAGCCCTTTGGGTCATATGATTTTCACAAACACAGGGCCCGGCACATCTGTTTGCATACTAATAGGTGCAGTTTCCTTTACCATTACGATGTGCTTCTGTCTGTAATAATTAGAATAAGTATTCAGTCTGAGGCCTGTTCAGATTTCAAATAATAAGAAACCTCTTGACTGTGATTGGCTTAGGATGCATGGATCTGTGTGTGTGCGTGTGTGTGTATAAGCAACTATGTATAGTGGGTTAGATTGGGACCATGACATGAGGGGGAGGGAATTTAACCCTTTCTTTGTGCTAGAAAAAATTGCTTCCTCCTTATTACATTAATGGAGACTCTGCTAGATCAAAAGCCATTCCACGAGAGGAGTGCAGCAGTGGATATCATCCGTTATTTCTGTTTGAATCTTGGCTTATTGCTGAAGCTTCTAATTTTTTCATGCAAATATATTTGCTTTCTACAGTGCAATCTTATCCCAGGTTCCTCAGGTGTGCATAGTGCAGACCCATTTGATTTTCATGTTGTCCCACCTATCAGTTTGTAGTGCAGAGATGTCAGGGACTGGCTGGGCTCTGAAGTGGAGGGGAGGGGACCGGGGAGTGTCCCAGAAGAGGGGACCAGTGATGTATGGGGTGTAGCACCACCCATAAGGCAGGAACCAGGGCAGGGGCAGGAGGAAGAGACAGGGCAGTCTGAGAAGGGAGAAGGCACACAGGATGTGGTGGAAGGAGAAGAGGCTGTTCTGGTGACAGATGGGCCGGTCGACACCCCCCTTTTGCCCCCACTGTCTCATAGAACCAGGCGCAGATCTGAGGAATGGCTGCCTGGTGGCTATAGCATTTGTGCATGTACTTCTTTTGTCGATAAAGGCTTGGCTAGCAGACATGTGCCTTTCTTAGCTGGCTCAGTAGAAGATGTGACGCTAACCTGTGACCCTCCAGATCCCCCCATAATCTAACCACTGGTCATTTTGGCTAATGGGAGTTGTAGTTCAACAATATTTGGAAGTGCATTGGGTTCAGCTGTCACTGAGTTAATGATAAAAAACATTTAGTTTAGGTTGTCCCAGTAGTTTGTGCATGTTTTAGATCCTGAGCTTATAAGGGGGAAAGCACTGGTGTTGTTTGAGAAGAATGTCATATGGACTGCACAAATTAAACAGGAATGCAAACAGCTACCAACACACAATCAAGTCTGATGTGGACAAGCCCCTAGAGATATACATGCATTTGTAAATAAACAAAACTTTACTAGAACAAAACAGCAAATTGAGGAGCAAATACTCAGCCTTTTGTGGATTATCCTATTATGGCTCTACTTCTAACTATTTTGTCAGTCCATCTGTAGAAAACTGTGAGTCCTCTAGACAGGAACTATAACACGTTTTATATGGTGCCTAGCATGTAGCACTAACTAAATTGTAAGTTGCAATAATAATGTACAGAATCCAAGTGTATTAATTTTGTGAATAATGTTAGTTACTTCATATGGAAAGTAGCCCAATCTCAAAATTTTTATTACTTTAAACTTGTGAGGTACGTTGACCAGCAGGGAACTAGCAAGCAAATACTTTGCATCTCTTTCAAAACACCAGATGTTGTACTGATATGATGAAAAAAAGAGGATGGGATATTGTTCATTAGCTTATTGCTATGCCTGGAGGATGCTTGGGAAAATCTGTTGTTTCCTCAGCCGTGTAGCGCTGGCTGCTTTGTGTCTCCTCTCTCTCTCTCTGTTTTGACTATGATCACGGCAGAGAAATTAAATAGGGAATATTGTTGAATATCTTGTTTTATAAGGATATGTAACATTTGCATTACTTCTGGCACACGTATTTGCCTTGGGATGTGAGAGTGATAATCTCTGCCTATTGAAGTCATGTATGAAATTAATCTTGTCTATAAAGATTTGTATAGCTGTAGCATAGGCTTTCTTGGGGGAAATGAAACAGCCTACAAATAATATTGTATCATGATTCAGGTCAAGTCTAGCTATTGAGCTTTGCAAAAGGCCTCTGGATACTACTGCATGATAGCTTTCGTCACCTTTCCATTAATTGGTAACCATTTTTGTCTATGTTTAGGGACTGGAGTGACTAACATTGTAGTTTTTCCAAGCCTTGATTTCCATGAAGGATTACCGTACTTGCCCTGTTCCCAAATATTTTACTGGCTGGGTGCTCTGTGTGTGTTTGTGTATGTTTAATAAAACCACCAGAGATGTACAAAAGAATGGTCTTCAACATTTATAATGCTGTTGCAATATAACGACATTATATTTGTTTTTCCCTCAATAAGCCATTTATATGTGACTGCTCACCTCTCACAGAAGGGAAGAATTTAATTCAGACACTTGTGACTTCTTCATGTGTTATGCTGAACACAGATAGAGGAGGTAGCAAAGTTTTTTTTTAAAAAAATATTTTATTAAGGATTTTCTTGTTTTACAGAAGTAAGTGTAATGCCTCGTATTTTTCCCCCCCATGTAACATTTTTACAAATCCGTTTCATTTGTTGAGGCGTTAGGGGGAGAAGAAAAAAAGGAAAAAAGAAAGGGGGGGTGGAGAGAGGGAAGATGGATGGGGGTGGGGTCGGGTGGCGGTGTTTCTATTATGTTTAATGTATGTAGAGTTTGGTGTCAGCGTTGCTTGTGTTGTTCACTTGTGTTCCTTTGGTGGTGAGAGAGGTTGGGGTTGGCCTAGGGTGTGATTGTTTGCTTGTGATTGGCTGTGGTGATCTTTGTTTTCGTGTGTGAGTGAGGTGGGTGGGTGTTTTGGATCAGGTTAGCCATATTGATTTGTATGCTGTTGGTGGATTATTGTCATTGTCCTGTTGGGCTGTGTATGTGATAAAGGGGAGCCATACCAGGGTGAAGGCGTCTTCTTCTCTTTGTCCCCGTGTCAGTTTCAGTTTATTAGTTAATTTTTCTAGTAGGGCTGTTTCCCATACTATTTGGTACCATTGGTCCATGTTTACTCCTGAAAGGTCTCTCCAGTGTCTGGTTATGGTGTTTCTGGCTGCTGAAAGTAGGTGGGTTATGAGTTTTTTGTGGTGTAAATGGGCATTGTTGTCTTGGAAGATGTTTAGTAGGGCCAATTCTGGGGTGATGTCTATTACATGCTTAGTTATTTTACATATTTCTTATATGGCTGTTGTCCAGAATAGTTGGATTTTGGGACACTCCCACCACATGTGGAGGTATGTGCCTGTGGAGGTGCACCCTCTCCAGCATTTTGGTGAGGTTCCTGGGTGTATTAGCGCTAGTTTCCTTGGTGTTAGGTACCACCTGTAGGTGAGTTTCAGTGTGAGTTCTTTTCTTTTCGTTGATATGGATTTAAAGGGGGGTTTAGACCACATTCTGGTCCATTGAGTGGGGTTAATCTCATAGCCTATGTCGTTCTCCCATTGTTTTTTGATTGCATCTAGGGGATTTGCGGGATTTTGGAGTAGTATTTTGTATATTGTGGATACCGTCCCTTTACCGTTTCTCTTTGTTGTTAGGAGGAGGTTTTCGAAGGTTGTCAGGGGCCTAGTTGCTGCTGATTTTACTGTTGGGTTGTTTAAGAGGGCATGTAGTTGGTGTTGTGTTAAGCAGGGCATTTGGGTGTCTTCTAGTTTGTCTTGTATTTCTTGTGTTGACAAGGGTTTGTTATTTTTATAAAAGTCTATTAGGCGATATAAGCCTTTGGTTTGCCAGGTTTTTATCTGGAGGTTTTGTGCTGCATGGTGGAATAATGGGTGGTACGCTAGGGGGATTAGTGGGGATGGGGTTGGGGATAGTTTGCCTATTTGTGTTTTCCATGCTTTGAGCATGGTCTGTGTGTACCTGTTAAGTGTTGTGGGAATTTTCTTTAGTTTATTTGGGAGGAGTGGGTATGTTGTGGTGCAGGTATTTTCAATTGTGTCCCTCTCTAGGTGTACCCATTGTTTCGTCTCATCTTCTAGTATATATGGGATTATATGGCGTATTTGGTTGGCATTGTAATATGCTTCTATGTTGGGGATTCCCCATCCTCCTTCTGAGGTGGGGAGGTGCAGGTATTTGAGGCTTATTCTTGGTTTTTTATGTGAGAAGATGAAAGAGTGTAGTTTTCTTTGCCAACTGCGAAGTTGGGTTGAAGGGATCCAGATTGGGAGGGTTTGGAATAGGTAGGTTAATTTTGGGAGTGTGATCATTTTGATCATGGCTATTTTGTCTGAGAGAGTGAAATTAATGTTATTCCATCTCTTTAGGTCTTTGTTAATTTGTCGCCACAGGGGCTTGTAGTTGTGGAGGTACAATTTATTGAGGTTTCTGGTTATTTGTACCCCTAGGTATCTGAACTTGGTGTGGCAAAGTTTTATTTTGGTGACCTTCGTGAGTTCTTTTTGGGTGTGAGGAGGGGTGTTGAAGCACATAGCTTCTGACTTTGTAAAATTTACCTGTAGGCCCGACACCATTGCAAATGTGTTGAGTTCTCTGATTAGGGAGGTTGCTGTGCTTATGGGGTCTGGTGTTGTGACCATTAGGTCATCTGCAAAGAGCCCTAATTTATAGGTTCTGCCTTTTATTTCCACTCCCTTGATGTCTGTGGCTGCTCGGATGTGGATTGCTAAGGGTTCCAGACCCAGGATAAATAAGAAGGGAGACAGTGGGCATCCTTGTTTCGTGCCTCTTTGGAGAGCTATAGTATTAGAACCCATATTGTTAGTTCTGCATTTTGCTGAGGCTTGGGAGTATATTTGTTTGAGGATTTGTAGGAAGTTGGGGCCAAATTTCATGTTAGTTAGTGCTGCTAGTATGTATTTCCACTCTAAGCAATCAAAGGCTTTGAGGATGTCTAGGGACATAATTGTCAATGGGAGTTTGGTTGCCTTGCTATGTTCGATCAGGTTCAGTAGTTTCCTGATGGGGTCTGTTATATTGCGGCCAGGGACAAAGCCAGTCTGGTCTGGGGCTATTAACTTGTGTAGGAAGATTTTTAGGCGGTTGGCCAAGATTGATGTGAATATCTTGTAGTCTTGGTTTATTAATGAGATTGGGCTGTATGATTCTACTTTGAGGCTGTCTTTTAGTGGTTTTGGGATGGAGACTATTTTGGAGTGGGTCCAGGTTTTGGGGATGGGGCCCCCTTTTAAGATGTCGTTGAATAGGCGGGTCATGTAGGGCATCAAGGGTTCTTTGAATTTCCTATAGAATTCTGCTGTGAAGCCGTCTGGGCCTGGGGCTTTGTGTGGTTTCAGGTTTTTGAGGACCGCATCTATTTCCTCTGGGGTGATAGGGCTGTCCATGAATTCCTGTTCCTCATCAGTTAGGGTAGGCATGGACAGTCCTGCTAGAAATGTTCTGATTTCCTTCTCTGGTGGGTTATGGGAGGTGTATAGGTTGGACTAGAATTCTGCAAATTCTGAGGTTATTTCTTCGGGGGAGAATGTTATGTTGCTGTCTTTTTTGGTGATGCAGTGTATTCTTGTTTTGAGTGCTTTTTTCCTACATCTATTTGCTAGTAATCTGGAGTTTTTCCCTCCATATTCGTAGAAACGTTGTTTAGAGTATAGAATGTTGATCATTGTTTTGTTAATTTCTAGGGAGTCTAGTTCTCTCCTTTTTTGTTCTATAAGTTTGAGGAGTTTTTTAGATCCTGTTTGTTTGTAGCGTGATGAGAGGGCTGTGATGTCTTGTTCTATTTTGCTAATTTTTGAGGAGGTTTGTTTTTTAAGGAATGTTTTCTCTTTTATGCAAGCTCCTCTGGTGACCGCTTTCATTGCGTCCCATAGGAGGGGGGGTTGTTATATTGTTTACATTGTTTTCCTTGAAGTACTTTTGGAGGGTTTTTGTGAGACTCTCTCTAATTTGTTTGTTTGTAGTTAGGATGGGACTGAAGGACCATGATGGGGTGGTTTGTGTTCCTTCTCCTATTTTAACGATGACTTCTACTGGGGCGTGATCTGTGATTTTAATGTTACCTATGTTTGTTGATTCCTCTGAGGGGATCAGACCCTGTGTGAGTAGAATGCTGTCCAGTCTGGACACTGTATCATGGCGTCCCGATTGGAATGTATGGCTGATGTCTCCCGGGTTTTGCTCACCCCAAATGTCGTAGAGACCCCTGTTTTTTAGCATTTTTAGTAACTTGTAAGGGTTCCTAGTTGTTGGAGGTTTCCTTCAGAGGAAGGCTGCCCATGGGGTTGTAGGGTGGATATCTTTCAGGGATATACCTTTCATATTTAGATTGAGGTCCCCTCCTAGGATTGCTTCCCCTTCAGAGAAGGAGAGGAATTTGTTTAGTGTCTTCTGGAAGAATTCTAATTGTTTCGTGTTTGGGGCATATATGGAGCCAATTGTCAGTTTGATTTTGCCATCTAGTGTCCCTTTAGCGAAAATGAATCTGCCTTTTTTGTCCTTGAGGACTGCTGTGGCAGTGAAGTTCAGGTCTCTGCTGAGTATTATGGCTACACCACGAGCTTTCCCTGAGCCTCGTGCGACCCACTGTTGACTGAAGCGGGGGTCGCTCAGGAGTTTGCTGCCTTTGGGTGGGTTGTGTATTTCTTGTAGGAAGGTGATGTGTGGTTTCATGGTGTTTATGTATGAGGTGATGCGTTTTCTTTTGATGGGGTTTCCCAGCCCCCTCACGTTTAATGTAATTGCTTTTAGGTTAGCCATCTTGCTTATCTATTATGTGGGGCGACTCCCTGCCAACCCGTTTGGGTTGTCTTGTATCTCTCTCTTTGTGTTGTTTAAAGTACCAGTGGGGTTGCGCTGACCTAGGGTGTGGTGGGTGGGGGGCTAGTGGGATTAGAGTGAGATTTGGGTTAAAGAGTAGGGGGTAAGTTGTAGGGAGTTTCCTATATGTAGTCATATAGGTGTTTGTTTGGGGTATTTTGGGCCATCTGGCATTTAGCCGGTTGGTCCTAGGTCTCAGCTGGTGTGGAAGGCCATGTTCAAGGACAGGCCATCCCCCTGTTGTTTGCGATAGGGGGTGATCAGCGAGACAGTGTGAAGTGACTTTGTATTTTTTTTTTTAAATAATTTTTTATTAAGGTTTTAAACAAACAAAAAAGAAAAACAACACACACAAAAAACAATACATAACTTAACAATAAAAACACAAAACATAACAATTAAAAACAAACTCTCTTTTCCATTTCCAATTTTAAATTACTTATTTTCTGGACTTCCTCATACCTCCCTCTTTTGTATTCCAATCCACATTATTTGTCCAGCAGTTTCTTTTCCACTTTTTTAATCTCAATCTTTAATTTAATAAAACGTTAAAATATATAACTTCAACTTTTTTAAACCTAATCCTTGATCTTAATGTCATATAGCTTTAAATTTTTCCCTTTTATTATCAAATTTCCATTTCTTTAAACATCTTTAATCTTGATCTTTAATCTTAATCTATCCTTAACTTTAACCTGTACAGCTGGAAACCACTTGTTTTCAATCCAACATCACTCTAACATTCCTTAATTTTGCAGTGTTTCTGAAGATAGTCTTTGAATTTCTTCCAGTCTTCCTCCATCGACTCTTCTCCCTGGTCACGGATTCTACCAGTCATTTCCGCCAATTCCATATAGTCCATAAGTTTCGTCTGCCATTCCTCCAGTGTGGGAAGTTCTTGTGTCTTCCAATACTTTGCGATGAGTATTCTTGCTGCTATTGTTGCATACATAAAGAAAGTTCTATCCTTTTTTAACACCATTTGGCCTACTATGCCCAGGAGAAAGGCCTCTGGTTTCTTGGGGAAGGTATATTTAAATACCTTTTTTAATTCATTATATATCATTTCCCAGAAAGCCTTAATCTTTGGGCACGTCCACCAAAGGTGAAAAAATGTACCTTCAATTTCTTTACATTTCCAACATTTGTTATCGGGCAAGTGATAGATTTTCGCAAGCTTGACTGGGGTTATGTACCACCTGTATATCATTTTCATAATATTCTCTCTTAAGGCATTACATGCTGTAAATTTCATACCTGTGGTCCATAACTGTTCCCAGTCAGCAAACATAATGTTATGACCAACGTCCTGTGCCCATTTAATCATAGCCGATTTTACCGTTTCATCTTGAGTATTCCATTTCAGCAGCAAGTTATACATTCTTGACAAATTCTTGGTATTGGGTTCTAACAATTCTGTTTCTAATTTGGATCTTTCCACCTGGAAGCCAATTTTCCTGTCCAATTTAAATACCTCCATTATTTGATAATAATGAAGCCAGTATCGCACTTTGTTTTTTAGTTTTTCAAAACTCTGCAATTTCAGTCTATCTCCGTCTTGTTCCAAAATTTCCCAATATTTCGGCCATTTGACCTCCATATTGACCTTTTTCAAGGCTTTCGCTTCCATTGGTGACAGCCACCTTGGGGTTTTATTTTCTAGCAATTCCTTATATCTTATCCAGACATTAAACAGCGCTTTCCTGACAATGTGGTTTTTAAATGCTTTATGTGCTTTGACCTTATCATACCATAAATATGCATGCCATCCAAATACATTATTAAAACCTTCTAGATCCAAAATGTCAGTGTTTTCAAGAAGTAGCCATTCTTTCAACCAGCAAAAGGCTGCTGATTCATAGTACAGTTTAAGGTCTGGCAGGGCAAATCCACCTCTTTCCTTTGCATCCGTTAATATTTTAAATTTTATTCTGGGTTTCTTGCCCTGCCAGACAAATTTAGAAATATCTTTCTGCCACTTCTTGAAACAATCCATTTTGTCCACGATCTGCAAAGTTTGAAACAAAAACAACATTCTGGGCAATACATTCATCTTTATCGCAGCAATACGGCCTAGCAGTGAAAGCTTCAAATTTGACCAAATTTCTAAATCTTTTTTCACTTCTGACCAACATTTTTCATAATTATCTTTAAATAAATTCCCATTTTTTGCTGTCATGTTAATCCCCAAGTATTTAACTTTATTAACCACTGTTAAACCTGTCTCATTCTGAAACCTCTCTCTTTCTAACGGTGTTAAATTTTTCTCTAAAACCTTGGTTTTTGACTTGTTCAATTTAAATCCTGCCACTTGACCAAATTCTTGAATCAGTTCTAAAACCCTTTTTGTACTAGATTCTGGCTCCTGTAACGTCAATACTAAGTCATCTGCAAATGCTCTCAATTTATAATGTTTAATTCCGACCTGTATACCTTTAACCATCTGGTCCCTTCTAATCATATTCAGCAGAACCTCCAGGACCGAAATAAAAAGAAGTGGGTGAAGTGACTTTGTAATGTCGCTGTCAGGTATAAGGTTCATAAGCAATGTTGCCAACGTTATGAGCAACATTGTTGGTTTGTTGGGGTGGAGATGTGGGTGCTGGTACACTCTGGTGCCACCATAGTGCTGGTTGGGTATCAGATTTTAGCCTGATTGTGGGTTGTGTTATTAAGGTTGGAGGAGCTGTTTTTTCTTAGTATGGAGTATGGGGATGTTGAAGGTGTGGGTGATGGGGAATGTGGTTGAGGTCGTCTGGACTGGTATTGGGGTGGGGATTTCTGTGGGGGTGCGGGGCTGGGGGGGATGTTGATGGTGTTAACTAAATCTATGTTTTGGGGGGGAGAGAGGGGGAAAGGAGGAGGTAGCAAAGTTGAGCCAATATGCATATTTCACATGATTTATGAAAGAGCCTGCTGACTTACAAACTATGTGTGTAGGTTTCATCTATGTGACTGGGAAGCTTGCCAAAATTTGGGCAGAGCCAACATGCAACAAGTAGGATCTTTTGCAAATTATACTAAACTTGTATAGGGGTGGGTGAAGGGCCAGTGGGCGCTATCATACTCCCCTCTCTTTCTGTGATTAGTGTCATGTGTGTACTGTTGGCTCATTCATTCTAGAACAGTGGTTCCCACTTAATGATTTTTCTGCCTCTTGTAGCAATTGTAATGTACTGTGCTGTATGCATTTTAATTGCATCTGTATATCTTCCTTTATCTATTTGTAATTAACAACAACAACAACAATTTCATTGTTTATACCCCGCCCATCTGGCTGGGTTTCTCCAGCCACTCTGGCTGGGTTTCAGCAAAATATTAAAAAATAATAAAATGTCAGACATAAAAAACTTCCCTTCAAATGTTTTCTAAAAGTTGTGTAATTCTTTATCTCCTTGGCATCTGATGGTAGGGTGTTCCACAAGGAGGGCGCCACTGCCGAGAAGACCCTCTTCCTATTTGCTTCCCCTCATTCTGTCTTTCTGGCTCCTACTCCTCTCCACTCCTCTCAAATCACTTCCTCTTGCTCTGTCACATTGTTTATCTTCTCCACTCCATTCAAGTGGCTCCCCTCCCTCCCCCAGCACTTCTGGTCCATCATGCTTACTTCCTGGGTGAACTGCTGGGTTTTTAGGATGATGCAGCCACTGCATCCAGCTTTCATGATAATGGGGAGTGAAATATACTTTGAGTCGAGAGTGGATTTCATGCTCTTTATTCAGCTCATAGCGGTGAGGAGGAGTGAATGTCCCCTCAAAGTATCTGCTTTATATACATTATTTACACAATGGGCTGCACGTGATTGGCTAATTCCAGAATTCTCCTGTAGGCCAATCAGGTTGTGGATCCACTTGAATCTGGAGCCAGATTGAGTGGCTCCTGCAGACCAGTCATACTGCTGCATTGTTCTAGGACCAATCAGACTGCTGCATTCTGAATCCTATTGTTCTAGGACCAATCAGACTGCTGCATTTTGGATCCTATTGTTCTAGGACCAATCAGACTGCTGCATTTTGGATCCTATTCAACTCAGTACATAACAGGGAGTCAGGGTTTTTTTTGGGGGGGGGGATTTTTCATTAGGGTCTATTTTTCTTTCCTTTAAGCACTTCCCCAGAGATTGCTGTGCCATGCTAATAAAACTGATAGGCTAAAGGGCAGGAGCTCTGGCTAGAACACAGATTGACTGGCATCATAGCTGCACCAATACTCAAAGGTTATTTGCTTCAGCAGGGATGGCTAGCCTGTCACCCTTCAGCTCTCGTCAGCCCAAGCCAGCGTGGCCAATGAACGGGGATGATGAAAGGTGTAGTCCTGCAACTTCTGGAAGGTCACAGCTTGGCTTAGCTGCTCCTGTGGAACATCATGCAAGGGACACAGTGAGCACCTGTAGCAAGAACCTTTTGCATTTCAAAGAGGAAAAGTACATAGAACATAAATGTATGCATTTAAGAAATTCTCTCTCTCTCTCTCTCTCTCTCTCTCTCACTCTCTCACACACACACACACACACACCCTCTATCTCTATCTCTTCAGAGGACCTTGCTTTATTTCCACCAGACTGGAGCTGTTCCATGAATATGCAGGCCATGTATATAAGGCATGCACTGCATACCAATCTCTTGCCTGAAGAATAAACACTCTTTAAAATAAGAGGGTTAGGAAAGATGTAAAGAACCCCGTGGCCTTTTGAAACATAAGCTTTCCCTCTTAAGGGCATACAGAGCATGAAGTGTGCTTTCCTGTTCCCTTGACAACTTGAAATTAATTTTCTTTCTTAAAGTTTCTTTTGCATTTCCCATACCAACCGGTATCCTGGAGAAAAGTGTTGCCAGGACTACATTTTTCATGGTGTGGTGAATGAGGGACAGGATAACTTTTTGGCAGGTGCTTATTGCTTCTTTTCTATCTTTTCTCCTGAGCACACAAGGTGGTTTGCAATACATTTAAAACAATAAAAGTGAAACCTAAAGTTAAAAACAAAACTAAAGCACAAACACACACATTGCACAAAAATGCATTTAACACTATAAAAAAATATAAAAGCAAACTTCAGGAAGAATCAATTCTGAGCTAAGAAGGAGCAGGAGGCAGAGGACCACTTAAACGGCTTTCACCCTGTGTACCTGAAAGAGCGTTTCCACCCCCATCGTTCAGCCCGGACACTGAGGTCCAGTGCCGAGGGCCTTCTGGCGGTTCCCTCTCTGTGAGAAGTGAAGTTGCAGGGAACTAGGCAGAGGGCCTTCTCTGTAGTGGCACCCGCCCTGTGGAACGCCCTCCCATCAGATGTCAAGGAAATAAACAACTATCTGATTTTTAGAAGACATCTGAATGCAGCCTTTTTTGGAAAAGCGCTTAATAGTCAATGTTTTGGTGTGTTCCTTTATACTTTGTTGGAAGCCACCCAGAATTAGTCAGATGGGTGGGGTACAAAGGAATCATCATCATCATCATCATCATCATCATCATCATCATCTCTTCCCACATTCTCTGCTTGAAGTTGCCTCCCAGTCTCTTTCCCAACAAGATTACAAACATGTTTGCCCTTGTAGCCAGGCCTCCTGGGCTTCAACATTGGTGCAGCCACATTCAGCATTCATTCTAAATCACCTCTAAGACACTTGTGTAGTTATGGCTAGCAACGCAATGTCTGTAATGGTGGACAAACTTTATTGGGAAGCTAGTCTAACATCAGTAGCATTACTGGATTCCAGGATTCCAGGATTCAATGAATACTTTGGAAACTTTTGCCATAGGGAAAGACAACCACTGCCCTCTTCCAAGTGTGACTAGCCATCACCATTCCTTAAGTATTAGAGAACCTAGACAGGACACAGGTCTAGTCCACCTGTAATTCTGTCTTCATATGGCTGCCCTTGATGCCCTAAAGCAGGGTTAGCCAATGTAGTAACTTCCAAATGTTGTTAGACTACAGCTCCCATCAGGCACAGCCAGCATGACCTGTAGTCAGAGATGATGTGAGTTGCAATCCAGTGACATCTGGAGGGCACCATGTTGGCTACCACTGCTAGAGGCACATTTCCTTATTCCAATGGACACAAAAACAGAAGCTCACAGGATAACCTTCATAAATGAATCTAGTTCTTTTGATCTTTAGTTCATTTTGCTGACAGTCTAACAAATTGTGCTTATTCTTTTTTTAACAAAATGATGGGTTAGCCCTGGGAGTAACACTGCCCTTGTGATTCCTCATGCATGTTGATCCTACAGTGCTTCATGGTGCAAAGGGTTTTTTTGGCTGTCTTTGTTGTGATAATAATGATAATGATAATCATAATAAATAATTTATTATTTATACCCCGCCCATCTGGCTGGGTTTCCCTAGCCACTCTGGGCGGCTTCCAACAAAGTATTAAAATACAGTGATGACAACTACACATTAAACGGCCATGTTCTGTATGCTGATAGTATTGGGAGTTGGTTTGGTTTTGCTCTATTGCCTTGGTGACTGGATAGAATAACTATTTCATCACATAACAATTCCATTTAGGAAGTCTTTGGCTGTTTTATCCCATTTTGGGAAAAGCCTAGTTTGGCCAACAGCTAACAGCCTGCTGGATCAGGCCAATGGCCCATCTAGCCCTGCATCCTCTTCTCACAGTGTCTAACCAGATGCCTGTGAGAAACCAGGTGGGCAGAACCAGAGCGCAAGAGCACTCTCCCCTCCCAGCAACTGGTATCCGGAAGCCTTTGCTGCCTTCAGCTGTGGAGGTGGAGCAGAGCCTCATGGTTAATGGCCATTGATGGTCCCTTCCTCCATGAATTTGTGCTTGTGTTGTCTGGTTGCTGCTAGGTTGTGAGCATGATGGCAGGATTTCTCACCCCCCCCCCAATGATGTGAGCTGTTTTAGGAGACCATGAAAGCAGGATACGAATACTGAGAACAAATAAATTTGTGTACCGTAATTGTCTTCCATAATGAAGCAACATCTCTGCAATTTTGACATCATGATTTGTTACACTCTGCTAACTTTGTCAGAGCTCTCCCCTCTCTTAAGAACTTTGCTGTAACATTTTTTTCTTCAAAAGAATGCTTAACAAGAGCAAAACTAACCTACCTTACCATTCCAGATCATATTTGTTGCTTTAGACTTAATAAAACCACCCAATATTTGCTGTCTATGTTGTTTTATATAGCAAGAAGAACTGTTTTTGATTAATGTGAATATAGTTCAATTTGGTAATTATATATCTTGAGCTACTATCTTCCCTCTCCCTTTCATCCCTGTGCCACTAACTGTGACTAAGAGGGAGTATTTCTCCTTCACAATAAGAGGAAATCTCATTTGTTAAACTTTTAATGTTATCTCTCTGAGCACTACTTAAAGATAAACGACAATACCAAACACTGACTTAATGGGAAAAAGAAGTTTGTATTTAACATGAGAAAATGCAATAAAGTGAAGATGATTTTCTTAAACTGTATTGCTTTTACATTTCCCATCACTTTAACAAAATGTTGAAGAAATATTATTTTCATTGCTAAATTAAATATATTCTTAGGGAATGTTCATGAGCATTTCGTCTTTTTGTTTTGTTTTTAACCAGTACTAAAACTGATTCAAAAAGGTTTGGAAACCATGATGTAGGCATTCTGAATGGAATTCTGAATCCATAGATTCAGGGGATAGGTGTGTTTTTTTGCACAGTTTGGGGACCTAATCTGAATTTTGCTCCAAATCAGTAGTTTATGGGATGTCTCCTACAGGCTGCACATGCGGCTCTACATCTGTAACTAGTGTGACTAAATGACAGTATTGTGTATTAGCCTCTAGAAACCTCTGTGAGTGTTCATGGTCTGCATGCTGCAAGAGCTGAGACTTCTATAGGACCTCTGTTGGGTGTCCCTTTTGTGAAGTTAGTTTAATGGTGGGGAGCTGGCGGAAGCTCATTTAGTACTGGCCAGAGATGGTTATTACTATCACACATGATCAAAAACACTCAAGCTTCTGTGGTTTATTAGAACTAAAACATGTTCAGGAGCATTCAGGGCCTTGCCCTGGCTATAGTCAACACAGTGGTGACTGAGCCTTACCTGATGCCCCACTCCTGAGTAGCTCCATATAATTGGCAAGGCGAGCAGGAGAACTGTTGTGGTGTCTTGCAGCTATTACCTGCTCCAGTTAGTGCTGAAAATGGAAAGAACAGCAGCAAGAATACAGGATCACGGTGCCCAATCAGCAGCCCCAGGTCATAGAATCATTGTAGGAAAGTTAGGAAAGGACCATGAGGGTCATTAAGTCCAACTCCGTGCAATGCAGGAATCTTTTGTCCAGTGTGGGCTCGAATCCATGACCCTGAGGTTGAGTCTTATGCTGTACAGACTGAACTATTACAACCTTGGGAACATTCCAGAAACAGAGCTGTCCCAAAATTAATATAAGAGATTATTTAATATCCTTAGAGCAATTGCAGTCAGGTCCCTCCTTTAAAAACACATACAGAGAAACCCAGCGATCACTTGAATTATTGTTTCATAGATGTTCACATTCCATCCTGCGCCCAGCTAAGCAGTGACTGAGTCGCAGAGAGAGGTTGATATGCAGCCTGCTCTGCACTCTTTAAGCTTGCCTGCTGCCTTCAGGTATAGTGGAGGATCCTGGATCCAATGTGGATCCAATGTGGAAGTAAGATTCACCTGTCAGTCTGTACATGGAATGGGGGAATGGATGGACAGGACCACCTTTCCTTTCCTTCAGGTAGTAAAATATCTTGTACTCTGTATGACTCATCTGTGCCAATGGCTATCTAGGTTTCTGCACAGTGGTCTTTCCCAGGCCTAGCTAGAGATGCCAAGAATTGAACCTGCTTGCAAAGCATGTACTCTACCACTGAGCTATGGTGTCATGGGCCAGGAGTCAGCTTTGCCTGCTGAACAGCAGCCTGATGGGGGAGAAGGTGGAGTGATTTCACCTGCAGCTAATCAGCAGAGGAGAAAGCACTGATGAGAACCAGCTGGTGTCAGCCTTCTTAAGCAGAACTTCCAGCAGCAGTCAGATGCTGCTAACAACGCTTGTAGTTCTTGGCCTTACCTTGCTGCTTCCTTCTCTTCTTGACCCTTGCTCAGTATCATCGGATTCACTGGCCCCAGGACTGTCTGACCACACAGATTGCTGTTTGCCCAGCCCTCAGACTGGTCCTGACTTTGGATGCTGACTCTGCATTTCAGGCAAGTTCATCTCAGAGACTCTTCTCTTTGATTGGCCTCCCACTCCACTGAGCTCTACACATTGTAGCTCAGCAATAAGACTAGGACACATTGCTGTATTATATATAGAAAGTTGCCTCACACCAGGCCAGATAATTTGTCCATCAAGCCCAGCATCAGGTGTGCCAACTCTAAGGGACTGGGCTGTCTTCAGCCCCTGAAAATATGTTGTAATGGGGCTGGGTACCCTCAGTATTGAGGGAATGGGACATGCAGTACAGTATCAGTGGCCAGCTTCTCCAGAGAGCTTGGCCTCTTCTAGATGATGTGACATCACATGCGCGTGATGCACGCCAGATCCCCTCAATCATGGGGGCAACCTGGTGCCTCTGCTCAGCATTGTCTACTCTGACTATTTAATGGGAGATGCAGAGGATTGAACCTACCACTGAGCTATAGGCTCTACTGGGCCATAACCAGTGGATTTTTGTCTGGAAACAAAATCTGTACTGTTTTGAAAGACCTTTTAAAATGCAGGTATTTTGCATGAGTTTTTGTGTTTCTAAAGAACTATGCAGATCACGTCTGTTTTTACTGATGTGCAATCAAAGTAACTTTTTTTAAAAAAAAATATCTATAGGATTGATGAAATCAGTGTTTGGCCCTTAATAGCCCATTCACGGAGGTTCGTTTTTCTTGCAAGCTACCATACAGCACCTTCAAGTTACAAAGGAAATAATTTCTTAAGATAGTTTCTTTAAAAAATACTCTGTATTTTCTGGCTCATAGCTAAATCAGTAATGAAGAGGCAAGCAGGAAACGCAATGAAAATAATACAAGGAAACCTTTTCATCAACACCCATCCCCAAAGCTACATCTCACAGGTCATTGTTTGACTTTTCCAGGACTCCTTGCAACACAGCCTATGTGAGAATTGCTGATCAAAGACCAGGCAACTAATAGTTTTCTCATATTGACATAAGTATGCTAAGTACTGCCAAGCAAGCAAGCATCAATTAAAATCTAATTTTCTTTTTTCAGGAACTGCATGTTTATGTAGCAAACTCCCTATCTCATTCTTGCACTCATCACATGCTCTCTCTCTTTTTCATATGATTGAAAAGGCACCAGATTAATTCATCCAACACATATAGTTTTTGCAGCATAGCCATCCAATTTGAATCATTTTTTTTAAATAACCTTATGCTTGAAATCATGTTGTGCTTTAACTGTCAGGTCCTCTGGCATAATGGTTGTTAAATGGATAGTATTTTATTAGTGCAGTGATATTTTGCAGAGGTACTGATTTTGTTTCAAAAGCCTGAAGTGAACACACCCTAACCGTTCATTTTAAAATGTTTATAATGTGTCTTCTCATGTGAAAGGAAATATGGAAAGGATTCTAATTAACCTTAAGGAGTGTAAATCATATTGCACTTTTATTTGTTTAGGTAGGCAATTACGTGATAGGGAGGAGGCAGGATATCCTATTCATCATACACTTTTCCTAGATGATGGGCCCTGCGCAACATTTCTTGCTTGCAATACTCCCATTAGACTCAAATGAGTTTTTAACTATAATAAGGAGTGCTGACTAGGATCCTCTAAAAGACAAATGGACAAAAGGCAGTTGGACCCAGCAAAGCACTTTTTAATGAATGGTGGCATACTCAGAACCACATATTTCAAATTTAACATTAAAGTGAAATGTTCCCCACCCCATTCCAGAATCCCATGCTTGGGGTGTGACATCAGGGTATTTCAGGGATTTTCAGAATGGCAAAGCATGGGGCAAAATTCCCTGCCAGTGCTGCACCACCCCCTGGGCTCCCAGCCACTGGTTTTTGTTTTTTTTAATGTCACAATTCCCTAAAGTGAGGCACCGTCCTTTCACAAGCTGGTTTTAGAACAATGCTCTATAATGGGATATCATTATTCTGAAACGAGTCAAAATGAGAACGGTGCCTCCTGCCTTCATGGTAAGGGAATAATGGGGAGGATGATGGGTTCTTGTTCACTTGAAGATCTCCAGGCGAAAGCTGTTTTGGGACTACAATTCCCCTCCCCTTCTATTATTCTAAGGGTGCAGCCTTATCCACGCTTACCTGGGAATAAGCTCAACTGAAATCAGTAGTACCTGATGCTGAGTGAACATGCATAGGATTGCAGTGTAAGCCAGTTAAAGAAAATTATTGTGGAATCTTGTAAATGTGTCCAAAACATTTTCACACAATATTTTGAATTTCAGTCAAGACTATTGAGACTTTACTGTGAGCTAACTTAACCACAGCCTTTTCAACATAGCTCGAGTAGCTTTTGTGCATATTTAGGCAGTTTGACAGAATCAGTTATCGAATTATTTGTATGTGGTTTATATTTAAAGATGAGGTCTTGAATGTGCAGACATCCAAATTGGGGTTTGTGTGCTAAGTCCTATAAGGAGTCTTGTCCCTGCTCCAGAGGGATGGTGAACGTTCCTACATTCTGATGGTATGGAAGGGTAAATAATGACAAGAAGAATAACAATAATAGGAGGCTAGGAAGTAGTAATATAACTGAGTGAATGTCTGACTTTAAAGACAATTAAAGTATTGTGCTTAAATACAAACCCATTTCTAGCTCAGACACAAAGGCTTTAGGAGACATGGAACTATTCTGCATTTATTTCTTCTACACCAATCCGTAAAAAGGTAACCTTAAATTAAGCTTCCACAAATCTGGATTTCATGGTTCTACAATACCTTCACATATTGTATTCCACAACATCTGGAGGGCACCACGTTGACTAGTAGTGACTTACTGAAACAGTTTGCTTTTGGCATGACAGAGTAGGCAGTGAATCAAAGCTAAATAAACAAAAGCAAAACCTCCTGTGTAATTAAAGGGACTAATAGTAGTGTATTCCTGTACACATCTATTCAGAAGTCAGCCCCATTCTGTGCCATCAGACTTAGTCCTAGGTGAGTGTGTACAGAATTGCTGTCTAAGTACATTTTTACCATGCATAAATGCAAAGCATGCATACAATACACATTGGATAGCCTGCAAATAAAAAAGGACAGAAGAGAATAAATAACAGGGAAACAAGGGACAGGCATCAAATGAGAAATAACAATGTTTCTTACTGTGCTATTTCAGTGTTAAAATATATCATAAAATTTAAGGGACTGACAGTCTTCCAGGAAACTGACATGGCTTCAAAATTTGTTTGCAGAGCATGCGTGAGGAAAAGGGTTTGGCAGTTTTCAAGCTTGGGAGTTTTCAAGTGTGCTGCATTGTAGTGGCATCTTTTAGCAAAACCTTCATTTTAAAAATAATCTTATGGGCTTAATTTACTTTTATGTGCCCTGACCCCTGATTACTGTTTTATGGTTAATTTATTTGTGTCTGTGTTTTCAGGGGAATAAAATATGTATTTGCGTGTGTGTGCACGACCCTTCAACTTCCCCAAAATAAAACTTCAATGACCTCAAGAACTGTAAATAAAACTTCTAAAACATAGCTAGATTTTACAGTGCAGGAGTATTTTTATAAGGACTCAGCTTTTCCACATAAATTATATTTCAGTTTGTTCACAAAAATAACAGTTTTGATTGCCAGACTTTGAATACTCTCTAGAGCAGGGCGGTCCAACTTTTCATACCAAGTGGGCTGCAAGAGCACTTTGACATGGAACCCGCGGACCACACACTGCCTTGTCATGCGTGTGAGGGGGGGCAGGGTGGGAGGCCAAAATTTGATGCCCCCACAAGCCCTTGTGTTGCCTTCCCAGAGCTTGCTAAGTGAGGCACCAGGCTTTGGGAAGGAAACATGAGGCTCTGGCAGGGTCCTAGAGCCCTCCCACCTCCTCCTCAAATCTGGGCTTTGAGAAGAAGACAGGAGGAATCTAGGATGCTGTCAGAGGCCTCACGCCTCCTTCCCAAAGCCCAGTGCCTCGCTTACCCAACTTTGGGAAGGCAGCACAGGGGTGGGGTGGGGGAGGGGGATCAAAGGTTGTGGAGGGCTTACAAAAAAGGCTTTGAGGGCTGCATGTTGGATTTCCATGTGCTAGAGCCTAATGGAATGCTCGAAACCAGCCAACTTCTGACAAAAATCTGGTTAACTACTGATTGCCCTGCTCTCATCATTTTTGCTTTCTTTATTTCTCCCTAGTCATTATGAAAAGGACTATATAGTAATAATGGCATAACACTAAGCTTATTCATGGAACATGTCTTTGTATACCGAGCCGTGGATGGGGTGGGGTGAAAACACCACTAGCTGGCTTCAATATGTTCAGCTGAAAGGCAACTGCAGATTCTGCCTTCTACCGAGATGTGGGCTCTGTTTGTGTTGTGCTCACCTCTGTAAAAGGCAGTGTCCCCAATTGCTCTTTGGCTGAACACATGGTGGCATCCCATTCCTCATACTCCCAGGCATGTTGTTATATTACGGATGGGGGAGAAATTAGATTTTGTTCACATTTAAAATTGAGCACAGCTAATTCACACTTTTCAAAACAAGATGGAAACCAAGACGTATGCATCCTTTGAAATTTCACACTTCTCTGAAATTTGAAACTATTATTCATTATATTTATTACATGCTTTTTCTTGCCACAGGCGACTCAGAGTGTCTTGACAAAAACAAAACAAACAAACAACTGCCCCTGCCAAATACCGTAATTCAATGAAAACCAAGGCAGGGGTAAATACGTTTTAAACATCCCTTTCAATATGGCTTTGAAATGTGGCATGTACTATACAGGGGCAGCGCACCTGGTTTCACTGCTTGAAGCAAAATGGGAAGTGCAGACCTGCCCTACTGCTCTGCCTCTGGGCCCCTTACCTCAGCTGGCACTGCCACTGCACTACTCAGCTCTGCCAGCAATGCTGCCGCGCCCCCTCTGCCACCAGCACTGGTGCCGATTTCCTTTTGATTGACTCCAGCAAAACTCACAACATCTTGCGAGATCTGGGCATCCCAAATAGATTTAACAAACATGACCTAAAATTTAAACTCAGTTTTTATGTTTTCAGTAATGTCTCCCTACCCAGGTTAGGTACTCCTAGACTCCTGGTATAGTGGGCCCACTGTATTCGCATACATCTCCCATGCTTGGGCACTCTGAAGGGCTCTCACATGTGGTATTATATGTGTGAAGACAGGAAGGCAACCCCTTTTTCCTTTTTGCATGTAGGGCAGCCAGTTTCACCCACCTATGAACTGGCCTCCAAACAACTTGAATTGCTTCCTATAGTCAGTGGATCCAACTTTGAATACTTAGAGCTCTAAAGGGAAGGCAGTTCCTCCTTCACACTATCCAAGAGATCTTTATCTTTGCTATGACGATATCCAAGGTTATTAAAACCAACTGCCCTGAGCAAGTATAATGGGCAGTAAGGATGTTATTGTTTCCTTGACCTTGACTCATAGTATTTTATCCTACGTCAACACATTTTTAGTGCAGTGTTTCACTTGAAAAAATACAGAGGCAGTAAAGAGTACAGTGGTACCTCAGGTTAAGTACTTAATTCATTCTGGAGGTCCGTACTTAACCTGAAACTGTTCTTAACCTGAAGCACCACTTTAGCTAATGGGACCTCCTGCTGCTGCTGTGCTGCCGGAGCCCGATTTCTGTTCTCATCCTGAAGCAAAGTTCTTAACCTGAAGCACTATTTCTGGGTCAGCGGAATCTGTAACCTGAAGCGTATGTAACCCGAGGTAGCACTGTACTAGATCTTACTAAAGGCATCTTATTGTACTAGCCAATAAAGTGAAAAACGTCACATTCCCATTTCTTACAAAGAATTCCTGTGGAAAACAGAAGGCTTGTCCACATACACCTTTACTCTGCTTTTTCCAGGCACTGTCTGCAATTTAAAGCTCCGTGTCCAAGTCCACCCCCCCTTTTTTTTGTTGCTCCGGAGCTTTCCCTGTGAAAACCCCCTCTTTAAAGCTCAATCACAGCAAATGTCAATCGGTGAAAAATCTGAATTGATGCCTGTCCCAATTCAGCTTTAAAGAGTGGGTTTCTATGGAGAAAGCTTGGGGCAAAAAGAAGAGGAAGAGAAGCTTGTACACAGAGAGTTAAAGCATGGACTTCTGTCTGGAAAGAATGGGGGGAAATGGTATGGTGCAATTTAGGGCCAACTAGACATGACGTTGAAACGTGTGAAAGCAGTTAGTATGCATATTTAAAAAAATGTAAATAGCAGACAAGGAGAAGCCTGAGCACCCTCAGGACCTTGTGAGGAGGGGGCAATTGGAGGTTTCTCCCATGCAAATTGCCTTTCCTCCATGCCTGGGTCCCAATATGAATCAAGGCCAGTGCTAGCTATTTCTGAAAGAAAAATGGCAGACTCAGAGACAAACCATGTGATTAACTTCATGTGTAGCTTGGCTCTCAGTTTAGTTTCTAAAACAATCTTAGAGCATTTTCACTCTAAAGTCAAATTATGACGTTTGTATTCCTCCTGTTTGTTTTTTTAAGGCAGGTTTATGGTTGCTAGAAAAAGAAGCACCTATTTCTGGATGTATATTTTACAAGAAATGGAGAAGACATAAATTTAGAGAGCAGTATTGCAACACACTAGGTGGTGCTGTAATCCTAACTGCATCCTTGTGAATGAAAATGTAGTATTATAATAAAAAAATTGGAAACACACCTGTTTAGTTTGCATTATATCATTACAAAATATTAGTGTCCCTTTAACTCAGTTTATTGGCAGTAATACTAAGCATATACCGAGTTCCTTTGAGCACCCAGAAAGCATGACAATAGGGTTCTGGGACATGCATTGAGATAATTCTTTGAAGTTCTAGACTAGAGGGTTTACATTAAACAGTAGCTGGCCACACACAACATAGAAAGAGTGCTGCGTGATAAAATTATAAGGATGGTAAAGAGAGATGCCGCAAAAATGGTGTAGAATATTTGGAGAAAATTCTACAATGTGGTCTTTTTCTACTTGGGGTGAGAAAAAGAAAACTCAGAAGTTTTCTCAGAAATTTTGGCTCACTCTGAAAGAAAGATACTAGAATTCTGGCTCAGTTAATGAAGTTAATTAGTTAGGCTCAGGCTGGACTAAATAAGTTCTAAAACATAATTATATCTTGAAATTCACAACTGCAAAGATGTGGTGATAAGTTAGATGGCTTTTAAAAAGATTAGACAAATTTATGAAGGGTATGTCTATCAATAGTAATTAGCCATGATGGCTAAATGGAGTCTCCAAGATATATTTCTCCAAGATATATTTCTCCAAGATATATTTCTCAGTACCAGATGCTGGACACAATCAACAGGATATGATCACCACCTTCATGACCTGCATGTGACCTTGAAGAAGCATCTGGCTTGCTGCTGTTGGAAACTGAATGCTAGAATGGATAGACCTTAGTTCAGTCCAGACAGTTATCCTTTTTAAATTACCTGGAATATTTATGCTCTTTACTACGCTATATATGTTACAAGCTGTAACCCAACAAGGCCAAAATATTCTACTAAAAGGTTATCTCACATTTTCTGGTAATCATGTCTACAATAATAAATTGCACTGGTTTTCCAGCATAGCAGCAGATGCTAAACACAGACCTTTTTCAACAGTGTGTGAGAGTTCTAGATGGATGCAATGCCAATTGCCTGGAGAAAATTGAAAAAGCAGTGAGGTGCCAATTCAGATTTTTTATTGTCTTCTCCATTTTGACACAGAGGGGGATAATTTGATTGGTCAAACATTTTGGAAACTCTCATGAAAAGTGGCAATCTTCTGTAGTCCTTTTCTGAGCAAATTCTTCAATCATTTACAACTTGGAGGCAAGTGGGAGGCCAAAAGCTGTTTGCCAGGGATGAATAACTCCATCAGGGCATTGTCCTTTTTCAACTTCGGCTCGGGCTTTCCTTGCTCATCCCACCTGATCTATTTGGCATGTGAAGGAAACATTCCCGCTGAAGTAAAACATTTTATCATCCTCTGTATCCTTTAGCAGCTTCCTTATCACAGACCTCTTTGTCATATTGAGTTCTCTAGCAGCTGTGTTTATACATGGGCACATGATCATAGTGTGCACTCTGTTCTTTCTATTAGATTTCTCTCACAGCTTTATGTGAGTGAAAGGTATCATAGGGAGTGCAGTGAACTTTTGTGATGTGTGGTGGTGTGGGACAGAATGGGATAAAGCTGGCATTCAGAGAGTGTGGAAATACTCCATTTAGCTGACAGGCAGATATTTGTTAGTGATGTTTGAGGCATCCAACATGCCTAAACATCAACAACTATGATCAGGAAGGGGGATTTATATATATATATATATATATTTTTAAAGATACTAAACATATTAGAAGGTATAGAAAGGCACTGAATGTTACGTAGAACAGAGGAAGTGTGAGAGAGCTTTGGCTGGTTTTGTTTTTTGTTCTCTCATCTGCTGGAACATATAAAGGTGCACATTTTGTAGAAATATGTGAAGTGTACGTCTGTGGCATATTCAGGTGCACATTGGAGAGATGCTCTAGTTTTTATGTAGCAAACTATACTGGAAGTACAAAAGAGGAGGAAAATAAAGGAAAGCTCATCATACACACTTCCTTTGATGCCTTTCTTCTTAAGTCAAGTCTCCTGAACAGTCATAGACAAACTGAATTAAACCTGAACTACTTCTGTTTCTCAGGTCTAGAGTTCATGAAATCCTTACGGATCAAAGGAAATGCAGCTTGGTGTAGAACTTCAAAACTGCTGCATAGCTTTGCAGTCAGCCATTAAATCTGCGGCTAGCTGTTCTGTATTTTTCAGGCATGTCCAATAGCCACTGAAGCTGACAAAAATGCTTGGTCCCTCCTCTGCACCCAGAATGGAAATGAAGTGAGCTGCCAGAGGTGGGACTCTTGCACACAGTAGGGATGGATTCTCTCTCTCCCCCCCCCCTCTCCTCTGGCAGACCCCAGGAGGCTGGCTAGCTACTTAATTATTTATTTAGCAGGTTTGTAACTTCTGTGGGATTATTTGCAAGACTGGTAGCAATACCTTGCCTACATTCCAAACAGTTGATATTCTTATTTCAACTAGGCTTGCCATATTTCAAAAAGTTGAAAAAGTTTTGGAGCTATTTTTGAGGAAATCAGCCAAAATCTACACTGCCGACATGGGTTGCCATGCGTCCGCATTTCCCCGGGCATTTAGGTGATTTCTGCCCAGGCACTGTTTCCAACTGCCTACTCCTGGGTATGCCCAGGAAATTCCGGACGTATGACAACCCTATTAACACTTTGTGTTAGGGATTTTGGTTTTCCAACAACTCAGAATCATGACAAATGGGTATTAGAATGGGTTAGAAAGTTTGAAGGACCTTTGACCTGCATAATGGCATTGAGTAAATTTCCTGAAAGGCAGAGAGTCAAGGAGACTTTCTCATAGATAATAAATGTGATTCATATTAGCACGTTGCATTTTTCTTCCTCTTTATTTTAATGGGGACTTGAGAAAAAGCAAGCATTTTAAACACTTACTTGAATAAAGCTTCCAATCTTAAAGTTAGGTTTTCCACTTTTTTGGTGTACGCTCTGTTTGCCTCTAGAGCTAGATGGTTTGTTATTTCAGCAGTCTTCAAACATGTAATAAATAAATTTCCACTGGGTTGGCACTTCCTTTTTTACTTCCTTGTTGCAAAGCTTGATTGTTCTTTGGAACTCTCTGGGGATTCCAAGGGCTTTCTCAAAATGACCAAAATGGTCAGAAGATTCAGTTATCAGATTCCTTGTGCCATTTTCACACAGAAAACTCAGCAAATGCAATTTGGTAGAACAATGGAGGTATGGCCAAGCATTGCGATCGCAAGTAGGCTGAGGTGGAATAAAAATCAAACATTGATAGGCATATGTTCCTTCTTGGATTCATTACTCCTTTCGGCTAATGTGCGAACAAATGAAGACTATTAATGACAGCGATTATGGCTTCTTCAAAAAATATCCCTTACCAATTCATAATAACAAAAGATGAATAAATAATAAAAATCAGTCTAGGCAATATTGTATAAAACAATATAAATAAACTAATCAAATTTAATAACAGTCCTATTTAGGACTTCTCAAACTTCACAGACTAACCTGGTATAAATCACCCTGTACCTTACATGCAGAAGTAGTCGTGCAGGTTTCTCTGTCCTGCATTGCTAACTCGCACAACAATAGTCTGTATGTTTGTGATTCTGTTCTTCATGCTCTGCAGGCTGCTATTATTACAAAATTATGAAAAGTTGGAAATATGGTCACAAGTGGTTACACTCTGCTGCTGCTTTAAACTATGGCAAATTCTAAATGAATAGTAAACAAGGTGTTTTCAGAAATTCAACTATAATAGAGGTTCCTTTTGGGTTATTGCTCTGCTGTGCACAACAGCTGGCTTAAATGATATTTCAGCCCTCTTAGGCATCCCATTGAATAGGTGTTTATTATACAGCCAGTCTATATGTTGTGGCCATATTATCATGGCTGCCTGAAGCAGCCTCACTATGGCTGTTGCTCCACACTTATAGCCATAAAATCAAGAGTTGCTCACTATCTAGGTTGCCCAGTTGCCTGTCATTCCCACAGTACTACTAGATATTGAAGGGATAGAAATTCTCTGCACACAGCTGACACATGGAGCAGCTGACACAAGAAAGCTGTTTGAAGAAATTCCAGATACAGACCATGCCTTAGGTATCTGCCGAGAGGTCTTTGGCACTTCAAAGCTGAAAATGATACTTGCGTAGGAAAGAGAATGAAAACACAGACACACAATAACTACTATGGATGCTCCAGGAAAATGTCAGTTCTGATATGAACAGATTCTGATTCAAAAATCCCATTGTTCTAGGCATGTTTTGCAACAGGGAACTTCATAAACTCAAGCTGTTTCTGAGCTCTGGGTGCAGTACTGCACCTAAGCTTTCAGATTAAAATTGCCACTGTTACTCAGAAGTAAATCCCAACCAAGTTTAATGGGGCCTCCTCCCAAGTAAAATGTGTATGGATTGAGGACCTGAAAACTTTTTCTTTTCTTTTCTTTGAAACCCAACATGTTTTGTTTAGGTTTTAATTGCCTTGTTTAATGTACTTTTAATGTATGATTAATTTGAAATATGCTAGCCAGTTAGTTATGATGGTTTCAGTAGTGCATATTAAAGTGTTATCTACTTCAGGCTCTCTCAGAGATGCTTAAAATCAAAACATATTTTGGAGTGGGATCATTGAAGGACCCTTAAGTCTTAGGTTTGTAAACTGGACACGCAAGGTGGGTGTTTCTGCCATCAGTTGTATAGGCCTTTAATATGTGTTAATTGTGGTGCCAGAAAGATATATTTATATCAAGGAAAGGGGGTGTAGCGATAATCCAGGACTTGTCTGCTAGGTGGAGGGAAAGGAGGACCCTTTCCTGCCTCCCCACTTCCAGCTACTCTATGAAGACTGCAGAAGGGATCCTCTTAAGAATACTAGGGTGGCAGGCAGGCGAAGCATGGCTTGGTTTTTCGAAGTCTTCAGATGTGGACTAGACCATGTGAAAAATGAACATAGGATTTTAGCTGCAGTTCATTCATTTTCAGCTTTGTATTCTTGTTATAGAAAACCACACCTTGACGTTCTGTTGTTGTGCCCATAACCTAGGTTTAAAGTGCCTTTTAGCACCTAGCTTTCATACCTCAGTTTCTAACACTGGATATGAACTGACCTGATCTATGCTCTCTGGTTTAATGTGTTCATTGGATTGGATTCCACACTTCTTTGAATTTTGCAATACAGTTCTCATCTCAAAAAAATGTACTGAAATGCATTTAAAATATGCATATAGATATATAGATAACATATATAATCAAATCAGTGAGCCAGTGTGGTGTAGTGGTTAAGAGCAGTAGTCTCGTAATCTGGGGAACCGGGTTCGTGTCTCCGCTCCTCCACATGCAGCTGCTGGGTGACCTTGGGCCAGTCACACTTCTTTGAAGTCTCTCAGCCCCACTCACCTCACAGAGTGTTTGTTGTGGGGGAGGAAGGGAAAGGAGAATGTTAGCCGCTTTGAGACTCCTTAAAGGGAGTGAAAGGCGGGATATCAAATCCAAACTCCTCCTCCTCCTCCTCCTCCTCCTCCTCCTCTTCTTCTTCTTCAAATCAAACACAATTTTGATATGAATTTTCATGCCACTGAAACATAGATTAATGGGAAAAAATGGAGTTATGAATCAATACATGACAGAAATTGGAAATAGATTAATCGGCCCAACCCTAGCATCTACCAACAGCAACCACATTTCCACATTATTATTTTCTCAAAGATGACTGCAGAGGCCACTTGTGCTAGATAACAATGATGTAGTGAGGTAAGGCCCTCAATAGATGCTACACACTGTTGCATTCAATTTCCCCCCTCATTATATTTTACAAACTGGAAACAACTTTGGGAGACCATGGATTTAAATACAAAAGCTCTTGGAAGGATTTTAAGTGAGACAGCAGCCAACAGGATAATGGCTAAGTAGGCCACCCTTCTCTGTTTGTAGCTTTTCAAGGCTGCATTTGAAATTTAAAAAAAACTGAGAAAATTGTATATATAAGATACAGTTTTTGTCTAACTGGTTCATTTAGTACCAATCTGATACTGTAATACTGAACAAGGATGTTAATTATTACAGTCACTACTCTCTGGCTTTGTTGAGCTCAGAAGATTTACAAAACTTGTATAGACACAGTAGCCCTTTTAAAAATGATTCCAAGGTAGCCTGAGCTTGTGTCTATTTTGTTTATAGTGCTGGTTGGCTGCTTAAGAATCAGTGTTTTTTTCCCCTGCAGTTATTATGGTGTAGAAATATGCAAGGGTTAAAAAAAAAACCCCTGTACATTATTTACTTGCTACAAAAAGCTGAAATTAATATTGTGACATTTAGCTCTGAGTACGTAAGGTCTAGTAAAGTAAATAGCAAGACTGCTAGATTGAAATTTATAGCTGCATTAGGCCAAAACAATTAGAAGACTTGCCAGAAAGTGTCCTTGCTTGAGAGAGACTAGTGGCAGAAGAATTCTTGAGTGCTGCCTGCAAAATGTAATTGATTGTACAAACATATGCACTGTTGAAAGAGTCACAGAAAATGCATTTGCTTGTTGATATGAGCCAATTCTTCCAAAACATATTAGCAGCTTAATGTGTTTGTGTGTGTGCGTGTGCATGCGTGCGCACACATGCATGGATGTATTTAACAATGTTCAGAGTTGTTCTGTACTGTTCCATTGCTGTATGGTTTAACAATCAGGTTGTTGGGTTCAAATATGGGAAACACAGAATAAAAACCTTTATAGACACAATGAAGCATATTGGGTGGTACTGGGCAACCACTAGCTCTCAACCTACCTTTGTTGTGAAGTGAAAATGCTGTTTTGTGCTTTTGAACAATACAAACTTGAAGAAATTTACACTTCTGTTGTAAACAGTTTTCAGGATGTTAAGATTTTGGGAAAATGACGATTTGAATTTCAGTGCTGTGGTGCAGTCAGTATTTGTTATGAAGCTGTATAAGATTGCTTTGATGGTATTGTTTATTCTATTAGCGAAAGGCCTTAGATCTATTTGTAAAAATAAAACAATTTTTTTTTCATATCCATGTTCTAGAAGTAAGTACACCATGTTTCTTTAGTACCGGACTATATTCTGTTGCACCAAGCATGGAAAGGCTCATAGCTCTGTTGCAGTGCATGCATTTTCCATGCAGAAGGTCCCAGTTGCAATCTGGGGCATCTGGTTAGGGCAGGAAATGCTCCTGTCTGGGAGCCTGAATAACTGCTGCCAGTCAATGTCGTCAGTGTAGAATTGATAGTACTGTGTTTAATGGACCAATTGTTTGCCCGGGAGTAAGGCAACTTCCTGTGTTCCCATGGAAGGGCAAAATAATGGAATAAACTATTTTAGGAATGTCTTCTTTGATTGTCATGCATAGAAGCAATGAGCAGAACAGCCCAGATATCTGCAGACCCCCAGAGCACATTACAGTCTTTTTTTGCTCATAGTGCAGCCTTAGCAGAAGTGATTGAAAACCCCAACCCCCAGTTATTATTCCCATATCTGGGATTCAGATGCTCATCAAGAATCTGCCCTGGTGAGTAAAAGGGTGGAGGCAGTGCTTAATTTGCCTAACTACCAAGGACTTCCTTGTGACTTTTGTTCCTGGATCCTTCAGTGTATTTGTCTCTTAATTAGCCAAAGCCAATAGTTTCTGCAAGTCATTTATTACATTTTAATTATGGGCAGAAATACAGCCTCACATTTTTAAAAGCTGGGAACTAGGCTAGGAAGGAGAATATGGTTGTTAACAGAAATCAAAGGACACCTTTCATAAAACACTTTTGCCACCAAATGGGATGGATCCTATTAATATCATATTCAGGCACTGAAAATATTCCAGTGCAGAGTTAAAATAACTTGATGAATAAGTAAATTTTATATGTGTGATAGTTGTGCTTATCAACCACATACAAATGAAATATTGTTTCTGGAGTTGAATTTATTTCTGAAGAATCACAATATAAAACAAAGAAGGCTTTGTGTTCAACTAGAACATTTAAAATATCATTTTGACTTCTTTCCAAGAATCACGGAGTTTTCCCTTTCAGTTTGTACATGACAGTAACCAGCTCTATGCTTTCAGAGTTTTGAAGTGTAGCAATAGTTGAATTAATGTCAAAAAACTAGAATGCAAAACAGCAAAAGAGACCTGGAAAGGATGTTTAGGACTGTTTGACACTTGGCCCTTTTTATAGCAATGTTTCTGGAACACAATTCGACAATCCACGTAATGACCTGCACTGTTTCAGGGTATCACATGTTTCCCTGAGTATATGAGAATACATGTATGGTTTCTTTGGAAACCAAGTGCTAGCTTGTTACTTCTCAAAGAAGGGACATACTGAAGCAGAATTCAGTGAATGAGATGCTTCAGAAGTATGTATGTATGCCAATGGCAGTGGTAAAAATGGAAACATCTGGATTTTTTCAAGACTCTCTGAATGGCTGCATTTTTGTGTCTTCCACTAATACCAGAAAATGTGTGTGAAGTTTGTGAATGGGTTTCGACACGACAGTGAGCACTGAGCTTTCCATAACTTCCATTATCAGAAATCCTGCATGTAACTTTTCTTTTTAAAGTCTATTTTAAACTGGCTTAGTAAGTGAGAAGTCCTGGAGCAGGACCAAACAATGTCTAATTTAATCCTTAGCACCCGATCAAAGCATCCATGTGAGAGAGTAGCTATAAGAAATCACCATTTGCCAGTAGTTCCCACAAAGCAATATCTGAGACACCACAGTCATTTCCTATCTCCAAGTATGGGTAAGACTGTGGTGTCTTTTATATGAATGTGTGGTTAACGCTGGCAAAATGTGCCTTTGTTATGTTGACCGCTAACTCTGATGGAAACAGAAGATGATCAAGCCCAGAAAACCAATGTACTATTTTGCATATTAAATTTTCCTCCATGTTAGAAAAATGTTTTGTTTTTGTAACAGAAACACAATAACATTTTGGGCTGTGTATGCAGGGTGCTGTTCCATGAAGTGGCCTTATAAGCTGTGCCCATGTTTCTCTCTCTCTCAATATAATACTGTCAGTGTGCATGGTATGTTAAAGCTATCTTATCTATATCTGTCTGTCTGTCATCATCTGTCTCTGCATTCTGAAGTTTGACACAGGATAAAAGAGCAGAAAGAAAGGGGTAGCAAGGCCATGGTGGTCTTTGAAATTAAGGATAATTAAGGAGTGGAAAGGAAGCCAGTATGGGAATTTAAGGTAGGGCACCACCTAGAGAAGTTAGAGAGGTGAATGGTTTTGGAGTTGAGTGCTGAATAAACATGGTAAAGCCAATTTGAGAAAGCCAGGGAAGCGAAGATTGAATTAGTTTCAGGCTGTGGACAAGAGAAGGACCATAACCAAGTGGTAGAGGAACTGCTTTGCTTGCAGAAGATTTCTTGGAGGAAACTTACTTTCTAGATCCGTTTCAATCAGGTTTTGGCACGGAAACTGCTTTGGTTGCCCTGTATGATGTCCTGTCTGGAGATAGACAGAGGAAATGTGTCCCTGTTAATTCTCATTGGTGTCTCAGTAGCTTTCAATACCATTGGTATTTTCTGGAATGGCTGTTAAGGGTAGTTGGTATCACTTTGTGGTGGTTCTGGTCCTACTTGGATGGTCGTTTCCAGAAGGTGATGCCTGGGGAGTGCTCTTAGGTTCCATGGAGGCTTTGATGTGATGTTCCTCAAGGTTCAGTTTTATCCCCTGTGCTGTTTAACATCTACATGAAGCCGCTAAGTGGGATCATCCTACTAGTCTAGGGCAAAGCATTTCATCACCTCTTTTGTGGAGAAAAAGAGAGAGGATGAACAGAAACCAGGAATGGGACACTGTATATGGTTTTTGAAAATCCTGAAGTCCAATGCTGTTGGCTTGGGTTAGAGGTGGTTACTGGGTTTGAAAAGATGACAGTATATAAATTCTAGAGGTTACTGGAAGAGTAAAAGGAGCAATGCTCAGTTTTGTAAATCCTTTTTGAAATGCAAGATGTTGGCCTTAATATCATTCCCCCCCCCCTTTTCAGTGTACTGTCAGCTGAAAACCTTTATTAATTTTCCTTTGTTAAAACAGGATTAATAGTATTGGACCCATATTTTTTATTACACAACAACTTTGAAACATGTTCAGCACAATTTGTAGTTAAGAGTCCCTAGAGTACAAGCATAACATTGTTTTCAGTGATTTACACTGACATGGGAGGGAGATTAGGTCTTTCACTTAATTATGTGACGTTAGGCAGATTCTTAAACTAAATGGGCAGTGTTAAGAAATAAAGAGAATGGAAGAGAAATATATTTGTTTGAATGGCTCAAATAGCCGACATTCCCTGTTCCATACAATGTTAATAGTTCTCAATAGCCCATTTAAACTTTCTGCTTATTACCTAAAAAACTTGTGTAACAACAACCAATGGGTAAAAGAATGCAGAAGGAAATCTGAGTGATTGTTTATTTGGAGATCTGGTTCTAACATACACAAGATACTGATACAAAGGTTGCATGCCATACAAAACAAAGATAGTTGATATATATAGCAATATTTTTTTTCCAAGACAAACTAGAGATAAGTGGATTTCCCCAGTTTTGTTTGTAGGTTGATTCTGTTCAGCTTCACATTTCTTCCAATTTTATGTGAAGAATTTTGAATTAATTTTAGAATTGGTAAATGTATGAATTGCTTCTACTTGTTTACAGTGTTTGTCTCCAAGTAATCCATGCAAAGCAATAGTGGATGATATCCTGTGGTGTCTGTCTGCTGACAGAAATAATCCACCAGCCTTATTGATGAGAGGTGTTTTTCAGCAGTTCTCCCTCACCTCTGAATCTGCTTTAGGTCTTCCAAACCTTTGCAGAAGATTTAGGGGGACACAGGGAACTGCAAGTGCACGGGAGGTTAATCCAAAATTGTCACCTTCTCCCATTCCATCTATGGATGGACATGATTGGATACTGCCATGTTAGGGCCGCAGGTGGCACTGTGGTCCAAACGACTGAGCCTCTTGGGCTTGCCAATCAGAAGGATGGCAGTTCGAATCTGCATGACAGGGTGAACTTCCACTGCTCTGTCCCAGCTTCTGCCAACCCAGCAGTTCAAAAGCATACCAATGCAAGTAAATAGGTACCACTGTGGCAGGAAGGTAAACACCATTTCCATGCTCTCTGGCACTCGTCATGGTCCTCTGTGCACTAGAAGTGGTTTAGTCTGGCTACATGACCTGGAAAGCTGTCTGGACCAACACCGGTTCCCTCGGCCTGAAAAGCAAGATGAGCACCACACTCCATAGTCCCCTTTGACTGGACTTAACTGTCCAGGGGTCCTTTACTTTTTTTTTTTTAACCTTACTACCATGTTCTGAAACAGCAGTTTTATTTTTTTAGAATTTGATTGTCTGCATGAGTCCATATCTACAGCAATTAAAAACCATGGGTCTGTTTTAGCAAGTGAAACAAATCTGCACCCCTAATTACAACATTACAACATTAGCAAATATCTGTATTTGCTAATATAGCAGTTCCTCTTTTGAGAGGAAGGTTCATATAAAAAATATAGTAAGTGAATTGTATATATTTATCAACAAGTAGAACTGGATCAGGGTGCAGGTATATGAAGCAAGGGTCACAGATGGTGTGTTGATTATCCACAACTGGCGTTCCAGAACTACATTCTTCCTTCCGGCGACAGCTGTTGAAGAAGTACTTTTGCTGTCAAAAGCTTACAGATTTTGTAATAGCATTTGGTGCCAAAATCTTAAGTTCTTGGATGTTCTCAATGATTTTTTAAAAAACAGCACTACTTATTTATAGACATTCCTGTTGTAAGGAACACTACAAACAAAATAGAAATATGCACATTCCTGTGTTCATGATGATGCACAAATGCATTATCAAAAGGTTGCACACAGTATTTCAAATACTTTTGTGTGTGAATGGTATAGCAGATAGGAGCAGAAAGACCGAGCAAGAGTAAACTGTATATAAACAGGGATTTCTACAATGTCTGAAAGTCCTCTTTGAACTAATATTGGATTAGTAATGCAATGATGCAGCTCTTTCAGACACAGGAAACAGAGAAACTAAAATCCGAGAAAAATTCAGAAGAGAACGCAAGCACTGCTTTCATAAAGTTATGAAAGTTTGCAGCCCATTTCTTGTACAAGTAGGCTTGTACAATTACCTCAGCAGAGCTGTGCCACCAAAGTGTACTGAGGACACAAGTATAAATAATTCACTCTGATCCAGAGCCCATTGTGCAATGTGCAAATGGATTTCCAGCCAAGTACGGGCTTACAAACTTCATATGCAGGCCCCTTTGAGTTTGTGGAGTTGCCTCCTTAATGGAAGTTACTGGCAATGCTTTTTGCCTACAAGGAATCTGTGGTTCAGGTGATTATGTTACATTATGTAATCAGATGCATGAACGCTTCCTTTGGAAGATGTTTTGCATACATAATTGACTATTGAATTGTCTGTTTCATACGATACTCTTAAGGTTTTTGTGTTAAAAGATGCACCATGACAGCATTAGATATATAGATGTTCAGAGTGCAAAATCTACCCAAAGATTCTTGGGGGCAATACTTCTAGGGAGAGAAGTAGAGCCAAGGGGATGGCCTCCAACTTAAAAGGGGAGTGGTTTACAAACCTTGCTAATGCTATATCGCCAGCCTCAAACTTGCATGCTATAGTGGTAGGGCAACAAACTGTTCTGTTAGTCCAAATGACATTGAGGGAGGTTGGACCTCCTTTCCATGCCAGATCGGGTCAATGGTGGGTGTGCAGCAAGCTGTACAGCTAGCCTGAATCTTTGGATTATAGTGTTGTAGGCAAGGCTGAGCAGTACAGAGAGAAAATATGTTAAGCATCTTCTTCCTACAGTTTGGGAGAGTGGGGTTTTGTCCTGCTGAAGTGTGTTTGTGTGCAGACTGTTCTGTTACTCTAGCACTCTAGTCCCATTTCCCCCCATCACCAATAGGGCACTGAGCTGTTTCAAATATTCTGTTCCTATGGGAGGATTTTGCACATGTGCAACCCCTATTGGGCAGGTGTTTTTTTTTTTCTGGGGAGGGGTGGTCTCTTTTTAAATAAGTAACATTTTCCTGCATACTTGGAGAGTCCTTTGAGTGTGTCAAATTCTGTCTCTGTATTTGGTCCCATTTCACTGATTGGCACAGGACAACCAAGTTTGCTCTTAGAGAGACTGGTGAATAGACTCTAAATAGCATAAGGTCAAACTCTGAAGTTTCATTGCTCAAAATATAACTTTTTTCATGTTCAGTGTTATAATAATTATGTATTGCTGCCTCTAGCAGTCTTCATTTTATCTGGATTCCAGTAGAATACTTAAAGGTGCCATTCATCTCCCCCAACTGCAGCTATAGATATTAATTAATGAGATAGTACAGTGAACATGGTCAGCAGCATATAATACAATTTCATTTTATTTAAAACATATTTTGCATAATATAAAAATATTGATCACAGTGAGATTTAACAATTGTTACTGCTATAAACAAGAATGCAGTACAATATTTTTAATGGAAATAAATTATATAGTTATTATCTTTTTAAAAAATCACAAAGAAGAAAATGTAGGCTGTTTGGTCATTAGAAAAAAAAAATCAAGTTCTTATTGAGTTCTTTATAATGAAGAAAATCCCAGGTTTTGTTTTCTACATTTGCTTTCCACACGTCTTAAGAGCACAAATGAGTCTGTGTCCAATAGTCCTATGATGTCTCTTTGCACAGTAAATCCAAAATGTTAGAAGTCTTTTTTTTAAAAAAAAACAACAGGAAAAATGTACACCAATTCATCAGATGGTATCTTCTTCACTAATTAATAAGTGGTCTTTTCCAATATGTTGGCACACAACGGCAAACTTCTTCACTGTAATAAAATCCAGGATCACAGCGTTTCGTTCGAACTGTACACGGTGGTCTGTAGCAGCTGAAAGAAGTTGGGGGGGAAAAACAGTTGTAAAACTGACATGAGAAATTATTCTGCCTATTCTGAAATCTACAATGTGCTCTTGGAAAAAAGCAATTAATCTATGCAAGGATTCTCTGTAAGGTGTGTGGATTCAAGTGGCCGGCAAACAGAACTGGATACAGTTATAAGTCTTAATAAGTGCTCCGCCTACAGCTGCTTCTCTCTCTCATGTAAGCTCTGCATAAATGGAAAACACCACACAGAGAGGAGCAAGGAAGAGGTGGGTGTAGTTGTGTGAATGATAGTTTCTAGCATCCAATGACGGAATGGATTTACTAGGGCTCTTTTTACTTAGTCATGTTGCTTTCGGATTGGAATAGAACATATCAGAAGCCATTTCAGTGCTTTAAAAATAAATAAAACTCAGCTACTGTTCCGCCCCTCCCCCCCCACCAACTGCCAATTTTCTGGCACCAATGGAAGACATGGTGGTTTTCCCTGGTCTTTTCTGGATTTTCATGCAGGATGAATATTTATTTTATTGTCGCTTGTTGTAACTGAATTGTGAACTGTTCTGTTGTTGCTGTTCTAGTGTTGTTAATGATGCCTTGGATCCAAGGTGAAGTGTGATGTCAATATGAACCATCAAGATGAGGCAATCGTGTATCTGACTCGCTGAGGTGGGTTCTGAAGCAAATACTTCTTCTGTGCACAGTGCTAATAATTACTCATTATCAAGTGACTATAACTATGTAACAACTTTCAAATATTTGAAAACGTTCTAGCTATTTACACAACTACTAACTTTTTCTGGTGCTGAGCTTCTAATTGCAATATCTTCTAGTCCGAACAATTTGTCTGTAATGAACTATCTTACAGATCAGAGTTATTTTCTTTCTTTAAAAAAAAGCCAAGAATTTCTCTCTGAAATAGTCTAATTTTAAAATTACCCAAGCCGGTTTTGCTCATGTAGAGTTCCTGTAACATCAGTGGAAGCAATGTGCAGGTTCAGAGGCTTATATGTATAACATTATGAATTGAAAATGGGATGGAAAGACATCAGTAATTTATAGCACTTCAGTCAGGGAAGTAAAAAAGTACTTTACTAACCAACACTTCATGCTTAGAAGATAAATATTTTGCATCAGTGGATAATTTGTTTCTACAGGGATTGCAGGACAAAGGCTATAAACAAGTTTGTCATAGCATGATAATTCCTTATGGTTGTTTTTAAAACAGGTTGACCTAACATAACCTCACACTGATAGTGCCAAATAGCCTCTGGTGTGTAATGTAGACAAAGCACTAGTCTTTTGCTATTTCAAACACTGGCAGCAAATCAAGAGCGAAAAGTATACGTTTCAAGTTTCAACACAGCTATATTTTAAATTTGTTTTAAAAATTGTCTCTGTTTTATAAAAGATAGTTTAATGATCTCAATTAACATTCCTCCTGATTAATAGCTTATGCATTTCAGTTTACAAATAAAATATTAGATGTCTGCACAACAAAATACACGGGGGGGGGGGGGGAGAGACTTCCTGGACAGAGGGAGGACACTTTCTTTTGTCTCTGTCCCTACATGCCTTTCCCTGCTCCCATCTAACTTGAACTCAGAAAAGTGCTTCTGTATCTGGATTTTTAAAAGTAGATTGGTACACCTACCTCCATGGACCCAGCTCTGGGGACAAGCCCCATTTCTTGAGCTGGAACTGCCCTGGTTGGGTTTGCTCTGAAAATGTGACTTTTTGAAGACATCTGAAGGCAGCCCTATATTGGGAAATTTTTAATGTCTTATGTTTTTACAACTTTTTATATGCTGTAAACTGCCCAGAGTGGGTGGGGTATAAATAATAAAATTATTACTATTGTACTCACGAAGCACATGCCCTTCAAGGTAAACCCAGCCCACCTTGCTGTATTTCTTTTCCAGGCAAGTGCCCGCCTGCTTTTAGTGGTAGAAGTATCCTTATTGTGTGTATGTTTGTGTGTGTGTATGGGGTGGGGAACAGTGTTGAGGACATACATCTCAAGGCACATGCCCTCTAAGTCTAATTCTCTTTCCCCTTGATACCCTGATCCACTTTCTTCCTTCAGCCTTCTGTTGATTATATATGCACATTACGCTCTAGTGCCAATATTCAGTATTCAGTTCTGGACCCATGTCTGTTTTTAAGTATGTAGGGAAATATTCACTAAAACACATATATATTAGTGAAAGCAACATACAGAACTGCATTAGGGGAACTAGTTTTGCAAAATGTGGAAATTTATCAACATTTAAATGGGAGAATCTGTTGCATCCTGTTTCAAGGTCCAAAACACAGCAGAGTAATGGCATCACCAACAGTTCCCTTCCTAATAAATAAGGGACATTATTGGGGTTCAGGCATTCTATGGAAAACCCATGTGAGCATATCCCTCTTTGGGAGAATATGCAAACAGCCTTAGCTACTTTTGCAGAGGTTATTCAGGGAGATGTGCCATACTCTTTTGTACAATGGACTACATATCATGCTGTTTTCCTCACAGTAGAATCACATTCAGTTGTATGGCTTATTCTAGGTTGCTCTTGGCTCTGCTTTCTACAGCAAAAGTAATATATATAGTAGGCAGATAACTACTGGGAAGAAAAATGCTAGATAATGCTCATCATATGAAAAACTATGCTGGAGTTAGTGTTGTGGCTCTTCTCTGCATGAATCATACAGAAGTTAAAGAGGAATAAGTTCTTACAGTGCATTCATTTAACCACAGTGTGTGTGTGAACCTACATCCAACAGTGACAGCTCGGTTTTAAGGACAGGAACAGGATGTAAGTTGGATTTGAAATCTACTAGGATGTAATTTTGCTAGTATATTTATTAGGATTTTCAAATACAGCTAAGGATGGCACATGCAGAGAAATGTGTGTACCAAAAGGTTGTGTTTGAAACAGGAGATTGTATTCTATAAAAACTAATTCGATACTGTATTATATGTTTGTAACAGGATTATAGTTACACTGGAGCCAATTCTTGCAACAAATTAGCACAGCTATGAGGAAATCTGCAAAGAATGAGGAAGAAACATCCTGGGCCAACCTGTTCCATCTTGTGGTGAGCTTTGTTAAAATAACTTGTCACACTTGTTCAACTCATTTGTATATAATACACAATTCTAAATCTCAAGTTACACAACACCTACTGGAAACAAAACAACCTGGTGCACACATAATCCTAGAGAATATATTTAAAATTAGATTATAATGGGAAATAATCCATAATGGAGTAATTGTTCAACTATAAGTTTACTCCTGAAGTTTCTTCCTATTAAATTAATCCCCATAACCATATTGTGGTAGGTCTTCCTATAATATCATTTTTCTAGCAAGTCTTTAATTGGCTTAAGGAGAATAACCTTGTTGGGCTGGATATGGCCTGTAGATTCTACATTGTCTATGGTGTTTCCCCTTGAAAAAGCTTAAAACTTGCTGTATAATCTTAATACACTTTTCTCCAGGTCCTAGATGACACTGTAAATAACAACTATTAGGTGACTTCCATAATTTTTTTAGGGATAATATCTGAAATCAATGCTATCTGGTATGTGCTGAAGAAAATGAGATTATTTAGTGGAGGGAACAGCATTGTTCAGAGCTCTGCTTTTGCAAACATCTGTTTCATCAATGATGCAGTTGTATACAGTAATATTCTCAAAGATGGATTACATGGGCAATGTAAACATACATGACTAGTGTCAAATACACTTTCTGTTCAGGTAGTCCATTCTGTATGACAAGTAACATGTTTTATCTCCAGACTAGTAAAGTACTTTAACTCTGATAAGCATCAGACAACTGCTAAAGATCAAATATGTAGCATGATTATTAGAAAATTTGAGAAACTGTTACCAATGTCTTTTATCAGGACAAAAATAACATCTACTGTATTTTTCGCTGTATAGGACGCACTTTTTCCCCTCCAAAAATTAAGGGGAAATGTGGGTGCGTCCTATAGAGCGAATGCAGGTTGCGCGCCTAAGCCCAAAGCCAGAACAGGGAGACGGGGTGCTGCACAGCGCTCCGTCTTGCTGTTCTAGTTTGGGGTTGGCTGTGCAAAGCCTCCACAGGGCAGCGGGTTGCCTTCACCCCGCTGCCCTGCGGAGGCTACAAAGGCTGTCCCTGAAGCCTCAAGCCTTTGGAGCGCAGCGTGAGTTCCCGCTGCACTCCAAAGGCTTCAGGGATCTTTGAGGCTGGCGGTGGGGGGAAGCAGCGCTTCCCCCGCCAGCCCCAAAGAGCAGGTCGATAGGAACCTGAAGCCTCTGGAGCCCAGCGGGAACTTCTGCCACGCTCCAGAGGCTTTGGGTTGCCTTCACTGAAGCCTGGAGAGCGAGAGGGGTCAGTGCGCACCGACCCCTCTCGCTCTCCAGGCTTCCAAGGTAGCTGCCTGAAGCCTCCAGAGTGCAGCGGTAACTCCCGCTGTGCTCTGGAGGCTTTGGGTGAATGCACGTTGAACGCACCTTGTTTTAGAGGGGGAGAACAAGAAATTTTTTCCCCCCCTGTTCTCCCCCTCCTATGGTGTGGTGCGTCCTATAGAGCGAAAAATACGATAATTTAATAGAAGTTGCAAGACAAAGTATTTCAGTTGTTTTACTTACCTGCATGTCTGGTGATTAAATCTTTTTCCTTTCAAGAAGCACTTGTTTGGAGATTCTACACATTCACAAATACACTTTGCAGAATTTAGTGGCTGATGTTTAGGACATGTTCTTTTACATACACATTGGCACTTTTCTTCATCAAAATCCTTGCTGGGGCCACATGAGCTAGGCAGCAGTTTATTCTTACATGTACACTGGCATGATGTTCTATCCAGTTCTTTCTGAGGTCCACAGCTGGAAGGCCTCACTCCCCCTTTACAGACACACTGGCAGGTTTCTTCATCAAGCTCCTTATTAGGTCCACAGATATCATGGTATCCTTCAGCAGTGTCTATAAACACAACAAACATTAGAAAAATAAATAAATTTTGCTTCAGGCATTGAAAAAAGTGAAACATATCTGCTACTTTCACGTTTTTCATACCCATGTCTAAATCACTGAATTTGTAATGTGGAGTGAACAGCCAGTTATAAAGGATTAGAGAATTCTTAATTTTAAAAAGTTTATGTGCATATAATTTTTATTTTGCTTGAATAATGCCACGTTAAGTGAATGCAACTTCTCGAGCATATTTGCTTACCGGTATCCCCAAGGTAAGAAGAAAAACTGAAGTCATGCTGAGCCAGACATCTGCAAATCTGATTATTCCAGATATGATTTTTTGGGCAAGTTTTGTTTGCCACATGACACCTAGGGATAAAATATTGCATTATTTAGTACACTGAAAATGCAAGACAAGAGTTTTTGTGCATGGGTCACAGATGCAGACAAATGAAACCTAAGATATATTTGATTGCATTCACATTGGATAGAGAGAGATTTTTCTTCCTTCCTCATAATACCAGAACCCAGGGTCATCTAATTAAGCTGAAGAGTGGGAGCTTTAGGACAGACAAAAGGAAGTACCATATTTTTTGCTCTATTAGACACACTGGACCATAAGACGCACCTAGTTTTTAGGGGAGGAAAACAAGAAATAAGAAAGCAATGCAAAGCATCCTGAGCTAACAGGGAGCGCTCCTCCATCTTCGCTCAGGAGGCTTTGTGGGTCTATCCCCTATTGCACTATTTTAGTGTTGTTAGCCGCCCTGAGCCCGGCTTCGGCTGGGGAGGGCGGGATATAAATAAAATTTATTATTATTATTATTATCCCTGAAGCCAGGAGAGCCCTCCTGGCTTCAGCGAAAGCAAGCCTATTGGCTTTCCCCCTACCTCCTGCAAGAGCCGCACACTCTTTAAAGGGAGCACTGCTCTTGGGGGCTTTTCTGGGGGTTGGGGGAAGGGACAGAGCCGCACACTCTGTCCCTTCTCCCACCTCCCACAAAAGCCAGGGATAGCCACGCGAAGCCTCCGCAAGGCAGCGGAGCTTCTGCTGTCCTGGCTTCTTGCTTGGCCATGCGCAGCCTCTCCCAGGCAAGGGGAGCCTTCATCCCACGCCCAGGAGAGGCTGCGCGTGGCTAAGGCTCCCCCAAGAGCCGCGCTCCCTTTAAAGAGCGTGTGGAGTGTGTGGGCTCTTGGGGGCTTTTCCTCAAGGAGGGAGAAGGGCAGCTCTTCTCCCTCCTCGGGGAAAAGCCCCCAAGAGCCGCACACACACTCCACGTGGCTCTTTAAAGGGATCGCTGAGCCAGAGCCTCCTGCCTGCATTTGCTCCATAAGACGCACACACATTTCCCCTTACTTTTTAGGAGGGGAAAAGTGCGTCTTATAGAGCGAAAAATACTTCTCACAGTGTATAATTGAACTCTACAAGAAATAGATATGAACATCAGCTTGAATGGTTTTAAAGGGGTACTCGACAAATTCAGAAAAGGTAAGAGCTATCAATGGCTACTAGAATGAATTGGGATTTACAGAATTAGTATTGCCTATTACAGCATGCATTTGTTGTAAAGTGAAGTGGCATTGTTCACTGCCATTCCATTTCCACCCAATACATGCCGCATCCTAAAAACCCCTGCAAAGTCCTGAGGGCCATAGTGGGATATTGGGAAATGCCTATTGCATCAATTAATCCAGTAAGTCTGTGGTTTAAACTCAATTTGCAGACATTAAAACACTCAGGGTAATGAGCTCTAACATATACAAAATGTCTCCTCTGGAAAATTCCCCACAAACTGTTTTATGATTTTTGTGTGTTTTTTCCCATTCTTCTGTATACAACTCAGTATGTTTTGAAATAACAATTAAAAGAATTAAGCAAGCACAGTCTGAAAGAGCACACCTCAGACTTCAAATTGATTTATAACACATTGAATTTACATGCAATTCACAATAACTAAACAACTGTTGTATTGTTGCTTAAAAGTTGAAAAACGAACTCCCCGCCACATTCTATGATCCTTATTCAGTATTCAATACTCTGGCAAACGGTTGTGGAAGACTGTTCATAATTTAGGTTGAAAATACTTCTTAATATCAAAAACAATTGTTTATTTAATTTAAAAACTAGCTTGACTAAATATCTGAAGTGTTGCAGTCCTTTCATGACTCAAACTGAGTCACACTTTTTGATGTAAGGTTCACACTCTAATACATGAATCGGCATGAATTTTTGCATAAAGCTAATGATGGCATAACCTTGTCTTCTGATTTTTTTTTAAAAAATCAACTAAATAACTTTTTCCTAAAATTTTGTATAATTTTATAATACACTTGTTTAAATATTTGTCACCAGGAACCTGCATTGTATTCTAGAGTTTTTAAAACAGAGTAAGAAATATGCAAATCTAATACTTACTGTGTTTGTGTAACTGACAAGGACCTTCTAATGATTGAATGAACTTGTCTGTAGACATCAAGTTTGGACATGCATCGGCAGGATGTATGATTCGCGAAACTGATTGTTACAGGTTTGGGACCATGAGACAGTGGCACAGTTATTTCAAATAACTGCACAAAAATAAAAGGGGAACAAACAGAAATAAAAGTTTTTATTAAAAGCAAAAATGAGAGCAATGTGTTAGCTTGCTGCTTATAATGTTTTTAAAATGTTTTAATTACTTAAACTGTTTCAGAATTCTTAAATAAACCTGTGGATGTGTTTGATGCTCTGGGCTCCTTTGGGAGAAAGAACAGTATATAAATACAATAAATAAATCTATCTCTCTTTTAATTTGGAACCAGCGAAGGCAGTGAATGTCTGGAGGTGGTTGGAGGATGGATGGCACCTAACAGATTGAGGTTGAATCCTGACAAGAAAGAAATACTGTTCTTTGGGGACAGTTGGTGGGTGGGCGTGGGGGACTCCCTGGTCCTGAAGGACCAGGTGCGCAGCCTGGGAGTCATAGCTGTTCATGGAGGCCCAGGTCAATTCTGTGTCCAGGGTAGCTTCCACCAGCTCCATCTGGTACTCAAATAGCAAACAGAACTAAATTATATGACATCATTTCCATGCAGCAGCAAATACATCCAGAGGGTGCCCTGGTTGTGGTGGGGGACTTTAATCAAGCTTGTCTGAAGACAGTTTTTCCTAAGTTTGAACAGTATGTGAAATCACCCACTAGAGGGAAGAATATCTTGGATCGAGTGTACTCTAATCTGAAGCAGGCGTACAGGGCAATCTCCCTCCCCCCACTTAGGTTCATCTGACCATTCCTTACTCTTTTTATGTCCGAAGTACATCCCCCTTAGAATCTGGCCAGAGGGGGCTCTTAGTCAGCTCCAGGACTGTTTTGAAAGAACTGATTGGCGTGTGTTTGAACATCAAGATCTGCACAGATACACATATGTTGTACTTTCCTATATTAAAGTGTGCACCGACAATGTAACGGCAGAGAGGAGCATTAGAGTTTATGGGAACAGCAAACCCTGGATGACTGCTGAAGTTAGGTCACTCTTGAAAGCCCGGGATACTGCCTTTAAGGCAGGGAGCATAGACACATATAGAGAGGCAAGAATAAAGCTTAGGAAAGGCATCAAGGCGGCAAAGCAGCAATATAAGCTCAAGGTTGAGAACTGCTTAGCTGAGAACAATATGAAACAAGTGTGGCAAGGATTGCAGCACCTCACCAACTATAAAGGCAATATGACAAACATGGTCACGGCCAATGATATGTTGGCAGAGGAGCTGAACATCTACTTTGCCCGCTATGAGGCAAAAAGTGCAGATATCTTGGCTCCTGTCTGCCAGCCTACAAATTCACAGCTGCTTGTTTTATATGACCATCAAGTGAAAGCTGCATTGCGGGCGGTGAATCCCAGCAAAGCTGCTAGCCCAGAAGGGGTGCTGGAAATAGTGGTAAAAGATTGTGACGATCAATTAGCAGGGGTCTTGACGAGGATTTTTAACATCTCTCTGCAAACCGCTTGTGTTCCATCATGTTTGAAAGTGGCCACCATTATCCGAGTCCCAAAGAAAACAACAATTAACTGCCTAGTTACAAAAAAAGCAGCCGTACAAGGCGAATTATGTAAATAATGTCACATTATTGGCCCTATTTGGACATTCTTCTCACAATTAATACTAACATGTGGGGAAGTGGAACCATGCTGGGAAACTGTGCACAAAATGAAAACATACAGGAAATGTATGTTTGAAGGCTTTCCCTTTCCTTTAAGTGTTTGCTTGGTCACATGGTAGCCAGAGGAAGGGGCTACTCAATGTGGCCCTGCTTATTGCTTGTGTGTTATTATTAACTAATAATAAAATTAGGCTCTCGTTTGGTCCCAAAATAATGATATAGTGCTGGGAGATTGGGACAGAATGTTGGGATTCTTATAGTTCTACAACAAATGCATTCATATTATATTTTACAATGTAAACAACAGAACAATGTATTCCTTTTAAAGCAGATCCAAATTTCAGCGCATATTTCAATCACATGCAGACACTGAGAGCTTAAAACAAACCCAGAATGTAGCTGAGATAACAACCTACCGTTTTACTGATGAAGCTTGTGCTGATATTCATACACTGCAGCCCTTCACTATTGCAGCAACCTCCACATCTGTAGATGGACACACATGGAGGTTTAAAGAAGGTGTTTGTTGTTGCTCCATACTCTCTCCCCACATCTACACATACCTCACGTGGCATGCATTGAGTTTTTCTCCACTCATTATCAATACCTGCCAAGTTACAGGGAAAGCTCATAAGTTATAACACAGGTTTTCTTAATAGTTCAAAATCAGATTCCCCTGAAAGTAGTTAAAACTTGCTTATTAAATGGACCATGTTTATATAGAAACTGAGTTCTGTAAAAAGCAAACACAACAGCAGCAACGACAATATCAGGGTTCTTTAATGCTAGTTCTCTAACAGTAGTCTTATTACCAGGGATTATCCACACTAACCTCCAGAGCTTTCCCCGTGCAAACCCGCTCTTTAAAGCTGAATTGTGGAAAACCTGGATTGTCATTTGTTGTGCTTCAGCTTTAAAAGTGGGGAAAACTCCAGGGTGAAAGAAGAGCACTTGGATATGGAGCTTTAAAGCATGGACCTGTACATGGAAACAGCAGGACAAAAGGTAAGTGGGGATAAGTCCTTAGGTACACTTGAGCCACTGGTGAAAATGCTTTGTGGAGCAGGCTAGAATAGTCTCTAGAAAAGGCACTGGGGATCTAGAGAAGGGCAGAGCAAGCAGGGGGTGGGGCTTGCAGGTGGATTTAGGGAAGAATAGGAAGAAGAAACAGGAGCAATAAAGGAGAGAGAGGTATGGCAGCTAGAGACCAATGAAAGAGTATCAGAAGGCAAGTCACATAAATTAAGGGAAGGCCAAAAAGGAGGATTCTGAGAAGGAAAGAAAATCTGACAGATGGAATGGAAGAACAGAGGTAGATATGCCTTGGAGCATTAGAGGTGAGGAATCACCTACTGGCTTGAAATAACCAACCAAATATTTGCTCGTAGGTTTCTAGCACTTATAAATGATTATTGAATGGTTCCTTAGCAAGGTTCCAATAGTTGTGAGAAAACCTAGCTGGAAAAAATCTACAGAAGAGAAGAAAACTGATGTTGCTTACCTTTAACAGATGTTGTTTGAGTGGTCATATATGTAGTCACAAAAAGGGGATCTGTGTCTGTGCAGAGCACCATCCTGGAACTTTCTAGAACTCAAGCCTGAGAGCTGATGCTCATGCCCCTAACCCTCAAAAGGGAGATATATCTCTTTTACATATGCCTGAAGGGGCAGTACGTGCACTTCTATTCAGTTTCTTCATGATTGTTGTGAGAATATCCCACCAAAAGAAAGGAGGCACCTGCAGTGGGAAAGGAGGGTGGATTGTGACTTCACAGATGATCACTTGAAGAACATCAGTTACAGGTAAGCAACGTGTTTTTCTTCTTCATAGACTCTGTGCAGCTACACATATGGAAGACTAGCAGCCAACATACATGGAAGGAAGCGCTGGTGTTATTATGGGGGGGGGGGGGGGAGTTGTCCAGAAGAGCTCTCCCAAAGATTGAGTGAGAGGTTATTTTCACTTCCAACACACAATGCTTTATTAAAGTGGAAATATAGCCACTTTGCAGAGTTCTGGTAATATTGTTGGCATCCATCTGTCTCAAGAGACAATGGAGTGGACTTCTGGGGATGAAGTCAAACTGCTACAATAGCAGCATTGAAGTGACCTACCTGGGGCACAAGCCTGGGCATTGTGGATGGATACCCTGGGCTGCCCAGACGACAAGAGCCCTCTCTCGCTTTGCTGATATAGTCCAAAGGAAAGCAGAACAATATGCTTGGGGCCAGCTTGGCTGCAATAGCTGCCAGAAGGAGGCGTACAAGGCGCCACCCCTCTTAATGTAATGAAATACCCTAGAAAAAAGGTAGCAGCATCTGGGGAAATGAACGCTATTGGGAAGAAACACAAAAGGCCCTTTTCAGATTCTCATAGCAAGAAAAAAAATGCTTATGTTGTTGTAAAAAGCAACTGTTCTGTCCAGATAGAAAACTAAAACCCCTCCAATCATCTATGTACAGACAAGACTGGAACAATTAATCCACATGACTGGAACCATCAAGTCCCTTTGGAGAATAAAATGTGAAACAATCTAAAGGAGGACAAACCACAAACTTTTCTCTGTCGCCATTCAAATAAGTTGAATCAAAATGCAGAGCACATTGTTCACCAAGTATCCTTGCCAACATGTGTTCACCAAAAAAGATTCTTAAGAAGAACACATCCTGAAGCTGAAATGAATTCAGGGAAGCTCACACCAGCAGAGTAAGAACTGAGGGAAACTCCAGGACTGGACACTGATACTGGGAATTGTAAACTGTTAAGACCTTTAGAGGAAAATGTAACAAATGAATAAGCAAACACTTAATATTACTTCTAAAGGATGGTGTAATGAAGAACCCAGATGTTAAGAACAGCTAAAACCTGAACAGCAGGTTGAGCAGATAATCTGAAGCATGATTAGTGGAGTTTGCAAAAGCAGTAAGAATTGAATCTATTTCATTGTATAGGATTGCCTCATGGAAGAATATCATTTTAGAGATCCCTAAGAAAGCTGTATATTCAGGCTGTTAGGCTCATCATTAGTGCATTTGGGTGCACTATGGTCAGTGGGGATGCAGTTTGTCCCATTGAGTGACACCATACGTAGCACTCTTGGAATGATGCAAAAGTGCAGGAAGATATGTAGAGAGGTTCTTTCAGTGGTGGGGATCTTGATCTGCTCTGCTGCAGAATTAATGGTATTTAGAGATGGTGAAAAGGTCCATCAGGGGATAACCCTAGAGACTGAAGCAGATATCAAAGGTTCAAGGCCTTGAACAAGTTTGTGTCAGCTTGTCTCTTTCCAATATTGATTCCAATATTAATAGGGAATAGGGAATAGGGAATGATGATGTTGAAGCCAATACCATCAGTACTGGAAGTTTATAGAATTGAAGGAATAAAAGAGGATACTGTTGCAGGAAGTGGCATTGATATTGAAGCTGAAGCTGTAGTCTCAGGGTCCAGAGTTAGGGTTCAAGATGAGATGTTCTGAACAAGAGCAGTCAGCAGGTCGGTAGGAGTTTCAGCAAGGTCAAACTTGGAAGTGGTGCAGGGCTTGCTACTTGTGTTGAAGCAAGTGGTTTAGGATGATAGTAGTATAATTGTAATGCTGCTTTTCCTTTGATTCATGAACGGGAAACCTTTTTTTGGATGAAACCAATTCTATGGGCTCAATTCTTTCCTTTTCAGTCTTTGTCCTTAAGTCTATTGGTAAGCAGAGACTGATGAACTGACACCTGGGTCAGAAGGTTGGTAGGGACAGTGGATAAACTGAGATTGGGGACAGATATGTTGTCTCTATGTAGGAAGTCTTGGGTACCATACTTTTTGTGGTCTGCAAAGCTCATTCCACATAGATAAGAACAGCAATTCCTATGAGCTTGCTTAGTGCAGTTTTGGCAATGAACAGGAATCAACTGTTTAGCTTCCTAAACAGATCAGACAGCAGTTATTATCCTGCTTTAAACAGCTTGCTATCAGAGGTGGGAATCTTCCACAATTTCAGCACTTTTTAAGAGAGATCAGCTGCACCATAGGTGCATGGGGACAAAATGCAAGGGCAATACTACCAAATATAAATGTAGCTAGTGGTTATTTTTTAAGGAAGTTAGAAAGAAAAAGAAAAAAGGAACCTTTTTTTTTTTTTTTTTACTAAAATAGGGTGAAAGAGCAATTTCCTGAGAAAATTTTCCGTTTTGTTGCCTTTGTGGTAGTCAAAAGAGAAATGAGTGGGAAGGCACATACTCAAGGCATGCATGATTAGAAAACATCTTCTGATGAATGGGTGGGGGTGGGCATGACACCAGCTTCTGGTCATGAGCTCTAGAAAGTTTCCAAATGGTGCTTTACTCAGCTGCAGAACCCATATATGTGCCTGCACAGAGACTACAAAAACACAGGGCTGGAATGAAAGTACTATAGATCCAGACCTATTTCCAGATAAAGGCTTCCTTGTCGTAACTTTCCACAATTCTAAAGCTAGCTATCCAAACTGGAATGGGATGCTAAATCCTCCTCCTAGTCTAGGACTGGGACACAAAACTAAGGCTGCAGTTTTAACCCCTTAATTTTGGGCTGGCTGGGTGGGTGGTTGTGCTTCATCAGCTGGCCTCCTACAAGTGCAACCTCCCACTTCTGTCCACAAAACTGCTGGTAGTATCCCTGCCAGTGGGCCCAATTGCTGTGCCAGCCTGCAACTGGAGCATGAATAGGGCCCTATCTGACTTTCCTATTTCCTTTAACTGCTACCACCAAGAACACACATGGCAGCGGCAGCAGGGAGTTAGGATTGCTCTATTGAGTTGTTACATCCAGAGACTGCATCAGGAGTTACACCTGTCAAATCATGTGAATCAAATGACTCCTAGATATCGGCAGATAATACTTCCTGCTTCTTTGGTCTGGATAATTTGTCAGACAAACTGCCAGATGAGCATATCTGTACTTCACATTTGGTCTGCCCTCCTTTTTCCTAGCTTAGATTTCCCTCTGTCTGCTATGCCTAGGTTGCTGATCTTGGTCTTGGAAAAAACCTGCAAACCTCACCTATTTTTCACTATGTACCATATTTTTCTGTGTATAGGGCAATGTTTTTTGCAAAAAGAAAAGAAAAGTCAAAAATGGGTTTTTCTTATACATGGATGGTGAATGCACAGGGAGGTTTTTTCCTCCCCCAAAAGCTGAACAATTTTGGATGATCTTGGGTGTTGGTGGGGCATGCTCCACTGCTGCCAAAACATGCATGCACAGACCCCACCACTGGGGGTTGCTACGCTGGTACCGGTGCTTTGAATATTTAATAAAATATCAAAGTTGCTTTGTTTGATGTTTAAAAGGAGGGGGGGTTGCCTTATACATGTGGGCATTTTATACACAGAAAAATATGGTAGCTCAAAAAGCTGCAAACAGTTATGGAATTTCTTGTTATTAGTGAGGGTTTGAGGTTCTGACTATGCTAAATTATGCTTTAACATAACATTTTAGCAGTTTTTCCCCCCAGAATTTAAATTTTAAAAAACCGATTTACAGTATCTGGTGGACATTAAATTTTCAACACTTACTTTTCAAGATCTCGGGATTGTAATGTGCCGCAGCAAATTTTACTGGATTTGAATCCTCTGATCTTGCATCGAAGCTGGACTGTTCCCTATTGTGTTGCCAGCTCCCTTTCCTCAACTGACATTTGAACATTTTCCAGTATTCTGGATAAAGTACTGTCATGAGTTCATCCACACTGGATACAGACCGCAACTGCTCTTCCAACTCTTTACTTGCATGAGTCTGCTAAAAAAAGAGCAAAAATAATTACTTTCCACATTATACAAATGTTTATATATATATTAATATGATCAACGGCAAGTAAGGAAGTCTCTTTCCCTATAGAGACTTCATTATCAAAAATGCATTCAAGTCTGTCTAACTATCTACCTACCTACCTACCTTCTTAGTTTTGTTAAGGCTGTTATGAAAGTACAAGGAGGAAACAATATATTGACTTTGTTAGCCCAGTATATTGCCATTATTGGTCCAAACAAACTGCCATTGGGGACACTTACAAATGAACACCAACACCAAAACTAGTTTTAGGCAAACATGAATAAACTACAAACAAAGATTCTTCGTTCAATATCACATAGGCTGCAATTCTATGCATGCTTATTTAGAAACAAGGCAGGCAATGTCAGCTAAACTTATAGAGCCTTCAAACACTGATTTTGTGTCCCACTATGACAATGATTTAGCATAAAGTAAAAACAGTGCACTTTAATTTGATGAAAAGAAACATTTAAAAATTAATTAAGAACCAGGGGGGGGGGGCAATGCAGTGAAAAAGGCAGCAAGGGGAGGAAGAAATAAAAGCAGGTTAATGATCTTTTCTGAATTTCATTGTTCCATTTTCTATAACTATATCATTGTATACTTTTAATACAGTGGTAACTCGGGTTACAAACACTTCGGGTTACAGACTCCTCTAGCCCAGAAGTAGTACCTCGGGTTAAGAACTTTGCCCCAGGATGAGAACAGAAATCGCATGCTGGCGGCAGCGGGAGGCCCCATTAGCTAAAGTGGTACCTCAGGTTAAGAACGGTTTCAGGTTAAGAACGGACATCCGGAATGAATAACCAGAGATACCACTGTATATATATATATATATTAAATAATAGTTTTTAAGAGTACACATTTACAATACACCTTCTGGATTATGTTGAAGCAGTCTTTTTGAATTTGCAGTATGTTATGCAATTAACGTGAGGAAAAAATAAAATAATTAACAACATACTTTTTTCAAGATAATGGTCTCAAATATTTAATGCCTTCACCCTAAAGGAATTTCAGTCACATGAAATTCTCCTTTATTCTATCTTGTCATAATATAATAGCCCTGCCGGCTGATGAACTTAGAATGAGATTTAAGCTACTTCAGGTGCAAGGAAGTTTATTTTGCATGAATAATTGGGGAAAGTATATTCATTGTATATATTGTTACCAAAAAAAAACACCCCAGCAACTGTAAAAAAAATAATCCTCAGTTGCTTAATGAAATAAATGCTCAAGCATCTGCTCAATCTAGCAATACAAACTAAATGTAGTTTATACTTTCACACCATGGCTTTTTTCTTTAAGTCATCCCTGGTGCCCATTATTAATTATAAAGGTCAAAGTACTTAATACTTGGCTGAGCCTGAAACTCATAATTGATGGTGTGACATGCAATAATACAACTTAATGGATTTATAGTGATCATAGTTGTCAGCACATTTCATTTTCAAGGATTTGTTGTGAGAGCTTTTAATGGAAAAGTGATGTCTATAAACCTTTGTGTTCATTTACTTGTATGCAGGACAAATTGGTTAATGGAAATGTATCAAGAGGGGCCAAAAGATGTGTTTATATGGTTGGCTGCTGGTTAGCAGAGACAGAATTATAGCTGTTGGTGCTTGGGGTTTGTGGAGTCCACCAGAAGAAGACAACAATGATAGAATAAGGGCCTTGGAGAAGAAAAGGAAGGCCTGAGAAACAGGCTTGGTTGCTGGCTTAGTCACAGACAAAGGGAGAACCTGTAAATCATGTCCTGAAAAGGAGCAGTACTGCACTGCTGGCTCTGAACTTCCAATGCCACCCCAATTTTGAAACTGCAAAATTCTGACAAGGCCTCTCCTCCTCCCGGAGGGGAGCTGTTGTGAGCGGGAAACGATTCCCGCATCACGCAGGGGGCGTTCTGCCCCCTGCCCCGTCGTCATGACTGCTGCGCCACGCCCCCGGCTGGGCACCCAATCCGGATGCACAGCGGGGGCGTGGCTTGCCGCTCAAATGCGACTGCGCCAGCCATTCTCTCCATTGCGCCCGCATTTTCACTACGATTCACCCACCCACCACTCCCTTTAGAGGTTAGCTTTTCCCTTGACTTTGCTATGGACCTCTGGTTGGTCGCCCTGGTTGCTCGGGGGGCCTGGTAGGAGTTCTTTCCAATTGGCAAATTGGCACCGACCTCTTGGTTTTTTCCGCCTACCTCGTAGCAATCGTCACAACTTTCATGGTATTTGGCGGTTAGGCATTGGAATGTGTTGTTGGTGTGTGGAAGGGCAGGTGTGGCCATCACCTACCCCTTCAATTTTGGGTATTCCGTTAAAGGAATCCGGCGGTTGTGGATCCTGTCCGATGCCTGTGTGGCAGGGGGCCATGGCACGACCCTCGGTGACATCAGGGGTGAGCTTATAGTTGTATTAGCATCAACAGGCTCCCCCGTCTGGTGGTTAACCCCTCTTCAGACTCACCCCTCTCCGAGTGAGTGGAGTCTAATTTTCCGTGGTCCAGTGCCTAAGCCAATACCTTCTCACATGCTATAATCAATAAAGTTGTGGCCTTTTCTTGCCCATTAACCCAATATACCGTGTCCATGTGTCTTTATTCCCCAAGCGGGGATCGGGTCCTCAAAATCACAACCATTTTATCCAATCATTATGTTATTAACAATTTTATGTAACAATGCATTTTTAGAAATGGAATGTTTTCTGTGAAAAATGTTCTGCCACATATTATTCCCCAATTACAATTCAAAACTCAAGCTATATGCCTGGTCTTCTCCTTGCCTACAGAGACACATACTTGGGAGGTAAAGTGCCTTGCAGCGGTGAGATGGAAGGCTATCAGTTACTTGACAGAAGGCGGAATGCAAGTGCTGTTTAAAGCTTTAAATAGTAGCTTGTGTTAATGAAAGGGAAGCATCTGTTCTTCATTAATTAAAATATTATCTTTCATATAGTTGTATTATATTTTCATTATGATAATATCCTTATTTACTATATAACATTTTAATTTGTGATAATTTAGTGGCCCACATCTCAAATGAATGTTGCTCATCTCACTTCTTACCACTGTTTATAATATGCTATAAATTAATAAGCAACATTCTTTCTCTGGCATATGTTTGAATGGTAATAACTAGAACTTTTGACTAAACAGAAGTAAACTATAGCCCAAATGTTTAACAAGAGACGATCAAAGTATGTGAAGTAAGCAAATATAAAGAGCAATTCTGGAGAAAATCCACCCCCGCCTTAGTCCATGAGTATCATGCAATAAGTTCCAATGCAAATGCTGAACTTTATTCCAAAACAAATGGAATAATGTCATAAGGCATGGATTCAGAACTGTTAAACAATCCTTGTATAGTTTACAGATCTGAACAGAAATATTAATCGGAAGACCACCTACTTTGTCATGTTGCCTTGTTCTAACAAATATTTCAAATTTAAGCATAGTAGGCCATGAAGAAAAAACCTACATAAAGGATTGCCAAGCCAACAAATGGCTCAGTTCAAAAATAGTGAAAAGAATAGTCAATAATGACAACATAAATTAACTCCCAATAATTCAGTGCATAAATAACATCTCAAAAAGTAAGAAGGAATGTAAAGGTAGTGATAAGCCAAGCATAAACATAAAAAGGAAGACATTTTATTGGATTTGTCTTTTGCTGTAGAAGGCCCTATGTCTGCGGAAACATGGTGGGCTTCACAAGCCTGCAGGTCACCTTATAAATAATCAGGAATGGCACAGTGAAAAAATATTTTTGCCATTTCAATGACATTTTAACTTGCAATCCACAGGCCATTTAGAACGGATCTGCCCCTCCCACACAAATTAGTATCAAAGACTCCCACAAGCAAAACCAAGTATTTCACATGTCAGTTCTGAAATGTGGATCACGAGTGTTATTGGCTTTTCTTTCTTCTTGTAAATGTACCATCTGCTGCAAATATTGAGACTGCTGTTTATATATACATTCACTGTAAAATACTCTGATAATACAAAGGCTATTAGATGAAGGAGAAAACTGGTTTTAACATAGGCATTTGTAATCGCCACACCATACAAGATCTGCATAAGGAGGCATGCAGCCATGGCTTCCAGCTGAAGGAAAACCAAGTGAATAAAATTTCTCTAAATGAGATTTTACTGCCTACATCATTGCTAACCCAAATATTATATAATACTTTTTGTATGGAAATCAAGTTCTTTCCTTTTAAGTCATTTGGAACCTTTTCTTTATCTTACTGCCAATGGATGGAGAGTGGTCTGCTGTATAATCTGCGTTGGAGAAATTGCCATTTTGCTACAAGAGAGTAAGAATCTCTCTTCTAAACCTTCCTCTCCAACAGCACTGTCCTGTAATGGAAAGTGCTACATATCCTGCACATTGAAACATAAGCTAGGCAATGTTTCTATTTACATTCCATTAACAGGTAGCTATTTAATAATAGCATTTCAGTATTAAAAATTGGCACTCTATTTGCAATCTTACCTTTCAGTGTTCAAAGAAAAATGTTTTCTGAAGAAAAAATGTGAGAAATTCAGTTTTATTTTACTATTTATTTCAGTTCAGATTACCAGTATTTTCACTGTAAAGGAACATGCAAAAGGTAAAACTGAAATATTTTAATATGTTTTATTTTTATTTCATGACTGTCTAGTCCAACATTTTGATATTTCAAACAACATATCTTTCTTTGTAATTCAGGGTTATAAGTATTATGGGTGTGTGCAAAGTTTCAGTCAAGAACTAATTCTGTTTAAGTGTTCCACTTAAATATGCTATAAGCTGCATGATTTATCAAATCCAGTATATAAACAGAATAGTCTGGTCTTACGTTGAGAACAGTTAAATATGGTTCTTGTGTAACATGTAAAAAAGTTCAAGAAGCAAGTTAAGATGAAATATTTCCATGAGAATTTCTAACATTTTACACAGAGAGAAACTTCCAGGCAGACACTAGAAATATTATAAAAGGTCACTGGGTGTCAGTTGTTAATTTACAATGGCTAAAAAGTCCAATTCCAGATGTTAATAAGGTCTCACATTGAATATATTAAGTGGTCACTGTGCTTCCTGCATGTAATAACCAAAATGATTTAAGAAACAGCTGAATTCATTAAAAAAAATTCTTCAATTTTCCATAATTTAAAGCTCTGCCCATCATACAAACCAAAGAAAGAGTTTGTGGAAAACTTTTAATTGAACACCATGTTTACTTGCACACCCAAAATAAGAAAATAATAGAGAAATGAGATATGCTAATATCTTCAACCTAGTAGACCTAAATCAGAAGTACAGCATCTCATTCTACCTGCATAGTCACATCATATATTCCCCTCTCTGTACAGATATGTAATTTCCCTACTTTATAGCTGAAAGCATATCCGGCAAACTGTAGAATATAATTATTATAATCAGATGATATACAGGTAGCTCACATCTTATGCAGGGGTTACGTTTCTTGCCATTGAATGTACAGTATAAGCAAAACTGTGTAAGGCCGGAATACCCCCAGATACCATGTGAGACCAGCATAGAAAGGTACCATCTGGATCCAGCCTTGGATAGAAAGCTACTCAAAAAGGAAGTGTCACTCCTGGATCTTTTCAGCATTTCTTGAAAGTTTTATGGTGATTTTTTACTTAAGGTCATTCTGAACACAGAAAAAAGTAAGGTGCATTGCAGCGTGGTGCCAGGGATTTATTTATTTTTTAAGCTACATTTGCCTCCAGGCTTTCTCCTGCAAACTTTGTTTGCACATTATTTTTCCTAAATGCACTCATATTCTTGTGATGTGTCTTTTGAAATAGGCATATCAACAAGAAGTAACTGGAACGGAGAGTATGGCCATATAAGGACATCTTTTAATCCTAATCTTCCTTTAATGTGCATTTCAAGAAAAGAAAAATCCAGGATCACTTACTAACTGGAAATCGGATACTGGTATGCTGACAATAAGCACTGCATTGCATTTGGTCTTAATTAATTAATTAATTAATTAATTATGTATGCCACCTTAAACCCACGGGTCTCAGGGCAGTTCACAGGACAGAATTCCTGTTTTTTTTTTGTCTTCACCTGTTCTTCTAAACCCAATCCAAACTGTTTGGCCCTGCTTTGTTCAAAGTGTCATTTGCCAGTTTGGATGTAACAGCAGGCTATCATACATAACTAATTGATTAATATTATTACTAGTACTACTTGTACTTTCTTTTTAACCACCCTATTTCTGAAGATCACATGACCTTGTAAAGTTGGTTTGTTAGTGGAAGAAGATCCAGCTGGCCTCCTGATTCAAATTTGCTTTTTTTCATTCTCCCTCCCTCCCACCTCCCAAAAGGGATGTTGTCCTGCAGGTCTCAGCCAAGGATGAGCAGCCAGAGCATGAGATGCTGGCCAACAAGATATCATAGAATCACAGAGCTGAAAGGTGCCCTGAGGATTATCTAGTCCAATCCCCTGCAATGCAGGAATATTTAGCTGGCCCGTACAGGGATCGAGCCTGCGACCTTGGCATCACAAGCACCACACTCCAACCAACTGAGCTAACTGGCAGGTATTCAATGGACCATAAGATGGAGCAGGCCAATTCGCTCATTGCACTGCTAAATAAACAAATGGTTGTGCAGTACCATGTTGTGCTTATGTACTTGGAACTGAATGGATGCTAGTAGTTTGATACCCCCCAGGTGAAATTCTGCTCTGGTACAGAACTGGGCCGCTCTCAAGTGAGAGATAGGAGAGGAGTATTAGATGGCCCGGTGGGTATGGGGCATGAGCCCATTAGTGCTTTAGAGATGGGAAGAAAAACATTCTTTGTATGTGGGTTGTAATCCTGTTGAGTATGAATGGTTTATGTGTGAATAGGTAGTATCTGAGGTAGTGAATAGTGAATGACTGTAGTGGTTGTGTGAGATGGATAGTAAGATTGGATGAGTAATTGTATGAATAATGTGTTTGATTGTAATTTCATACTGCCTTGTAAAAGGTTAAAGGTAAAGGGCCCCTGGATAGTTAAGTCCAGTCAAAGGCGACTATGGGGTTGCGGTGCTCATCTTGCTTCAGGCCAAGGGAGCCAGCGTTTGTCTGCAGACAGCTTTTCGGGTTGTGTGGCCAGCATGACTAAACCGTTTCTGTTGCAATGGAAGCCAGAGTGTGCGGAAACACAGTTTATCTTCCCGCTGCAGCAGTGCCTATTTATCTACTTGCACTGGTGTGCTTTCAAACTGCTAGGTTGGCAGAAGCTGGGACAGAGCAATGGAAGCTCAGCCCATCACGCAGATTTGAACCACCAACCTTCTGATTAGCAAGTCCAAAAATCTCAGTGGTTTAGACCACAGTGCCACCCGCGGGCCTTGTAATGCTCTCTGAATTTACTTGATATTGTTTTTATGTATAGGGATATTGCTGCTGTGTTTGTGTTTTTTCTTATGTAAATCATTTGACATAGTTTTAATGTACTTATATTTTTATGATTGCAAACCACTTCAATATCTTCAGATAATATAAGCTGCCTATATATATATATATATATATATATATATATATATTGGGGGGGATTAAGTTAAATTAAGCTAATCCAGAGAGTCTTACCTCAGAAACTCAAAAGACAATATACTCTGACGTTTCAACTTCCTCCAAAGGCTTGAGTAAATAAATATGTCCTTAAAAGAGGCTGGAAAGAGCAGTGAAGGACCCAAAGTGAGGGAGTTCCAACCAAGATATAGGTTGAATACACCTTCATGTGTGTGAAGTTGAGAAGAAGCAGAAACAGATATGAATCACTTGAGCTTACGGTTCATTCTTAACTCTCTGAACTATAGAAACATTTGCATTCAAGCTTTCCTTTTCTGTCTGAATGCACTCTCTGTTTTATTCATCTTATGCCAATTGTAAGACCTACTTGTACAAGACTGTGTATTTTATGTATTCTGTAAATATAACAGGGTAACTTCTGAACATAATGCTAAACCACCATTTGACACTATAGGAATGAGCTGAGTAAACCTTGTAGGCTTTCCTACTCCAGCACAGATGAGGGAAGGATATTTAAGTTTTTGCTTTTGTTGTTTATTGTGCAAATTGAGAGAGTGATGAGTGTTCACTACAGTTTAGGGCAGAGGTTGTGAACCTGTGGCATTCCAGATGCTGTCTCGTTAGCCACAGCCATCAAGGCTAATGGCCTTGTGTGATGGAAGTTGCAATCTAGCAGCACCTGGAGGGCCACAGTTTAGCTAACCATGATTTAAGGAAACAAGTCAATCATGAATTATGGTTTGAAGTTGGCTTCCTTCCTTCCCTAAACCTTCACCAGCCTGATGTCCTTCAGATATTTGGGACTACAGCTCCCATCCAGCATAGCTGGAGCGCACCAGGTTGGTGAATGATGCCTTGAACTATAGTTAAGACAAATCAGAGTTTATCTGGCTTCAGACACAAAGAGTAACTGCAGTTAGTTGAAGATAGACGCAAAAGCTTCCTATCTCCTTGCAGCAGTACCAGAGGAAGGGGGGGGGGAGCACATAAGTTTGGAAAACCTTGCATGTATGCTAAGCCATAGTTTAATATTACATGCAAACTAATATTAAATAATATCTAATTTATTTGCTAAACTACATACATTTCTATTGTATTTCCATATGACTAAGACTTCTTGTTGCTGTGAATGTCACTTCCACAAACCTGTTCTAATTTCCCTTATTGAGTTTATTTTGATGAAAATATTTTGCATAGATGCAATGTACCCCTCTCAAAAAAATGAAAGTGAACTTGAAAACGGAGCAATTAATTATCATGTCAATAGTAAACCCCAAAAGGGATTAGATTTAGTGTTTTTTTTGATAGATAAAATAAATAAATGCAAGGGAGAGGGGAAATGAAATACATATGGACACAAATGTATTTTAAAAATGCAACTTAGTAGTTAGCCAGAATGTAACATTTTGAAGATCAAAATATATTTCTTTAATGGTTTATAACATCAAAACTGCAATGCACCAATATTTTCCTTTCTTTCCACAACAATCAGATATAGCCATTACTCAAAATATTTTGACAAAGAAGAAAGGAAGTCTTTATTACCATGAAAACAGATTTGAGTCAACTAGTATATTAGATTTATGCCACCTGCCTCCTGACATTTGCTTGGCATACATAATGAGTCCAGGAATTCTAGCTACCATGGCTGTTATGAAATGACAAAATAGATTATGGGTGCCGCAAAAATGATGTCTATAGTAAATGTAACATAGCACTTGTTCTCTTTGTGCTTAGCTTATTCAGGAATTTTTAGAAAAGTGCAACCTGTGCAGTTAATCATACAGTGCAACTCATACAGCACGTTGGCAACAAACATTCACACAGTTGTTCCAAAATAATTTTACACCATTTATCAAATATGTGAGAAAGAGACAATAAATGCCATGAAAACTTACAAACTGCCTAAAATAAAGTGAACTTGCAATTTCAGATATTACTAGGTTCTTACAAATTATTGCCTCAGTTTTTCGTTTTTTCTTGTTTTTTAAATAAGTTCAAGAAGGTTCAAGAAAAGGGTAAGTTCAACGTTGTTCCCGGTAGCTGTGAGGTGCTGATGAAGCAGCATATGAAGTAATAAAGAAGACAGGGTGCCAGCGTTTCGCCCTAGCAGTCCATGCAGTTGAGAGGCTGCTGCTGTTCTTCAGTTGTCTCGTGCCATGGATGCGTCTACTAGTGCTAACTGATAATAATCCAAACGGAATCTTATCAGAATCAACACAATACACTTCTAGGTGTTCAATTAAATACAAAGTAAATATAAATTATCCCACTATATACAAAGAATTAATTTTGATGCAAAAGTTCATAATTATGTCTCTGAAGAGACAATTTCTTGATCTTAAATTGCACGCATCGGGTTTCAGCAATGGATCAATACACTATTGTGTGAATATTTGTTGCCAACGTGCTGTATGAGTTGCACTATTCAGGAATTGTGGCAGAAGCATCCAGTGCATCATTGAATGAGAGCTGGTGAGTGCTTAGGGGCCTGTGCTATGAGATGGAAGCTTCTAGTGTCAATCTCAGGTCTACCGTGAACTTTCTGGTTGTGCTTCAGCATGTCTCACAGGCTCTACTTTATAAGAAAGAATAAAATTAAGCAATCTTACAAGAGTGTTGCAAGTTTACCCTGATAATGAATATGAAATGCTTTGATCAATTATAATTATGTATAAATATGTATATTTGTATGTATAAATATTAAGAGGCTATACAATACCTGTATATAGAGGATTCCCCTAGGACTCAATAGAATCCTGTTGCCTGGGCTGTCCATTGACCAATGTATGTAAGAGAATGCTTCTAGGAATGGAAGCCCCTCATCTCTCTGCCATGCAAATTATTTGTGCTCCAGAGCAGAAGTAACTTGTAGAGTACAGAGAGAGACAGTTAGATGGACATTGGTGTTCATAGACATTTCATTCCCTGCAATGACATGGGTTGATATGCAGGAGAAGAGAGAAAGAGAAACTTATGTGGATCCCCATGCAGAGGACTTGTACCTGTACTCAGAACGGATTGGGCCCTAACCCCTCCCAAAACTGAAAACACTATTGCAATGTGCATTGCAATGTATTTGATATGGGAAGTTTTATGTCTGGTAAAAGTTTGTTTAACTGTTGCCTGGGGCCTTAACTGACAGCTGTGCGGAAGGACTGGTGTATGCATATTTTGATTGATGGGTGCAGGTTTAGAATTTTCAGTTGGATAGCATGATTGGCTGGGACTGGAGTAGAAGAGCCAGAATAAGTGTATGTAACAGCTGAGTGCTGGTCAGCAGAGGGAGAGTTAGGGTTGTCGGTGCTTGGCGTTTGTGGAGTTGGTCAGAAGACAACATCAAAGGAAGAGGTTTGTTAAAGAAAAAGGAAGACCTGAGAGGCAGATGGATTGGCTTGGTGGCTGAAGACTTGCTGAGTATGGCTGAATCATTTGGCTTAGGTTGAACAGACAAGATCTCTAGGGTAGTACAGGAAGACCCACCTGCACTTCAATAAGTCAGTAAAGGGTTTGGGGAAAAGGCTTCTGGCAAAGTCCTTGCTTATAGTTTTGGTGAGGCTTAACTGAGATGGAGAGATTAAAATGGTAATTTGGCTAAAGGGTTTTAACAGGATAATCAATACCTTAAACAACCTTAGTTGTTTAAAAATTTCTGAGAACAAGCATTCAGAACAACATGAAATATGTAAACAAAAGGATCATTTTAAAATGTTTTTAAAACATGCAATAAAAATCACATCACTTACGCACTTCTTAGAAAGTGCTTGATGTTTGATACAGTCCCATGATTATATCTGATGTTCCTGTGTACTCCATTTGTGAATATTTTTCCAAAATTTGCAATTCAGAGATCAAATAGAATGCTAGACTGTTATTATTTTCACCATAACTAAATGAGAATGGAATTTTTCATATAGACTTCTAACCTTCCTTCCATTAAAGGACAAAGAAAAGATTCCTAAACAATGTTGCAGAATAACAGGGAGAAGCAATAGAATAAATCTCTACAGAATGTCTGAGGGGATCATTTTTAGATAGGTGAAAGCATCGAGCTCTTAAAGAAGTAAGGCAGAGGTACTAAATAACAAAAGAGTGGGTTGCTTTTTTCTGATTTTTGGAAACTCTTCTCCATCTACCCCTAGTGAAAGAATAGGCTGTTTTTCTATCTCTTTAGAAAGGTGGGGGTGGAGTGGGAGAAAGAATGAGAAAAATTCTGAGATGCATGGATTTGGTATGGCATTTACCTTTTATTGATGATGAAAGGTAGGTGAGGGGTGTGTTCTTCTTTTAACAACAACAATAGGCCCCCACCCAAACACCCCTTGCATAGATTTCTGTAGCCTCACTGGCTGCCACACTTCCTGGAATGCATTTCCTAACGGGGAAACTAATGGGTAGCTAAAGAGGCTCCCTCTGGAACACCTAATGGTGGGACAATTTTTCTTCTCCCTTTTCTAAAAAAAGAGAGAGAGATGTCCATAGTTCTGCCAGGTTTGGGTGGTTATGTCCAAAATCAGTGCAATTTTCATAATAATTATTTTAAAAAATAGTTAGAAAGAAGATATTCACTGCCGAAACGAATGAGTGTCATTAAGAAATGATATCTATGTCAGTATCTTATCCTCCTTGTGACAAGGCAGAGTTCCATAGGATGACAGAAATCTACATTAAAATTCCAGACATTTTATCCCATATCTGGAAATAATTAGTTCACTCTATTTTCAGGCTGTTGAACTGGATTTCTGTATCTCCAGTTATTTATAGGAGCTGAAAGAAAACAAGAGACATATTATAGATAGTTTTAGGTTTCATGTTCACAAACTCTTACAATGTGAATAGCTCTCTCCATTTAAAATTCCTTTGTGTGGAATATGAATTTTTGGTCTGTACAGACATGATATATTTATCTTTTTGAAACCCTGAATATGCTTGTAAGAGGCATCTGATATTTAAAACACCCACAAGGAACTCAGAATGAACAACCCTATCCAAAGTTTGTGAACATGATGTACTACACGGTAAAACTAGCTGTATATTTATTGAGGTGGGTTTTCAATGGTGCAATGACAGTGTCAAGATTCATGGGTTTCTTAAAAAAGGTGAAAGCTTCTCAACAAAGCAAGGAAGTCTGCTAGCCACAATCAAAAGCACTTACAGCTACCCTCTGTAAGTCAAAATCATGCCACATGTTAATTTTTGAAGGGCACATAGAAAAAGTATATCTTATGCATAAGCACATGCAGATTCGTGCATGTGAAAAAATGAGAGATTCTATGTCTTTATGAGAGGACAGATCTGTGTCCTTGGGTAAAGCACACAGCCCAAGAAGAATTGGCTTACCAAACTCCTTGTGAGAAAGGTTTTCTTATTAACATCCCCCACCTTTCTGCTTTAATTTCAGTTCGTGATATCCAATATGTCAATAACAAGATACAATATTCAGGATGAGGTCCAACCAGTGAGTTTACAGCAAGGGGGAAAGTCAGAACTACATAGCTCTAAGCTTACATACATCACTAAAATCTCATTCTACCCACACTCCAGCAATTTAAGATAGTAATTTATTGACAAAGACTTATTGCTTAAGAAAAGGAAAAAAAATTCTCAAAACTAATGTACTAAGTTCAATTCTACCTCTTATTTTTCACATCTGTTGAGACAAAGGATAATTAATTAAAGTTAAAAATTTATAAAAACCTGTTTTATAAATTCTGTTCTAGTTTTAGGAGCACTATAGTCACAAATGGCTGTTATGGAAAAAATGTCTTTGGGAAAAGCTGATATAGGCTTTACTTTCCACTGCAGTTTTCGGAACTTCCAGTTCAAGGCAAAATGTCTATCAAAGCTGCAAGGAACTGCTTGTCTGAGCTATATTTCAGTTGTTTTAGAAGTACACAGTACTGCTAAGTATAAACAGTCAGCTGACAAAACATATACAATGTGATATAAAGGAACTTAAAATCATAACATTTCAAAGCAACTTTTATTTATATTGAACATCTGGGTTGGTGTATGCAACCTGTTCAGCTCAGAGAACCATACTAGAAAAGTATCCTCAGTTGGGGGGATGCAATTAATTTACACATCAAATTTCCATTAATGTGGTAAAAAAAAAAAATCACAAAGGGCTGGAATGTCACACATTCTTTTTAACCATTTGAGCAAAGCTAAAAATGACTATTTATTTAAACATTTCTATCCCAGCTTTCATTTAAAAAAACCCAAGGCAGCTAAATAGAAATAAAATAACAGAAATTATATAAACTACTAAAACACTGGAGAGTCACAGTTAAAGCAAAAGAAGTCTGGCTATTCTATCAAAGCTGTGATTTTCTAGATATTGTTGGGCTACATTAGCCTCAGCCAGCCTGGCCAAACATCAGGGATGATTGAAGCTGTAGTCAGCAACCTTATTTATGGTAAGCCACCCAGTGAACTTTATGTCAGGAGGTGGTATGCGAACACCACAAATAACAAATGAGTATCTCTGAAGGGCTACAGGTTCCCCTACCCCTACTCACACAACTGAAGGCCTTCTTAGAAAGGAAGGCTTTTATACTATGGTGGAAAGTCATCGTGGATGGGACAAGATGACACTCTCTGGGCAAGAGCCTCTAGAGCCTAGATCTACCTCAGAATCCATAAAAGGCTCTATCCCTTCCTCCAACGAAAGAGGAGTTTGGGACAGATAAGAAGGCCTCTGCCAATGATCCTAATGCACAGGCAGAAGAATACATTTCAGATGCCGGTCAGTTCATTGAGATTTCCACTAAATAATGAAAATCATTGTATATGCGTATATATAAATTTACATTCTGCAAAGTTAAGAAGTTAAAGTGCTTAACTGGACAGGGCTGGGGCAGTGTGGCAGGGAGATAGGGACCATGTCAGTATAACAGCATGAATGCTGCCACCAGTCTGGCATTCCCAACAGTGCACCCAACCACATCTGTGGAAGTAGAAATGATCCCAATGTTAAGAGGGAAGCTTTGGGCTCCACCACACACATTACTATTGGTTGCTTTGCACTCAAAAGCCCAGACTCAGTAGATTCTAGGTAGGTATAAAAACAACAACAACAACAACTGTCTACAATCCTAGAAAGATGCTGCCAACACTGAGCTAGACAGCCCAATGGTCTGATTTGGTATAAGGCAAATCCAGTATTTTTATATTTTCAAACCTTCTTTGTAATGATGAGCACTAGATGCATACTTCTGAGAATAATTCTCAGTCTGCAACAGCAGTGAAGAAGAAGAATAGGAGGAGGAGGAGGAGGAGGAGGAGTTTGGACTTGATATCCCACCTTTCACTCCTTTAAGGAGTCTCAAAGTGGCTAACAATCTCCTTTTCCTTCCTCCCCCACAACAAACACTCTGTGAGGTGAGTGAGGCCAAGAGACTTCAGAGAAGTGTGACTGGCCCAAGGTCACCCAGCAGCTGCATGTGGAGGAGTGGGGAAGCGAACCCGGTTCACCAGATTACGAGTCCACCGCTCTTAACCACTACACCATGCTGGCTAGAGAAACACTGCACCTGCCTGAACAAACCCAATCATAACACAAAAGATGTATACACTCCTGTTGGGGTTCTTATGCCCTTGACCATTCATTTCCAATTCATACCTTGCTCTGTTTCTTAAATCTATTCAAGGAGTCATCTTTGCAGCTGTGCATCAACAACAATGATGCATATTACAAGTGACTGCAGAACAAGAGGACATGATTCTGAAAATTGAGGCAGACTAAATTATCACACAGTAGCTTTAATATTGGCTTCAGCCATAAATTAAGTTCAACTGTGTTGCTTTCTGTAACAACTACAGCAACTAATGGGCTGTGTTTGACTTGTTGGTTGTAAGTTTGGCAGTTTTGTAACAGCAAAAAACACACGCCACCCATTACACTATATCCAACACAAAATGGGGCAGGGGATAGCAAAACAGAGAACACTGTAACAGTAATTACTATCTTAATTAATAGTTTAATTAATTTAATTAACTTAATACCTATAGTATTAAAAACTGCTGACATGATATAGCACATGGAAATTGTGTTAATAAGAATACCACTTTATGTTATGATAGTTTTCAGTTGTAAACACAGAGATACCTTTGAATTTCAACAATTAGCAAACTATCCACACTGGCATAAGTGAAATATTACAGAACAACCTTGCTACTAAGGCATATCAGCTTCATTGTTCTAAACTATTTCGCCTTCTTTAGCCAATTGCCACCAGCTAGCTGCATTGGACCCACTGCACCTGATACCTATTTTGGGAGCCTAACATTGCCCTTTCAAGCCAAACTGGCAACCACCATAGTACTTTGCTGTGCTTTCTTCCAAGATAAACGCTGCACAGCACTATCATGGCTGTGCTTGCAGCTCTCTCTCTCTCTCTCTCTCTCTCTCTCTCTCTCTCTCTCTCTGTTACACACACATTTGGCCAACAGTTGGAAAGAAAGCCAGAATTGGCAGCCACCACTGCATTGTGCTGTGCTGTGCTGTGCTATATCTCCTTGGACAAAGAAACACAGTGCAATGCAGTAGAGGTTCTTAGCAATCTAGCAACACAGTTGATCCAATAAAACTAACTATCCAAACAGTTTTGGATCTCTCTCTCTCTCTCTCTCTCTCTCTCTCTCTCTCTCTGCCCTCCCCCTTCTCTGGAACCAAAACAGCAACTTCTCTTGTAACTGCTACATTCCAGAATGATGAAACGAGTAAAAAACTTACACTATGACACAAATCAAGGATAAAGCCAAAATATCTGTTGAATATTTAGCCAAAAAACAAGAGGGAATTTCATTCTGAAATGTGTACAGAGGTGTCTGGAGTTATTAAGCAGTGTCCTGCTTTTTTACAGGATACTTTTTTGTGTGTGTGTGGAATCACAAATATATTACATAAAAAAGCTTATGACAAAAACCCTCCCAACAGCTAGATTTAAGGATGTAAGAACCACCCCACTGGATCAGACCAAGAGTCCATCTGGTCCACCATCCTGTTCCCAGGTATGTGTAGATGAGAATTTTAAGATGCAAACATATGACATCTGCACTGCACACATCTACTATAAGAAACACAGGTGTAACAATTAGTAACAGTGTTTCCCAAAACCATATTCTGCTCTAAGATGCATCTCCAATGCAGCCATTATGTCTTGAATGGCCACCAGGGGGTACTCCTGTGGCAAAAGAGTATGAGTCAGGAAGTACTGTTTCAGCAGGTTTTTTTGCATATGGACAGGGAAATCCCTAGGTACCAAACTTCTGAAAGCTAATAAAGATGCGGCAACCTAGAAATGTTGTAAGTTGGAAATGCTATTTTAGGTAAAACCTGGTGTGTGTGTGTGTGTGTGTGTGTGTGTGTACATGTTTGTATAAGTTATTGTGTAGAAATACAAAAGGACTTATTCTAAGTTCTAAACCCTTTTGTGGCAGGAACCTGTCTATTTATCTAATTACCTAATTCTTACCTAATTCTGTAACTTCAATGTACAGTGGTATGCTCTGTAAATAAATAATAATCATAAAGAATAAGTTGGTGAGTGGAACAATTAGGGTGTTGCAACCGCAAACTGATAATGGATGTTTCACAAGGGTTCATTAATGACAGAGAAGAGGTAAACGTGCAACTGATTCCAGAGCCCGAATTCTTGGTGGTTAACACTTAATTAATGAGATTTTAGAAAAGTACTGTGTGGTCTGGACTGGGCAACACAGAAAAAAGTTCACATTTCCTGGGCTATAATGCAATGTGCAATTGCTCTGATAAGTGTAGCCTGATATTTTTATAGTTAGTGAGTGGGGCAGCCTAGGGAGTGGATGGGACTTGAGTCCAAGGCACCAGGCAGAAAGACCTGGAGTGCCACATTCCTAGTGTAGGGCTTTGTTGGACTAGATGACCTATACATTCCAAAGAAAATAAAACAGAATATTGAAACTGATGGTGTAAATAAGAAATATGAATGCATAAGCATCTCTACATGCACCCCAAAGTGGGGTTGATATTTGGCAAACACTGCATCTAACTGCTCAAAATGCATCTCTCCTGAAAGACGCCCTTGGTGGAAACTAATTTAAGTCGGTTAGTGGGCCCTTGGGAAGGGATCAGGGACAGGCAGGGCAAATAGTTGCAGGCATTTGAACAGAAGTTCTCCTAAACGCTCATAACATTCCAAAGCAAAGTAATATAATATAATTGCTCACATTGGCCATAGGACCCAAACGTTTTGGCTTCCGAAGGATCATATTATAACAGAATCAATGAATATACTTAAAATAACTAAGAGCATAACTTGCCCCATAATGTTTTAATGGAAGTTTGCTGGCATTTGAAACTGGGAGCCTCCACACTGGTTGTCTGCTCAGCAATGTTTGCATTTTCAAAGATTAACAGAAATAACAAATAGATTATCTGTATAGCATGCCAGAAACAAGCCTAATCAAGGCAGCTATTTTAAGCTCCCAGACAGAACGGCTGAGGGTGCACTTGAAGCTACGAACCTCACCATCCACTGGTAGAAATGGAGTTCTTGGACAGAGGAGTTTCACTGCCATGGGCCTCTTTCTTGCAGTGGTGGAAAGCTCCACCACCGTTGCTCTGATGGCAGAAGACATTGAAAAAAGGAGTGCTGAGTGTGGATCCACAGAATCTAAATCCACCCCATTTCCCTGGCATCTCCAACATGGGATGAAAAGCTGCAGTGGCCCTGGAGCTGGTGCTTGTTATTTTCCCTTCCACTGAAGATAAGCCAACCCTTACCTTCTGCCTTGACCACTGCAAGACCAGAAAGGTTTAGGAACTGCCTCTCCCTGACCTCCATAGAATTACTCTGCCCTTTATTTCTCACACAAGTTTATTAATGATTATACTTTCTATAATTTACATCAAGAAACAGCCTAATAATACTACTTCTCAATCTTTATAACAATAAGCGGAAAGAAGCAAGGGAAGGAACAGGTTATATCACATATGATTTGGCCTGCTCACATGTGACTCAGTTACTGCAAATTAAGATGTGTAAAATAAAAGCTATCTGATTATATTAAACATTAAGATTTTTTTTAAAGTGCTAATAGAATGGTCTGCCTCTACAGTAACATCAACATATGAGCACCAAGGAAGAACTGCTTGTCCTACTCTAACCTTATCAGTGACTTTCACATGTTGCTTTGCTCACAGATGTTGTTGCACTGGGGTTGGGTCCAAGGCTTCTAGCACTGGCATTATAGTATCTGTGTCTTCATGGATGAGCAAGTTTCCTTAAGTGTAAGCCCATGCATGGGCATGCTAATAGAGCAGTTTCTAGAAAGAGACTGCAGAGCACTCTAAATTCCATCCTCCATTATAATCAGCGAAGCAAAAAAGTTGGAAAGGAGTAGTATTTGTCTTAAGCCTCGTATACTTGGCCAGGTTTTCCTTTTCTGTATATGAAACCCATCATACTGAGTTGTGAACAGGTGTACTCACACATAATAAATTTAAAAGTGAACTAAAATATATATTCCTAGCAGATGATGGTTCCCTCCTTCCAACTCCAAGTTTTTAGGATTTTGAAGGCCACATGATCATAAATGTAGGTACTTATTTATCTGTCTATCAATTTATACCCTGCCATCAGGTCTACCACTCCCCCAAGAGTTTACCCTAAGACAGGCAGAGATATCCTAAACCCTGGCTGGAGAAAGCAGAGCAGCAGATCAATTGACATACCATTAGCCTTGCCACTTACCCCAGGCAGGGTGAGCTGGTATATGTGCTGTGTCAGCTCCAGTCCAGGAAGCTGTGTAATATTGGAGCCCACCCTACCACCACTAGAGGTCAGTGGAAAGACACCTCCATCATACCTCAACTCTGCCCAGAAGCAGGGATCAGGGGGTTAAGAGTACTCTGTTAGTAAACACATGGCAAATATGGAGCATATTTACTCAAAAACAAATCACACAGAGTTCAAGAAGACTAATTTCCCGGAAAGTGTCTTGGACTGCAATATTAGCCTAACAAAATTAACAACAACCCAAAGAAAAACAGATGCAAGATGCATAGAGGACAAGGTCAAAACTAGCTCCACTGTAATATAACAATTACAAGTTGAATGGCATGTTTAATTATATGTTTTATAATCTCTTTAAACCAGGGGTGGCTAACAGTTTTTGGCCCGAAGGCCATATTCACCCTTGGTCAATGGTCCTCATGCCAGTGGTGTGGATGTAGCTACCCCACACTCGTATAATGCACACTCTTGTATGCACAAACACATAGGACTCACATAGCTCCCCACCCAGCTGACCCATGTGTCCAATTATTTTTTTCAGCCTTTGATGTGTACACATCTACAGTGGTACCTCAGGATACATACGCTTCAGGTTACATACTCTGCTAACCCAGAAATAGTGCTTCAGGTTAAGAACTTTGCTTCAGGTTGAGAACAGAAATCATGCTCCGGCGGCGTGGCAGCAGCAGGAGACCCCATTAGCTAAAGTGGTGCTTCAGGTTAAGAACAGTTTCAGGTTAAGAACGGACCTCTGGAACGAATTAAGTACTTAACCTGAGGTACCACTGTATTCAAACAATGGATCCCCTTCTCTGCAGAGTGAGCCATAAAGACTCAGGACAATGCTAAATTGTGTGCCGTATGAAGCCATGTGTCTGGAAACTGGCCAAGGGCTTCTGGAAACCAAAGCGTGGCTCACCACTATAAAATTCTGGCTCCGCCTACATTTCAAGTCTGATCTGTCTTCTTTAATTTTCCATATGCTGGTGGCATGGTTAGCTCGCATTGAGAACAAAATCAGAACCTGTGGCCTATCACTCGAGTCACTGCTTATGCTCCCACAATTGGAAGCATTCCAGACAATCAAGCGTAAAATTCTAGAGATTGAATTCCAAACCCTTAGCAGCACAGCCAATAAAACCTTTTCCCCATTAGGTTTAGGAATTTGACCCTCCTTTGGCCAGGATACTCCATTTTTACATCACCTTTATGAGCCCCACCGACGCAGAGCTTCTTCCCTCACAAGATTTAATGTTTTGCTGCTGCAGTTTTGCAAGGTAGATTCTTAAAAACCCCATATACTGAAATCTACTGCTCTTGTGGCACAAAACAGGTCAAATCCATCACACACATTTTATTTCATTGTCCATTTTATGCAAAAATGTATGATAAGTATCTGGCCCCCTTATTGAAGGAGGGGAATCTATCACACTGACTCTTCCAGGGTATCCCGAATAATTGTAGGAATGACATTGTGGAGAAGGTGCAAGATTTTTTGAATGACCCATGAAATTACACCACCATAGGTCCTAAGAGCTGCTTTTGTATCTCACGACATCTGAACAGTTTTATCCTAAAGTACCTCCTACTATGTTTCGCTATCCGTGCTGTGTTCTGATCCATGTGTATGACGCACTCTTATTATGCCAATAAAGGAGATTGATTGATTGACTCAGGACAATAGAAAAGACAGAACTCAAAATCAACAACTACCTACAGTTTTCCCCTCCTTTTAATACAGAATAGAGCTGGATGAAAGTTTCTTTAATTTATCCTAAAACCAATAGGAGTCATACACCCATGCAAATAAGCTAGAGGGGGATTCTGCTTCAAAGGAATGGAACGACTTAAGGTGAGAAAGAAAACACCCAATGATTGGTCTGGAAGCACCTGTTGCTATGCCATTGTTGAAGCCAAGAAAGCATGGACCTGATTGTTTCCTGGATCAACCATCAGTGGAAGCTTCATGTCAAACTGCTCTGTGCTTTCTTAAGGAAGTATAAGAGGATGGAAGTATAAAAAATGAATAACAGCCGACAGGTTGGCTTGACACCAGTTGAGATACCCAACAGCAGGAGCTAAGTGTCTCCTCTTCCACCTGTGCCCCCACCATAGCCCCTATAAGAACTACTTGTGCTACCTCAGGTTTCCAAAAGTTAGAGGTTAAATAGGAAGACATGACTGTTCTGATGCATAAGGAGCCACCTTTCTTCCACATGTCTTTGAAATGTTAGAAAAACCAACCAATGTTATACTATTTCCATAAGTTTATGGCATAACACCTAGAAAAACAGGTCCATGATACCCATGCATCTTTGTATTTAAAAAGCTGCTGTCCATTTGAAGCTTCCTCAACACCACCACTTTAAATCCTAATAGACACTATGGAATCTATTAACACAAATGGAAACAAAATTTTCCGTCCTGTTTCAACTAAAAATATGGCTTGAATGAGGAAAAGCTAAGGAAATCACAAATTTCAAACAATCAGACTTGGCTCTAGAATACTCATTTTTATCTGAACTGGGGGAAAATGACACCATAATGGCTGCTCACCTGGTCCCAGGGTGAGCGGCATTTGCAGCCCACCACCATCACCCACAGCTCCCTGGGGCATAATGTTCTCACATGGTGATTAGCCATTGGGGAATTACCCTGGCCAGCTGCAAGGGATGGTGTGAAAGCCGGCCACCCTCAAAATTAAACTGCCCAATCATGGGCAGGTTGGGGGCGGAGTCTTGTGCAGTTTGTTTACACCTGTTGTCGGTCTTGCCTTTCACCCACCAGGGTGGGGAATAATGCATTGTGGGTCCACAATCGTACTTTCCTTGAAATGTTTACCTACAGTTTAGTTATTGAATTGTATGTTAATTCCTTCAAGAATTTCCTTTTAGCATTCTCTCATCACACAGGGACCAATATGCAGAATCAACAGGGACCAAATCCTTCCAACTGTTCTTACTTGAGCAGTTCTACTTAGGTCAATGATATTATTCATGCTCATGGACAGCAAAGGTAAGGGGGTAAAAATGTCCTATAAAAACTTGGAATGTGTGTTTAATTCCCTCCCCCTCCTCATACATGCCTAGATACACACATGGAGCACAGGTGCTCACCCCCAAAACAAAAATATATAACCTTCTCGATATCCACTGTTCATTGTCTTTCCAGTCTCACATATTCTTCACTTCCTTTGCTTTATTGTCCCAGGTTTCTCGCAGAGTCATGATACTTCAGTAAAACTCAGAGCAGACTGTGGTGGAGTATCTACGGCGGTGGTGGTGGAAGTTTAGGACTTCAAAGATGCAATAAATGCAGAAAGCACATACTTTGTTCCACACCATTCATCTTTCACCAAACTGTTTCCTGTGAGTGTATGCTCAATACACTGTAGAAACTATTATTACTGAACATAACTTGCAAACTAAAGGTCGTCATAATAATAAGCAACCAAGTTCAGCCTTTGTCAACTGATTTGCATGAGGTAAAACCAAGTGAGAAATATGTCTGCCTTTCAGTTTTGCTACAGTTTTGGCATATATTAGCTTTAATCAAATTAAAGTGATTACCAACTGGACTTGTTCTGTGTTCACACATTAGAAATTGAGGGTGGGGGGAGACACACAGCAAGCCAGCTTTTATCCTGCAGTGTGTGGGGATCAGCTGTTATATTTTAAAACTGTCAGCACCAGTCTGAAATGTCCAGATTGTTGTGGAAATATCCCATTAAAAGGGAGATGCAATGTGCAAAGAAACTTTCTTTTATAAACAGTTTTAGGTTTCCTTTGCAAAACATGGTATCCTTGCAATGCACATAATGCAGACAGAGGTAGACAACATATCCGTAACTGATATCTTCTATAAAAACTCTGATTTTGATATTTTTGATGTTATTCATGTATTCTACAAACATGAGAACACTATGTATGCCCTTATGTTTAAAGTTAATGCTGTCAAACGAGAATTATCCAGGCAGCACCGTCAAAGGTCAAGTTAATTTCCTGAAACCACGTTGCTCTTTAGAAATTATGACTTTCATAAATACCACCACAGACCTTTAGAAAATAGGAAGACATTCTAATGCAATTTATTTCTCTTTGTGGATTTACGCTGCAGTTGCACTGCCATGCACACCAGTCTTCCAAAAGGCTTTTAAAGATTTTAGCCAGCAGCTAGTCAGATCCCACTGGAAAGTTTCGAGAACACACACGTTTCACTCCAAGGACACAGACCTCCTTGCTTTCCACAGCTTTGCCCTTGATAAAGAAGCTAGGAATGCATACAGTCAGTGAACCACTTCTAGTAGGGAGGCACTAATACTGCATTCCCCAGACCAAGCCTGTCCTTTGACTAATTTGTAAACTAACATGACTTCCCTGAGAAGCAATGGTGCTCTGAGTTCTTATCTGTCTGTACAGTACTTAGAGCCCTGTGCAAGCAAAAGATAACAGGATAAACAACTAGGGTTACGGATCTCCACATCCTCGGGGCCAATTAATTCTGCATGCTAGGAATCACCTTTATAAGCTCACTGCAAAGACAGGAATGACCAGAAGTCATTGTGTCCAAACCCATAGCCCAGAAGCAATTATTATTGTTTTATTTATTTAATAAATTTGTATACTGCCCTTCGTCTGAAGATCCCAGGGCAGGTCACAACAGAAAAACACAAAATGAGAAGACAAAATACACAAGAAAACAAAAGCAACAACAAAAACAAACCAATAATTCCCCCCTCCCACAAACATATTAGGCTGCCTAAGACTTCAGAAGACAAAACTTTCATAGAATCCTTAAGCGTTCTGCCTAAATGCAACAACCAATCCCGGACAAGTGATAAACACACAGTGTATTGCATGTTAATCTGGAGAATTTCTGACCAGCCTAAAAATACCTATGGTGGGACAGAAATGCCGCTTCCCACCCCCCTTGCAATGGAAGAGGGGTGGAGGGAGGTGGGAAGACACCTTTCCCTCTCGGTTTCGAGCACCCTGGTTTTATGAGCGGCTGGTATGCATGCACTTCTTGAGGGGCGCTGCATCTGCACCAACCAAGCGCTCGGGTCACATGACGCTCGGGGAGCCTGAGCGAAGCGAAGTCCCGGCGGTCTGTGACCGGGCCGGGCCGGGCCGGGCTTTCGCCCCCCACCCCTGCTTACCTTGGCATCCCCCACGTCGGGCTCCTCTTCATAGTAGCCCTGCCCGGATTCATAGGCAGCGGCCGTCGCGGGCTCCCGAGCTCCCAGCAGCACCACCGCGCCAGCAGCCAGATAGCAACCCAGAGAGAAGAATCCCAGCAAGTGCATTGTGCAGAGGGCGGCGAGGCGGGAGCCGTGAAGGCAGCGCGTGGGCAACGCCGCGCGGCTCCGAGCGAGTCCCGGCGGCTCTCTCCGAGGCAGCAGCGAAGCGGCAACTTCCCCAGGATGGAGAGAGGAAAGGTGCGCAGGAGCCCCCCTCCCCTTCGCCGGCCCAGGCGCTCGCTCGCTCCTTCTCCGACGAGTTACTCGGAGTTTGTCAGGTTAAAATAATAATTAAAAAAAAAAGGCACCAGGAAACCGGACATCCGAAGCGGGCTCCCTCAGGAGCACGAGGAGGTCGAAGGAGTTCCCGGGCCAGTTGAGGGTAGTAAGGGGGGGAGGTTTCCTCTGCAGCCACCAGCCCCCCCGGGGGCTATATGCCAAGGAGGGACGAAGGCGGTGAGGGGCAGCGGCGCGGCTCCGTCTCCTCGCCGCTTCCCCGAGCGTCTGTCAGTGGCAGCGGCAGCAGCAGCAGGGGCCGGGGAGCGGGAGCCTCCTCAGCGCGTGGAGCGGAGCTGGAGCGGCAGCAGCAGCAGCAGCAGCAACCGCAGGGGGCGGGCATGGCTAAAGCGCCCTCTGCCTGTACCTTGGAGAGACTGAGTGGCTGGCGAAGGAAGGAAAGGGAGGGAAGGAAGGAAAGGACGGAGGGCGCCCGGGACGGACGTGTGTGTGTGTGTGTGTGTGTGTGTGTCCCTCCTTTTCCTCCACACACACCCCGCCACCGCCCGCTCAGCTCTTCTCCTTCCTCCCCTTCGGTTACATTTTTCCACAAGTAGCCGCTCGCCTCGCAAAAGCCCTTTCCAAGAAAGAAGACGTGGTGGAAATGTGAGACGGGAGGCGCGCGCGCGCGCGCTGCTGGGCCCCCTCGGGAAAGCCTGCCGGAAAGCCGGAGGCGCGCGCGCGCGCGCTTCGTTCGAGCAACTGCGCCTCGCGCGGCGCTGCCCCAGGCGCCAGACCTGTTGCCTCGCTTTCCCGCGCTTTCGCAGAGCGCAGGGCTGGCTCTGGGGTCTGCGGTGCCTTCTTCCACGCAAGATGCCGTGGAAGGCTTTTTGCAAAAATGATAAGCAGACGAGCCGAGGTGGCTCAATGCATACTTTCCTTCCACCCACCCTGTGGGAGAAATGTTTGGAGGGTGGTACTCAAGGCGCTGCCTATAGGGAGAAAACGCGCCAGCAGTTACGAGCTTACCGTCCAGAGAGAAGCCTAAATACAGTGGTACCTCAGGTTACATACGCTTCAGGTTACAGACTCTGCTAACCCAGAAATATTACCTTGGTTTAAGAACTTTGCTTCAGGATTAGAACAGAAATCGCACAGCGGTGCAGCAGCAGCAGGAGGCCCCATTAGCTAAAGTGGTGCTTCAGGTTAAGAACAGTTTCAGGTTAAGAACAGACCTCCAGAACTAATTAAGTTCTTAACCCGAGGTACCACTGTACTGTATTTCCTTGGTCTCCCATCAAAACTTGTCCTTCAAATTTTTCCATCTCTAGGTGCAACTGGCTGCTAAGCATCATGGCCTAAGCTACCTCTGAATTGCCACTAGCTGGGGACCACAAATACGGAGCTCATGTCTTGCTTGTGGGCTATTCTTTGTTTATATCCCGCCTCCCCCCCCCCCAATCAAGGCGGCTCACAAAAATGGAAACAAATACAGATTAAACAGGCAGAGCTAAAAACATATAAAAGGTTACAGTGCTACCTCGGAAGACGAATGCCTCGCAAGACAAAAAACTCGCTGGACGAAAGGGTTTTTTGTTTTTTGAGCTGCTTCACAAGACGATTTTCCCTATGGGCTTGCTTCGCAAGACGGAAACGTCTTGCAAGTTTGTTTCCTTTTTCTTAACACCGTTAATACAGTTGCGACTTCACTTCGAGGAGCAACCCATAGAACGCGGTGTGGTATCCTTTTTTGAGGTTTTTAAAGACTTTGGTGATTTTTGAAGCTTTTCCAAAACTTTCCCGACACCGTGCTTCGCAAGACGAAAAAAATCACAAGACGACAAAACTCACGGAACAAATTAATTTCGTCTTGCGAGGCACCACTGTATTGTGAAAAAGTAATTGAGCTATTTATGGAATTAAAAGGTAAAAAAAAGTATAGTTAAAAAAAAAAAAAGAACAGCACGCAACACACTATTAAGAGCCCTTTCGTTGAAAGGAGTCAGTTCCCAAAAGCCTGCCAGCATAATAACTTCACCTGTCATCTGAAGGACAACAAGGCCAGTCTGACTTTCTTAAGAGGTAAAGGCAGGGGTGCCAACTTAAATAAAATATTGGGGAGGGGTCAGGTAAGTCCTACCCACATAATGCAGTGCACGCACACCATTTGAATGGTGATGTCCATCAACTTTGGGGGCCCCTGGCCCACTCAAATATTTTATGGGGGGGAGCTGAAGACCACTCAGTCCCTAGGAGAACTCCAATGCAATTAGCCTTGAATCTATAGTAGAATCAAAAAGCAAACAAACACCATCAACCTGTTATTTACTGTAATACTCCAGAAGGATGAAGCTCTCAAAACATCTCATTACAATACATGGCACTGTACACACACTAGAAACAGCTTTGGTCCTGTGCATGAAAATTACAACCTAAATCACAATTTACTGAAATGCTTGGGGGAAAAATTCTATGTGCTGTACTTAACCAAGCATCTTAATTTGCTGGAAAACACTGCTAGGGCAACATGTCTCAGACTTCATAATTATATACTCTTAACTCACCTTATCTATGAGCCAAAAGATTTGGAAAGCAGACTATTAGATCTGATATAAAAGCTACTAACCTTCCTTGATTATAAGGGTTTGTTAACTCATGTTTTGTTTAGCTCCAAGCTGAGCATTGCAATGCTCCCTACGTAGGGCTGCCCTTGAAAATAATTTGGCGACTACAGCTAGGACAAATTATGTTGCCTATCTCTAAAGGCAACTGCACTGTACATTAGTTTATGATTGTGCTCAACATAGTTCACAAGGCCACTGCAAGGTCTGCATAAACTTATTTTAAGAATGCAAGTGGGATTCAGCAATACACAGGCTCTGTGGTTGCTAAAACCAGATAAGCACATTTCTAAAAAGCATTGCATATGCTGTGATAACTACACTTAGCAGAAGTGAGTCCTAAATAGAACATTTTCAAGAGTTCTGTCAATAGAATCTTTAAGTACTGCTACCAAAATCCAAGCCTTTTAATTGATGTGTTTCGTACATCTGTCAAGCACATTCCTCTGTGCTGTCTAGACATACCTGATATGGCCACATTTCGCACAAATGCATAAAGACAGAAAATGGTTGTTGAAACACAAGGCCATTTCAGAAGCAGGATACATCAATGATAGGATATGTCAGATGGGCAAAGAAATAAGGAAACATGAGCTTGAAGGGCAGGGGTGGGATATGAAGAAATTTATTGACCTTAGTGGCACAATTAGTACTGTGCTCTTTGACTTCCCACTGCAAAACACATGAGACTAAATACTGAAAGTACAAAAGTCTTAAAGAAGCAGCAGTTGGTGTTATTTTACTTTTGTTACACACAATAATGCTAGAGTCTCGTTTGAGTTTCATAATGATTATCCTAATCCAGATAAGACCACGTGCTTACATTGTACCACAATGACTAGGATATTCTTGTTGACTGTTTTGATTGTATTGCCCCTTAGGGGAAAATTTTAAAAGTTTCCTAAAGTTGTTCCCTAAGTGGGAAATATTGTTAAGGTACTTCTAGATCACAGGCAGGAAATCTCCAGCCTGCAGGCCAAACTTGGCCTATTAGGCCTTATTCCCATTTGACCCACCATGCCATTTTCAGGATCCGGAATCTAGATAGGGGATCCTGAGAGTAAGTTGGGTTAATTCAGAATGCCTGACATCCAGCATTAATGTGTTCTCAAGTTGACTGCTGCTGCAGATGGCACAATATATTAACGTCTATGACAAATTTAACCTTCTCCGCCCCAACATGGATCATTATTCTTTAAGGCAGTTTCCTACATTGTTGCTAGCTGAAGAAATCGCCACTTGGAAACATTCTTTTGTAACTTTTTGAAAAGCAGCACTCTTCTTGAGGTTTACTACACAGAGTGCTAATCATCTGGGTAAGCCAAGGTTTTTAAAGGTTCCATTTGAAAACTTTAAAACAGAAACAGGCAACATATAGCCCCTGAGGTAATTTTATGTGGGCTGCAAGTTCTTGGTGGAATTCCATCTTTTACTTTTAAAAATGTCTTTTTAGACATCATCGCTCAAAAATTTAACAATTTTTGACATCACAATTTCAAAGTGTAGCCTTATTGGAACCCCATTCCTTCAAAAGCACCTTATGCAAAAAGGGAAGTACAAAGAAGGCTTAAATTATTTTTATCCTCTTTATCCCTTACTTGCAGTTACATACATAAAGAGTTTTCAAGGCTTAGTTCACATATTTAAAAGTGCAATAAAATACCAGAAAGCTGTCTGTGGACAAACACCGGCTCCCTCAGCCTGAAAGCGAGATGAGCCCCACAACCCCATAGTCGCCTCTGACTGGACTTAACCGTCCAGGGGTCCTTTACCTTTTTTAAAAAATAAAATAAAAAATACCTTACCTTGTAGAAAACAAGTTGCCCACCTCTGCTTTTAAAATGTCTTCCTTTTCAGAGTGGCCTTCAGCAGTACCACTATAAGCAGGCTCCACAGGTTTGTGTGTGTTAGGCACTCAGCAATTAGAAATATCTAGGCCAGCTGAGGACAGAAGAGGACACTATCTGATCCAATTTTGCATTGTTTGTAATGAGTTGCAGGCAGCTGATCCTGATTTTTCTATCACAGAGCAGGCTAAAACCTTGATACTTGCCAATATGGAAATGCCTGCAAATAAGGGGTTTCACTTAGAGACGCAAGCATTGCACACATTTCAGTATGCTTCTTGAAAAGTTGGTTTAATTTCCTGAAAGCCGGCTTTTTGCTTTTTTTTTTTTTTTAACATGGTGCTTCGGTATAGATTCAGAACTCCTGAATAAATGCAATAAAACAAAAGCTTGATGTGTACCTCTTTTTACTGAAAGGACGTGTACAATCTCTGTCATGTATAATCAGAACCATACAGTGATATAAATAGCTCCAGATTCCACAGAGAAAATATTTGAAGTCAATATAACAACACATCTCCTATAACATTTTATAACTCTTGCCATGCTGTTCTTCAAACATACAAATTACTGACTTAAAAGTCCCCACCCCCGCTAGCACTTCTAATATTGGAAAAACAGGACATCAAGCACAAATACCTTTAGAATATCTGCTTAATTACGAAGCACTGTGCTAAATCCAAACCTTAGGTCAGGAGATTACAGCAGTTATTTTGTCACTTTTCTCATTCCTTTTCCACTTTATAAACTATATTGTGTTGTTTGATGGTATTGAAATCTAGTTTTATTTGCGTTTCTCACTATCCATAAGATTCATTTCACATTGGTTCACTTTTTGGATCAAGACTATCAAGGAAAGTAAAACTGGAATCCAAAGCCAGAACACATATTCATAGAATGAAACATGAGCACAACTGAAGTTTTGATTGCAGTTTTGTCTACAGCCGCACTCAAAAGAGACCAGCCACATCAAAAACTAAGCGCTGTATTGTCGTCTGGACAATGGGAGTAACAGTAGGTGAAATGTAAAGACCAGGATGCATATCCATGAAAGAGAATGTTTTTATTATTGTGAGCTGCCCTGGACTTTCAGTGTGGAGGAAGGGAAGGTAATAAATTTGAAATAATAAATGATAACAATAAACCCTGTGCACAACTGGAGTTCTTCTTTCTGTTATCTTTTCTGCAGTTCACAGAAAGATAAGCAACATTCAACATTGAACGGTACTTTTCCTCTGCAAGAGCAGGATCACCCCTCAGGGAAAGTCTGGATGAACGGATGAGTTTTAAGCAGATACCTAAATGACAATACTTTAGCTGCGTGTCTGATGTTCATTAGAAATGCATTTCAGACTGAAGGTGCCACCACACTAAAGGCCCTAGTCTTAGAAATATAAGATGAACTTTGGGAACATACAGTGTCTTTCCCAAGGACTGAAGTTAGCAGCCAAGGATAGATAATCTATGGTGTTCCTGATGATAACCTGAACCCAAGTTGTTCAGGGCTTTGTATGCCAATAGCAAGATCTTAAACATGGCCTTGTAGCATACTGGCATCCAATACAGCTTTTTCAACATAGTTGGCACATTCTTTCAATACCACACCCTTTCAGTAGCCTTGCTGCTTCATTCTGCACTAGCTGCAGCTTCTGAACCAAACTGAAGGGACTCTCCATATAGAGCACATTGCAGTCATTCAACTGGGAGGCTACCAATGCCTGGCAAGCCAATGCTATCCTGAACCAGGAACAGTCATAACTGTCACACCAGCTAGCAGAAGGCAGTTCTAGCAACTGAAGCCACTTGGGCCTACAGTCAGAAATATGGATGCAGGAGCAACCCTAAGCTATGTACCTACCTACTGCTTCAGAGAAAGTGCAACTCCATGCAGAACATGCAACTGACCTATGTGCTAGACCTGGGGACTCCTCATCCCCAGAGCCTCCATCTTACCAAGATTCAAGCTCAGTTTATAGAATTAATTTATTTCAGGGATGTATTTGTTCTTTTAAAAGAAGCAAGTCTGCACAGATCACTAATGATTCCACCCTTAGGCTTCATAAAAATGTAATGAGCTAATACTCTGACTCCTTTTCCGTGGTTCACGGACGAAATACAAAAGGAATGGCAGGAAATAAGCTAACCGTTCTGCAAACGAAAACATGAAATCTTATACAGTCTGTGCCAAAGTGGCTGAGCAGATTATGTCATCGCCTACATGACAATTGCCAATATTGGTTAATATAGCGTTTAGATTCTTAGAACAAAAATTTGACCCTATTTAACATTTCCTAAATCCCTTTTCCATGCTTGAGCTTATTGTTCACTTAATGTGAACAAATCAGTTAGAGGTAAATTGTAATGTCAAATGCATAGTGGGAATAGTCAGTAGGCTTAAGTATGCTGGAGTGTAGAGTCCAGGCCAAACTGGGATGCCATATATGTGTGACTGGTTCTTTAAGTACAAGGTCCACATAGCTCTTGGTTGTGAGCCTCGGAAGACCTTGCAGGCCATTTTCCACCTGGCCGGGGAGCGAGGAGCCCTCACTGACTCCAGCTTCAAAAGTTGAGCATGCTGAGCAGACTGTAGGACTGGGCTATTGTTTAGGAGGTTTGTTTGGACTGAGAAATATTTGTGTTTGTGTAAATTTTGGCAGAGAACAGCATATAGAATATGAGTTAAAGGGGCATGGCATTCTATATAATGTGGTGGAACACTGTTCTCCGTCTTTCAATTCAGTGCTGCTCCTGTCAATTTCACGTAATTGTGAGTAACTTTCCCTTTTAAGATTCTAGCCCCTTCAAAAAAGAAAGCTGAACTTCATCTGTTTACAGCGGACTTAATTTTAAAGGGGCTTGAGATTAGGATTTAATATATAGTAGTACAAAAATACTGCTATAAGAAAACACTGAAGGCATATGAAAGTGTTTTTCGTTGATGTATATGGAGCTACATGAAGAAGGCATAAAATGACAAGAGGTGTGGCCTAAAATGGAAATACGTTTTGCTTTTTCATTACACCATGTATGGTAATAATAGATTATATTTAGTAGTCCTGCTGGGTAGTAGAGGGGAGGAAAACCTTAACGACTTTGCTCCACATTTCAAGGTCAGACAGAACTGTGAATGAAATACCATGGGTTTTTTTCTTTTTCTTTTTTAATAAATGTATTCCTTGTCTGTCCACTTACTGCCGAATTCAACACTAGAGGAGAAAAATCCGTAGCCCCTGAGCTGTTTTGTTTGATGTATGCACTGTTGTGGTTATGAAAAACACTATTAATTCTTTCAGGTTGGCTTGATAACTTGACCTTATATGAGATTCCTCTTCTCTGCCCTGAAGTGCTAAACTAAACTGTTGTAATTTTACTGATATCAGCTTAATAGCTTTTAAAAAACAGTAGTAAAACAATGAAGAAGCAATAAAAAAAATCTAAGAACATATTTAACCTTTGACCTTCTCAGAGAGAAGAGGGCATAGTTGTTAACAGAAACAGAGAAGGAAGAGAATTGGGATGGGTTTGATATTTTTCTCCAGTTCACCAATATAGTTTCTAGGGTGGCCTGATGCAAGAGGGGACAGTGTTCTTGCACTTTTCATAGGTATGTAGATGAGGGGAATTCAGCAGGTATAGCTTGTCATGCAAGCAAGATCTGCTGAAACCCCCTTTTCTACACCACTATAATAGATGTTGGAAACATGGGAGGTATTCAGCAAAGTTTTACCCAGAGTAGACCCATTAGCATTAATAGACCTAACTTAGTCAAGTTCACTCATTTCAACGGATGTTCTCTGAGCAAACATAGTTCTCTTTTGCATCTGGAAATCCTAAGTATCTTCTGCAATACCAAACGGATTCCAATTTCCTAGTTATCTGAAATCTATTAAAAACATGCAGATCATGATAATGAAAACAGCACGCCACCAGCCCTTTCTTTAAAAGCAGCCAGTTCCCATAAGCGACTGGAACAAGAAGGTCTTCATCTGCTGGTGGAAGGACAACAAGGAGGGAGCCAGTCAAACTTCTCTAGGGAGGGAGTTCTAAAGTCCGGGAGCAGCCAATGAGAAGGCCCTCTCCTGTGTCCCTACCTAGCATGGCTGTGAGGGTGGCAGGACCAAGAGAAGGTCCTCTTCCAAACATCTCAGAACCCGGGCAAGTTTGTAAGAGGAAATGCAGTCTTTCCGGTTAGGATATGAGCTGGCAATTAGTTATTAGTTGTGGGGACTGACAATAAGCAGTGCAGTCTAGTTAAAGTTATTAATATATCGCTTGCATTGGAGAAAGTGAATAATAAAAAAAGAAAATTATGTGATTACCTTTTAACTGGCTGGAAAGTTAAACACTGCTTATTGTTGTGGATACAGAGCTCTATTTAGAACAGAGCACACTTTCTAGCTGTTACATTAACCAACAGGAAAATTGCTTCATCTTCTTCAGGGTTGCGTGTTTTGTGTTGTGTGTAATTAAAAACCTAATGAGAAACAGTGGTTTATTGCCTGACAAGAAATACAAGGTTGACTGATTTTACATGTCAGATGCTGACAAAGTGCAATGAAGAAACTAAAGAAGATGGGTGGCTGGGAAGCAAGCTGTTGTACACCTAGGCATAAAATAAAACCAAACATAAATTATGGACTTTCCCTAGAATCTAATAAACCACTGGGACGTAATCTTCATAGTTATATAGTCACCTATAGAACCCATTTGTTTTTGTGTCTAAAGTAACAACATTACTTAAAGTTCCATCCACAAATCATGTAAGACAGAATACTTGGACTTAAGCCAATAATAATATCATTGGATAGAGGGGCTAAGCAGAAATTCAGTGGGAGAATGCTAGGAGGTTAATGACAGACACTTCCCAATCTTCTTCAGAAGAGTAGTACAAAAATGTATCAATAACTGAGGCTCATGGATGAAAACCATAATTTTTATTCCATTGACATTTTCAGCATTAACTTGATTTGGAAAAATTAGTAGAGAACGGTTTATACTTATTTATTTACTCATAAGTGTTTTGGATTGTGCATAAAACCAAATACATTCAGTAAAAGGAAGCGTGTTGTTGCTTTGTAATGGCTGAAATATATTTGTATGGAACAGTATCATCATCATCATCATCATCAAAGTATAATCAGTACTGCATTATGAAGTACTGTAAGACTCCAGTCTTAATGGCACTTTTTCAAGACTAGAAGGGTTTCACATACAGGCTGCAGTATTTAAATAGTTTAAATGAATTACATACTTAGAAGATTTCTCTATTGTGATCCAGTTGTATGTGTTTTATTTTTTTCTTGATTTTAAAAAAAACCAAATGTCACATGCTATTAATCACAAGGACTTGAGTCTCTCCAATAACCAGAAGGAGTCGATAGGATTGGCAGAATGCCATTATAAACTGCAAAGCGATTAGTGAGGCCTTAGCTCTTTGGTAGACATATGTAATAGAAATTCTCACATAAGACTCAACTCAGTGGAACCATGGAACAATAAAAAGGCTACAGGGCCCATGGCCTCTGCTCTCTGATTCAGTAATGCAAAGTTAAAATGGAATTCACCAGGACCTGTCAGCTTTGAAACATCTCAGTTCAACTTTATTTCACCAAAGATCAAGTAGAGAAGGCTAATCTAGTTTTCTAGACACTTAAATCTCATTTTCCCAGGCAGCTTTACACTCCTGGTTTGTTTAAATGCGCTTTAAACAGAATATCTTATATTCCAATGTGTTTTGTTGTTGTTGTTTTAAGAACAGCAAATACAACAGAACCAAGTATATTGGTGTAATAGTTACTGTGGCCACCAAATAAAGAAAAGGCTTCTTAGCAACTGCTGAAAATCCAGAATGAGATGACTCTCTTACTAAAAAGTGAATACAATTTTGGACTCACACTTAATCATGTTAATATTTTCTGACCATTTTGGATTCCCATTAAACGAATGTTTTAGATAGAAATATAGTATTTTGAAATAAGGCTTCCTTTTTCAGATACGTGGAAGTAATTTGTTTCAGCTAGTTAAAATTAGATTAGGGTCTTATATACAATTGGCCATTGTGCAGCTTCTTTTATGTTTTGCTTTCATATGAATGGTATCATACTATTCAACTATCCATCAACGTGATACAAGAACAAAGATAAAAAGTCAGATTTACTCTGCAAATTTCACTGCTAATTCATTTATCTTATATTCTTAGAGGTATGCTTCATGTACATTCACAATATGAGATTTTCTTTCTTTCCTTAGATGCCAGTGTGCCACATTAACAGGATTGTAGCAAGATGACCAATATGTCTTCTTTCTTTACATATTCATTTTAGCTCCATATATTTGTTTGCTTCTGGCATTAGCCAATGATTTGCTATGCTAATAAATAAGTGCATTTTATGTGCTTCCACAAAGCAATGTTCCAGTATTGACATTGGAACTGCTGGCATTGCAATTCTCTTAGTACTGGCTTTGCAGTACACCAAAGCAAATCTTAGGATGACAAGCATGTAGTGTAATTAGGACTTAACATTTCCACATGAATTTATTTATTTTTTTGAAATATAAATCCTAAGCATCATTCAGAATCAGTGCAGTTGTTCTGTTGCATGGGGCAGAAATTAAGTACTGGTAATAAAAATAACAGAATGTTATTTTCTCAGGTTCAATCTTAAAAGTTCTCTGTATAGCAAAAGACCTCTGTTGTGGACCTTTTAGAACTGTTACCAGTCAGCTAGATACTACTGGGCTGGATGAACCATAGATACTTGAAGGTAAGTCCCACTGAACTCAGGGGGACTTCTCAGAAGAATGCACAACCACTGTATGGCTACATTCACATGAATCAATGGAAGTGGTGTTGAGTAAAAAGGTCATTCAACAGGGTATGTCTTACATTTACAGGAGTCACTGTACCCCCTCCCAAAGGGCTAGTGTATAGTTAAGCCCTGTAAGAATATCCCATTTTTCCATTGCTGTGCCTTCCATATCTCCCCCCCCCAAAAAGACCTCATCATGATGTAGATAGAAGCTCTTGGGGAGGGAAGGGTTGGTTTATGGTGGTCTAGTGAATGTTTCCTCTACAGAATAACCACAGTATGTAATTCAGCCAAAGCTGGTAAAAGGCACTCCTAGATAATGAGGCCAGCTGGTCCTCTTCTTGGACAAAGATGGACCCAGAAACACCCACTGACAGTGAGCCTGTTCTTTCAGGAGAAGTATGACCCCATCCAAAGCAGATAATAGACCAATTATCTAGATTCAGGAACTACCCCACCCAGAGTGCCTCCAGGATTCAGAGTCATATTTCACATTGAAATATTTCTCTGCACCATAGTGCTGATTTACAAAAAACATATCCCCCCCCCCCATTTACATTATGTGAAGGAAACCATAGTAGTGAAATGCCAGCTGCTGGTGCTGGCAAGTCATAATTCTTGATTCAAAATCAAGTTCAATCCTGTACACTGGGAAATTGTATATAGTGCTCTTCTCCCAACTTGGCACAGTCAGGCATTATAGTTTCAATTTCTTCCTACTAGAGAAGTTTGTTAAGTAAAGCCTATACATGATGAGGCACATTGAAGGCTTGCTCTATTGTTACCAGAATGACTTTTCTTTACATGAGGAATTTATGTTCTTTACATGAAGCAGGGGAGCTAAGCCAAGAATCTAATGAAACCATGCCAATATTATAACCCACATCTTCCTTTAAAAAAAGTTCTTCTTTGACCTTGTTAAGCAGAAGACTTATGGAATGGCAGTGCATTCACTGGAAGTCAATTTAGCTGGGTAACTCCTTTGATCCACATCTTAGTTAAAGACCTACTGCTGACCTCCAGAGCTTTCTTGCTTGGCTGTGTCTCTGTGCTGCCTGCTTCCTTCAGGCATGTGAACCAGTGAAATGTAGCTGCAGTGGTGAATCTCTGAATATAAAACAAGCCACACTATTTATACACTTTGAACCATTTACTCCAGCATGGCCTCATTTGAGTCAGCAGAATTGCTTTGGAACAAGAGGTCTGAGAATTGCTACCATTGACTTGGATGACTTCTATAGGGTTTGGTGCCTAAATGCAGCCTTATTTCGAAGATAAATTGCCTTTAGAATTGCAATGGGGGTGGGTGGGAACAGCATGTAGTATTTTCTTGTAACTTGTTTCCAGCAAAGTTAGAGAAGTCCGGGTAAGTCTCAAAGACATGTAACATAATAACCTAAGAAATGGCCTTCAAATCAGTTTTAGAATATTCTTTAGACAGAAAAAAGTTCATGTAGCTATTTTTAAACTGCAGTGTCTGCTGCGAATGATCTTTGGAATATTATTGCAAGCCATTGGGGAGGTAGCCTTTGCCTTAATCCAAGCCATGTGTCAGTAATAAACAAACAGCTGACTTTTTATAGACATTTTACAATATGTGTATTGACAGAAGGACATTCTATATTTCAGTAGAATAATTTATGCCCTGTTTTCACTGTTATAGCAGCACAGTTTCAGCACTTCCTCCCTAAGGACTACATTTAATTCCCAGTGAGGTCAATGGAACGACAAACTACTGCATAAGGGTTTGGTAAACGCACAGTTTTACACATTTAAGCATAGACCTGCTATTGCTGAAAGGGAGTCAAATAAACCCACTAGTCTTTATATCTACCATGTTTATGTTGTTGGAGTTTCAGGGTCTCAACTGGCTTGCCTTGACTTAGTATCCTTACCCAGATGTTGTTGAATTACAACTATCATCATTACGAATGTTGGAAATGATGGCAGTTGTTGTCCAGCAACATCTGGGAATAACCTAGAGACCCAAAAGAATTACTCGAAAGCTAGAGTGGATAAGATTACTTCAGACTAAAATGTGACTGGTTATGGTGAACCTGACAAATGACCTGCAGTATAATCTAAAGCATGTTTACTCAAAAGTAAGTCCTACCTATTTCAATGAGACCAACTTCATCAAAATTGGGTTTAGAATTGGTCTTAATGATTCAAAGTCCTCCAGGAAGCTCTTGAGTATTTTCTGAGGAAAAAATACGTTCGCAAATGCTAATGTGATACTGGTTAGCAAGAAAGAGTATTTTATGTTGTATGACTTTCAGGTTTTGTTTCTTTTATATCCTCAAATACTATTATTGATTTCTTTATTAAATTTCAACCCCATTCTTCTTCCCAAAGGATCCCAGGCCTGTGAAAATCAAAATGCTTGAACAATAAAGGTAAAGGTAAAGGGACCCCTGACCGTTAGGTCCAGTCACGGACAACTCAGGGGTTGCAGCGCTCATCTCGCTTTACTGGCCGAGGGAGCCAGCGTACAGCTTCCGGGTCATGTGGCCAGCATGACTAAGCTGCTTCTGGTGAACCAGAGTGAACTAGAGCAGCACATGGAAACGCCATTTACCTTTCTGCCAGAGCGGTACCTATTTATCTACTTGCACTTTGGGCTTTTGAACTGCTAGGTTGGCAGGAGCTTGAACAATACAGTAACATATTTAAAACACTTAAAAATGTTTGAAGGCATTTAACATATCTAGAAACATCTAAAAGCAATCACATACATTCACAGTTGTTACCTTTAAGGTTGCCCTGGCCAGTATGTTTCAGCCATCAAATTATCTACCATTCACAACCAGTGGATTGGGTGAACTGCAACGTGACAATTTCCGTGGGCCCATCCACCCTTCTGCTTATCCAGTACCTAGAAAGCATGGGTCCAAAAGGTTTTCCACTTGTCTCATACTTTGTAGACATGGGTCTGAATGGTTTTCCATTTGTCCTGCTGCTTTCTCTAGGGAAACATACTTTTTACCACTAAATCGGAGCAAATGTCAATCCTTGGAAAACCCAACTGATGTTTGCTCTGATTCAGCAGCAAAGAGTGGGGTTTCCCTGTGGACGAGCCCCATGTCCAAGACTCACCTTAAAAGAGATGTTTAGCTAGTATGTGTTCATTTAAGCAGTCTTAGAGGCATACAGTTGCTTGAGATATATAGTGCAGTAAATGGGGAGAAGAGGTGCAAGAGGAATGAATTGTTTCAAGTGGAGAGTGGCTCATCTCCTGTGCAATGGCAGTAGGAACCCAGGAGTTGCGTAGGGAGAAGTAGGAAATACAGCATATAATTGAAGCCTAAGGCAGTAGCCACTGAAAGCTTATTTGTTCCACGTTTCAGTTTTCTCTGGCATCATTTTATAAAGTTTTTAGCTGCAAGCACCGCATCTTCCATGGGGAGGATGTGTTCCCTCCTACAGACACATCTGAAGATTGCTCCCTACTTTTTATGTTCCACAGGAAGCATTAGTAGAAGTGTTTGTGCTTCTTCTCTCCCTGCACTGAAAGAACATTACACAACATCTGAAACTGAGTGAGATGAGTTTTCAAGCTGTTGTTAATATTTGTGGGGCGGCGGGGGGGACAAAGTTGCAGATATAATTTATTGACGGATACAGAGTCAGAACGGTTTCAGAATGAGATGGAACTTAATGTGGTTAAAAAAGTAAAATACCTAGGGGTAAACATAACAGCAAAAAATCTAAGTCTATTTAAGGACAATTATGAAAAATGCTGGACAGAAATTAAGAGAGACCTAGATAGTTGGTCAAAATTGAAACTTTCTTTGTTAGGCCGAATTGCTGCTATCAAGATGAATGTATTGCCAAGGATGTTGTTTTTATTTCAAACACTTCAGGTCTTGGACAAAACGGGGTGCTTTCAGAAGTGGCAGAGAGACATTTCTAAGTTTGTCTGGCAGGGCAAAAAGCCCAGAATTAAGTTTAAGATATTAACTGATGCAAAACAAAGAGGGGGCTTTGCCCTGCCAGACTTAAAGTTGTATTATGAAGCCGCAGCGTTCTGCTGGCTAAAAGACTGGCTACTTCTTGAGGACACTGATGTGTTGGATCTGGAAGGGTTTAACAATGCTTTTGGATGGCATGCATATTTATGGTATGACAAGGTTAAAGCAAATAAGGCCTTTAAGAACCATATTGTCAGAAAATCATTGTTTAATGTCTGGACAAAATATAAAGACTTGCTGGAAAATAAAACACCAAGGTGGCTTTCACCTTTGGAAGCCAAGGCCCGAAAAAGACCCAATATGGAGGCTAAATGGCCAAAATATTGGGAAATACTAGAAAAGGATGGAGACAATTGGAAATTGCAGAGTTTGGAGAAAATGAAAGACAAAGTGCGAGATTGGTTACATTACGCTCAGATTAAAGAAGTTTTTAAAAATGATAAGAAACTAGGGTTCCAGGTGGAGAAATCGAAATTAGAAACAGAATTGTTAGAACCAAAGATTAAGGTACTTTCAAGGATGTATAACTTGCTGTTGAAATGGAATACACAAGATGAAACGGTTAAATCGGCTATGATAAGGTGGGCACAGGACATTGGGCATAATATCATGTTTGAGGACTGGGAGAGGTTGTGGAGCAATGGATTGAAATTTACTGCATGTAACGCTCTGAAAGAAAATGTAATGAAAATGATTTATAGATGGTATATGACCCCAGTCAAACTTGCTAAAATCTACCACCTGTCTGATAATAAGTGTTGGAAATGCAAAGAGTGTGAGGGAACGTTCTTCCACCTCTGGTGGACTTGCCCTAAAGTGAAGGCGTTCTGGGAAATGATTTATAATGAACTGAAAAAGGTATTTAAATATACCTTCACTAAGAAACCAGAGGCCTTCCTTTTGGGTATTGTCGGCCAAGGGGTGGCAAAGAAGGACCAGACATTCTTTATGTATGCAACAACAGCAGCAAGGATACTTCTCGCAAAACATTGGAAAACTCAAGATCTACCCACACTGGAAGAATGGCAGATACAACTGATAGACTACATGGAACTGGCTGAAATGACCGGCAGAATCCGTGACCTGGGAGAAGAGAGGATTGAGGAGGACTGGAAGAAATTTAAGAACTATTTACAAAAGTATTGCAATTTGAGTGAATGCTAAACAAGATGCTAGATCAAAATAACTGAGCACCACTAAATTTAGAAGTTTTTTAAGAAAATAAGTAAGACTGTGAAATTTAGCTCCTTCTGAGAATTATAAGATTATGAAATATAGAAGGGATATAAGAATTTAAATAAGATGATAAATTGCTGACAAAATGTTACAACGATGAAAATGGGAGCGGGAGATGTGAGGAAGTCCAAAGAAAATGTGAAAATATGTTAAGATCAATGTTACATTGTTTATTATGTTTATTTTTATTCTAAAATTTAATAAATTGCTTTAAAAAAAAAAAAAGTTGCAGATATAATTTATTTTTATAACCTTAGGACAAAGCCAGTTTATGGTGATGGCCAAGAACAGCATCCATGTATCAGAGTAGCACAGGCGTGATGAGTTCTCAACTCACCTCTGACTATGACAATGCTCTCTGTGTCAGCCCAGAACTACATGCAAAGCTGAATACATTTTTAGACCCAGAGCTTAATCTCAACTTGCTAAATGGAATTTGCTTTTAATTTACAATTTAAAAACTTGTGAGCTACTGTTTTACTGATATTTTATTACGGTGATACGTTAATTATTTCAAGTGATGCGCTAAACTGCCTTGGGAGCATTATTGAAATTCCTTCCTTCCTTCCATTTCTCTATTTCACCTGACTTTTTATTCCATCTAGTTTGGGGTGCCAATGCAGTGGTTGAAGACCAATGGGCCTTTATACTCATACAAAGGGCTGCAGAATCTTGGGGAAATGATCATAGTTTGTTAACGACATTAAAGCTATACAATGCTGATGTTAGGACTCACATACTTTCCTTGACCCTCCCAAATTGCCTATGTAGGTACCCTGCCGCATTAAAGAAAACACACCACAACTTTTCTTATTACTCTACAGCAATGATGGGACCTCTCAATGATGCTGATGCAACCAACCTTCTGGGTAATAATGCGAGAGAGAAAGAAAAAAGTCAAAAATCCTGTTGAACTTGTTATATATGTTGTCACAAAAGACAATAGTGTTAATTGGACAAATACTCCACACCCCACATGCACTGGAACAATAGTTTCAATTCTGTTTACTTTTGTATTAAAATTATTAATAAAATGCATTAATTTTAAAAGTGAGAGCCAGCAAAGTCCATCTTAAATAGCATGTGTTTTGCATCAAAATGGGAAACTTGTCATATGTGAGTAGAAAAGGGCCTGAATCAGAGCTAGTACTGAGGCTACAAGTAATAGGTTCCTGCATGCTATAATTAAGCAATCTCTGAATCTGAGTCAAAGTGGTATGTAAGATAAGGAAGGGGGGGGGGGACTAAGAGCCTTGGTTTTTTTTACTGAACTCCAATGAGGTAGTGAATAAGGATCTAGTTCTTTGTACATGTACTTGGGAGTCAATTCTTTCAGGTAACAAACATAGGATTGCTCAGTAAGTTTGAATACCAAGAATGAGAACTTTCAGAATGATAGTTATATTAGTCTGTTGGAGAACAACAAAGAGTCTTGTGGCATCTCAAAGATTTCTAAATATATGTGGAATGCTGTGTTTTGCAGCATCCCCCCCCCCAAAAAAAATTCTATTCCAAATTGAGAAAAATAAAGGCATAGCTGTGTTTTAAGCTGGTAATACGCACAAAGCCTTACTGGGCTGTCATCCACTTCTTCAGATGCAAGAGTGGACGCTATTACCTCAACAAAGTCAATCCAACCCATGCTCACATGTAAAGAGTACATTTCAAATGATACTCTGCCTTGCATCTTCCAGCAGATGTGTTGAGGGTGATATGTGATAGTTTAGATGTCAGAGTACATAACTTTGCTTGTAAAAGGATGGCTGCAATTACTCAGATCAGGTTTTTCTTTTTTTTATTGCTGCTTTTACAATTATCTCCCCAGGATAATGTGATTCCCGAGCTTCCAAAATGAGGCAATCACAGAGATTTTATAGACGAATCATTCGTCCTCTTTATTTATTATTGCCGTTTCAAAATAAATGCTGCCTGCGATCCGAGAATGGACTGGGCTACTGCTTGATTACCTAACCCATTGGGGCCCTTGCCAACATTAATCAGCATATCATTTACCTCAGAGATCCGAAATGCTAAGCTAAACATGGCATTTATTTCCACATTACTGCATCTTGAAAGGCGCAAGAGCCTCTGTGAGGGGCTCTTAAAAAGGAGCGACGGGGAACAATTCTTACGAGATGCCGCAAAACTCCAGAAGCACAGGCACGTGAATGATTACTCAAAAGGATTTGAAGTGGCCAAACTTTATGTACACACAAAGCGGGAGCATTTCTTGTTTCTGAGTCACAGGCCAGCAAGACCTTTAACCTCCACGCCATAGATCTCTTACCCAAGCAAATTACTTACACTGGACTACTTCATAAACAATGGAAGCTTTAAGTGCCCCACCAGGCATTACAAATAAGGCACAGTTCTGCTTGTGCAGAATTTCATTGAGATTGAAATGAGTCTCCTCAGGATGTTGGTTTAAACCTTTTAAATAATGCTTCACTGGTGACCTTGGAGTTAATATATTTAATCTGAGATGGGCACTAAGATTTCTAACCTGTATAGCTCTCTAAAATGTCCTGCAATTAAAATACCCATTCTAAAATAGGATATATCTCAGTTTCAGTCCATACTGGGAGTAACAGAGGGATGTGAGACCTGTGGGTATAGTGTGATATAAAAAATAAATAAAATTATTTTGTGCTATATTTTCAGACCATGGCCACCAGTGAGTGGCACTGATGAGGACAAACTCAATGAGGGTAGTTTCACGACAAACTCAAGGAAAGAGCCATCCAAACAGTACATAATTAACCTGTGGAATGCCCCAACCACTGGATGTTGTGGCCACGTTAGATGGGTTTTAAAAAATATAATGCAAATTCTTTTAGTTTTTGAATACCCGATGTAAAACTTTACTACGAGGCTGCCTGTTTCACCTGGCTAAAAGATTGGTGCACGTTGCAGGATCCGGACCTCCTGGACCTGGAAGGTTTTGACAACCGTTGGGGATGGCACGCCTACCTAATATATGGAAAAGCGAAAATTCATAAAAAATTTACCAACCATATAAGAAGAAAGTCACTCTTTGCTGTATGGGAAAAATATAAAGACCTGATGGAGCCTAAAGTCCCGTGGTGGACTTCTCCAGTAGAAGCCATAGCAGTAAAACGGAAAAATACTCAGGAAAGCTGGCCAACATATAAAATACTTCTAAAAAATGAGGATAACCAAATAAAATTAAAAAACTTTGAGGAGATAAGAGAACACATTGCAGACTGGTTCCAATACCATCAGTTATTTGAAAAATTTAAATCTGACAAACAAAAGGGGTTCTCAGCAGAAATTTCCCAATTCGAATCTGGTCTTGTAAACTCTAAAAGAAAAACTCTTTCCAAAACTTACCGACTCCTCCTTGACTGGACAGTCAAGGAGGAGGAGGTAACAGTAGCAATGGTGAGGTGGTCCCAGGATTTTGGCCATCCAATAACCATGGCCCAATGGGAAAATTTATGGAAGATCAATTGGAAATTCACAAACTGTTACACAATTAGAGAGAACTTTCAAAAAATGCAACTAGTAATTGTTGGAGATGCGGAGACTCAGGAACATTCTACCATATGTGGTGGATATGTAGGAAAATACAGGTATTCTGGGAGAGTATACATGCAGAACTGCAAAAAATGCTAAAGATCTCTTTCAATAAAAAACCAGAGGCCTACCTCCTGGGAATAACAGATTTGGATATTCCACAAAAGAGGAAGGGTATCTTTTTATATGCGACGGCGGCAGCAAGAGTTTTGATCGCAGCAAAATGGAAGAGTAATGAAATCCCCTCTATACAAGATTGGATCCAAAAGCTGACAGAATATGCCGAATTAGATGGTTTATCAGAAAAAATAAAGAATAAATCAAAACAGGAATTTGTTTCTAAATGGGAGGTTTTCAAAGAATATCTGAAAAATAAATATAGTAGTTTAAATTCTGTTGCAGCATTCGAGGAACTTCAGTGATAGTTGCTAGGTAGATAGAAGAAATTAGATTTATTGAGAATAAGTTTAATTATGAAAAAAAAAGTGTATTGGCAATACGTAATATGAATTTGAAATATGGAATAGACGGGAAGTTGGGTCTTTAGTGTTAAGACCAATAGATGTTTTATTGTTTGCCAAGAAAATTATGTGTCTATGGTTATTTTTGTAATTTGTGTGTAATTTGGTATTTGTGTTTTTGTGTGTGTGTTTTTTTCCTGTTGAATGAATAAATAAATAAATAAATAAATAAATAAAGCAAGCAAATTCATGGAAGGTAGATCTATGGATATTTTTGAGCTCTGATAGCTCAGTGAAACTTCCATACTCGGATACAGTAATATATATTTCATATTAAAAGAAACTAGACTCAAACAACATGGGACATCTACCACCACAACCATTATCATGCTCCACTTGCATATTTCCTGTAGATAGATTGCAGACCACTACTGAGAGAGAGGCTAAATGGATATTTGCTCCAATCCAGTATGGCTTGCGTTCTTATGGGGAACCGGTTATCAGCTGCAGTCTTGGGTGGGGAGAGTCCAGTTCATGTAGTGCAGAGGCCATAATCAATGATGGGTGGTGTTCACTGGGCTTGGTAGGGTGTAAGGCAGGCAGACCAATGATAGGAAGAGACAGAGCCAATGACAGGGGAAACCAATTTATTCTAGTTTTGTTCTTATCCTCCTCTCTGCTTCCAACCAGGGCAACCCTGAGCCTAAGTGGAAGGCTGCTGATGGTGAGTGCCATACCTTGGAGTGGTTATAAATAAAAAGGAAGGCAGGTGGGCTGGCCAGGGGAAGTCTGAGTTTTGTGGGGCAGTTCCCCTTTGTCCAAATGGACCAGTCTCCACTGGAAAGCTGTGCCTGAACAGAGAAATCTGGCAGCCAGCACTGCATGGACCAATGATGTCACTAGCCTGCACAGATGGCTGTAGTGTCTCTACAGCTGTCATATTATAACTCCAGAACCATGTGAACGGGCACCGTACACACTTCAGACACCAACTGTTGACATGGGGTGTTCCTAGGCTGGAACTCAGTGCAATCAACACACAAAATTAATTGAAAACAGCATTTTGTTCAATAATTTTCAAAACCAAATATTGTTTCGAATTCACATTCCCAAACTAAAGTGAACATTAAACACACACAAACACACCAGTAGTGAGAATATACCATTCTTCTCTGACATAGCACATTCTTTGTTATTTCACCAAGCAAATGTCACAGGTGTTAACCCTTCCATGTTAAACATCTAAAACCAATTCTTAAACCTAGCAATGTCTTCTCTAGCATTCCCTCCACACTTTTTTTGTTCTCTCCTGTTTTATTACTCTTCTTTCAGTATTAACGCCTGTTTTCCTCCTCCTCCTTCATCTGTTGCTTGCCATCTCCTGTTGCCATAAAGTATATCGCCAAACTACATATCCACTGGGGGAGGTGATTTATTAGATGGAACAGGCAGACTATTGGTGATCATCAAGAAGAAGTAAAACAGACCAAGAGCTTTTGGAAACTATAAATACTTTGCAAATGGGTGAAAGGGATTAAGGGAATACATTCTTGGGAGATTTAATGTTCCAGAGATCTAAAAGTCCACATTTGTGGCCAAATGACCCTAATTTTCATTTTGCAAATTCCCTTCTAAACCATCTTAAGCTGCGATTCTTTACATATCTCTGGGAGTAAGTCCCATTGAACACAATGGGACTTTTGAATAGACATGTATAGGATTGTGCTGCAAACAGTATTGCATAGTAAAATATTTTCCTTTTCTAGCAATTATAAATAGAAATACTGAATACTTTGGGCAATGTAATTAATAAGCAATTCAATCATTTCCCCCTGATTATTAATTTCTGTACATAAGACATTTGGCAAGTCTGCAGATTTTTTACATCTTCCACAAACCAGTTTATTATGTCGTGTAATTCTTTTGGTGCAAAAATACTATTTACCCTAACCAAGGCTGAATTTGAGGGCAGAATGCATCCAGAATTATATTGTGCTACCTCAGTAACCTCCTTCCAGCCAGCAATATCCACTAATAAAAGTGCATATGCCAATAGAAAGCAAAACTTCTTCAACTGCAACGATTAACATTTTTAATAAATCAAAATAAGTTCTCAATCAATGGGACACAGAATATTAAGTAATAAACTTATGCTGAATTTTCAGATCCAGACAATGAAATCTAAACATGGCTGGATTTTACTCTTACATCTGCCTGTGTTCGTTTATTTGATTATTGTATTTATATACCGACGGGTTTTCTGCCAAAGCAATTTACAATTTTAAAATGCTAAAACAAATAAATGATATAAAACATGAAGTTGGCCCTTTGGGGAGAAGGGGCAGTCTGCCCAGAGCAGGCCGTGATGATGTCTTTGCCCTGTCTCCACCATTCTTTTTCCTTCCCACTAGACAGATGTTGTCCAGATGCTTTATAATAAGATTATTTCTAAATGATAAATGTGCTAAATATACACATTCAGTGTATAAAGGATAAACAAATTACCTCCTCATTTGCTCTGTTTCCACATAGCAAACATTTATCCACACCAAGGCAAACTTCTCCCTCCTTCGGAATGAGCTATTGGCCCCCTCAGTACTGGCTTTCAAAAAGAAGCCTTGATGCCCAGTTGTTCCAACTGACTTTTAGTGAAGGTGACTTTCGGGTTGCTCCTGTTTTAGAATATACAGTGGTACCTTGGGTTACATACGCTTCAGGTTACATTCGCTTCAGGTTACACACTCTGCTAACCCAGAAATAGTGCTTCAGGTTAAGAACTTTGCTTCAGGATAAGAACAGAAATCGGGCTCCGGCAGCGCAGCAGTAGCAGCAGCAGGAGGCCCCATTAGCTAAAGTGGTGCTTCAGGTTACGAACAGTTTTAGGTTAAGAACGGACCTCTGGAACGAATTAAGTGCTTAACCTGAGGTACCACTGTACATTGTAATCTGCTATTTCTTGATACTTTGGCTATGCTAGGCTGTTTTTTTCCCCAAAAGAGCTGTGATTACTGCAACTTGTCTGTGAAATCTGTGTTTTGAAAGTCTTTTAAATAAAGTAAATACTACATTTGTGATGGTATGGGAGGAGGAAAGCACGATGATATGATCTGCTACACATGAATGACAAATCATGCGCTATCAGGTGCCAAATGGCACAATGTAAAATCATGCTCAATGTTATGGATGTTGTGGAATTGTATTGATACATCAATTCTTGCTTTAAGTAGTAGATGGCCTCGGCCCTGTATACCTGAAGGAGTGTCTCCACCTCCATCGTCCAACATGGACACTGAGGTCCAGCTCCGAGGGCAGTTCCCTCACCATGAGACATGAAGCTACAGGGAACCAGACAGTGGGCCTTCTCATTAGTGGCACCCACCCTGTGGAACACCCTCCCATCAGATGTCAAACAGTTAAAAAACTATTTGACTTTTAGAAGACACCTGGAGTTCAGGGAAGTTTTTAATGGTTGATGTTGTATTGTGTTTTCAATATTTTGTTGGGAGCAGCCCAGAGTGGCTGGGGCAACCTTGTCAGATGGGCAGCATATAAATAAATCATCATCATCATCATAATCATCATCACACTGACCTTAGTGGCTGTTGTGGTAACAGGACAGGTGTTCTGCTGTGTCCAGCATTTCCCCCCTACAGTCAACAAAACTATTTTTGTTTCATTTGCTTCTAGACAATAAATCCCTCCCCCCCCACCCCGTTTCAGCAATCAGCAGGCTTTCCCCTCCCAGTATAGTAAATGGCTAAAGATAGTGGCATTTTAGCAGCAACCACACTCCTTGTAATCTTATAAATCTGTTACTGATCATAGAATCATGAGGCAATTTGTACAAGAGTCTTAAAGGGACCCTTTGACATTTGATGTCTTGAGTGCCTGGTACCCTTTGGTTCATATTATATATCTCAGCTCAGCTATTAAACATTGACCTATAATTTGCTGCTTATCCCTGATTTTAAGCAGTTCCAAGTAGCTGATAGTTTTGGGGGCTTTGTATTCATCACCCATTTCTATGCAAAACAGGAAGGATTTGTTCAGGGGCATTTAAGATTTAGCTTCAAGAATGACCTCTAATTTCATATAAAACCAACCTTAAGACTGTGCATTTGAACAGTCAACATAAATATATCCCTTTGTCTATAAGCGTGGAAATACTCTTTCATCTGAACGGTATTCTAAAGTCAAAGCACAGCTAACATGAAAGAATATGAATAATTACTAGCTACTGAGATGCCTGCTTATCCTGCAGTGGTTTATGCAGTAATTTGGAGATTTAGCTCTTTTCATCAAGTTAAAAAGATCATGACCTCCAGACACCCCTTAAATCAAAACACTTACATTCAAGCTACTTTAAACCTATTGAACTTTAATTAGGGATGGAACTAGACTATGCATGCATGTGCCAGTGACTATGGTTTGTGAATCATGATCTTTTTAGCCCAATCCATGCATGCTTGCTCAAAAGGGTAGCCTACTGATCTCAGTGTAGAAAGGATGTGTGAACAGGGTTACAGCCTCTGATCAGAATGCATTGCCATCCGACAAGTTTGGGTAAAGAGAAGGGGTAGCAGGGCAAGGGTGCAAGGGTGCAAGGGCTTTTGGGTGGGTGAAATGGTGGCATGGGGAAGAGTTTGGGGCCTTGGAGGAGTGGAGGTGTTTGGGTCCTATTGTGCATAATGAGATATTCCTGGTAGTGAATATCATGCAGAAATGTTCGTTGAAAACTATCCTTCAACTATCTCTCTTTTAAAATTGAGTATTTTTTCACACCCAGTGTCTTCCATTTACATTGACCATGCGATGGTAAATAAAGGATGAATAGCACGTCAGAGCTGGTTAGATGAAGGTGGCTTAAGAGAAGCAATCTCTCATTTGAACGGCATCCAAACATTTTGGCAGGTCTTATTAATTAAAGCTTTTGTTTTATTCTGAAAAGATAATGTTTCTTTCACTGTAATTTCCCAGGTCACCATTTCCTGAAACATAAAAATATTATGATAATTGCAGTGTCCAAGAACTGGGAGAAGTTTTCATTGTATGGATTTGTCAGGAGCTTTATCAATTTGCTTTGTTCATAATGGAGGGAAGTACACAGCGGGGTCTCCAAAATATTTGTAGTGGGGCCGATGCTATTTAACTTGAGCATAAGGTATCTGGGTGCAGGTAAATTGTAGATGATGCTAACTTATTCAGGTTGAAGAAACTCAGGGTTATAGCCAACTAAGTCATGCTCACAGTAGACTCATTGAAAAGATTCAGAAAAAGGCAACCAACATTATAATGGGACTAGAACAACTCTCCATATGAGAAAAGAAGCTTTTTAGTTTTGGAAATAAAAAGGTGTGGAAGAGGAGACACAGAGGTGTGTAAAATTGTGTGGATCATGACCAGGTATCATGGCAGGGCCATGGCTTTTAAGTCAGGTAGGCTCTGCCTCCTGTGAAGTCTAATGAGACTGCAGGGGCTCTGGTGATGTCTCACGAGACTGAGGGAAGAATCATGAGACCTCACATTAGTCAACTGGCAGCTTCTGTTTTCTGGGAACATAGTGCTGGCTGCACAAGGTGATCCCACCGCAAGAACAGGAGGCACCATGTGTTCTGCATGGTGTAGAGGAAGTAGAACTCAGGGTCATCCAAAGATGCTAAATATTGGCAAATTCAGAGCAGACAAAAGGAAGTACTTCTTCCCACTGCATATAATTAAATTCTGGAATTTGCAACTACAGGTTGTAGTGCAATGGCCACCAACTGGGACAGTTTTCAAAGGGAATTAGACAGATATGTGGAAGATATGACAATCAATTTCCGCTACCTCTATGTATTACCTGAGAGATCAGAAGCAGTATGCTGGGGAGAATAAATAGATAGAGTGCTGTTGTACTCACATTCTGTTTGTGGGCTTCTCATAAGCTTCTGGTTGGTCCCTGTGAGAAAAAGATGCTGGACTAGATTGGCCTTTGATGGGATCCAGCTTGGCTCTTCTTATGTTCTTGAAAGACCTGTAATAAAAAAGCGGTGTGGATTACTCCTGTTCAGGGTTCCAGCCATTCAACTATGCCATCATCCAGGACACTCCATTCTACACCCCCCTCTCTGGTTTTTGGTGCCACTTAAACAGTAACCATTCTATACCCACTGAGCAACACACTGCCCTAAATGAGGTGTTGGTGGGGAGAGGGTTTCTGCCCTTTACGGTTTTTGTTATTTATTTATTATTTATTAAATTTATATTCCACCATTCCTGCAAAGGAGCCCAAGGTGACAAACACATCAATCCTAATGCAATACTATTAAAACCCAGTTAAAAGCAACCTTCTAAAAACAATGGAAAACTTCCAAAAGCAATCACCTACACCCAGACCAATAATCTCAAGGTTGCCAGGGAGAGGGCTTTCAGCCATCAAAATGCTTGGATAAAATGTCAAAATAAAAAAATCCTTCCAGTAGCACCTTTAAGACCAACTAAGTTAGTTCTTGGTATGAGCTTTCGTGTGCAAGCACACTTCTTCAGATACACTGAAACAGAAGTTGCCAGATCCTTCTATATAGTGAGAAGGTGGGGAGGGGTATTACTCAGAAGGGTGGTGGGAATTGGAGATTCCTTCTGAGTAATACCCCTCCCCACCTTCTCACTATATAGAAGGATCTGGCAACTTCTGTTTCAGTGTATCTGAAGAAGTGTGCTTGCACACGAAAGCTCATACCAAGAACTAACTTAGTTGGTCTTAAAGGTGCTACTGGAAGGATTTTTTTATTTTGACTATGGCAGACCAACACGGCTACCTATCCTTAACTGGATAAAATGTGTTTTGCATTCTGCAAACCTTGGGGTTTCTCCCACCCTGCTGATACCTCTGTCTCTTGTGAGTGAAGGATGTTGCTTTTGCTGCAGATTGATCCATACTTAGTTAATTCGTTTACTATAGGAAAGTCCAGCTTATCAACCAGAAGTGGGCGTGTATGTATTTTCCAATGCATTACTGATATTTACATATCAGAACCTGGCCCAAGACAAGATAAAAAAGTGGATTAGTTCACATATAATGCATACCATGGCTTATCAAATCATACAAACCATAGTTTGCCAGTTGAGATAGAACCACAAACTGTAGTCTCTGCCAAAAGGGGAAGTAATTGATTAAAACTAAGCATGTTAGTAGAGTTGGGAAGTTGTGTATGAGCAGCACAAAGGTCATTCATGTAGTGCCAAACATGGTTTGGTGTTACATGTGACCAAGCCAGAGATTTTTCATGTTGTTGAAGGAGAAGAAAGGCTTTCACAGGAAGATCTGATTTCTTCTAATCTCTTTTGCATTGATTTCCCCATTAGTTTTTTCTCTCCAGTTACCAATTGTCACTTCAAGTACACAGTTTCTTCAACTTTTTATACAAAATTGGTAACCTTTTTTTGATGGGGTTCCACTCCATTGACACACACATGTACATAAATTAGATTGGGATAGGAGCAAGGCAATCTTATGCAACCCCCAACCCATTGATAAAAAGGAAATAATAAACTCTTTTCTCTGCCTGTTGAGTTCATGAGCTGTATTGGTATTTAAACACACATTAAGAGTTTTCTATTTTTACATGATCCTGGAACAGATTTTCAAATGCTGTCCATTGCTGAAACAACTCCATAAGTAATTTGAAACTTGTTTGAGGTCTATGTGCATGGCAGTTTTGTTTTCCCAATGCCAATAGATTTGAACTTCTTAGCCCACTAGTAATATGCCTTTGTAATAAAATCACATTATAGAATGAAACCAAAGTTGGGGAAACCTCTAGATAATAGCCAGTTATCATATATAAGATGTCTAGGACTGATTATATTGTACTATTAGCACATAATAGTTGCACATAGCAATGTGAACAAAAACATAACATATTAAGCTCATTTTGGACACCAGATTTTTCCTAAAGACTGATATCCAGAGCTTAACTGTCTTAGAGACACCAAACTAGGGGGTTACTATGAAATGCCTGAGACCCTGTTATGAACATAAAATGTATACAATACATAACTTACTAAGGCTGAAATCCTGTACCCACTTACACAGAAGAAGGGAGTGATGGGACTAATGCAGGGGTCTGCAACCCGCGGCTCCGGAGCCGCATGTGGCTCTTTTACACCTTTGCCGCGGCTCCAGGGCGAATACTAGTGAGGGGAGGAGGCGCATTGTGCGCCCCGACACTCCCCACTGGGGCGGGCGCTGTACTGGCTGTGACGTCGCATGGGGGCGGTGCGTGCGTTAGTCACACACCGTCCCAACGTCACCTTCCCGCCCGCCCGCTACATTGTAAGGGGCATGTACACTGGTCACTGCATTGAAAGGGGGCATGTACGCTGGTCACTGTTTTGAAGGGGAGTGAAGAACACACACACACACACAAAAAGGTAACTTGTTAATTTAACGTTTATTTCTATGAGGAGGAGTAATTCTGAGGGGTCAAACAAAGAAATAATTAAAAAGTGACAAAAAAGTTGTTTTTATAGTGACGAGTTTTGCGGCTCCCAGTTTTTTTTTTCCTTTGGAAATGGGTCCAAGTGGCTCTTTTTGTCTTAAAGGTTGCAGACCCCTGGACTAATGGGACTTAGTCCTAAGTAGACATGTGCAGATTTGTGTAGCAAAATGATACAAAGGATAAGATGGGGGTACAGTCCCTCTGAAGGAGCAGGTACGTAGCTTGGGAGTACTCATGGGTCCTTTGCTATTGCTAGAGGCTCAGGTGGCCTCAATGGCACAGAGTGCCTTCAATCAGCTTTGGCTGCTGGCCCAGCTATGCCGTTATCTGGACAGTGATAGCCTAACTACTGTTGTCTATGATCCGGTAATCTCAAGGTTTGATTACTGCAATGCGTTATATGTAGGGCTGCCTCTGAAAACAGTTTGGAAACTTCAGCTAGTGCAGAATTCAGCGGCCAGGTTGCTCACCGGAGCAGAACAGTTTGAGCATATTACACCGATCCTGGTGCAACTGCCCTGGCTGCCAATCAGCTTTGAGGCCCAATTCAAAGTGCTGGTTTTGACCTATAAAGCATCAAATGGCTCAAGACCGCAATACTTCAAGGACCGCCTCTCCCCATACAGGGCTGTCTTAAGCATATGTGGTGCCGGGGTGCAAAGATCCACCCGGTGCCCCCCCCCCCGCAGGTTGCCTAGTCCCAGACGCTTTGGAGGGCGGAGCCGGCTGGCCGCCTCAGCGTCTCACTGGTTCGGTTGCCCCCAAACTCGCAGAGCAGAGCCGCCCGCAGCAGAAGAGCCCGTCGCGGCACTCCGACCGACGGGTGGGCTCTTCCCCTGACTCAACTCTTGGGCCCCGAGCTCTTGGCCTGGCGCCCCTGAGAGCCCTGCACCTTTAGCACCTATGGGTAAGACGGTCCTGTCCCCATATAAACTGACCCATTCTCTGAGGCCCTTCTTTCCGTGCCTCCTCCACATGACGCCCAGATGGTGGCAACCTGAAAACAGGCCTGTTCTGCAGTGGGTATCCATTTGTCAGACACTCTCCTCAGGGAGGTTCATCTGGTGCCTTCATTATATATCTATAGGTGCCAGGCAAAAAAGTTTCTTTTCAACCAGGTCTTTGGATGATTAATATTCTACAAACTTTTAAATGTGTTTGTGGGAGGGGGGAGGTTGTTGTTTTGTTGATTTTGTTTTAATTACTTTTTTGTGTTTTTAATTTGTATTTTGTGAACCACCCTGAGATATTTTGATGAAGGGTGGTATATAAATCTGAAGAAGAAGAAGAATTTCTGTTAATTTGTAGACTAGGAGTGTATTTCCTTAGAAATGGCTGCAACACGACTCCCACTTATTTCCCCAGAGCTTATGTAACACCTTCCCTCACACAAATCTCAGTGAAATGAATGGATATTGCTTTAAAATCAAGAACTAGATGTTTGGCTTTTAAGGTTTGAATTTCAAAGCCAGAAGAGCCAGACAATTGTCCCCCTTTCCTCACTTGCATAGCCCTGCCATTTCATTGCTTTGTGTCCCCTTCATGGATCACTGCCTTGCCATGGCAAAGGGGCTTGAATAACTCAGAGAAGCTATGAGGTATGCCGTGCAGGGCCACCCAAGATGGACAGGTCATAGTGGAGAGTTTTGACCAAACGTGATCCACCTGGAGCAGGAACTGGCAAGCCACTCCAGTATCCCTGCCAAGTAAACTCCATGGACAAAGACAACAAAGACAGGAGTGCCTGGCGTGCTCTGGTCCATGGGGTCACGAAGAGTCGGACATGACTAAACGACTAAACAACAACAACAACAACAACAACTGTGTGAATACCATTCTGGAAGGAGTGTTTATCCATTCCCATTCACGAAAAAGGCTGTGATGTGAACGGCAGCATTGCTTTCTTCCATCCTGCAAGATTGCTCCACATCTATTACTTAGGGTTGGGACATCACTCTACTTGTGCTGCACTGGGGCTATCAAGAGTGCAGTGCTATCAAGGGCCTTGATACAGTTATCTTGATCATCTCTTCTGAGACACTTTTTCTTTACCAGGGACTGAATTATAATAATTTAAAACTCTTATTAATTTCTATGTGTTAGTTTTGGTGGAGCCTTTGGCAACTCTTAACTGTAAATCTAAGGAGATAAAGATTATTTTGTGTGTGTGTGCCTGGTTTCCCTTGGTTTCCTAGTTTCTAAATTGTAGGAATGATTCGTGAGCCAGAAATCAAGAATGTTTTATGTTGTTTTCAACCTCCAACTCCCCTGAAACTGAGCAGAAATATGTCTTCTCTGTTCAGGGGTGAACTGAAATGTTTTTGTTTGTTTTTTTGCCATTTTTCCCTGAGTATTTTTAGAAGTAGTCTTGAGCCATCCTGCTTGGATCCAAGTAATCATCATCTTCTTAATGTGATAAAACTGACATATCATACAATGAATAATCATGAATGATTGGCCAAGATATTAGACAGGAATCTTACAAGCCTCACTTATGCATGCAGTCTGATAATCAGAGCCCCCATCTCAGTTGTTGTCAGCTTTGTTTGTTTCCCTGCTTCTGGTATCTCAGAGAATGAATTGATAGATGAATTCTTTACTCTTTTAGCTGAGAGCTGCCCATGACATTGTGCCCTTCACACAATCCACAATGCATCAGTCGCAAAATGAACCAGTGGGGCAGAAATATGGGGGACTTTTTCATGTTTCCATGATGTATCAAAGCCACAGTTTTCTATAGTCATCTACTATGGTATTGACCCAAATGGAGAAGACAGCTTTGAAAGGATATTTGTTCTCATCAAGCCACAGATTTACAGTGGTACCCCGGGTTACATACGCTTCAGATTACATACGCTTCAGGTTACAGACTCCTCTAACCTAGAAATAGTACTTCAGGTTAAGAACTTTGCTTCAGGATAAGAACAGAAATCGTGTTCCGGCAGCGTGGCAGCAGTGGGAGGCCCCATTAGCTAAAGTGGTGCTTCAGGTTAAGAACAGTTTCAAGTTAAGAACGGACCTCCGGAACGAATTAAGTACTTAACCCGAGGTACCACTGTAGTTGTCTTGGATTTTCTGAGGAAGTCTAAAGAGAAAAATGGATCAGTTCTACTGTATCAGGAGGACAGGGTTGTACATCATGGGCTGAAAGCAATCACGCCTTTGTGGAAAGTGGTTCTGTCACTTGATTTTCACTGACCTCTCTGAAGTTCCTATCCCCCATTTTAAAGCTGCTTCAAAGGGTGGGGTTTCTCCAGAACAGAATGGGATATAGTTCTGAGGACTTAAATAGGTAGCGGGGGAATCAATGGAAATCAGATTCCCTGATTTGCATTAGTGAAAACCCTTTTTGCTGAGACAAAGTTACCACCGGATACAAACCTCATTTGGCTCTATTTTAAAATTATGCTTTGCTGTGAACCTCTTTGAGTGTAATGTATATGTGCAAATAAAGTGACTATGATTATGACTTCAAAGCAGCCTATTCATTTCAACTAATCATGCCAAATACCAGAATTTTAATTCCTGTTTAATTCCTTGTGTCCCACAACATTAGTCTATAATATCACGTTTTGGATGTTGCATGCACAGAACAGCTGAGTAGCAAAAGCTATTCAGCAGCAGTAAATAGAAAATACATCTGTGTTTAGCTCAAATGAGCTGTTTCTGAGTTGCATGGAAATTATGCAGTAACTATGAGCTTTACAGCTACATTCCCCCTTATGTCAGGATCAGAAAAGAGGAAGAAGCCAGAGTATGAATGCAAAAGTCACTTCCCCAACCTTACTGGCTGCAACAGAACAATGAAGTTTATGTGGGATGGAATACGAGAAACCCCATCATTTTCTTCACTAGAAGTTTGTTTATGAATTGCTGCCAGGTGGATACAATAGAACAAAACTAGAAGAGAATGCACTGTTATTTCTCAGGTACAAATACCACAGTTCAGGAAAGAGTGAGGCAGGTATAAGCCCATTAATTTAATTGGATTTATATTCACCTAAGTTGGTGCTGAATTGTGATCGCTGTGCATTGAAAACAGTCAGCCACAGCAGCAAAAGCCTATTTCCCCAGGTTCTAATTATGTTACAAATTTAAAAATATGCCCTTCCTGTCAAGAGCTTGGAACAAATTGCAAAGCTTTATCCTTTCCATTTTATCTAGACAAAAACTCTGTGAGATAAGACTAAGGGCTTGCCCATACTTCTGCTTGTCTGGTGCCTAGAAAGCCTGGGTCCGAGTGGTTTTCTGCTTGCCCCATGCAGTAGAACTTGTCCCATATAATATAAGGGAGCCAAATCAAATTTCTCCACCATACTGACCCATGTCTCTGTTGCATGCACAGCTTCCCCTTCACTTATATAGTCACAGGAAAATACTATAGAAGATAGGGAGAATGAGAGAGAGAGAGATCCTTATGCACATGAGACATGCTTCCCCACATAAAACAGAAAGGCATTCTGCAGTTCAGATGTGGTGCGATGCATTCTTTTTAATTTGTAAAGTACAAAGGGGAGCATATATATTTATGGAAAACAAACACTTGCAGAGAGAACATCTGGCAGAGGGAAAAACCCTTGTTAAAATTAATCCCATGAATTTAGACAGCTTTTTTTTAAAAAAAGCCCGATGTTGAGCTTCATATGAGAGAACTTTCCTAGCTCTTGCTCACATACAGTATAGAGAAGGAAAATGTATGTGTGATATTGTGGAAAGCATGGGATTCGTTTTATATTTCACTCAAGTTATCCGAAATCTCCATTTCACCCAGTCTTGGTATCTTGCCTGTGTGGTTGCAAAAGCAGATTTAGAAGGTATTGCTTACCCAGAATGCTGCGACTTGCAGAAAGGTTTGATGGACTTCCAAAAGGCTGAAGCACTACAAAGCCTATTTAAGCATGTATATATAAGCAGAATGAACAAGTTCACTCCCAAAAGTTTGTGAATTTCAATATCCTGAATGGAAGCCGCAGAGACTTTCTAGCATGTGAAATAGGTAACCCTGTTCTGGTACCCTTGGCATAAAGGTAAAGGGACCCCTGACCATTAGGTCCAGTTGTGGCCGACTCTAGGGTTGTGGCGCTCATCTCGCTTTATTGGCCGAGGGAGCCGGTGTACAGCTTCCGGGTCATGTGGCCAGCATGACTAAGCCGCTTCTGGCAAACCAGAGCAGCACACGGAAACGCCGTTTACCTTCCTGCCGCAGCGATACCTATTTATCTACTTGCATTATGCTTTCGAACTGCTAGGTTGGCAGGAGCAGGGACCAAGCAATGGGAGCTCACCCCGTCGCAGGGATTCGAATCACCAACCTTCTGATCGGCAAGTCCTAGGCTCTGTGGTTTAACCCACAGCGCCACCCGCATCCCCTCACCCTTGGCATAGCAAATGCCTTATATGTAACAGATGAGGCAGCACTTAGCATGGCCCCCCAGAATGCTTAGCATAGGCCACCTTCCCCAACCTCATCCTGGCTGGGGCTGATGGGAGTTGTAGTCTGAACACTGGGAGCACTTCAAAGCCTTCAGGACATCAAGTGAGCAGTGAAGCAGAATGGAGGGTTTTGAATTTTCACTTCACACAAAAGGCAAAAGCTTATTGAATGAGTGGTGAGAGTTTGCAGCAAAAGGAGAACTTTGAATACAAGTTGGCAAGGCTATTGTTGAATCATTGGAGGGCTTTGGAGATCAAACTGAAGCATTTGGGAAGAGGCCGAAGGAAGGGAGGAATAGCCCTTCTGCCAGCCCCTATTCAGCACTTGGTGCTACATGCCTCTGAACTCTGAAGCCACAAGAATGTATAAAATATTATAATGCTATATAAACCAAGCCTAGAGATCTCATGGCATCCAGACATGAGCTCTATTTCTGGTGGTTTCACCAGTCTGCTTTTGTAAAGCAAGGAGAGGATAAATACAAGCACTGGTCCCACTGCTGTGTGATTCTAGCTAACGTACTTAAGTACCATGTTAATTCATTGGGAAAAGTCAACAGGGTCTTGAAGAAAAATTCTGCTGGAAAATTCTGCTTAGTTGCAACAACATTATAAGGAAACGTGACATGAAAACCCATCTGAGGTTTGGAATAACAGTGAAAGAAATTGGTTTTCAATGAACATCTAGCTTCAAAATGGAATCAACAATGGAATAAAAATAATGCTACAATAATCCAAATAAGCAGCTGAGTCAAAGGCATGGCATTTTGTGTGTGTGGAAGAAAAGTGGATGTAAACTGGAGAAAAGAAAGCCAAAAATCAATCAGCAGAAAACTTGAATAGTTTGCTTTAGGTCATAATGCAAACATACCTGAATTCTTTAAATAAGAAATACCAGGGTTTTGTAAATTGTGGCATGAGAGCAGACTAAACTTGTGTGATGCCCTTTTAAAGATATTTTAAAGCAGCATACTTTCCCTTCAAGTACCTCTTGAAAATGGTTCTTGGCTCCTGTGCCTCGGAAACACTCATTCTCCCCTTATTTCTTTCCTGCTTGACTGTGCAGATATGCAAAATATGTCTCAGTGTACCAATAACAAAATATGACCCTAAGCAAAACCCAAAAGTAGGCCTACGTACATCATGCTCTTGCCCAGACCCTCATTCTCTGTCTGCTGCTCTATCAAGTTTCAACATGACCATTGTTTCCAGGGTCCCATTTCCCTATAAGCTTTGTAAAGTGTGCTGCTGCAATGTCACAAAGGTAGCGCTTCTGGCTGCAAGGGGAAAGCTCACGTGGAGGTTCTTGCCCAAATGGTTCTCCCTTGGTCTCGCAGCATCAGAAGGAACTACACTGCAGCAGCAGCCACAGTGTAAAGGCTTCTTTGAGAAGGGGGCCATTTTAGCATGACAAAGGCCACAGCCACACCATACAGTTAAAATGCTATGATACCACTTCAAACAGTCGTGGCTTCCTCCAGAGAATTCTGGAAGCTGTAGTTTGTTAAGGGTGTCATTCTGCTGACAGAGCTACAACTCCCAAAGATGTTTAACAACCAATCCCTCTTCACAGGGAACTTTGCAATGGGAGGGGAACAGAGGCCTCCAGCAATGTAGTTCTCAGCACCCTTAACAATCTACAGTTCCCAGAATTCTCTGGGGGAAACCACGGCTGTTTAAAGCTGTAACAAAGAGCTTTAAAAGTATGGTGTGAATGTGGCCAAAGCCAAAAGAATAATGCCAGTGCTACGAAGCTGATCATGAACACCTTTTCAATAAGTGAATGGGTTTGGAAAGTCAGGATAAAAGTACACACACAAGCAGGAGCCATATGGTATCAATTTTATATCTGCACATTCTCTTGCAGCTATTGCAGCGGAGAACACCTAGTACTTCACCTTAGGACTGGCACTTCACATAATTCTTTGGTTCCTTTTAAAATATCTGTGAAGCTCTTTGGCAGATTTTGCTGTTTTGAGACAAGGTAGGTGTTAACACACTGGCACTGAATTTTTACTTTGAACCTGAATGTGCTTTGCCATATAAACACACTCAGCAGTTTGAATCCCCCAAGACCTTTCACTGTTTTTAAAAAACTTCTATTTGGTGTGTGTGTGCGCGCGTGCGCATGTGTGTAATGACCTCAGCTTGCTGCGAATCTGGCTCTTAGCATTTAGCTTAACGAGAAATGTTGATAGTAATAAAAACAACATGATTGTGTTTATGAAACAGGCAGTTTCACTTGCTTGCTGGAAAGACAAAATAAGGCTTGTTTCACGATACAGCACAAGAATTTAAAATACTAGGCAAATCTGCTAGAGATTACTTGGTTGGGGGGGGGACTCACCAAACTACTTTTCTAAACTTGTGGCCCAGTTAAAATGCTAACAGAATCTTAAGGTCAGTCCAAGTGGAACAGAATTTAGTATGCTCCCTCAAATGATAAAGATACAACATTTATTTGTCTACTTATTGACATAGAGCCACGACAGGAACCAGCAGATTATGCAGTCTGATGACATGTGGCAAATGTATGACAGATGAACACATTCCTTTCTGTTGATTCCATATCTAAACTTAAATCTTAGGCTGGAATCCTACTCAGAACTTCCCAAAAGCTAAGTCTCATTAAGCTCATTCCAGCTTCTGAACAAACTTGCTTTGGAGTAGACTGTAAACTGGATAAAAAGCAATACAAGGAAAACTGTAGGCTAACGTACCACAGACAGAAAAGCAAAAGGATAAAAAGCTGTGAAAGATGCAGTGTTACATTGAGGATTAGCCAGCAATTTGCATCAGCCACAATGAGATGCATCAGCTGGTCAAACACTTGGCAATGTCCATTTTCAAAGGTTTCAGCACATGGTATTAGAATTGATGGACTGTATCTTTATAGGTATCCTCAAGTGTTACAAAAATGGGTAACTTACTATGTAACAAGAGCAGTGCGAATGAGTGCACTGCCTCTTCTCACACTCTTTTAATGCCTTTTAATGTCACCTTTTGTTAGTTGGAAGATGACTGCCTGCAAATCTCTTGTAGCTGTGGTGGTTGTCTGTGCATTTTGGAAACCAGGACATGCACAGTTACAAGATGTTCCCTGCTGCAGATAGTCACCTTTCCAACTCACAGGAAGCAATCAAAATCGGCTCAGAGGATGAAGCTACAGTATCTTAGCCATCTCTGTTGTTTCCCCTCCCCTTAATGACATGGTAAATTACCCATTTTCTTTTTTAAAAAAAGTTTTAATTTTATTTAATTACTGATTTTTATAATGGCTGAATAGAGTTTCTAATATAAGTTTGCCAACTACTGAGTGCCTGGAATGATTGCATCCTGAAGCCTGAAATCCAATGCACCACCTTCTGTTCATTAACTAGTTCTTCCACTGGCTTTATATACAAGCATGCTTTGGAATCAGCAGCAGTGAAACATAGAAACAAGCTGTTTGCCTATCTGCTCCATTTCCTGACTGTCCAACAGTTCCCAGTGGTCAGAGAGATTCCTTTTCTTAATTTCTATTGTAAAGGGAGCTTTCTTTTGGATCAGCTAACCTGCAATGGAGCCAGGATTTGAAGTCTTCTGAGTTTACAGGCTTAGAAAGTTATTGGTATTTGGGGCTCAATCAATGCCTAAATTGCAGCAGTCAAAGAACAAGACAGATAAACCGCAGCCAGTTTGAACCATTTAGTCAGACTTGATCCTTCCACACATTCCACAAATGCTTTTAGAATCAGTTCTCATTAAAGAGACTGCATGTGCTTTGGGACTGCAGTAGTTACAAAAGCCAGCTTTTAGCCATCCAATTCCATTTTACAAGGGTCTGCGTTTTCTCTTCAATAAATGTTACTCCTTTGAAAAAAAAGAGAAACCATCTTGTTCCCCCTTTCTTCCATTTTCCACATTCTGAGTGCATCCCTGAGCAGGAATTTGAAACTTTTTATTCATGGTTTCTTTCACTCTCAGGTATTGTTCACTGTGCCACGCTGGTGGGAACGGTGAAATCAAGGAGCATATCATAACTTTCACTTAATGAACCAGAACTCAGTGGGATTGAGTTTACAGGAAATGAACCTGTGTTATACAATTTGCAAAGGCCTTTTCAACTCCACCATGGCAGGTTCATTAACATCACCTCATTTGTATGTAAATGTGGTACCTGCTGTGAGACTGCTAAAAGAAAGCAAATAAGACTAAAACCTTGCATGTTTTTTAAAGGGATGTGTTTTGCTTTGTTGAGAGTACACAGATGTTTCCTCTTGAGCTGGTTGTCCATTATGTGTGCCCCCCCACCGCAAAAATGTTCCATAACATTAGTAAAAATGCAAATGTGAGTCTTGATCCAGCTCTGTACTTTTGTCTGACAAAATGAGGCTTTTGCGGGGGGGGGGGGGGCTGAAATAAGCAAGGAAAGTTCTGCATGTACCAATTTCTGGGTGCTTATGAATGCCACAACAGCACAAACAAATCTGTGTGTGTGTATATATATATACACACACACACACACACACGTACCCACTGCCTTGCAGGACATCTTTGGGAGAAGAAAAAGTTAAGGAGTAAACAGCACGCAAATCCAGAGTGGAGTCTTCTTCCTGACAACTCCCGCAGCCAAGCTGGTGACAAATATATTGCTCTGCTTTCCTTTGGACCACATCATTGAAGCCAAGAGGAGGGTATTGTTGTCTGGGTAGCCCAAGACCTCCAAACACTGCCCAGGCTCACCTTGCCTCATGGGTGGGATGGCTCTGACTATAGTCATGATGGTTATATACCGCTTTCAGATTTTAGAGAGCATATAGGAGCATAGAACACTGCTTTATACAGAGTCAGGCCATTGGTTCCTGTTACCTCAGTACTGCCTACATCACGGATGGGGAGGTTTTTGAAGTTCGAAAGACACCTTTCCTTCTGGTACACCTTGTGCGGGGTGGTGGGTGGGGCACATGCCTGTGATGGATGAGGCCAGAGGCAAAAGTAGGCCTAGCGTTAAATGTTAACTTTACAGTAGGCTAGTTTCCTCACTTTCATACACCCTTCCGGTCTTCCGTAAGCATGAAGCATTAGCAGAGTTCAAGGGCACATTCCAGCCAAGCAAAAGCATGAAAGGGAGCTACAAAGCATGATTGGTGAGGGGTGCTACTGGGAAGCGATTGTGGCCTGAGGAGACTCCCAGGGGCGACCGAGAAAGGACTGAAGGGCCACATTTTACCCCTAGACCTGAAGTTCTCTATCCCTGGGGGAAAGCATAGCATGGTTTGGAGTTCTAATCACAAACCATGCACGGTATCCAAAGCATAACACAGGGACGTCTGCACACATATTGACAATTCCCCTTCTCTTTATAGCAGGGATGAGGAACTTCCAGTGTGAGGGCCTAATTAGATCCAGCACAGGTCCAGATTTAACCCCCTGATGAGACATGCTCCTTGGCAAGGGAGGATTGCTGTTGTAATATCTGGGATCTGGTTGTTGTAAACTGAGTGCAATTACAGTTAATGTCACAGTTGGCACTAGTGATAATAGAGGCATGCAAGAGGTACCAAAGTAAAATGTTCTTTGTTGCTGAGCAATCACGGAGTCCGTCTGCTCCTTCCTGCACAGCATCCATCACATTACAGCTGTGACTACCACATGCCTGACAGTAAGCCCGCAGTGGCTGACTCTGCTATGGAGTGCCCCGTTGGGAGCTCTGTAGCACAGCTGATCCCAGCAGGCTTCCTGTAAGTGCCAAAGAGCTGATATATGTCTTACAGGCTTTTTTTGAGAGCCAGTGTGGAATAGTGGTTAAGAGTGGTAGACTTGTAATCTGGTGAACCGGGTTCGATTCCCCACTCCTCCACATGCAGCTGCTGGGTGACCTTGGGCTAGTCACACTTCTTTGAAGTCTCTCAGCCCCACTCACCTCACAGAGTGTTTGTTGTGGGGGAGGAAGGGAAAGGAGAATGTTAGCCACTTTGAGACTCCTTCGGGTAATGATAAAGCAGGATATCAAATCCAAACTCCTCTTCTTCTTCTTTTATGAAAAGCTTCCCCTGACTCTTGACTCCTACACAGTACAAGAAGATACAGCTAGATGTGAAAACAGGAAAGTCTCTGGGACATGCAGAAAGTGATTTGGACACACACACCAGGGACTTCAGATCCCAGATCTTATTGTGGTCCAGAACATCCTATTTTGGAAAAGCAATAACATGTTTTTGTTTTTTTTTTTGGAGAGAGAGACAGCAACAAGTGGCATGGAAAGGGAAGCAAAAGCAAAAGTCACCTTCTAACAATCAATGTGAGAAGAGATCTTGTGTGTGCTTAGGAAGAAAATACTACACATAACTACTAGCATCTCCCTGGGATCTCCTCTTTCGAAATGGTTACTCATGATGTTTGCTCCGACTGTAATACATGGAGCCTTCCTAAATGATCCCATATGTTAAATCATATCAGCTCTCCTGGAAACATCAAGGAAGCCCACTTGCATGTGACGGAGGTGCACCATTATCAACGGGAGTTCAAGACATGGCTTGGAGAGTTCAGCAGGCCACCCAGCACAGTGCATTAGTGACCCAGCTTTACTGCCCATTAAATGGTTGTTGTTAAACTGTCTCAGACAGCCAAGATAGCTCTTGCTTGTGTTCCTTGCCCCCAGTCAATAATTACACTAAAAGCTTTTCCTTTTTCAAAATCATAGTGCAATTATGAAAATAGTTTTCATGCCTAAACCAGAAATATAACATATTTCATTTACAAAACAAGAGTACATCCCCAGGCTTGAGACAAATTGCTAATTTCTTTCCAATCTGCAGCCCATATGGGTTTAATTTTTCCTTTATTATGTGACACTTTGCATGAAAATATTAATTTAAACACTAAATTATGGCTTTGAGGCATATAATTAATCTTCATTTCAGTTTTTTTTATTTGTACTTTGTCTAATATACCTATAGGGCAAGAAGAAAAAAAGAGAGAGTTATGCACAATGGAAAATGCATGTAAGAGTATAAACTTTGTGAAACTATTTACTACATTTCCACCCCTTTCCTTTCCCTCATCACGTTGACTGGATTGAACTTTACATTGGGAGCACGCAATGCAGATACAGAAGTTGCTTGTATTCTTCTCAAAGAAGAAAAAGTCACTGCAAAAATGTGAACATTTGGATCTTATTTACAGGTCAGATCTGTGTCCCAGAATGGTTTCTGGGACACATGGATTTGACAGCAGGTGAGATCATTATCTCACCACTTGAATTTCTGGTGGATCAGATTTATACACGTTTGAGCAGTATGGGATGGAATCTGTTGCTGAATGGTTGAGGGCAGAGGAGACGATGGCACAGAATTCAGTACCCATGAAACAAAGGAAAGATATAATGATAATATAGGACTTCATCAAGTTTTGTGATGTGCAGTTGTAAACATTAGAATCACATCAGTGATGACCATGTATCCCTTTTTTCAAAGAGATGTTTTAGGTTTTGGAAATATCAAGGTGACATTTTGAACATTTGACTATCTTCTTGCCAGTACATATTCAGTGTATTCCTCTCCAGATTGGGAATGTGTACCCCTCGTTTTCTGAAAAATAAACAAAATATTTTTTCCACATTTGAAAATCCTGTAGTTGAGCCTTTCCCTCCAGTGTAGAACAACAACACTGTTGAGCAACATGGTTGCAGAAATTTAGGATGGGCGTTTCTCCTCAGAATAAAAAACGTGCCAGGTTTTACCTTTCTAGCTTGCCTAGAAGTTGTTTAGAATTTAGGTATAGTTACAAATGACTATCTGGAATACATCATACATGATTGTATAAGTTTGTATAATAATATATGCAAAGCCTGGAATTCTTATGAGCCTTAACAAACTCAAATACAGTTAATTTCATGTACTTCAAAGAAGATTGGTCAACTGCAGCAAAAAGTGTGAAAGGGCAGGCATACCTTTAATGCTTCCTGATATGTGTTCATATGGAAGAACTATACTGAGGATTGTTTTGTTATTGCACATGTACATGCATACATACATTTGTCCCTCCCTAATTTTGCTCTTTTTTTTTATATAGAGAAAGGCATTTGGCACTGACTGAATTCAGAACACTCCCGCTAGAATAATCACTCAGCTACTCTAGACTGCTTGAATGTTCAAAGCATTTGGTTCCCATTTTTTAGCATGTCCTAAATACATATAGGATCCAAAGGTTATTGTCAGAAGGTTTATTAAAATAATCATTAATTTCCAAGAGGGAAAGCAAAGGAAAGACACCACCAATTTGTGTAGCATCAGCCCTGTGAATATTTCGAAAAGATAACAGGGTTTTACAAGCCTGCTGCAAATAACCGTCCATTTTCTCTCACTATTCCCCTGATACTTTTATAAAGAAAGAAAGAAAGAAAAAAGTTAGACCAAACAGAATCCCGTCAGGAAATTCCTCAACTCTAACCTTTCAGGGTCAGGGAATGCAGCAGACGGTTTGTTGTCTTCAAGAGTGACCTCAGTTTGTTTCTACTCCAAACAAACGTTCAGATGTTATCTATGTGTTGTCTCGGGAGGCTTCAGCTCTAACCCTCAGAGATCAACAGTAGCGCTTTCGGCACCACTTTCTATAAGGAATGACTTTCATAGGGAAGTGACCCTTCCAGCTAATCATTTGGTAGCACTTCATTTGCCGAGCAGTTTCGTACTTGGCTAACAGGAGGCCTTCGCTGCCTAAGATATCTTGCACAGCTCTCCTTCCACTCGATCATTTAGATAGTTCCAAACATCTGGTTCATGATGAGGTGTTTCAATATATCAGCATACAGCAAGAATAAGTATTTAAAAGGTCACGTCAGAAGCAACTTCCATTCCTCAGTGTGTAAACAACTGTAGAATTCCATTGCCAAATGGTTTATATTTACTCAAATAAAATCTGCTATGAGATGAAGGTGAAATAGCATGTTACCTCAGAAGACGTCTGTTTCCCTAATGAGCCTGCAAGGCAGGGATGGGAAGGGGAATTTGAAAGTGGAAATAACAAGCGGGTGCTTAACTCTCCCCTCACCAACTGCCTTTCTTACAGGCTGCTCCTTTCCATCCACCCTAATTTCAGTCCTGACTGGGGTAAATAGGAGAAAAAACAGCTGGGGAGAGTCACAAGTTCCCCATCGTTGGTACTGTGTACCCCACATTTTGTATAAACCTAGGAACCATGATTTTGAACATCTGAAATGTACGTAACCAGGGCCTTCCAATGGCTTTTCATGCAGAGGAAAATGCTATAGTATTTCAACCCAAGGAAGAGGAATTGTCGGGTGGAGTCAAACAGCAGCTTTTGGCTGACAGCAGATGTCACTGCTGGCAAAATGGTGATGGACATTTCTCCCCCACAGAAGAAAAAAGGGAAAGTACTTACTCCCCATGAATTTTCTACACAGAGATTTCAGGGTTGTTGTCCCTGTGTCACTCTGTTTTCAATAATCCTCAAAAGACGCTCCTCAAGAAATCTTTTGAATTCTTAGGCATCCCATTGGTTCCTTGTTTCTGGAGAAACATCTGAGGAGTCCTGTGTCTTCAGGGGAAAGGAAACTTCCCAGGCTTCTGTAAGACTGTGCTGAAAGTTATCCCGTGAAATACCTTGTTGTCTGATGCATTATTTTGCTCCCAGTGTGGCAAAAACATAAATATTGCCTATAGAGCTCCAGCTGTAAAAGCACATCTGCCAGTTCAAGTTAGATTGACAGCTTCCTATAGTCAAGGGGCAGACTAATGCTATTAACCTTCAAGCTGTAAAAGAGCATTTTGGCAGCCAACTTTCAAATATGTCACATACCAAGAGAGTAAACGCTTTATATGTGAAAATAAACAAGAAAACATGGTCAGGGATGGAAGGTGGGTGGGGAGCAATATCATTTCAAGGCTTATTTCAGTGAAGCAAACTCATTTCATATTTGGTGAAGAAGGACTGCGAGCACATCTGTGAAGTAATGTGCTTTCAAAAGGGAATATTAAGAAAGCACATATTACATAGAATTGTGAATCTTTTTCTGAAAGAGGTAATGAAGACAGAACTCCCTGTGGATGACAAAATAATGTCATTTACTCTGTAGTCTCATAGTCATGACCACCATAGAATAGATGTGATTAGTGTCTGGAAGGTGGTGGCAAGCTTTCGTTTAATATTAGATCACTGGGTACCTAAATCAATGTATAATTTGTGATCCACTGAGCCAAATACAGCCCACAAAGCATGTTTTGGCCTTTCCAATTGCATCACAACCTTCTCTGTTCTTGCAGTCCCAGCCAAGCAAGCAACCATGGATGATACATGGCTAATGGTTGGCTGGTTGCACATTGAGCAAGCCTGATATAGGATATCCAGCACGTGATGCAGTTCTGACAAAGTGTATTCACAGAACTATTTTTGTCAGCTGTTTTAAAGTTTTCAAGGAAGACGTGAGCCATGATCTTGATACATATGGGAGACTTCACACGACCAGCATAAACAACAACAACAAAAGACAAAGAAAAGAAAAAGCAGGGTAAAGCCTGTAAGTTATTATCACCACATTATTGACATATAGGAATGGTTACATGAACCATCTTGAGTCATCTTCACACAAGTGATTAGAATGCGGCATACTCCAATATTCCTAACAAAATAATTATGAAGAAACACCACTTATGCCAGCACTTCAGTGAGGTTTACAAACACAAAATGCTAATTCTGTTCACATTTTTCTTTATACATATCTGTGTCTCAGAAATATTGAAATGATCGAGGAAATTGGGCAAGATGGACTGTTTCAGTAAAACACATTCTACTCTCAGGAATTACGGGGCTTAAACTACCTTGCAAGACAGCTCAAGAGAATGAAATCAAATTACGAAGGAGAAATGTGGAGGATAAAACAACTTGACACTGACGTGTTATGTTGTTGGCTCTTTTAGAGTAGCCAGAAAACAGTCCCTAAGTTAGTTAGAACTTGGTTGCGCTTTCATGGTATAGGGTTACATTTTTGGGTAACAAGCAACAGATTTCAGTCTTACTGCAATTGTAATTCAAAATCAGATTCTCGGACTGTGGCTGCAATGAAAGGCTTATCAGGCATTTTCCCAGAAATTGTTGCCAAATGTGTCAGCATCCTTCATATGTTCAAGACTACTCCCATGATGTCAGTGAAGCATTAATAACATCACACTGTTGAACTGTCGGATTAGCTAGCTGTTCACAAGTGCAGAGGTCTTGCCTTCCAGCATATTAGTTATTGCCACTATGTTAATGAGCATTTGTTGAAGAATAACTGTATTAGGGACAGCTGAAAACCCAGCAGCATTTCGATTTGGCCCCATGAAGCAAAATAATGTGATTAATGCAGCCTTTTGCAAAGGCTTATGGGCATGGCATAATTGAAATGTCTGGTGCTTTTGAAAACAAAGATGTTTTTCCCCCCTGCAGGGCTAATAAATATGGTTATGTGTTCCTGTCAGTCTTTAACCTCTGCTTTGCGCTATAATTTCATTAGTGCTTCCTCTGCCACCTGTCAATTGTTTGTTTGTTTGTTTTTCCCTGGCTGAATATGCATTTCACTTTCATGAACAGCCTTCTTCCTTGTAGAACTTTTGCAAAGACCAAAAAGGGGGAGAAAAGAAAAAGAAAGACTGCTGAATATTCAAGTATTCTTTTAACTGTTGCAACCAATGACACCTGGAAGATTAACTAACTTGACTAGAAGAGATCAATAGGATCAATCTCATTTCAGTAGAAACTGAGTTCCACTTAGAAATGTCCAGTCTAGCTTGGATGCTCAGTTTATCAAAGCAGCTGGGTTGCAATGGAGCACTGCCAGTTTGTGAGTCGCTTCTCCTGTACTTACACAATTTCTAGCAATCTCTCATTTCCAGGGAGAATTGTTGAAGATTTAACGATTGTAAGACTTGGAATTATAGAGCTGTCTTCTCAAATTCCAAACATAGAAAACTGCCTTTTTTGAGTCAAATCATTGGTCTGGCTTATCTCAGCATTCTCTATACTGACTGGCAGCACAGTTTCAGACAGAGAACTTCTCTGCCTGGAGATGAATGCAAAGCGCATAGTCTTATCAAATGTAAACTGAGATATGTTGTGTCTTCTCCTTCTCCTCCTTCCTTTTCTTTTCCTCCTGCTTCATGGCAAGGACCAGGCATGCCAACTTCTAGGGGCGGAGGTGTCTTTGGCCCCCTCAAAATCTGCTGGCACAAGTGGATGAAGGCTGATCACTGAGTGAAGCACAACATGGTTCAGTGGTTGGTTACTCCTGAGTGTGAGAGGGGAAGCCACCCCATGCTGGACTCCATGCTCGGCCTCCTTCCAACCATGTGACATTGCATGTGCAGTATGCATCGTATGCACGATGTCACACACATGCAATACACACTGGGCACATGATGTCATGTGTGGGTCTTGAAGGCCAACCCCCTCCCAATCTTGGGCACAAGACAGCACCTCTAGCGAAGACACTTTCCTGGAAGAAACTCATGGTGTTGTTACACATTTTGAGCACTGTTTGGTGTGGTGTATGTAGCTTTGAAGAAACTTTAAAGAAAAAGAAAGGAATGGCCAACAGCCACTGTAAGCTTTATATTACTGAATTGAGAATCAAAGACAGAACAGGGTAAGAGTTCTAGGAGCAGCATATTAGGCAAGACCACTCATGCAATGCCCATCCCTGCAGTTCCTGCTGGGATCAGGAAATGAAACAACACCCTTTCCCTCATAGTCTGGTGCATGTAACCTCAGTGTTTCTAACTGAGCAGAACTGAGTCATTACAACTGCACAGCAACACCCTAGCCTAAGTCAGCTTGTTATATTTTGTTTCCACTAATTTTATTTATGAATTATGTGTTGTTTTTGGATTCATGGAGACTTGCAGCACATCACAGTAAAATGTTGTGAAGAATAAGAGAATTGTGAAAAATGGCCATGCCCCCGAAAAGAGTTTGTACCTGCATTATCTATTTTGTTGTTCATATTATTTGGTATATTTGCAATCTGTTTGTGGGCTGAAGAAACATAGGAACATTTCAGCCACAGCTGAGAATGTTTGCAAGGATTTTTGCCCCTCAATGCAGACTATCTGACCCATGCAACCTCCAGGCAAACAACTTACTATGGATGGGTGAATATGTGTTTTGCTTTTTTAGCAGCAAATATGCCACTAGCTTAAAGTATGAAGCAGGCAAAATCTTGAACCTGAGCATCTTCTCTAAGTGATTTGAAATTTTTATATTGAAGCATGTTATATATCTATAAAACCAGATTTGAGTCTGATACTGGGGCTTCTTATATTCTAAATTCTGCCGCTTTTTATTTTTTTGAATCTAATCCTTGTAGTTCTCCATTTGAAGACACAGAACGTACCTGCCCTGTACATCAACAAGTAGCGACTAACTGTATCTGCTACAGAAAATGGAATGGAAGCTCATGCAACTGGCCATTCTTGGTGTAAGGGGCCACCAAACCTTTGGGGGAGTGGGCACATTTGAAAACAGGAGAAACTGTTGTGGGTACCACATACATTCCCCCAATCAAGCACACACCAGAAACTGTTCTATTAGTTACAACAGAATGCAACTTTCAAGCCTAATTTCAGCAGGGGAAGGAGCCCTGTAGGTGCCTGGACAGGGTACTGGGGTACCATGGCCAAAGGTATCAAAAGCTGCTGAAAGATCAAGTCAGAGTACCAGGGTCTCTCTCTCTCTCTCTCTCTCTTTCTCTCTCTCTCTCTCTCTCTCTCTCTCTCACACACACACACACACACACACACTGTCCTTCTCCCAATAGAGGACTTTCAACAGGGCTACCAAGGCCAATTCAGTGTCATAACCAGATCTAAACCTCAACTGGAATGGGCCAAGAAAATCATTTTCACCCAAGAGTACCTGCCACTGTCTTGCCACAGCCCACTTGATCACCTTCCCCAGAGCTGGATAGTAGTTTATCAGAAATCACTGGGTCCAGGATGGGCTTTCTCGGGAGTGCTTGCATCACCACCTCTTTCAAGGTGGCTGCAACCTCTCCTTCCCACAAGGGTGTGCTGACCACACTCTGGATCTATGAGAGTGAATCCAGGGTCAGTTCTTGGCTGAAGCAAGATGTGAACTGAGGACTTCCTGGCTCTCGGCTCCCAATCTCAGCCATTACACCACCCCAGCTCTTGTCCCGTGTGCTTTGTACAGCAAGGTACGGAACTGCTCTGGGCCACTCATGGCCTTGTTCTACAAAAGCTTTTAGTGCAGAATTACTTCACAGCTGTAAAAGTGTCACAATCCATTACATAGTCACTGAAAAGGCTAAGGGATACAAACAGCTGTCATGACCACTTACATATCTGGATTGTGTGCATATTTGTAGTTTTATTCACTAAACACAGCAGTATTGTGAAAGGCATTCTCTTGAGTGCAGTATCTTTTTGCTGTTGAGTAGACAACAGAGCTGAGCTAGTGAGGTCAGCCTTAGGGGCATTCATTCTGGCCAAAGGGAGGCTAACACAGGAAACACACAGCAGTTCTTGGAAGGAGCACCGTGTGTTCCTGTCACTCAAAAGACTAGGAATGGTCAGTGCCTGCTCTCAGAGGCAGCAAATAAGGCTAGTTAAGGGCATTAGTATGTAAGACGGGCATTAGTGGATCAGGGCAGAAGTCCATCTAGTGCAGCATCCTGTTCACAAAGTGTCTAATCAGATGCCTATGGGAAGCAAGCAGAACCTGAGAGCAATAATGTGATTCCTTGCAAGTGGTATTCAGAGACACACTGTCTCCAACAGCTGAGAGAGTAACCAGTGGAGCTACTAATGAAGGGCTTGCTTTTTAACATTTCTACCAAAGTAAGAAAGAGTTCTACATTGGCAAAACTACAGGATGAAAGTCTCCAGAAAGTATAGCTCACAGTAAGGTACAATGTCTGGCACGATTGCAACTGCCAATTCACTGTGCTATCAAAACAGTGTATTCTGGCTTTTATACAACTCGCTTGACAGCTTGTTAGAATTATGAGGCCACTGTGGAGATGTGACAGGCAGTGACACCTTAAAAGTAGTATTAAGGCACAGATTCCATTCCATCTTATCAAGACTTCCCTAGCCAAATCAAGCAATATATCTCAGACACTATACATCAATTCATTTATTAATGCCACCAATTAATAAATGTAACTGTTTGTCACTAAGACATTGCAGCATGTATTTCTGAGAGTTCTCCGAAATGTTGAACAAACAATGAGCAGTTAATCTTCTAATCTTGGGGCTTCCTGCTGCCATTCATGAAGGGACAAGGGTACACAGACATGCATTCTCAGACGTTGCTATAGAAATCTTTCTTTGGTAGATTCCTTTCTCTATGCATTTACCAAAGTCTGACTCTGAGCACCATCCAGAGGTACTGGACAGCATTCGGTGTCCCAAATGACACGTAGAGAATGATGGGTTGTGTCCAGATGATAAGGGACTGTGCAACACCATTGCAATTTGGCACATTCATAATAGTCAAAAACATCTGCATTTAGAGGCAAACTTCTAGTTCAGTGGGGAATAATACTGCAGAGGAGCATTCAACCTCATCATAAGCAATAATAAAGTTCACTTGACATTGGAGGGAGTTAAATAATGCACCTCCATCAGTATCATAAGCAATATCCAAGAGATGCCCATGGTCAGCAGTGCCAACTTGAATAAAATATTGTATGTGTGTGCAAGTAAGCCCTGTGCTGCATATTTGATCGCAGGACACAGTGCACGGGCAGCTTTGAATGGCAATGCCCATCAACTTGGTGGGGCAGTCCCATCAAATAGATAAGAGTTGGCTCCTATGCCCATGGTGCTTTTGTAACTACACAGTAATAACAGTGGAAGAATGTTACCCTGGTACAAGCTATCATCATCATCTTCTTCTTTTTTTTAATTCTTTTTTATTATGTTCTTTTTTAAGACAAAAACATACAAAGTGAAGAAACAAAAACATACAAACGAACAACGAAAAAGGAAAAAAGACAAAGCAACACATAAAAAAAGAAAACAAACGGAAAACAAACCAACATCAGTTCATAGCTTAACATTGATTGACTTCCCTCCATCTCGGTTTTGGGCTATGTAGCCACAATACCTTTCTGCGGTATCATTTTACAACCTCTATCTATACATCGCATGCTTTACGTTACACCTACTGTGATTTTAATATTTCCTAAATTTGCTTCTATGTATGTTATGAATTTGTTCCAATCGTTAATAAATTTTACACTTTTTTGATGCCTGATTTTTTGTGTCATCTTTGCTAATTCTATATACTCGAATAATTTAATTTGCCATTCTCTAACAGTTGGGATATTAGGGGTTTTCCAATTTTGCGCTAGCAATATCCTGGCGGCTACCTTTGCATATTGGAACATTATTTGGTCTTCTTTCTTGATCTCCTCTCCGACCATTCCCAGGAGGAAGGCTTCGGGTTTTTTTGGAAAAGTATATTTCAATTTTTTTTTTTAATTCATCATAAATAAGTCCCCAAAACCTTTTCACTTCTTCACAAGTCCACCACATGTGGTGGAAATCACCCTCTTTTGTTTTGCATTTCCAGCATGTTTTGTCTCCGGTCTTATACAATTTTTCCAATTTCACAGGGGTGATGTACCATCAGTACATCATTTTTTCCATATTTTCTCGGAGTCCAACACATGCTGTGAACTTCATATCCTTGTTCCAAAGTTTCACCCACCTATCGTAATCTAGGTTGTATCCAAGATCTATGGCCCATTTGACCATAACTTCCTTTATCTCTTCATCCTTAGTATCCCAATCTAGTAATTGATTATACATTTTGGATAAGAGTTTGGAATTACCTTCTAGTATTTCCACCTGGTATCTGGACTTTTTCTCATTCATCCCTGTTTTTTTATGTTCGTTCCATAAGGCATTAATTTGGTGAAATTGTAGCCAACCCGTTAATTTATCCTTTAAATCTTCATATGTTCTGATTTTCCATCCTTTATCTGATCTTACCAGGAGGTCTTCATAGGTCCATCTTTGACTTTCCATATTTAATTTTTTGATTGTTAGAATATCAATTGGTGATAGCCACCAGGGGGTGTCTTTTTCTATAAGTCTTTTATTTCTGTCCCATACCTCAAGCAACGCTCCTCTGATGATATGGTTAGAGAAGCCTTTGTGTACCCTCTCTTTATTGTACCACAGATATGCGTGCCAACCGAATCTGGTGTTAAATCCCTCTAAATCTAACAAATCTGTGTTTTTCAAAACGATCCATTCTTTGATCCAGCACAAGCATGAGGCCTCATAGTATAGTTTCAAGTTCGGGACGGCAAACCCTCCTCTATCTCTTCGATCTGTAAGTAGTTTAAATTTAATTCTTGCTCTTTTGCCCTGCCAAATAAATCTGGAAAGGGTTTTCTGCCAATCTTTAAACATTGTCGTACCTCTAATCACCGGGATGTTCTGCAATAAAAACAGCAGTCTTGGAAGAATACTCATCTTAATTGCGGCCATTCTTCCTGGGTACAAGCTATCATCTTCTAGTGCTGGAAAAATGGCACATTCCTTAAGAGAAACATTATTTAAATGCTACATGTTCAAATTAGATGTAGCAAATGGGTACATAATTAAGTAACTATTACCAGGGGAATGTCAACACAATTACACTTGATGCGACCTCCCATTTTATCAAACCTGTATGGCACCAGAGGACGTCCTCATGCCACCCCAAACCTGCTCTAGAGAATTTGGTGGACCTCCCCAAGCAGACGAGGGGGAGCAAAAGGAGAGGAAGTTCTGTATAATATAATACCATTATTGGGCATGTGACTTCTTTCTTGAATATCACAGGCCTGTTTGTCCAGTCACTAACCACACTATCACTAACTTGCGAAAGACATCTAAATTGCCTTGCAAATTTTAAAAGAATATTCTGAACACAACACAGTAAAATCCTTGTGAAGCCTGGTAATGAAAACCCCGTGCTTCAGCAGTGTGTGATATCTATGGCCATTGCAACATATACAATAAAACTTTAAAGAATGCAGAGCACGTATTTTCTCTCTGTAATACACAGGAAACATGACGACATTAATCTTCCACTCCTGGCAACTAGCAATTTGAATGCTTGTAGTAAGTGGAGTGGTCACTTTTTTCAGGTGACACTACAATTAATCAAGCTCCCCCCACCCCCCTCTAACAAATAAATCTAAATGAAATGCGTGCATGTGTCACTAAACATTTTCATCCGGTGTTACAATATGAACAACTTTAAAAACATACAATGCAGTCTGTGATTGCTTTTATTTCTATCTTGGAAACAGTATTGGTCACCCAATTGCATATGTAGCACATGTTTATTTTCTCTTGTGTTGTGGTTATTGGCTGCAGCTTTTCAGTTGTCTCAGGTGTGAGTAGCAGGGAAAGGTAATAGAACACGAGGTCTGTCCTTCCACCAAAGGCAATAAGCCACACATAGCACATGCATCGGGTGATGCAAAATAAACTCAAACTTTGAATACTTGCAGACAGCTACTGGGGGTGGGAAGCAACTTCCAGAGGGGTTGTCCTGTTAGTCAACAAAGAATCTGGTGCTCCCTTGAAGACGTGCAGATTTCTTATGGCATAAGCTTCCACAGGGTCCACTTAATCAAATGCACAAAATGTTACCTTCATTTGGCAGACATGTATAAACTTGAGTACACAGAAAAATAATAATTTGTATTCAGTTATTAATTCCCGTAGCAAAATAATTTCCGCCCTGATGATTGAGTATGGGGGAACTTCGACGACTTTCGGAGGTGAATTTTTTTAGGGTGGTGATGGTGGCTTACCATTGACTGAGGTATTCTCCCTTTTCCTTTTTAAAACAAAAGGAAAGCTATGCTGCCATATGGAGGGAGAGTGGAACAGCCTGAATGACCCAATAGCATCCATATTTACTTGCAAAATGCTGTGTGGGAAACATACTGCATCATGACGTATCGTTGTTCATTGATACACTTCCTTATGTGCCCCATCCATGAGAAGTCCAGAGGGTGACAACATGAGAGCAAGCCTTTTCTGCAGTGGCTTCCCACTTGTGGAATGCTCTCCATTATGGAGGCTCACCAGGTGCCAACAATATATAACTTTGGGTGCCAGGCAAAAACTTTCCTCTATAACCAAGCTTCTGGTCTTTAACTATCTGTGGCATTTTAGAAGTGGGTGGGATGTTTTAAATGTACTTTTTTCTCTCTTGGTTTTAATGTACCTATGTGGGGTTTATTGTCTATTTGGTTGGTTGTGAATTGCTTTGGGTTGTCCTGGACAAGATAAAGCAACTGACAAACTTAATAAATAAAAATAAAAATAAAAATAAAATAATAAAAATGAAAAGATGGCAGCTCCATTGGCTGTTTTTGCATGTATGTGCACATAAAGACAACACAACTAGCAGCTTATCATAGTTCTATTTATGATGAGCTGCTTTGTCAAGCTATTGCATATTTCCATTAATGTGAAAATTGCTTTTGGCAGGAGTAGACAATTTATTTTCCATAATTTATATTAATTACTGCTTACTTGGAGTTTCAAAAAAAGAAAAAAAGAAAAAGAAAAGTAAAGCAGTAACTAGAACTATGCCATAAACTGGGTCATTCACAAAGTATGCCTGCAAAAACTATAACTGTCTAGTGTTGAGCATTATATTTAGAAACTATAAGAACCTCACTTGTCAAATTGTATGAGGGCTATAGCACAGTGAAAAAAACATTTGATCCATGCATGAAAAGGGCTCAAGTAAATTAAATACACTCATAGGATAACAATAATAATCCCACCATTCAGGACTTTGAGCAAGCTTCTCCATTCAACCATTAGTGAGCACAAGGCATCAAAGCCCTGAATGATGGGATTATTAATGTTGTTCCGTGAGTGTATTTAATTTACTTTGAATGTATTTAGTTTTGGAATGATCTGTCCTCTTTCAATTTCCTTTTTGAGCCTGCCCTGTGAAAATAGGCATTCAAGGCACGTGTCCTGTGAAAAGAATGTGGCAATTATACTTGTTTTAACAGTCTATAAGGCAATCATCAAACACTCATTTATAGTTTAGATTACAAGGGAAAACTGGCATGAAACAGATTCTGGTTATATTTAGAACCTAAATATATAATCTATTCACTTTGCCAAAGAGTAGACTTTTTCCCAGGTGGAAATTAATTTATAGTCCTTGAGTTGCACCCACTGGGTAGGATAAGACTGCTGCTAAATTCTCCTGAACTGATGAAACAAGCTGTTACATGAGCATTGCCAACAGAAAAGGCAAAAATGGGTAGACATTGAAGCATGGGGAATCAGAATCTAGATGAAATTGCTGCGTTCATGGGGTGAAGAGATACCAAGGGAAGATAAAAGTCTGTTTAGGTATGCAACAACTGCGGCAAGAATTCTTTTAGCCCCAAAATGGAAACAACAAGAAGTACCAACGAAAGAAGAGTGGCAGATGAAGATGATGGACTTTGCAGAACTGTCAAAGCTGACAGAAAAAATCCGAAACCAGCAAGATCAAACATTCCAAAAGGACTGGAGTAAATTTATACGATATCTGAAAGATCATTTTAAGCAATTAACATCACTAGCAGGGTTGTCTGAAGACTCATCATGAGCGATGGGGTGAGCTCCTGTTGCTTGGTCCCTGCTCCTGCCAACCTAGCAGTTCAAAAGCACAAAGTGCAAGTAGATAAATAGGTACCGCTCTGACAGGAAGGTAAACGGCATTTCCGTGCACTGCTCTGGTTCGCCAGAAGCGACTTAGTCATGCTGGCCACATGACCCGGAAGCTGTACGCCGGCTCCCTCAGCCAATAAAGCGAGATGAGTGCCACAAACCCAGAGTTGGCCACGACTGGACCTAGTGGTCAGGGGTCCCTTTACCTTTATATTTATTTAAATTTTGAGTTATTTTGTAATGTGTGTAACTAGAATTGGAAAACGTGCAAAACGCAATGATATAAAGGTTAACTTTGAAAGCCATGAGGTGGGAGGGAAGGAAGTTGACAGGCTCTAAAGAGTCGGGGACGTAAAGTGGAGTGTTATAATGTGAACGCATATTATAAAATGGAAAATAAAAAGTACATATACAGTGGTACCTCAGATTACATATGCTTCAGGTTACATACACTTCAGGTTACAGACTCCACTAACCCAGAAATAGTGCTTCAGGTTAAGAACTTTGCTTCAGGGTGAGAACAGAAATCGTGCTCCGGCGGCACGGCAGCAGCAGGAGGCCCCATTATCTAAAGTGGTGCTTCAGGTTAAGAACAGTTTCAGGTTAAGTATGGACCTCCAGAACGAATTAAGTACTTAACCCAAGGTACCACTGTATATCTATCATCTATCTATCTATCTATCTATCTATCTATCTATCTATCTGTGTTCACTCAGAAGTAAGTCCTACTCAGGGGTGGCCTCTTGAGGTGAAACACGAAAGTTATGGATACACAACTTGATTGTCTCCAGGCACTGTGATCATCTGCAAGGGATTCCCACATGGAGGGTTGACGTTGCCAGCCTTCATGTCATTGTTTGCAGACATCTTTGTAAGACAAAGTTGGTCTGCCAATGGGCCTGGTGCCCAAAGCCAGCTCCTCATAGAGCATGTCTTTGGGGTTCCTGCCATCCTTCCTTCTGCGGGCATGACTTTAGAAAATATTAATGCTGGATTTATCTACCATCTTGTTATTAATTGTGCTGTATAAATTTTATGTTTCTGGTTTTAAATAAGTGGGCTGTCAGCAGCAACAACAAACATCTTTGTATTCCTACACAAACCTTTGCTTGCAAACCCTTCTCCCCCTTTAACCTTTTCTGGACCAAAATAGAATGTAATAATAATAATAATAATAATAATAATAATAATAATGTCTTCTCCCAGTTTGATACATTTTTAATGAAATTGTGATAGAAATCACTTCAATCCAATTATATTCTGAAGAGGCACCCGATAGCTGTGTACATAAGAGAACCCACCGCAATGGGTACATATGGGTTTGTATATTAAACTCTGCTTTAAAAGCTGCTTCAATGCATGTGTCATTTGAACTACTGACCTTATCAGAGAACAGTGAAGGTAGTATTTCATGTCACCATTTTCTCAGTCTTACAGTCTGCTCACGAATAATAATCCTCATATTTTATTTTAACATAAAGGGTAGTAGAAATGAAAGGCAAGGTACCTTTCTGACATAGGCATGTCAGATGTACCATAAATGTAGGGGACAATGAAAGAGCACAGGGTGCCTCTAGAAGGATTATTCCTTGATATATGTACCCTTTATCACAAGAAAAGCTGGAGAGTTCCAGGAAGTCCTGTTATAATACTGACCACTGGTTTTCTTCTTGTGTAGGCATGCAGTTGGATACATACATGCACTTGGATTTGGAAATGATACTCAAACATCTTTGCATGTTCCCTCCACACATACACCTGTTGGCCATAGGGATGGGAGATAAATCTGAAACCTACTTAATTCACACTTTCCAAACTAATAAAGGTAAAGGTAAAAGTACCCCTGCCCGTACGGGCCAGTCTTGCCAGACTGTAGGGTTGTGCACTCATCTCACTCTATAGGCCGGGAGCCAGCGCTGTCCGCAGACACTTCCGGGTCACGTGGCCAGCGTGACAAGCTGCATCTGGCGAGCCAGCAGCACATGGAACGTCGTTTACCTTCCCGCTGGTAAGCGGTCCCTATTTATCTACTTGCACCCGGAGGTGCTTTCGAACTGCTAGGTTGGCAGGCGCTGGGACCGAACGACGGGAGCGCACCCCGCCGCAGGGATTCGAACCGCCGACCATACAATCGGCAAGCCCTAGGCGCTGAGATTTTACCCACAGAGCCACCCGCGTCCCTCCAAACTAATACATGTGCCAAAACAGAGCTATCTTTCAAAAATGCCATTTTGCAATGGAGGCAGCCATGTTTGTCTCCACACGTTTTGTCTCCCTGGAAAATGTGATAACCCAAGGATATTAAACAGAGATAAACATGGTTGCCTCTTCCTCCCTTGTAAAGAGTGTGTTGGGGTTCAGAGGAGTTTGGCTCCTGTATATCCAAACTCTTTCCTAATCTTCCCCAACATACATCCAGAACACCCCTTTCCTTTCCCTGTTCCTTCCCTCTCACCTTACTGCAAATGAAGGAGCGAAATCTGGAGAGTTTTCTGCAGCTGCAATGACAAGGCTCTCAAGGGCAGACTTGTCTTTCAAGCCATAGAAGGAAGTCTGCAATATTCTCTGGCCACTGGAATGCCCTCCAAGGGACAATAGGATGGTACCCTAAATCAAAATCAGCAATGAAGGAGATGGAAAATGCTGGATCTATAATAAACACAAAGGAGACATTTTCCAGATGTGGTGGAAGTGCAGCAAAGCTGTTGACTACTGGAAAATGGTTGTAAGGTTAATCAGTCAAATGTTTCAAATTAATTTGTTAGTGGATCCTCTGGATTGCTTACTGAACTTTGGGAACAGTTGAATGTCGGTAAAAAGGTAAAGGGACCCCTGGCCATTAGATCCAGTCGCGGACGATACCAACATCGGCCAGAATTATGCCAAATTTAGGGGGGAAAAGAAATTTGAGTACAATAGGTTAGGTTAGGAAAATGTGGAATCAATTGGAAGTTTAAATTAACAGCTTTTATAAGAAATCCAGAAAAACTGAAGGGTGGTTGGCATTCAGTAACACAACACAATCACAGAAAATTAGGAATCATAGATGCAAAAAGTGACAATATGGTATTGTAAATAGAGGGGGAATCAAAATAATTTTGGAAGGAACAATGCTTATGTTTTATTTAACATATTTTTAACCCACACTTTATTGTAAATTACCCCAGCACAGGATACAATCTCAATATAAAAATGCCATCCATCAGCATAATAATATAAAGGAGGGGCTGATAAACACATAGCTAAAACAAGCTGTCAAAAGTGCAGAGCCATTCCTAAGACTGGAATGAAATTGGGATGATTATAAGTATATGTCTAAACTTCTATTGATATTTGTATTTTCATAATAAAGAAGATGATGTACTGAATATAGCGTTTGAAAGGAAAGAAACATGAACACTATCTACAGATGTCCAGCAAAAAAGACAATCCATGAAACAACTACCATCCTGTCCTCCTATAAAAACCACTGTGGAATTTTTCAAGGAGTGATACTGAGAATTATATAGCAATATTTATATTTTGTAGGCATATCTTGCAATTCCATACTAATATAATAGGATTGTTCACATCTGTTTCAGATGCAGAACTTGTATGTGTGTCAATTACATGTTGACTGTACCCATAACGTTTTGTCAAAAACTATTACAGAGGAAGAAGGAAATACAAGTTTCAAAATCCTTTAAAACCCATGGGTTCTGCTGAGAGACAAACACATAATTTGCCCAAAGCACTTCTGACATTATCATAAGAACACAGTGATGAAAAAGCAAAAAGCAAAAGCAAAAACGGCCACCAGTGATAATTCAAAATGTAGGTAGTTATACAATCACCTTTAAAACTGCATTCTTAGTCATCATGCTAATATAGGGATTATATTTATATCAACATGCGCACGCATGTGTGCATGTATATAAGTCATATACAGCTTTATGTTCTTCCCCCCTATGAATATATCTTCTTTTATTGAAACTGGCTGCTGAGGTAGAGATTAGTTTCTATAAAAGGAAACGTGATGATAGGACTCCCCACCCACATATGTTGTTGTGATATTCTGTACGTCAGGGTTTCAAAAGCACTAATTCTTCCCCAAAATTCCTAGGTTATATCAGCAATCCTTTCCAAGAAACCATGGGACAGTCCTCTGAGCAATTTACTCAAATAATGCAAACATTTTTGGGACCTTTTTCTACCAGGCTTTCCCTTTAACCAGAGACTGACTGGAATCTTACTGGAAGAACTGAAGGGATAAAGCAGAACTGTAACCCAGAGCAAGCTGAAATGGGACTGGCCATATAGTTTATTTATTAGATTTCTATGCCACCCTTTATCCCAGGTGATCTCAGGGCAGTTTACAACCATAGCTGCTTCTACATTACAACAATAAAAACACAGTACAAGAAATTAAAATGAGATTAAAATAAGGCCAAAACAGGCAGCAGATGAGCATTCCTCAATTTCAGCTAGCCAAAACAAACCAACCTCTCTTAATATTATAAATTGTTATGAAATCTATTTCTCCATATCCTCTGCTTTGAGTATAAGATTGTTCAAATTGTTCAGTGATTATTTGCCAGCACAGGTACTCCGTAATACAGATCCCAAGTAATATGGTGTACATATCTTGCATCTCTTAATACTGTCCCATGTTACAATTTATGTTAAAAGCCTCTGTTCAATTCCATCCATCATTCTGGTCTGACCTCATGAGGGCTACTAAGGTTAAATATTACAAATATCCAACATGAAAACCAATGCCACACAGTACTGTGTGACTAGTAAATCACTCATCTCACAGTGAGCGCAAATTCATTACTCTTAATGTTGCAGAATCAATCAACAATCTCTAACCGGGGGCGGGGGGACCTCTTGCTGTAGAAATCAGAGTAGAAGTATTTTTGGTAACGTGATGAAAAGGCATTAAAGTAATGAGCTGATTTATAACTACTGGGGACCATTAGAATTTCAGTATCTTGAAAGAACTTCACTACCTAGTCCCAGATGCTTAGTTTCATGTTGTGCTTATGCATGTGTGGGGAAAACAAGCGTTCTATTAATTTTGGGTACAACCATAAAACAATAGTAGCATATTCTGAATGTAATGATTAAGAGAACTCAAGCACTGCAGTTCAAAACTGGTGGCTTTAATGCTGTAGAGTTTTGCCATGTTTGCACGAATGCCTTAAATATATGAAAAATATCCAAATATATAAATATATACAAAGGCATATATTTATTCCATGGGAATAAACAGGATTTGTGGTGTTATGAAGGCCACATTCATTTCAAAATGCTTGTGCAGGAAGGCTTCCCAGTGAATTGTGCTCCAAACTTGCTTTTTTCTTTCTTTCTTTTATGCTTTTACACAATACAATGGTCAGAGTTCAACAAAAGCAATGCACTTTTAATTCCTATTGAGTAAATGTGAGAATTAAGCATGTTCCCCCCCTGAAACAAAGGGAGCTGAAATGTTCTTCATTTTGGCTGGATCGTGTTCAATTGGTTGCCTTTCACTTGAATAATTGCCAATCATAGCCCTATCTAAGAACAGATTGGGGTGGGTGGGTAGAGCATATGGGGAATGCATGTTCTGGCGCTACTGGCTGCCGCCCCAACTTTGCCATTTGGAGCGGAAGTGGCAGGCAGAGGTTGTATGCTTAGAAAAGTCCCCATGATTGGGGGACTCTGTGTAATTGGGGTTCCCATCGGCAGGGAGAAGACAACATGTATTCGTGAAGAATCCCCCTTCAGACCTTCTGTCCAATATTCAAAGGACTGAGACTGCAGCTATTGAGTGTTAAATGTGAAACTGGGGCTAAAAAAATCTCCCTTGTGAAAGATAGGTATTAGGCCCAAAGCCCAGATTAAGTATTAGTATCATAATGGACTTCAAAATCACTTAAGGATGGCATTTCTAACATGTGAGTTTTTAGGCCTCTTAGCCAAAATCCTGGCAATGATCTTTGGCCTGCAGGCTTTCATCATCAGAGAAATAGCAAAATGATTTGAGTTTGGGACATTGGGAAACTCTGATTTCCATAGTTGCACTGTCTGTAAACCTTAGTGACACTGTTGGCTAGAGACTACGCCAGACATTCAGTGGGAAGTTGGCATCTATATTTTTTCCCAGGGTTGTATAAATATGCATGTTTATCTAACTGTTATCTTGGGAGCAAAGTTGGTACATAATTCTTCACTGTTTTTTAAAAACCTCACCAGTTATATGGCATTTAAAGTTACTTTTATTAGTCTTCCCCCCTCCTATATATTCTACCATTAATTAGGATTCACCTTTACAAGGGAGCCTAGTCAGGCAACGGAAGATGGATAGTGTATCATGACCCTGGGATCAGACTCTGCTTTTTCAGGGAATGAAGCTGAGAGCTTAGGGTGGGAGAGGAAATTGTTCCCAGGGCCACCTTTAGCTTCACATACTGAATCGCAGACACTGAAGCAAGAGGAGCCCATTGTGCCAGCACTTCTCCAGCCTGAAGAGGGGGCACTGCCCTCCTTTCACTTTGAGAATTCCATCTCAGAAGCCCTAATGAAACAACAGTCTCCTCTGCTCCATCACTCCATGAGTGCAAAGGGGCTGGGCCCCTTCTAATGAAGAGGCTTATCTCATGGAAGGAGGAGCCAGGTGCAGATAGAGCTGAAGGTCAATCTGAAGATCACTATTGTTCGGTTTGAGGATGTACAGGCATGTCTCATTTTATTGTGCTTCACTTTATTGTGCTTCACACGATATTGCTCCTTATAAGGCTGCAGGTGCAGCTGCAGGCAACCTGGCCCCCTTCTCCTGGACATGAGAGAGGAGCATGCTAGGGTTGGATTTCCCCCTTCCCATCCCCCCCATGCCAGGGGGGCATGACTTAACAGACTATAGTGTAAACATAACTTTTATATTTACTGGGAAAGAAAGTAATTGTGTGACTCGCTTTCTTGCGATCTTCACTTTATTGCAGTGGTCTGTAACCAAACCTGCAATATCCCTGGGGTATGCCTGTATACCAGTACCAGCATCTTGACCTTAGCTAGGTGGCTAATAAGCAGTCAGTTCAATTCTTTCATCAGTGGCTTAACATGATATGGTGATTACCTATCCCAGCGAGCAGCTAAGCCACTGCGTTTCTCATTAGCTGTAACTTGCAGCTTATGGACCAACCTCAGGAGTAGCCCCACAGCCGTAGCTGACTTACTATCTGAAGCTTGTAAAAGGCACTCCCGTACACTGAGGTCACCTGGGACTCTAGTCTAGAGATGGCTCCAGAAACTGACCCCCGAGATAGGACTGGAACCATTATAAAACTGAGTCTCCAATACTCATCTCACCTAGTTGGTTCAGGAGGATAGCCTAGTCAACAGTTTCAAAGCCATTGAGAAATCAAGTAAAGACAACAGGGTTGCACTCCCCTGACCTATTATGGATTAAGGTAATCCATCAAGGCAACCAAGGTCAATTTAGTCCTATAACACAGGATTGACTTGTAGGAAGCTGACTTGTACTGGTCCATCTAGCTCAGAATTTTCTATGCTAACTGGCAGTGGCAATCCAGGGAGGCAGAAGACTCCCAATCCTAACTGCAGATGGTGAGTATTGAATCTGGGACCTTCTGCATGTAAAGCAGATGCTCTACTAGTGAGCTATGGCGCTTTCCTAAACAGACTGGAAACCCAGATTGAAATGGGTGAGGACAATCCATTTCATCCAAGAGTGTTTGCCACAATGGGGCCCTGGGATGCCAAGACCTGCCTTTAGGAAAACTTCTGAAGAATCAACAGAAAGGTGTTCCCTGTTGACTTCTGAGCAACAAGGAACCAGAAAAAAAAGCTTAACTAGAACCTTTGATCTAGATAATGGTCACAATCCACTGAAAACCTTTCCTTTACAACAGATGTTGCTCCAAATCTACATGCACACGAGAAGATCTCAGTAGTCTATACCTATCCCATCTACTTTCTCTCAGGGCTTGGCTAGACTGGTAAAGAAAAAGTGATTTATATGTGTTGTATGTGCAACATAACACTGTGCCACCAGATGACGATGTGGAGTCCCATTTTTCTCTGCCTGTTTTCCCTGTTTAAATTTACGCTTTAAACTGAAACACTTCTTTGATGTGTCTAGACACAGCCTCATTGTCAGTCTGTCCACAAAATTCCCAGTAGACCTGAATACACTCTATTTTTTAAAAAAAGATCTTAAATTTCTGCTTACACATTAATCTAGTTGTGTTTAACTATCTAGGTGCACAATCTAGTTTTAATCCATCTCTGGTTATCTTCTTGAAGACACATATTTTTCATGAAAGTCATAGCTTTAGTCATTTCTTTTTGGCTTGATGGGCCCCTTGCTGAAGGATGGTATTCTAGTAAACTCCAATCAAGTTAAAAAGAGGTCACGATGTGTTGTTTATGTAACTTCTATTTTTGTCTTAATCATGTTCCAGCAGTACCATTACACTTCAATATACTTGAGCACAGGATTATGAATTCTTCGTTTCTGGCATTTCTCTGGAGCTTTCTGACATTAAAAAATAAAAAAATAAAATCAGATGGAGTGCTTGGGTGGAGCTCAACAGTCTGCACTGCTTTTTATTGTTTTAATAACTGTTCTAGACTTTAGATTGAATTTAAGATGTCACTAGTACCATCAATCTGACATGCCCTTTTGCTACCTTTCTCCATATAAAATAAGAAAGTTAAGTGTGTATATTCTCTCTTTCTCAAAATAACTGAATATGAAACAGCTAGACCAGGCATAGGCAAACTCGGACCTCCAGATGTTTTGGGACTACAATTCCCATCATCCCTGACCACTGGTCCTGTTAGCTAGGGATCATTGGCATTGTAGTCCCAAAACATCTGGAGGGCCGAGTTTGCCTATGCCTGTGCTAGACTGTAACTTTCATGGTTTTGTTGCGGGGGCAGGGGGCACGGAGAGGAAGACCAGCAGCTTGATCCTATGACTTGCTCCATCTCTCAATCAATGAAGATGTGCCTTACACATTGCCAATGCAATGCCAATAACCATGGCCTCCCTGTTATTATACAGATGCTGCTCTAATACTGCTTTAAGATAACACAAGACAAAAATATTCAAGATTAAGGTGCAAAACTACTTTCAAAGGGCTAAAATTGGCCCCAGAGTGTTATCAACCATATTGTGCCTTATTATACAACTAAAGGTTGTATATATGTGTAATATAGACCATATATCATTAAGACACATTTAATTTCTCCGAAGGAACACAGACCCCAGTGGAGGCCAATGCTGCAGGAATTTTGTGCACTGCTAGGAAAGAATTGGGGCGGGGGATGCTTCTAACAATATGTAACATTGCTAATGCTTTTAAATGTTTTTCCTTACTTTATGTTAAATTGTATTGTAGATCATTGCTCTGGGCTCTTTTTGAGGAAGTGCAGGATAGAAATAGCAATTTTCAGGAGCAAATAACAGTGACAGCGTTTTCAGGCCCAATCCAAACCCAGAGCACAGTTTGGTTCTGGCTTCTCTGGCTCGCTTTCTCTTTGAAATAAAAATAGCCAATTTAAGTCTGCTTTAAAAAAGAAACATGCAGGTTTGTCTTTCTGTTTTTTGTTACCTGTATTAATTGCATGATAACTTCCACTATCAGCAGATGTTTGTCTGCAGCATTTTTGATGTTTGAATCACTAAAGTGCCATGTAACACTTTGGGGGACATACTTAGACCTACTTACAGGTAGGTAGCTGTGTTGGTCTGCCGTAGTCGAAACAAAATTAAAAAAATCATTCTAGTAGCACTTTAGAGACCAACTAAGTTTGTTATTGGTATGAGCTTTCGTGTGCATGCACACTTCTTCAGATACACTAAAACAGAAGTCACCAGACCCTTATATATAGTGAGAGGGTGGGGAGGGGTATTACTCAGAAGGGTGGTGGGAATGGGTGATTGGCTGATAGGTGTGGTAAACCTGTTGACGGCAATTGGTCTTACAGGAAAAAGCAAGGGGTCAGATGGCTAAAAATAGCTTTATCATGTATAATGAGATAAGAATCCAATGTCTATTCAGACCAGGTCTCTCCATGGTTTTAAGTTTGGTAATACTTAGACCTGTGAAACCTCATACAGATTCCACTTCACCTCCAGATTTGTCACAATCAGATGCACATCCCTCGTGCATGTGTGCATGTGTCCACACACACATGCACGCACATACAAAACGCAAATAAAAGAAGCTGAGTCTGTTATGATTCTAACAGATGTCCTAGAATAGATTGTACAAATATTTCATTCAGAGGGTAATCTGGCAAGTGGGTTTTGAATGGCTGCTTTTAAAGGCAGAGATTTAAACTTGAATTCCCAGTTTTTGTGACGAGGGATTAGCTAATGAACCCAAGAAACACTCCACTAGTTAGAGCCAGCAATGACTTCTTTTTGCTTGAGTCACAAGTTTAAATTCTCACATTCGTTTCACTGTATACAGCAAACAAAACAACCAAATCCCTGGAATGCATGAAATTGGCTTTGATTGTGAGATGCACAATGAAGCATACAAAAGCTTTAATAAACCTGAACTCTTAGGACCTTCTTGTGGGTGTTAATGAGGCATTGATAACCTGGAAAACACATGTTGTCTTTTTGCTATGCCTTGTTTTCCTGCCAGGTGCACAGCAATTGTGTGGCAATGAGACGCAGGCTTAGTTTCTAGTGACTTCAATGAAAGTGCTCAGCCACCAAACGTCGCTAAAGGGCAGGACCTTTGCAGTTAATCTAGCATTCTGGGCATGCTTACAAAGGAATGTTTAATTTGTACTACACCTTAAATGGGTGGAAACAGATACAATCTGCGAGGTGGTTTTACCTCTAAGAACTGTTTATACTCAGGACTCTTTATAAAAACCTGACCCATCAGTTACCTTTTTCTTCAAGGGACCTAATTTAGGTGTCCACATCAAAGAAAGAAAATAGGTGAGATGGAACGAATCAGCCCATCGTGCCAGACGATGGTTAACCTTGGCTTGGAGAAAATAAAGGATGGGATGATTTCACCCTAAGGTCCCAAGGCAGGCTATAACAATTTAAAATGCATTAAAAACAGTGTTTTAAAACTTACAATAATAAAAAATGCAACCACAAAGAAGATATTGGAGAGAACTATGAAGCAGTTCTCCAAGGTGTGTGGAAGGCGAGGAGTGAACAAAAGAGAGAGGAATTGCTATGCTCAGGGCACAGAGTCATATCTTCCTCTCAGAACTGTTAGCACTTTGGATTTATTTTGAATTATTATTATTATTAATGATAATTTATACCCCCACCCATCCCAGCCACTCTGGGCTACTTCCTACATACATAATAAAACATTAAACATGGCCCTCTATAGAATGACATCATCTATGCTCTGCAAACCTAGCGTGACACCCTCACTCCAAGTTGAAAAAATGGGAGGATCCTCACACTCATCAACTGTGCATTAATAGCAAAGTGCAAATATGGGGCACAATTTAGACAAATGGATAACCTTTAAAAATCCTATTTTTTAACAAAGAGATTTACGCATGTGCTTAAATCTCTTCTGCTGAAATCAGTGTGACTAACTTTGACTAAAACGTGCTTAACTTTGGCTTGATGATGTCCTACAATTGAATGCCAGGCACACATCCCAGGAAAGCCTACCAAATATTTGGGCAGGATGCAGTATACATTTCTAAATGTAGGAATGTCAAAGAATCACCGAGTAAAATAAAAGGCATAACATTGCCAGTGGTCGACTCTGGCTGGAACTAGCTCATCTGAGCTTTCTGTTTGCATACCACTTACAGTTGGCCTTATTGCCAGCTGGATGAGAAATAAGAGAAACAAAAAAAGAGCTTCCTTGCAAAACTCACTTGCTTTCATTGAAGTACCCAGAAAGGGATAGGTTTGTCTGTCTGGCAATTTGCTTGATTTATTGAATGAAATAGTGTTTGTTATAGCATTTTTGTGCTTACTTTTAAACTGGTGTATCTTTTGTTCCATGTGCTTTTCATCCTTGTGAATGAAAAATGTTCCCCATGACAACAAAGTGTGTTTATATTTTGGGTAAAGTTACATTGGGTCAAACACATTATAGATATTTTTCCAATGAACTGTGGAAAATAACAGCAATACACTGTTGTCCACTGCCAAGTGTCATCTTCTGCACTTTTATAAATCATAATTCATTGCCTCGAATTCCAAGAGGGTCCAACAGGAACGCCAATATTGACAGCGTCTGTACATAGGGAATGCATTATTTACAATACAGCTGCCATGTTTCTATGCTTCATAGAAACAGAGATGTTTCTGTACCACAGAGGTCAATTGTCAATACACTCCATCAGTAGTGCATCTGGATGCTTGCCATACTTATATCATTATGGTCCCAGTAAAGTTCATGGGAATTGTGTTGATGGCTTTACAGGGATTAGAATTTGGCTCACCGTGTTATACTCTATAATCTGTTTTGTTCAGACTTTTCAACAGTGCATGCTTTACTATAGATAATTAGAAGGTCTCTCATTGAACTGCCTGGCTAGGGTAAGCACAACATCTGATAACACGTTCATTACATAGACAGGTTTTATATTTACACTGTGACAACTGGAGCAATAGGCAGGTGTGTGATTTACTGACAGTTCCTTTTTGTGCTTCTGGGCAACTTGCGAAGGTAGGCTTGTAAATCTCTCTCCATGGCAAGGGGGATGAGTCCTACACACAGTGAGATCTAGTGCATATTGTGTGGTGCAGACCCATGAATGTGTTGACTACAAGTGCAGATAGGAGGAGCAAGAGTGACTCATCCATCCACCTTTTGCTGCTTCTTAACAAGCAAACTAGCTGCCCATCCAAATTGAATGACCGGGTGATTGTGTGCTGACGGAAACTAAATCTGAATTCTTTGAGGTTTCAAAAAACAAACAAAAAACCCAACACACCCATCCTTTAAAAAGGCACAAGTCAGCCTGTTTGCACATGGGGTAGGAGAGGCAGGTGTATCACAGTTCATAGGAGAAAGTCATTCAATTCCAGGAAGCTACATTAGCCACCAGGGTTCTCCAAACATATCCAGCTGTGTTGTGGGGGGCAGAAAGTAGGAAGGAGGTGGCAGTGTTACATACCTATAAGATTCTGGGTCCTGTAACCACTGTGAATTCTCAGGACTCATGAGGTCCCATTATAATAATTTGCATGCTTTAAACAGATTTTATATATGTACATAGTTTTAATTCTATCAATGTTTAATTGCATTTTAATGATTTTTAATGCTTTTAGCAGTCCTTGGCTTCATCTGTAAGCCACCTTGAGTCCCATCGGGGAAAGGGCAGAGTATATAAACAAACAAATCCTACTCTGTCAACACAGCTAGATTTATCCTGTTCCCTCCCATTCAAATAGGCTTTAAAACAGCAAAAAAATTACCTCAAGTACCTTCCCTCACCACATAAACCAGCCCAAATCCTTCATCACAGTCCCTTCCCTCAGTTGAGGGAAGTGCAGAGGGTGAAAATGGGCCTTCACACTGGTGGCTCCCTATTTACTGAATGCGCTTCTCAGTCAAACAAGCCTGCCACAATCGTCGTCCATCTTTAGTTGCCAGGCTAAGACATTTCATTGACTCGGACTGTTGGTGGCTATGTTAGCCTTTATTGTGATGCTCATCTTTTAGGGGGTGGGGTAGGGCTTGTCCTTCTTATTGTGTTGTTAGATGGATATCTTAGGAGTTTATTCTTTTATTTATTTTTTGGTTTTAAGTTGATTTTATTTGCTTGTATATTATATATTGCTTATTTTGAAGGTATATCTACTGAGACCTTTTGCAGGTGACATAGGAAGTGCTGGTTCACACACTGGCACCTGTGGACATAACACTGGCAACTCCTGGTCTACAACATGAGAAAATGTAACAAAAAACATTATGTGATAGCATTTCCCTGTGAAAAATATTTATGTGGCAATGCTCTCATTTATGTTGTTGGATAGGTGGTAAATCATAAATAAATGTGATCAGAATTTGCCTGTTTTGATAACTCTAAGTCATAAGTCTTATGCTTTACACATTCATGAGAATCATACAGCATTGTTTCTGTTTCCACTGCTTTTATCTAATACAGATGTGGCAGACTTATCTTACGCAGTGTGCAGCTGACAAGAACGAAGGACTGGGGGAAAGGAAGCAAAATGTGGACAAAAACATATACTGGAAGCCATCTGGAAAGCAGTATCCACAGTATAGCATTCATATTCTGTGTGTGGCTGGGATCTGGTTGTTTAAATAGTTTGTGTGGCCAATGATACTGTTTTTCATCTATGGGAGGTGAAGCAGGGCAGGGGGAACAGATCACAATTTTCTCCTTGGTTGTTGAAAGAACTGGTTCAATGACACTCAAGTTGGATTTGACAGCTTTCCTGGGTTCAAATGCTCTGCTACTTATGACACTGTCAGCAGGTAAGCAAGAGAATTGGAGTACTATGTACGTGTCCACTAATGGAGTCTTCTTCCCTGGAGCAAAGAGCAGCCTTTGTGGCAGGGGTGGGGTTGAGAGAAAATTTCCATTACTATACCACTGTTTGGCAAAAATGGTTGATACTTGTCACAGTGCTGATCTTAACTGGGGAAGGGGTGAGGCTGCTATTTAATATATATATTTAAACTAGGCACATCATTTGCAACTGTGCAAATATCTCCATCGCTATTTTGGTATTTGGTTGCAACCATGCCACTGCAAATGGGTCTGCATCTGCATGGATAAACAATGCTTACAAATGGCTCACCACATGATGACAGCCACCATATGGAACAATTTAGCACAACCTCCTCTTCACAGCTGTAATGTGTAAACTGATGCTAAAAATGCATGAAAATGCAATGTAAGAAAGGTTCCTGGCCAGCGTCTGAAGTTTTGCCAAATGTGTGCCTTCAACATAAAGCAACATATTTGTGTAAATCTGTCCTCTGCATTGCCCTATTCTGCTCAGGCACCAGCATCAGGACAAACAATACCCTAACAATATATTCTAACAGAAACCCACACACAAAATCCGGCCCTTGAAATTACTTAGTCTGGAGCAACAAGAAGTGAACTGTATTGAACACGGGTCCTCCAATCAAAATTGTTGATTTAGCACAGGTCACTTTATAACTCAAACTAGAGCTCTGTAAAGCACACAAAATCCTCCAAGGAATTTCCCTTTGGCAGTGAAACCTATTTTCACACATAAACCCCTTGATGCTGGGATTCCATTTCATAGAAGTGGCTGTTTGGAGGATTCGAGAAAGAAATTCCTGGGTGTACAGAACAGTTTTATGCCTCATATGAAAGAGATGTCGGAAACAATGCAAGGCACATCCTAGCAGCACAGTATGCATTATATCGGGGTTATCCCCCCCACCCCACATTTTGACTGCTAGAGGCCAAAATGTCCACACCTGCAGTACACATTGAGTGCATTCACCATAACCAGTTGTTTACTGAACATAATGACTGCTTCCCTAGTATGAGCAACAACCCACAATTCCTGGCTTAGTGTTACATCCAAGCCAGAGACTATGGTTAGTTTCACTCAAACCATGACCAGGAAGCCAACTTAGAAAACTTCACAGTGTGGTAAACCATGATTCCTGGTTTGGTTATAATGCCATGCATGATGAAAGCATGGTGAACCATGTGCTACCACTGGTGGTAATCAATGCAAGCCCACCAAATGAGGGGTTACTGGGTATGGGTGGATCAGGCCTGGTAATGGAGCTACTGGATCCAAAGCCAGCCCATTTTCCAGAGTGTGACCTGATGTGGAAACCTCTACTGTGCCAACCTAGAAACAGAGTAGCAAAACAAGTTAAAAGCATCCACCCTCCACCTCACCTTCTGCCCTGACCAGTGCAAGCAGCAGGGAGTTGGTTGCAGCAGTGAATCCACAACCCGAGGAGCAGGACTTTGGATTGCAGCCAATGGTGACTGGAGATTCCTGCTGTTTTGAGCAAAATAAGACATTTCTGTCCAAATGCCTATGCTTTCAAATCTTCTATTTTTAATGGCAATTGTCAAATGAAAAAGGCAGAGCGCCCTGCGAGCAAATTCTTTTTAAAAATTTCCAAGATCTCAGTGTGAAGGAAATAATTTACTATTGCAAAACCACGGTCTTTTGAGAGTCTATTGTACTAGCAATAAATAAAACGTTTTAAAAAAATCTTATCATCTATAAATCCCCTTGGCAAAAACGCTACTGATATGCTTAAGATGATTTATTTTTACACCTCAGTCCCAAGATAAACTATTTTCCTTGGTTTAATGCAACATTTATTGCCTTCATAATATATGGTTATCATCCTAAATAAATCTGTCTATGTGCCAAACTGTAACTCGGCTTATCTACCAGATCCTAATAATTTAAAACATGGAAATGCCTTCATGTTGAAATCCTCCCCTGCCATGAGAACTCGAATTGGCACAATGACTGCAACATTATTTTGCAGAAACCTTCCGTCATATCTTCCATTTATAAGGCTGAAGCCACCTACCTGAGGATTAAACTTTCTAGCAGCTGCCCCAATAACAGGGGAAATCATGCTTTGCTATGTCAACTATAATGGTGAAAATGTTGGGGGATTAGTAGCACCCCATAAATCCCTCTGTAAATTTACTTGTAATGACTACCACAGTCTTCCTTCCTTCCTTTTAAAAATAAAGTTCTAACTTCCATCAGTTCTTTCATTTAGGAGGTCATTTTCCATCCTGTTTTAATTTTATATAAATATCTGAATCATAAATATGATTCACCATCTCAAATCACTCAGAGCCAGCTCACTTTTTTTTCTTGCTTAAGCAGCCTTTTGTTTTAGTATGCATTTGCGCAGACTAAAATGTGCTAATTGAGCAATCATGGATATGTCCAGTGCAATTCTTGGATCATGGCATCTGGAAAAATACCTGCTGTGAGCACAGTAATTGTTGCCAGCTTAATCTCTAATTGCTCAATTCATATATTACATTTGCTCATGTGAGCAAGAGCCTTAGGAAGTTTGGCAACTGCTCACACACTATTCTTCAAGGTCAGTTCTGAATACCAATTTATGCATCCTTTTTGTTAGCATAAGGCGGACCATTTCCCTACATGAGTGGATGTTGGAGAGGATTCTCACAGTCCCAGGCTGATGCAGTTTGCTCTTCTGATCAATGAAGCTTGTTTCACTCCCATTTATTAAAGCCATCCCCCCTCTACTCAGTCTTTATGGGGTTAGGAAGGGTAAGAAACAGTGTCCTTTCAACCACATTTGTAACCACCCTATTTTAAGAGCACGAGTGTAGTTAAGAGTGTGGTTTAAGTTAACTAACCTATGTTAAATTATGCTGTGAAAGATGATAAATTAAGTTCTTAGGAACATGTGGTGACCTTATAATCTTTTCCTTTTTCTTCTTCTTCAAAAAAGTGCTTCCTTTGAAAGTTGTTTTTTATACCAGTAACTGCTTAAAATCTGTTTCTGTGATTTGAAGGTAATAGTAATTATATTTCCTACTTTGTTCCTTCCAGTTACCCTTTGGCAGGTCTTTTGTAACTCTTTGCCAGATTTATGGGGGTCATCTTGCACATCTCAATCTAGTGTAGAGGAAATTGTTGGCTCCAGCAAAGAACTATAATGAGGATAATCTCTTCTCCAAAGGCCTCCGAGGGTCCAGATACTTTTGGTTTGGACATGGTCTCCATTCATTCCTCTCAGGCAGCTCAGTCTTGCACTATATATTGAATATCAGGGTGGTTGTTTTTTATTTTACTTCCACTCACCAGCAACCCACAACTTTGTGCCTTAAACTGCCAGTGTGCTTGGTTATACAATCACCAAGAACAAGTCCTGCAGGAGGGGAAATATCAGGCTTCCAAGAAGAAAATTCCACAAGGCTACTTCAACAAGTACAGTTGAGAATATGACAGCAGCTGAGGGCTGCTTTAAACATTACCACTCCTACGTGAGCATCACCAGCAAAATTGTTCCGTAGCTCCTAAAAGCTTCTATGCATCTACCTAAACACACATCCACTTTCCTGAGGGTTGTTGGTATCTGGGCAGAACAAAGATAGAATCATAGAGTTGGAAGGGACCCTGAGGATCATCCAGTCCAACCCCCTGCAACGCAGGAATATGTACTTGGCATTATCAGCACCACACTCTAACCAACTGGGCTATTCAGGCTGATATAAGAAGTTTGGCCCAGATGTAGTAGAAAATGTATTTTCTTTCTTTACCGAGAAAGTTCAGGAATCCCCAAGTACCTTTGGCTAATGGCTAAATTTCATCCTACTTTCTATCATGTACTGGTAAATCTGAACATTCATTAAGGGCCACTTCTCAGGGTATATTCTGTAAGCAAGTACTTACCGAGCAAGTAGCCAACATGTATCACATCAGATCTGAAGGGCACACATGTGTCATACATGGCTTCTCCTCCAAACTACAGTGGTACCTCAGGCTAAGTATTTAATTCGTTCCGGAGGTCTGTTCTTAACCTGAAATTGTTCTTAACCTGAAGCACTACTTTAGCTAATGGGGCCTCCTGCTGCTGCCGCGCCGCCAGAGCCTGATTTCTGTTCTTATCCTGAAGCAAAGTTCTTAACCTGAAGCACTATTTCTGGGTTAGCGGAATATGTAACCTGAAGCGTATGTAACCTGAGGTACCACTGTACTTGCAAGCAAAGGCCAAGAGAGGTTCAAGCTTCCACATGCATTATTTTGAAGGGAAAGGCACTTTTTCTGATTACTTCATTGATACAACACTTTCCTCACTAACTCCACTCAAAGCACCTTACGGCAATTTAAACAATAACCATTGTATAATTAAAAATAATGAGAATGTAATTGTTACTAACAGCATCATAAAATAAGATTGGAGCATATAACAACTGAACTGCAGAACAAACACTGAGCATACAAATCCTTTGATTTTGCACTTGATACTTGCCAATGTATCACATCAAGCGTCTGAGTTTTCCAACCTTGCACTGGCCAGGACCAGTGACAACAGGTCCTTCCTCACTCATTACAGTTCTGCTCAACAGCCACTAAGAGTGTGATGGAAACAGAAAGTAAGGCTTCTTTTCTGCTACATGGTAGGCATGACTGTTTGTTTGTTAGAATTTCTATCTCACCTTTTTCTCCAAAGAAAAGATGGTGTACATGCACAGGAACCAGAGCAGCAGGACCCATCACCAGAGCCAGAGGGGCCCCAGTCCCCATGGACATGGCTGACTCTGAGGTGTAGGGAGTGGTACTCTGGGAGGCTGAGGCAGGCAAGGACCCACAGCCCAGCTCTCTAGCTGGCCAGGTGAGGCTCGTTAGCTCTGGGAGAAGGTGTGTAATTACTCAACTGGAGAAGGCTTGGAACAGGTGAAGGTCTCATGCCTCACAAGCCCAGATGCTGCAATCAGCATGCAAAGTACAGAAGGGAAGAAGATTAGGTGCTGTGTCTGCTCAACTGCCCATGTTTGTGGACCTTGGGCTTGGATGCTCCTAGACCTCTATGGGACTGTGCTTTCGGTTTGATTCTGGACTGCTGGACTTCAGACTTGGCTGCTTGTATTGACCCTGGACTGTGTTTCCTGACCTTTGGATTTTGGACTTTGCTTGTGTGGACTGAACTCCGGGCTTAAAACTTTGGACCTGACATATTGACTCACTGCCAGCTAAGCCAGGGGTTCAGGGCACAAGGTAATTGTCACAATCATGGTGCTCGCCTTTGTTCTTGTAGAGGGTTACAATGCTGGGGTCACACATTTCTTGTGGCATGGATCCTTTTTCCCAGCACTGCAAGGAAAGACCATCAAGGTGCATCATGAGGGAAGAATTGGCACACTAAAATCATTATAACATGTTCTTAAGTGATGCAACTGCCCCATTATTACACAACAGTAAGGCAGTGGATTTTTTCCTCCGGAGCAATCCAACAGGTTGCACAAGAAGAGCTCTGTTGTGTTAAGTTCACAGTGGCTGATCATATAGGTACCTATTGAAGCCCACAAACAGGACTCTTACCACTAATGTTCTGCAGAAACTAGTATTAAGAAGCATGCTGTTTCTGATAGTGCATGCAGTACACCGCAATCATCACCAGCAGCCAATGATAGACTTTCGCTCCATGTCTGAACCTCCTACAGTACTTGGTGTTCCTTTGCCGACACTTAAGCCAGGGTCAGCTTGCCCACACAAATGGTGCAACACAATTTTTGCTGTTGCTCCGGATATCTGCCATGCTTTGTGTTGCTTGTTCCGCAAGCTGAGCGCAAAACTGTAAGGGTGAATTCACTAGGCATGGATCACAAAATCTGAGGCATCCCAAGATCACAATCATTCCAAACCGTTGTCTATATTTGTACTTCAGCATAAGCAAACAAGGCCCTAATGAAAGGCAAAGCAGGTCTTTAATAAATGAGTTCAAGATTTACAGTGTAAAATCCTTTGGGTGCCAGCCATAACAAATTTACTCTCAGCACCGCTGAAATAGTGTGAAAGCGATGAAAGCTACAATTAGGCTGGGCTCCAAAATACACACATATAGGTTTGGCGATGAAAAACAAGGTTCCTGATTTGGGAGCTTCATCACCTGCAGGTGGTTAAAAGAATGTATCCATCATTGACACAAACACTGTGAATGTCATCAAGCTACAGCATCTGACTCCAGTCCTCCAAAGGCTCTCACTGGTGCAAGATCCATTCTTTAGAACTCATTCAGCAGGATATTCTGCTTGTCTTTTGTCTGTTTCAGCCTTGGAACAAATTCGAATCCCATAGCAGATTGAATAATGGGAAGTTAAAATAAATTTGATTACTTTCTCAAATGATTTTCAGCTGCCCAGTGTCTCTTGGGCGCTTTATGTGTAAAAAAAGAAAATAAAATTTAATTATTGGGTACTCAGGAGAGGCCTATATACTGTAAACTGACATGTAAGATAACAAAAGCATCTATAATACACATTTACTATCGCCAACTTAAGGAATCAACTTTCGTTGTGATTAATCATGGATTCTCCTCCTGAGAGAGCTCATGCTGCAATAACTACGTAGTAAAACTTCGCTTCTCTAAGGGAGCAATCACATAATGAAGATTTGCTGGCTGAGGAGTTGCAGGGTTTGGAGGAAGCCCTGCTATGCTGACAAAGCCCCAGAAACATGGTGGAATGCTCTAGATATACTGGCAGAGCACTCCACTGCCAGGGCCGTTCTGTAAGCAAAGAGGCACTGGAAGAATGGCTGGAAAAGGGCAGAGATATCGGCAGGGGCATGGTGACACAGGGGAGGCGTACACAATACAACTTCAATCACTGACCACATTCCCATCAACAGTGCAGCTTGACTGCACAGCGCCAGGCCTAGGACAGGAAATTTTCCACCCATTCACTTCAAAAGCGGGGTTGGAATTAGCTAGTCTCACATTGCCCATGTCACCATGATAGAGGATAGACTCATAGAATGTGGTGTAACTCAGCACCAAGGGCTCATCCAGACTTCCCTTTGTGCCCTGTTTCTAGGCTCAGGTCCCTGTGAAAACCTGCTATTTACTATTGAATCAGAGCAAATGGCAATCCACAGAACACCTGAATTGCTTTGGGACAATGAGGCATAAAGACTGTGGTGTCTTTATGGTTTATTTGCTCTTGTATACAACCTGAGCCTAGATGAAGGGCTTGCAGAGCATTCACAACCAAAGCAGATCTGGACTCCTCCATAAGTGCAGCATTGGATTCAAAGAATGGCAAAAAGCCATGTTTCTGCCTCCTTTTCCACAGCCTGCCACTGTCAGTCTCTACACCATGTTGTGTCCTCTCTTCTCTGCTTGCCAAACCGCTTGCAAAACGGACACCTTCCCTCCTATTCGCTAATGTCATCCACCCTGTCTCTGCCCACCAACACACAGCTGAAGGAGGAACCCTTCCCCTCCTTGTCTTCACTCTCTCTTGATGGGTTCCATGATGGGCCATCATTGTTCTTTGTTTCTTAATGGCTTGCACTCAGCTAGCCCTGCCAGGCTGGCTAGATTTGTTAGCATAAGGTAAACTCAGGAATTTCCATGTTTGGCACAGTTTAATCAAACTTTAATCCTGACTTTTACTCGTTCTTAGACTTATGAGTGCCTTTCACCCACAAAACTCTGGCAACACAACACATAACAAATAGCTGCTGTTCTCTCCAGTGCCTTACTTCTTATATTTCAGGGGTATCGAAACATTTTTCACACTCACAATAGATGCACATTCACAACACATGCAGCACACACAAACAGAGCACATATAGTTTCACAGAACTCTCTATCGTACATATATGTGTGTGTGCACGCACGCACACACACACACACACACACACACAGCATCAGCATCACTCATATTTACACTCTCAGACACAAGCACCCATGCAGAAGCATGTGCATGTTCTTTACTCTTAAGGAGTAGACAGGTTGTTTTTTTATCTGATCTTAGTTCTAAAATTGATGACAAAAGATCCCCCTGACTGCCCTTTAGAGTTCCTCGCTAAAGGGCTCCCAGAAGCATCTTTTAGTTCCTGATTGGACTTCTTTCACATCTCAGCACTGTGGTGATTAGTGCTGAGATTGTAGATAGATGATCCCTCTGGCTGCCCTTTAGAGAGGAATGTTCAAGAGCAGCTAGAATACTTTTTATGACTGGGAGACAAAGAAACCTGCCTGTTCTTTAAAAATCACTCTCTAAAGGACAGAAAATTTATCACCCAATGAGATTGCAAGATAAAGTTGCTGGTGGGACACCTTATGTGGTTTGGTGGGCTGGATCTGGCCTGTGGGCCACAGGTTAGCCACCTGCTGTATGTGAACACTTCATCTCAAAACAACTGCATTCTTCTCCAACTCCCCATTTCTCAACAGTGGGGAGAAACAGCTCTCATATTCAGGGAAAATGCACTCATCTGTGCACACAAATAAGCTCTCTGTTGGCAAATGCCAGTCACTCCAGTCCTTCCTGAATGCACATTTTCTGCTGGATCCATGGAGCAGAATTAATAGTCACTGAATACATGGTATTCACCTGCAAGTGGGAAGTGAAGAGTACAGTCACAACAAGTCTTCCCTTCCCTACTAATTGTTGTGGGTGAGGGAAGGCTGAGCCATGAGCTGTGCATTGAGCTGGTACAATTCACTTTCCTCTCATTCCCTCACAAAGTCCTGTTGTTTTTAATGTGTGACATTTTAATGTATTTTTAATATTTGTTGGAAGCTGCCCAGAGTGACTGGGGAAACCCAGCCAGATGGGTGGGGTACAAATAATAAATTGTTGTTGTTGTTGCATGCTAAACATAAGATTAGGGATGCGGGTGGTGCTGTGGGTTAAACCACAGAGCCTAGGACTTGCCGATCAGAAGGTCAGCTGTTCAAATCCCCACGACGGGGTGAGCTCCCGTTGCTTGGTCCCTGTTCCTGCCAACCTAGCAGTTCGAAAGCATGTCAAAGTGCAAGTAGATAAATAGGTACCACTCTGGCAGGAAGGTAAACGGTGTTTCTGTGTGCTGCTCTGGTTCGCCAGAAGCAGCTTTGTCATGCTGGCCACATGACCCGGAAGCTGTGTGCCGGCTCCCCGGCCAATAAACAGAGATGAGTGCTGCAACCCCAGAGTCGGCCATGACTGGACCTAATGGTCAGGGGTCCCTTTACCTTTAAACATGAGATTGGTCTGTGAAACAACCACAGGTCATAGCCAATGTTAGTCATGCCCATTGCAATTAATGGACACGGCTTACTTACTCTGGATAGAAACATGGCTGAATATGGCCCCAATTCTGTTTGATGTTTTAAGGCTGCCAGTGGTCATACATCATGTCCTTTCTTCACCCTCAAACTTCTCTGGACGCACCAGACCACAAGACGCACCTAGTTTTTGGAGGAGGAAAACAAGAAAAAAAAATTCTGAATCTCAGAAGCCAGAACAGCAAGAGGGATCGCTGCGCAGTGAAAGCAGCAATCCCTCTTGCTGTTCTGGCTTCTGGGATAGCTGCGCAGCCTGCATTTGCTCCATAAGACGCACACACATTTCCCCTTACTTTTTAGGAGGGAAAAAGTGAGTCTTATAGAGCAAAAAATACGGTAGCTAACAATTTAGCTTGACCAATGTAATTTTGATGCTGCACTTCAGTATTTAAAACTCAGAACACCAATTAAACCACATGTACAACCAAACAATCCTTAAGCACAGACCAAATTTTTTTTTGTTTTTGCTCTTTCCTATTTGTCCCAAACTAAAGGAAAAGCTGGCCTTATATAACATAACAGCCTTCTGAGTTGCGCACCCCCTCCCAGGCTGGGTCTAATCCAAAGTGTCATAGATAATAATGTCACCCAAACTCATAAATACTTTGTTTATGAAACTGCCTAGCTCGTAATGCTCAGATGCAACACAAATTGAATGTCATTTCCTTCAAAGTTCTCTAAAAAGCCAATTGGTTGGGTGTGGCTTGCAGCACCTCCTCTTTTAATTCTCCTTAAAACTCAAGGGGGAAAATATAGGAAGGAAATGCAGGGACGTGAGCATTTACTAATCAGACTTCCAGATGGCATTTGGAGCGTCATAACAGTAGCTGCTTTCCCTTGCAAAATGTGTCCAGTACTTGGCAATCTTATCGAGAATGGAAGGGTTGCTGGCAGGCTTAATCCCTGCTAATTTTAGGAAACTGGAGAGGGTTGAAAATCATAATTTGTATTCCCAAGATGAAGGGACCTAGTGACATAAAAGTACATCTGGGTTAGGGATATCTAGGCAGCAGGAATGCCAACATTTGTATTGGCCTTTGCAGCTTGCCTTTAATAGAGATCTGATTGGCAGATATCAGCAAGTGGCAAAAGCTTCAGCTCCCAATTTCTATGAATCAGGCTGCTCTTGAATGGCAAAACAGGAAACCATTCCCTCTTCCCAGGTTGGCAACCCTACAAAGCAAGGTTTTTAACTGGTGTAATTAACTGGGCTTTTCAAAATTTTATGCGCAACAAAATATTTTTGTAGCATTTACGGTGTGGAAAACAGTATCCAATGGGACAAATATGGAGAATACACTCCAAGTCACAGTAAATGGAAAATCAATTATTTTATTAATAAGTCTCTCTTTTAAAAAAAGAAAGTGACCCACTCTCGCACTTCCAACAACAATAGAACACAACCCCAGAAAAGCATATTCAGTATGTTCAGCACAGTAGTTTCAGTACTGGCTGGAAAGTGACACTGTGTTTTGTGCCTGATGGAAAACAGTGGCATGTCACATTTATTGCTGGGTTCCTCGCAACTGTCTGAAAGGAAGATGGATGTGTGGGCTTTTATTTTTTTAGACGAAGCAAACCGCTCTTCAGAGACCTAATTGCTAAAGAAGCATTTTTGTATGACTGGCAATTTCTACACCGTGAACTCGAATGACAGATCTACAAAAACTGAAGAGCTGCTCTAAAGCACTCTTGTCTGTCAGTACAAGATATCTGGAGAAAACCCTTGATGATTGTTTCTGGCCTTGTATAGACATATGTTTTACTATTTTGGTTTGATTAGCATATTTGATCTTGCAGAAGCTTGAGCATTCATATGTCAGTATCAAATAATGATCAACGGTACTGTAATTATTGGCATCATTTGGGTGTATAAAGAGCTGTAAGTCTAGAGTCTATCTGGAGTGTAAAGTGTGTAAAGTCTACAGTTCTTTCCATATACCTTAAGAGTAAAATAAATTAATAATAATAATAATAATAATAATGCAATCTCATTCATGTCTGCAAGTCTGTGAAGTAGGTCTGCCCAGATATGTTTTTGAGAACAGATTTCCATTAAGAGAAAAAGCAGAAATGTGAGGTTGGATGTAATATAATCAAGGCCAGCATCAGTGATTGGCATCTTCAGGCATTTGTTAAGGCCCTATTCTATCTCCAGGTCCCACTACACTGGGTGGCTGGGGTTGTGAGCCATCAACTACTTTAATGGCCTATGATATCCTGACCCAGAGCAACACTTGTGTAATTAAAATGGTGGGCAGCTCACAGCCATGTGCTGCAGATCATGCTGCTTCTGCCTGCCCCTACTAGCAGGAAAGCCCACTGGGAGACCTCACTGTTGTAGGAAGGAGCACACAAGTGTCACTTTGCTGGTGGCCTGGAGCTGACCCTGTGTCTAGTAATAAACCAAAATGTATGTATATATATTAATTTACTTATTAAATTTCTATTAAATATCATCTGAGGGTCGCAGCACGGTTTGCAATATAAAAACACAAAAATGCACAACACACTAATAAACAAAAACAATACCACCAACCCCAGTTTAAAATATCATAGTTTGTTTAAGTAGCCAAAGGCCTGGGGGAAGAGGAATGTTTTTGCCTGGTGAGCCTCGCTGGAGAGAACATTCCGCAAGCTGAGAGCCACCTCGGAAAAGACCTGTACCCCTGTTTCTATCCTCCTGACCTCTCATGGGGGGAGCACATGAAGCAGCGTCTCAGATGATGATTGAAGGGTCTGGATTGTTCATATGTGGAGGGGTGGTCCTTGAGTTATTGCAGCCCTGAGCCATTTAAGGCTTTATACATCAAAACCAGCACTTTTATTTTGGCCTGGAAACTAATTGGCATTGAAGCCATGACAGTTCATCTTCTAATGTGCTAAGTGTTTTAGATACCCAATATTTTTTGTGGGGAGAGGTAGGCATGAAAACAGAGATATATAATTACGCCATGGCTATTTTTGTTGATTTTTATCACAGAATAATTATTTTATAGTTCAGAAACAGAAGATAAAATTGTTTAATTTTTGGATCCATGAAGTTTTAGGATGAAAAGAAATGGGTACCTGGCAAAAGTTTCCTTTTGTTTATCATTCTTAAGTGGGTTAATATAAAATCTACTCAGCTGAAATGGTTTTCTAGACAGAGTAATAATCTCAATGGTCATAACACTTTGAGGCTTTGTATGGCATTCTTTAGTGACGTAGACAGATTTCTCTCAAGTGTATTCCTTTCAGACCACCTGAGAACAAGTATTCCTCTACAAAATTTATATTCCTAAAATTATCCATTCTCCCTGGTTCTATAAAAAAAGATGATTTGCTCATATTTTCCCCCTTTGCTCTGAGTATGCAGCAGTCATGTTGGACATCTTTCCTCAGTGTTCTTCATTTCATCATTCAGCCCACATCTGGTGGCTTGACCTTGGGATCTGTGCCATTGGACAGCTCCATATATCAATGTTTTCTTGGCAGAAACCTTCCCCTCTACCATCTTTCATACTGAAGTACATGCTTTTTATACACTGTGATAAATATGCACTTTTGACTGCTAGTTCATGCCAAGAGGCAAAGCCACACAGTTAACTGTTCCTCTTCCTTTGCCTATTTTTTTGTGTTTGATAGCATATTCAAACAGCATATTCAGAAATAGCCATGATGTTCACTTTGCACAGAGAAATCAAGTGAAAGTCTAAGTGAGGAGGAACAGTTTCATGTATCTGCATTTTTGAAACATTTCTATTTATGCCTTACAAAAATCTGTCCAATATGCATTATTGTTTTTTTTCAATGCACTAAACAAAGGAATGATGTAATTTATATTCATAACACGTGTAGCTCCAAACAACCCTAGAGATACAGATAGAGATACTGATCCAGTGGGGTTCATGTATGCACTGGAGTTTAATGTGTGCAGCTGGATTTCCCGTGTGAGCAAGTGTTGCTGACCTAAAGACTGGACTATGGTAATGCACTCTTTGTGAGGCTGCCTTTGAATGTGGTCCAGAAATTACAACTGGTACACAATGCCAGAAATGCTTTGAAAATGGTCCAGAGACTTCAACTGGTACACTTGTTATTGAGTGTGCGCTGGTGAGAACAACGTATCACGCTAGTTCTGAAACATCTGTCTTGGTTACTAAGTGTTTCCCCTTAAGCCTGATTCAAAAATGGGTTTTGACCTCTCAAAGCCCTGTGAAGCCTGGCCACTGATGGGAACTCAGCAAACACGTTCTTCCATATGAGTCCCCAAAGGTGTTAAGATCTGCTGATGAGGTTCTTCTCTGAGCGCCCTCTTTCTTGAGTAAGATTAGCTTCTCCTAGGAGCAGAGCCCTTTCGAGCTGCGAAACACAATCTTTGGAAAGGCTCATTTACGTTCTTCCTTGTTTTCCTTTTAGAGACAAGAGAAAACATCTCTGTTCTACCAGGCATTTTAGCATTTAACTGGAGCTATGCTTTTAGTGTTTTGTGGGTTGTTGTTTTTGTTTTGCTTTTGAGTAATTTTATTAAATTATTCTAATTCATCTATAAAGAGCTTAAGTTGTTTCATTGCATGTAAGCAACATTGAGACCATTCACATTTAAAAGAAATGGCACAGAAATATGGGGGGGGGGACCCACTTCAGAAATAGCTTTAAGTTTTTGTAACCATAGGATGGGGAGAGAGTTTAAAACATTATAACAACCTAAGGAGTGGTGTACTCTTGTGAAGCTACAATCCCATGCATGGCTATTCAGAAGTTAGCAATACAGTGGTACCTCGGGTTAAGAACTTAATTCGTTCCGGAGGTCCGTTCTTAACCTGAAACTGTTCTTAACCTAAAGCACCACTTTAGCTAATGGGGCCTCCCACTGCCACCGCGCCGCCACTGCACGATTTCTTTTCTCATCCTGAAGCAAAGTTCTTAACCCGAGGTACTATTTCTGGGTTAGTGGAATCTGTAACCTGAAGCGTCTGTAACCTGAAGCGACTGTATAGGATTGCACATACAGGTACCACTGTATAGGATTGCAGCCTAAGCAACGTAAGGGTCATCGCGTTCCACCCCCCCCATCTTTAGACTACAATACTATATTCACATCTGTAAGCACCATTGAGCTCAATGGGACTTACTTCTGAGTAGACATGCATAGGATTGTACTGTTAATGACTCTTCAGTGTATATGTACACTATGAGTGCATATCAGTTTTATGCAAGTTTATCTGCCATCATTTCCCTCCCAAAAAAATATTCCCTCCAGGATATTTAATTTTGGCAAGGAAACTGAGAATTCTGTTAGTGACTGAATTACAGAGATCCTCACAGAACTATTTTCTGAAGTGGAGAATTAACTCAGTATGTTCCTTACACTGGCACGCTGAGTTTTGTAGAAGCGGCTCCTCCATGCACATGCAACCTCTTCAAACTGCAGGCATTGCTACGTTAGATATTTGATTCAGATTTGTAAGAAATAAATCTTTAGGCATGGCAGTTCCCACACTCCCTCTCAGCAGATGTGTAGATGTTACTTACTGGGAGGGACAAGGGTGAGCTGGTTGGGGCAGGTAGGCACAGGTATGAAGTAGTTGGGTAGATCAGTGGGATCACCAGATTGGCTTCACCAGTATCATCATGCCAGCGTCCCCACCACCTTGCCTCACCATGCCCATCTCCCTCCCAGTAAGCAGCAGTAACACTGCAGCTTTGCCCGCTCTGGTCAAGCTGCTTCTGCCTCAGTTTCACCTGGATCAAGCCTCAGTTTATTGGCTCTCAGCCAGTCCAGCACCAGACACTTGTTCAGGATATCCATTGCCTCACACCACTACTTGATGAAAAAGAGAACTAGAACTGTGTGTCCTCAGTGCACTGACTCAGAGCATTTTACTGCATCTCTATGGATGGCCTCCTTCACTAGTTTCATGTTAAAACTAAGGGGCATGCAGGAGCCAAAGACTCTGGGCTGAGTCTTTATCGTCTTTCGGCAATTCCTGGCAAAAGTGAAAGCATTTTCTGAGAATTTATGATGGCTCAGAAAGACCCAGCCCTGTCTGAATCAAGATGCAAAGTTTTGTCTATCACTGTTCAATACGAACAAATGAAAAAGGCTCTGGTGAGAAAAAGCCTTGCTGCTCCTCCGTGTACTTAGATGTTATCGGTGTTATCAGACAAAGTGATAAGGTCAGAAGTTACTAATAATTTGTTGGCAAGTTCAAGAAGTCAAGAAAGTTTCCAGAAACCTGTAAGCCTCAGCATCATGTTACAGGTAAACAAAATAATTTAAGGCTGCAAAGCTACATGCGTTTACCTGGAAGAAAGAACCATTGTACTCAATAGGAATTACTTCTGAAGAGATACGTGTAGGATTGTTGTGTAAGTTGATGAAAAGCACATAGAAATTAAATGCCAACTCATTGAATTCAGTGCCTCTATCATGTACTCCTAACAAGATAATAGCAAAGGGCTGTGATGACAAATGGATTGCAGAGTTTTAGCAGCTGTCTTAAAAGTGGTTCTACATTGCAAATCTATGGCAACATACTTGACATGATGTTTCTTTGTGGGCTGCAACCTACATCTCTATTACTACTGCCAATTGCCTTAGTCTGTTTGTGGAAGCAGCCTTATAGCAGGTCAGAATATTTGTCAATCTAGCCCAGTATTCACTACTCAGACCGACAGTTGTTTTCCAAGTCTCGAGCAGAAGTCTTCATCTGCTACCACTTCCTTTTACTGTAACTGGAGATGTCAGACATCAAGCCAGAGGCTTTATGCAAGCTACAGTTCCTCCCCAAATGATCTTCCTGTCACAGCCTGCACAAAGTACTTAGGATGAAGGCAAGATATTGCTGTACATCAGGGGGAGGGGACATCCGCAGAGAAGGAACAAAAGGACCTGCGAATAACAGCTGCTGAACTTTTTAAAGAAAATCAGGGCATTAGCAATATAGCTGGCAGGGACTTCAATGACTACTTAGAATCTTGAGAGGAAAGACAATCACTCTAGAATGGAGCAGGAGACATAAAACTGGTAACAATGAAGTCAGGATGATGAGGGCAACCACCTGAACATGGGGATTAAGGAGAGCCACATTATGATAACATACCCTCCAACATTTCTCTAATGAAAATAGGGACATCCTACCATACCCTCTATAGGGATGCAGGTTGCGTTGTGGATTAAACCACAGAGCCTAGGACTTGTCAATCAAAAGGTTGGTGGTTTGAATCCCCGTGACGGGGTGAGCTCCCATTGCTCGGTCCCTGCTCCTGCCAACCTAGCAGTTCGAAAGCACGTCAAAGTGCAAGTAGATAAATAGGTACCGCTCCAGCAGGAAGGTAAACGGTGTTTCTGTGCACTGCTCTGGTTTGCCAGAAGTGGCTTAGTCATGCTGGCCATATGACCCGGAAGCTGGCTCCCTCGGCCAATAAAGCAAGATGAGCGCCACAACCCCAGAGTTGGCCACAACTGGACCTAATCGTCAGGGGTCCCTTTACCTTTACTATACCCTCCAACATTTCTCTGATGGGACATTCTGAGATCAGTTCAGAAACTGGGACGGATTCTGTAAATCAGGGACATCCCTGGAAAATAGGGACACTTGGATGTTCTGTGATAATCATGACAAAATATCATAAGGATGTAACTGCTCTCAATAATTGTACTTGCATTAAGCCACAGTGCCCCTTCTGGCAAGGCCTTTATAAACATGCTTTTCTTTTAGAAAGAGTATTTTAATATTGGTGCAATGTGAATAAAAAGCACAATATTCTTGAGAAATAAGGCTGAATATTATATTTAGAATTTCAGATGGATTCCTGTAAGTGGCAGAATATATTTAAAATGTCTGCAACACCCCAAGAAGCAAATCATGTTCTGATGCAGCCTGATAACAACGTAAGTGAATCCAGCCTTCTGTGATAAGCTAATCTGAGATGTAAATTGACGTTTGTGACATTAATTGACTGGCTACACAAACAGCAGAGAGCCCATGGCTTTCTAATGTAAATACAAGGAAAGCCACTGTAATCCTTCAGGTTCATGCTATTATGACTGTTCACATGTGTTACAAAGAAATGACAGCATTTTCTTAAAGAAACTATAGATAAAGGATTTGATGTGATATAATTTGACTTGGACCTTGTACGCATAGTAGGTCTCTGTTCTAGAGAGGAATGATATCTTCTTCTAATCGACTGTTTATTTCTAGAGCAAAAAAAGTCTTTTCAAGTATTTCAGCCATAGCATCAAGCACACATTGCGACTAACAATGTGTGTGCACTTCACATTAACTGAAAATGAACAGAAATCTCTTCAGTTGACTCTAGCTCTGTTCAAGATGTTCATGACTTGTTTCTGATAACATTTCTGCTTTGCTCTGGGATTCTAAAAATGACAAATCTTAAAAGGCACTGCACATTAGCTTCAGCAGAATATAAAGGGGATAGCATTTTAGCTGCACAACTACAAAAAGGTACTTTTACACCACCTGCAGGCCCAAAGAATGAACAAGGAGAAATAAGTCACTATGGTTCAATTACCACTAGCTTTCATCTTTTGCTGTTGCATTAAATTATATCCATATGGATTTTCCCGAAATAGTATGTGTTTTGTTTTTGGAAAAAAACATTTAAAGTAATCCATTTCATCACTTGTTTTTATTTCTTCCCACACTTTAACTTCCCACACTTTAACAGACATAGATACTTAGATGATACAATTAGCACCAAGGAAAAAGTAATGTATAAAATAAGGTTACCAGATTTTGTTCAATGAATCCAGGGACACTTTTCAACTTCAATGGATTTTGTATGGGGACTGATTTGTAAATCCAGGGACTGTCCCTGGGAAACGGGGACATCTGGTAACTTTAGTATAAAAGTCAATTTGTGCAAGTGAAACATAAATATTACAAGCAATTTTTGTAGAGAAATACACAGTGTGAAAGAGAGGCAATATTGAGGAACCCCCGGTGCTTTCATCCTTCTTTTTTATTTCCTTCTTCCCTACCTTTTTTTTTTTTTTTGCTCACCTTCTTATCTCTATTATAATCAGTGGACAAGTGTTCATGACTGACTACATAAAAAAGGACTCATAAGAGGATCCAAAGGCTCTAAGCTAGATTCACTTTTACATAAGGTTGAAATTGCTGGAGAAATGTTTCGGAGATACAGAGGCTGGAGAATTAAGGATATAGGCAAAAGCAGCCAAATGGAACAGTTCTTGAACATTTTTTTTAAAAATAAGAATAATTGGCATGGTTTATTAAAATTAATAGTAAAATTAAAAATATTGCCAAACATCTTATGTATGGATGCTAGATTTTTGTTTAACTTGAATGTTAACACATCTCCTCCCAGATCTACCCCTTCTCCCATTAAACTAAAATTCTAGGGGGAACTAAAAGTTAGTATTTTGCCAGTTGGTGTTTGCTTGGAATTTGTTTAAAATACTGGACTTGAAAAAGAAGACTACAATATACCTGCTGAAAATACCAATGAGATCTCTTTGAAAACAATCATGAAGCATTCATTTGCAATATATTTGAAAAATTATGAGGCAATTCTCTACACTTGACCCTTATTTATTTCTTCCTATATAGATAAAAATGTAAGACTCTCATCATGCTAGCACTCTTGTGCACAGGCACAGTTGGCAGAGGAGGGGGCAGTGTATGCATGTGTGGGAGAGTCAGTGGGAGAGGCAAACAAGTGAGCCAAGGTGGTCTGAGGAGAGCCTGTCTGCCTGCAACAAACCTTCTTGCCAAGATGCCGGGGGCAGCTGTGTTATTAGAGGTAGTGATGTAAGGCTCCCCTTTCCTTTGGTGGGTGGAAGAAGGAACAGAAGAAAATAGTTGCTTCAGAAATGGGGATGGGAAGATGAAAAGGAGCTTAGTCATTATGTGGGCAGGTAAGGTGACGCTCTAGGGCATTGCCATGAGGGAAATGCGGGGGATTGGTGAGTGGAAGCAAGCAGGTGGGCAGCCCCTAGTTATTTAAAAATATTTATATGCCACCTATCATGTAAATCATATTCAGGTAGTGTAAAAATATAAATTACAATACAATAAACCAGGCATAGGCAAACTCGGCCCTCCAAATGTTTTGGGACTACAACTCCCATCATCCCTAGCTAACAGGACCATGGGAATTGTAGTCTCAAAACATCTGGAGGGCCACGTTTGCCTGTGCCTGCAATAGACAGATATACACTACACAAAAACAGAGCAATACAGCATAATCGGTAGCCAAAAGCTTGAAAACATAGTGACTATAATAAAGAGTCATCAAAAGTGAGTAAGAAGCGCCTAAACTGCAGCAGAGCAGAATATGCTTTATTTCCAGGGGGAGGTCATTCCAGTTTATAGGAATCAACACAGAAAAGGTATTTCTTGATTGTCACCAGATGGATGTCTGTAGGGCTTCTTCTGGTAATTACAGTGACAGGGCAAGTCTACATAGGGAGAGACGCAAGTATCCAGGTCCCAAGTTGTTTAGGGACTTCAATACCCCTTGATATTAAATAACTAGCAAAATGGAAATACTGGTAAAATTGAAGTATCTGCTACATTTAAATGAGCTACATTTACTTACTTCCATTATAATGAATGGTTTCCACTGACTGTTTTGGAAGAGATTAGTGGACTGCAGTCCAAGCTGGGGACCCCCAATTCATGTGGCGGGAGGAGGACATATATCTGGCTTGGGGTCTATCTGGCCTGAAGGTGCTCCCTCCATGCCCCTGCCCTCATTCACTGAAGCATGGAAACAGATCAGAGGCAGCATCAGCAAACCTCTGCTTTGAGCTGAGCAGAGAAGAGATGGAAGGAAAGTCAATTTAAGATCTAAGAGGTGGAGGAAAGGGAGAAAAGCAAACCCAGGGTCATGGCTAAACATTGCTTTTTAAAGTCAATGACTATGTTTAGTGAAGCCAGTGTTTGAAATATGGAAATATCTTAGTTTCTAAAGTAATGGAAATCCACTTTAAACCATGTAATCCAAAAGCATATTAATGCATCCAGCTCCCTGATATCAATCTGTAATCTAGTTCAGACAGTCTCCATTTGCTCTCTGCATAGTAGTTATTAATAACTTATTTTGAGTTATCATTACATAAAGGCCACATCAAGCATTCCAGCGAACATAGGGACAGCCTCAGCAACCCTATGATGTAGTCATAACACATTAAGGGGCTCTTTTTTCACATCATTATGTCTTGAACTAAGAGCAGCCTATGCTGTTGACTATGATTTGACTGTCAAACTGTACCAATATTATTTCTGCTAATAGGCTGACCTCTTTTATATTTTTCAGATATGTGTGGTTTTGGTTTCGGTGACTGGCATCAGTGAAAATTTATGGATGTTGCCCTGTTTGTGCTAAGTGATCAATTGCACTGACACGAAGAGAATAATAATGAGAAAACCCTCCACAAATCAGAACTGCATCTTCCTTTAAAGAAGCAGCTGACTGGAGAATTTACAGTCAATATGTACCTCATTGGAAAGAGCTATAAACTACATGGTGAAATCCAAACCTCCTTCCAGAGTTGGAAACCATTTTTACATTCAATAACATGGCAGATTATATTACCTTATAAATAATAATTGTAAATCCGTAAGTATTCAGTAAGATTAAAAACATGAGATGTCTCATAAGTTTAGACTAAGTTAGACTTATGCTAGATTTCTGAGCGTATGCCATATTATGACTATATTCTGCCAAAGTCAATAGAAAGGAACTGAAAGATTATTTCCATACCATTTTAAACTGAAAAGGCAAAATACCAACTCCCTAATCCAAGGTCCATAGGATTCCATGGGAACCTCTTCTTTGTCTATTGTGTAAGAAAAGAAGTGACAAAGAATTTACATGGATCATGAAGCTGAATATGAGAACTGTGCACAGTACCTTCTGAGTGAACATTTCTGGGATGGGTGGGAGCAGTAAAATTCTTCTCTAGTAATGATATTATTTAGCATTTATACAGTGTTTCCTGTGAATGTTCAGATTACTTACTTTATTATTATTCCGTAAAATCTTACATCAATCTTATAATGCAGGTCAGTATTATCATTCCCTTGTTCCAATTGGGAGGTTGAGAGATTGTGGCAATGTCCCAGCAGTTACTCAGGAAGAAACAAGAGACTAGCAGGGAAAGGTTGTGGTAAGTCAAGTGTGGGCAAGCAGAGCATATAGCAGCTGCACAGTGAAGCAACTGGACACACCACTGCTACTACTTTTGTGCCAGGGCCCTGTGACCTGCTGTTCCCTAGTGATTAATAAACACATGGACATGAGTATTTAGGTTTATGGGTTCAAATAGGCCACAACTTTATTGGTTACAGATGTGAGTGGTTTGGCCTAGACACTGGGTGAAGCCAGGCTATATCTCGTCTCCTGCCCGTCTTCAGGGAGTCCACCAATAGGGGGAACCCTATGACTTACATCAAATAGGAGCACCCTGATGGGTCCCTGTTGGGGTCGTGGCATGGCCCTAGCCCATGTCCAGGCATCGGACAGGATCCACACCCCCAGATCCCTTTAACAGGATACCTTTAATGAAGAGGCGCAGGCAGAGGCTACAACCTCTTCTCCATCCAAATAAAGACTTACACAATGCCTAACCTCACACAGTTGTGGCAATTGCTACAAGGTAGGCAAAAACCAAATGGCTGGTGCTAATTTGCCAAGTGGAAAAAAACCCTACCCAGCACCAACAATATGGCAGCAGACATTTGTCCATAGCAAGGTCATGTCATAGCAAAGCATAAAAAGAGGATGGGTGAGTTGGGAGATCGGGCAAAAGGGCCAAATTTCCCACGGCCACACTCCCTACCAGCGCTGATTGCCCAGTGGGGCCACACTGGACCCTGCCTAGCACCAGTGACATGGTTGGGACAGCATGGGGGGGGGAGTCAACCCCTCGTCCCCATGCCGGATCACTGCAGGGGCCCAGATGCCTGGCCACAACACCGCCCACCTAAAAAAGGTGAGCGGACCTCCCATCCAGTAAAATACTCTTTTGCAACTTGGAGAATCATGGCCGCCGCCTCCTCTTCCTCCTCCTCCTTTTTAAAAAAGATGATCCTAACCTTAAGGTAAAAAGAACCGAACCCTATAATCCAGGGTTTCCCAAACTTGGGACTCCAGCTGTTTTTGGACTACAATTCCCATCATCCCTGGCCACTGATCCTGCTAGCCAGGGACCTGAGTTTGGAAAACTCTGCTATAATCCAGGGCTGCTTGTTCTTATAAGGGCCCCCCATAAATGGAATGTTTAAAAAGTTGTACAATCCTGTCACTACAATTTGATTTCCTTTCAGTGGGAGTTAATAATGCCTTTTCCATGATTGTGGGGAGCACTCAATTAAGTTTGAGAAATTATGGAACATGCCTAAGTTAGGTCCCTTAATTTCAATAGGTCTACTGGCCAAGCCATTCCTGTAGTTAATACCATGGTTTCATTAATGCTTTACCAGGTTATCACCAAAGTCCTCATCTACAATCAACATGTTACTTGGTCTTTGGCCTGAATATGACACCTCAACCTCCACCTGACAATGAAGAACCACAATGTATATTCAAAGATATGTGTTCTGTTAGAAGGTTATTACCTTCTTGTTTTCTCTAGGAGACAATTAAGAAATTAAACAAAAGGACATTCCTAACACTGCCGTGCTATACAAGTCTACTTAGCTCAATGGAGCTTTATTAGGTAAATGTATAAATAGGATTTCAACTTAAGTGTGATGGTCCTTTCTAAGGTTCCCCCAGTATCTCCAGTTAGTATTTCAGGCAGGATGGCTAGGAAGGAGCTCCACTTTTGCCCTTGAAGAGCCATTGTAAGTCTTAGTCAGTACTGTGTTGGCCACTACAGTGGTATCTTGGTTCTCAAACGCTTTGGTACTCAAACAACTTGGAACCCAAACACTGCAAACCCTGAAATAAGTGTTTTGGTTTGCAAACCTTTTTCAGAAGCCAAATATACTCCGTTTTAAGTGTTATGCTTCTGTTTTGAGTGCCACACTTCCATTTTGAGTGTTATGCTAGGTCTGTCTGTCTTTGCTGTTTATTTTGCATTTTTGTTTTTGCTGCTCCTTTTTTGTTTTTGTGACTGTGTGTAACCCAGTTCAACTATTGATTGATTGATTGATTGATTGACTGTGTGACTGCAGTACATTGTTTGTTGCTTTCATTTTATGGGTCAATGGTCTCGTTACACAGTAAAATTCATGTTAAATTGCTGTTTTAGGGGTTGTTTTTAAAAGTCTGGACGTGATTAATCCATTTTTGCATTACTTTTTAAGGGAAAGCGTGCCTTGGTTTTGGAACGCTTTGGTTTTGGAACAGACTTCTGGAACAGATTAAATTTGAGAACCAAGGTACCACTGTATTAGAAAGAAGATTTGAACTAGATGTACCCTGAATCTGATGTAGTAGAATTCTTCTTCTCCTTATGTCAGTGAACTTAAGAGGGGGATTCATAGGAAATAATAAGCAACCAACCATAGAAAGTAAGTTATTACACACATTTACATAAAGAAAACAAAATGACAGCTGGGAGGCAGAAATAATAAGACAAAATAACTTGGTTGGCAGTCCTATCTTTTTTTAAAAAAAAATCTATGGCATAAACAAACACCACGTATATTCCATGTCTCAAGGCAAAATGTGATTAGCATCCATGCAGGCACCATGCCAGCCAAACAGAGAGACATCAACACACACTATGTTTCAAGACATGAGTATTTGACTCATCAGAAAAGCTGCACGCTCCAAGTTTGCATTCTTAAAGTTGAGTCATCACTGGTCCATTCACTCAATTAGATGCTTAAAATTACATAAACAAAAAATAGTGTCTCAGTTTTCCATTATGCAAGTAAATAACATGAAACAATCATCTTTGAAATGCTTCAACAGCCAGCTAGAACCAACATGCACACCTAATTATTCCTGGTTCCTTGTAATTTTAGAGAGCACCTAGCGTGACTCTGTGTAATGCCATCTCTAGACTAAGAATCATAAGCAAATACTATTAAATTCAGTGTGTACTTTTATTTTCAATATGATAGGTAATGAAATCAAAACAAATATGTCCCTTCAAATCTGGCTTCTGCTACTGTAATGTATGTGGTCAGAGTGATTATGAGAATTCACTTGCAATGGGCGCTAAACCGTTCAGAGGTTAGAGACCAAAGAGTCAAGCTATACCAGTTATGCAACCATTCATTGCTAAATGGCAGCGATCAGTTTTTAATAGTGTTACTGCCTGCACAAGAAGCTCACATCCCAGAATGCCTGCTATATATTAGAGATATGCATGAATTTAATAAGGAATGGTAAAGTCAACCAAATGTGGCCCACTGGTGTTGTGGGGTTCATTTTCTCTTGCAGAAGCAGCTAATTTCAGCAGTTTTCTCCTGGAGGTTGCCATTTTATTTTCTTAGAATGTGCTAGAATTTGTGTTCTCCAAGAACATTCTGATGGGTGGGGGAATACTGGCCATAAACACCCAACCCCAGAATGTTCCGTTGCCAGAAAGTGGCTGCCCAAAATTACCTGTGCCTGCACTGCCATGGTGGTGGCAGCAAACAAAAGCAACTGTTAAAAAAAGAAAAAGTGGATGTAATGAAACCCAATGTAAAATATTGTGGACACCTATCTATCTATGCCTGCAACCTCTCTGTCAATGAATTGTTTAATGAGAGCAAGTCCTTCATATCCCAAACTGAGACTCTTCCCTGTTCCTGTAAAGTCAGCATCTCCACCTGAATGCACCTCTAATTCCTATGTACCAGTCATCAATCGCACATTCAGTTGGCACACCTTTCCAGGAACTGTACCTTTCTATCATTTAACAGCATGGTTTCTGGAATGGAGAAAGGTTATTGCATTGTCACCCCAGTTTGACCTTCTTGAACTTCATCAGTGCCTTCAACTCATTCCTATCCAAGTTGAAACTGACTACCGAAACTTAGTCTACCTGTCAAATGCCTATGCTTGTTCACACTCCTTGCAAGTGTTATGAGGAAATATTCTAGGCACTAGCAGTGTGTTATCCAAGTAACTCTATAAATACCCTGTTCTTACTCACACAGTACAGTACCAACTAGTGTACTTCCTCCATGAAGTGGCAATGTGTTGCTGCATTTCCTGCAGTCAAGGATATATACCAGAATCCTGGTGTCAACACTTTTAAAATACCCCAGAGCTATTGAGAACAAAATTTTGAACCTATTTTTTTTAAATTAAAATATATTTTCATTTTGCTTTTGACATAAAAGTATCAACGCAATATAAAATTTCCCATAATAAGAAGCAAAATAGAGAGGACTGGTCATGTTACATTTTCAAAGTACACCCAAAAAAGAAAAAGTAACAACGATCCAGAACCTGTTAGGACATTTTTAAGACTGTAGCAATTACAATTATGAGCCTCTGGGTGCAATTATGAGCCTCTGGGCACCAGTCACAAAATGGCTGCTGTGTGGATGTGCTATATCACAAAAGAGACAGGACCTCAAAATCATGCAAATATGGAAGGTTTTAATAAAAAGGGGATATAAAAGGGAAAACATCCTGCGATGTAGTGAAGTGTCTGTGAAATTACACAGAAGAATGGCATACAAATCAAAACCACCATTCTTTGCTCTGTGGAAGACACTTCCTCTTGCTGATGTTGCATCCAGAACAGAATGAAGGGGTGACATCAAATATTTATCCCACCCAATCAGGACTGAGCAGGGTAAGAAGGGGTTTTCAGCCTATGAGAGCATGGAAGAGTGAAAAGCCTTTTTTTGAAGGTACAGTGTGCTTCTGATGCTAAAGCAAGCACTGATGAGCACATGCGGCTGCCATGTTGGCAATCCCTAAGTAGGCATTTGAATTGGTGGATCCTGAAATGAACCAATCTCATGTTCTTAAAGCATTATTAGGGGAAACAAGGTAACATTTTTAGATTTATTTATTTTTTAAATCAGCAAAACAGATTGTTTAGCTTGAGGGTCACTGTTTTCCTTACGTCATTGAATCCTGATGTGCTCTACGATATCACATCATAAAGTTCTGTTGCATTAACACAGTATTATTTTCCAGAAAACTAATGGACTTCTGGAAAACAGCCATCAATAAGAGCATGTAATGTATGCAGCAGCGAAAACGGTCAACTTCTTATGGAGTAAATTCACATGGTCTTTGTTAGAATTCTATGTATCCATGTTCCAGTCCAACAACTTGTATAGTGTGGCGTTAACGTTTTAACCCAGAACCATTAAACATATGCAAACGAATTATTTGGGATCTTTCTCAGAACATTTGATATCCGTCTGCAAAAGATCTCAAAACTGAACAATAGCAACCCATAGTTTTTGATGGGAAAATTAATTAAACACATTTCATAAATGGATTTTCCAGCATCAAAATCTAGAGTCTCCGTGGTGTTTTTTTCCTTCAAAAGGAAATTTTGTTTGAATATATTTGTTGCCTTTTTTCCATCTTCAAAAGAGATAACTGGTACGATTCCCATTTCTGTAATCAGATCTACCAGCCACTGGCCCCGGACACTGATAACCTTCTAGGTAGACTGCTGCAATGTGGTTACATGCGAAAGTGATCCAGATACTGTGGCTTGAAGACAATTCTGTTGCACATTTTCTAGAGGGTGAAATGCCCAAAGCTTGTTAATCTTAGTTGAATTGTACTGGCTGCTGCTATGTTTCTGTGTACATTTCAAAGGCTTGTTAAAAACAGCCTTTGTATTTGACAAAACAAGTCCTCCCATATGTTATTCCCCATCATGCGATAACTACCAAGAAAGCAATGCTTTGCGTTCTGTCTTTGAATCAAGTTTTTACCAGTCTGAAAAGGGAAGAAGTGCAGTCTCCTTTGTTGTGGCACCCACAGTGTAGAACTTGCTCCCAAGGGAAATTTGCCTGGTTACCTTCCTTATCAAATATGCCACCTGCAGAAGTTATTTCTATTTCGGAAGGGATTTTTTTCAATTTCATTGGTGTGAGATCAGCTTTCATATGGGGATTGCAAATGTACTATTTTTAGTATGGTTCATTGTTTTCAGTTTGTTTTAGGAAACTGGATTAGGTTATGAATTTTATTATACTGTAATATTTTACAGTTTAATTATTTGTTTTAATGTATTCTACTTTGATACTTTTAAAGTATAGAAATGGTGTATAGAAACAACAAACACTAGGATGTATTCAGTGGAAGCCTTGCATAAATGGAGTGTACTTCTGCTCACACAAGTAGGGGCACCTGATATTTGTGTGACAGGCTGTCAGGGACATTTTTCAGTCAAGTTACAAATCAGTTCTAGGAATAATAAAGTACAGTGGTACCTCAGGTTACATACGCTTCAGGTTACATATGCTTCAGGTTACATACGCTTCAGGTTACAGACTCCACTAACCCAGAAATAGTGCTTCAGGTTAAGAACTTTGCTTCAGGATGAGAACAGAAATCGGGCTCCGGTGGCGCAGCAGCAGCAGGAGGCCCCATTAGCTAAAGTGGTGCTTCAGGTTAAGAACAATTTCAGGTTAAGTACGGACCTCCGGAACGAATTAAGTACTTAACCTGAGGTACCACTGTATTATAGAATAAAAAGATGAGAGAGAATGTGGGTTTTTTGTTTTGTTGTTTTTTTTTAAAGAGAACTGTAAATAGACAAGACAGGAAAATGAAAGAAGAGAGAGAACTACTGTTTATCAGTTTGAAAGTAATGTGGTGGTGGTTGGTTTTTTTTAAAAAAAAAAATCACCAATTCCAGCTCACTATAGAGAAAATGGATTATTAAAACATCGAGCTCTGTACTAACTGTTCCCTAAGAAATCTTTGGGGTTTTCACACCTCTGCCATTAAAAGCATTTGTGTTTGATGTATCCTGCTTTTTAAAGCCTGTGTAAGGGGACTGATAAAAAAGAGAATAAACTTGAAATATTACTTTCTACTATTTTCCTCACTTAATCATTAGGCTACCTGTTTTATCTTGAAAGACAAGGAAGAAACCGATGAGTGTTCAAACATCACTCCAGCTAAATAGCTACCATGAAAGCTTAGTAACTTAACATTTCCAAGATTATAGCTGCATGTTAAGCATACATGTCTCATTGTTACAATCCAAACTGTGCTTAAAGGTTACAAAAAACCCCCCAAAACATAGTTAGTTCATGGTTAAACAGTGGCCTGAATTTTAGCAAGCTACAATGTGATCACAACCTAAGTTAGGTCTGAACAGCTGTTGCAAAGAAAAAAATGATATGCTACAAGTTATATTATTTATTACAATTAAGTCCAGAAAACATTGTCCAGGATCCAAAGAGTCATGGGCATGGAAGGATGATACAATGCCAAAGGCAAATCAGTTAAGGAAGAGAAGATGAGCAGATTCTCAGATCTGCAGGTCATTACAGGTTCCTTAGGCTATATAGTAAAAGCAGTACACTATTGTAGTATGGGAATAAAAGTTTCACTTTTTCAATCCCCCTGACATACCAAAAGATGCAGTGCTGGAATTGGGTTTTATATGTCATCTTACATGACTTTGGAACTTTTCACTCTTCTTCAAAAGTCATTGTGTCAGAGAGGTTGGCTTCTTGCAGCCATTGGTTTTGCAGCAGTGCATTCTTATCCTTTCCTAACTCCCCCACCATATACTGCTCTATCCTAAACTTTTGGCTCCCATTGTCTTTTCACAATAAAGATAGAGTTTCTTGTTAAGTGGAGTTTTAATACTGAGGTTCCCCAGGTACCTGGCAGGAAATGCACATACCTAAACTTGTACCGAAAGAGTCGGTATAAAATTACCATGCAGCTGTTATGAATTTCTTTATTGCTGTGCTGTTGGCATTCAAGTGAAACAGCATGATGTACCTGGCAATGTGTTAGTAACTTTTAGGCAATCTTGGTGATAGAGAATGTAAAGAAATGTCTTTACTGCTCATTTTACTAGGAGAGCTTCCATTTTTTTAAATGTAGCCAGATACATCCCTTCACTTTCATACTTTCCAGCTTGCTTCATCCTGAATGCCAAAGTGGCTATTATTCCTCTTGTTTCTGTTCTTCCATTATTTCACAGAATTGTCAACAGTAACTACCATACAAGAACATTGTAAGGATCATGGTAACATGCCCTAGTATCCTAGGTAATTCATACCAGATTGCTATCTGAAAGGGAGGGAAACACTACACTGCCCCTTCAATTGACAGTGTGACTGCTTTGTCACTTTGATTTAATCTACAAGCAGAAATTATTATATTTGCATAGTGCACAATGAAATGTTGAGCTCCAAGATGACAACAGTAAAAGTAACTCAAACTCAACAATCAGTTCAAGATCTTCTCTTTGACTTACCTCATTTCAAACAATTGTGGCTAAGGGACAAAGCATTTTACTTCAACCACTGAAGTACTTGGAACTAATAATTTGCTTATTTCCAAGTTGCCAATGTAAATCCTAGGTTATGGTTGCAAAAGGTTTGGCAAAATGGATGGGCATTGTCTGCTAAAAGTAAAGTCTGTCACTGCATTTAAATCTCAAACACTCCTTCATATCAGTTTTGCTACAGGTATAATGGGATGGGTGTTTATGGTTGTTCCACTTGTTTGGGCACTATATTGTTGTCTATCATGCAGACGTCTTGCTCCCCTATTTCTAAACTCCTACTCTGGGATGAAATAGGTTTCAAGCGTTGTGGATTTTGTGAGGAACAGCATGTGCTTCATAGATGAGATTCATATATAGTGGTACCTCGGGTTACAGATGCTTCAGGTTACAGACTCTGCTAACCCAGAAATAGTACCTCTGGTTAAGAACTTTGCTTCAGGATGAGAACAGAAATTGTGCGGCAGCAGTGGGAGGCTCCATTAGCTGAAGTGGTGCTTCAGGTTAAGAACAGTTTCAGGTTAATAACGGACCTCCAGAACGAATTAAGTTCTTAACCCGAGGTACCACTGTATTATAAAACAGGGGTGAAGAACCTGTGGTCCTCCAGATGTTGTTGGACTGCAGCTTCCATCATCTTCAACCATTGACTATCCTGACTGGGATTGGGGAGTCAAATAGCATCTGGAGGTTCCACACCCATTGCAAAATATTAACAGTGTGATCTCATATTTTTCTACTCAGATCAATGGGGCTTACATCCCGGTAAGTGGGTATAGGGTTAAAGGCTAAACAATGGCATTCTAGTATTGTTTTGTTGGGGAAAGACTTAGACCAGTGGTAGTCAAATTAATGCCCTCAGATATTATTGGACTCCAATGCCCTCCAGTCCCCAGACAGCATGGCCAACAGCCAGGAATAATGGAAGTTGCATTGCATCTATTCCCTAGCTTTTTCTAAACATTTCATCTGTGAAAAAATACCTGCTGTGCAGGAGGTATTGAAAGTGTGGTGACTGGCTCTGTCCCCAGTATTTGCACACTCATTTCAACAGCTGGTGAGAGCCTGTGCTTTTACCTGCAAAGGGACTTCCATATGCTTTATCACTGAATGTGCTCAAAGCAGTGGGGGGGGGGGGGGAGGGAAATCCCTGAGCAATGCTTGTTTTTTTGCATCTGTGCAGCCTGGAGATGCAAACACCCACAGAATATTTGCAGCAGACGGCTTCTGGTTGTCTTTATTAATTACAGTTAATTAAGCATTGGAGGTAGGCTGCAGGACTTGGGAGAAGCCTGGCAGAATCAGATAGGATGGCACCCCCTAATAATAGTTTTACTCTCTAATTGCAGCTGCCACTGTTTATGTGGCATTAAAATATGTCTTATTCGCCTCCAGTTTTAAACTGCTGCAGCTCAGCTGTCCTTCATTCAGATTTTCTGAAATGTGAAAAGTGTGTACTTTCCTCACTCAAGTCATCTTCCACAACCAATTTAACAGAGATATCACTAAATAAGGAATAGAATCATCATGTTTTTTAACCAAGAATGTGACACACCTTAACCATAGAACTCCTCCTGTGACTCCTTAATAAACATTGTTTGGAATGACAAACTTCCACCCCAGCACGCAACACAAACTTCATTGTCTCCTGCTAAGTCCTACAATACAACCTAATCTGTTTAGACTTGCCAGAGACTCACAACTAAAAAATCTACTTTGGGTATTCCTCAGACTGTAGCAGCCACCCAACAATGTGTGTGTAGGCGGTGGGGGTGGAAAAACAAATCCATATTGGTACCAACCTATTACAGGACAGATCTAGAAGATCTATAGTGCCCAGTTAAGTCCACTCAAACATAGCATCAGTGATCTACAGTTCATCACATTTGCCTTGCAAGTGGCAGCCCCTTATTTGCTTACAAGAAGCCTTCTCTCCGCCTATTAGCAAAAACAGGCCACAACATTCAAAATACAAGGAACAGACCCAGCAGCAGACAGCAGCAATGTACAAGGCAGGCAGAATGGCTGCCCTCCTGGTGGCAGCACTGTGTTTAGCAGGACAGCGTAGGATATGGCAGCAGTCAGGTTGGGAGGGAACTTTGGGTTGTTGGTGGTCACACAGGCGCATGCATACCAGCATTGCCACTGCCAGTGCAGAACTCTACCACCCTGGAAGTGCAGTACTGCTGCTGGGAGGGTACCAATACTGCTCTACCCCTCTACTGGTGGCAGACGCAGATGCCAATTCCATCCCAATGTCTATTCTGACAACACTTTTACAGAACTTTAATAATGTCATCCACAACACTGGAGATTCATTCACCTGCTTATCTCCCAATGCGATATTAATAATAATTCATTTTTTAAAGTGATTAACAATATAAAGACATTTGCAGTTGCACATATGAAATCATTTTTTTTTAAAAATAGCAATTGTAAATATAAAAGTCAATTTAAAATAACAGCGCATACATAAAATCAGTTCAGTTCTAAGGCAGAACCTAGCTCAGATAAGAATTTTAGAAGGCTTGTTGAAAGGAGGACATATTTAGCAGTTGCTGTAAAGAGAATGGAGAGGGTCCGTGTCTGATATGCAATGGATGGTGGTTTCAAAGGGAAGGTGCCATCACACTAAAGATTTGATTCCAATGTCATGCAGAATGGGCCACCTAATAGGATGTTATCTGTAGTAATTGGTTGGGTATGTAGGGGATGAGATGATCTTTGGTATCCTTTTTCCAAGATGCATAGAGCTTTGTACATGAACTTTTAGAAGACACCTGTATAGGGAAGTTTTTAATGTTTGATGTTTTATTGTGCTTTTATATTTGTTGGAAGCTGCCCAAAGTGGCTGGGGCAACCCAGCCAGTTGTGTGGAATACTATTATTATTATTATTATTATTATTATTATTATTATCATCATCACCACCACTACTACTACCTGCACCTTGATTATAGCCAACTGGCAGCCAGTGCAGTCCCCCCCCCAGAAGTGGCATAATCTGATGATAATATTGTGCCCCAGTAAGCAGTTGAGCTGCTGAGTTTTGCACTAGCTGCAGTTTATGGGTCATCCTCAAAGGCAGCCCCACATTGATTGCACTGCAGTAATCCAGCCTGCATTCCCAGGATTCTTTTGTGGGAGACATGTGCTTTGAATGTATGTGTATGTGTCAGCCTGGATAGTTCAGTTGATTAGAGCATGGTACTGATAATGCCAAGGTTGCACGTTTGATCCCTGTATGGGACTAAATGACCCCCTGGGTTCCTCCCAGCTCTACAATTATATGATTCTATGAAACACACACACGTTTGTGTGCTTCTTAGTAGTAACCTCACTCATTCTCACAACTTCCCTGCAGTCACTAATATTCCTCTTTTCAAACTGGGGAACTGAGGCTGAAGGAGATGAGTTTGCTGAAGGCCATATAATAAAGTCCTCATTGAGCAGAGATCTAGTCCTCTCAACCTAGTCTCAGACCAACATTCTAATGCTATTGAGCTCCACTGGCCCAAGCTCACCATCAGCTTAGTTTACATGGTTTGCATGCTCTTAAGGAAATAGAGAAATTCCCATATGCACATTTCTACCCATATGCATATATTGAGAGTAAGTGTCTGAAAAGTGTCTGAAATGGAGTAGACTAAACTTCAAATTCTTCTTTGACAAAGACCCAATGCACATCTCTTAGCTAAAATGAACTCAAGGATAGAAACTGGCCGGCCAACACTATAAAAATTGCCTTCAGAATTCTTTCTTGAGGATGGATCAGTTTGTTGATGTCCATATGCTTGCACTTAATCTTTTACTCAAGATCATCTGGCCCATAGAAGAAAACTTGCCAAGCAGCAAATGCCTGGTTTTTAAGAAGATAATTGCGTCAGCTTTATGTGAATCATTGTGGTGCTAATTTTTCCAGCTAAAGAGCCTCTCATTTTCAACAGTAGAAAAACTAGAATTTTGGAGTCTTTGTTCAGGATTGCAGAGATATTGATAATTTACAACTGTGTGGTGCTCTGCAGAACATTGCTCACTTGAGATGAGGTCATGCAATATAAAAAAGAAACTCTTCACAAGTGTAGAAAAAAATTATTTGAGGTTAAGATTCATTTCACTCAGAGCACTTAAAGAACAGGGTAATTATTAACACAGATACATTTTCTCACTCTGGCCTTTCATGCACATCTGATCACGTAAAACTTTTTGGCTTGTTTCTTCTGGAAAACCATGTATGCAACATACAGATTTACTATGATCCCGTGCTGATCTGCATTACAAGAGACCAAGATCTTATCAGCGCATCTATTCCTGGCAATGGGAAAGGTTCCGGACAGCAGGAGTGGCAATAGCTGACTGCATTTAATTGTTGAGGATCTGAATATAAAATGCAAAGGGGTATTTATTGATACCCCATTCCTACAAGTTTGTGTTAGCTGTTGTGGAATAAACATAGTCTGTTGCTACTGCAACTGAAGCAGAATCCTAATGTGGCAAAGAGACCCAACAAGCAAAACTTTGTGCAAATTTCCCTATACAGTGGTACCTCGGGTTACATATGCTTCAGGTTACATACGCTTCAGGTTACACACTCCGCTAACCCAGAAATAGTGCTTCAGGTTAAGAACTTTGCTTCAGGATAAGAACAGAAATCGGGCTCCGACGGCGCGGCAGCAGCAGGAGGCCCCATTTGCTAAAGTGGTGCTTCAGGTTAAGCACAGTTTCAGGTTAAGAACAGACCTCCGGAACGAATTAAGTTCTTAACCCGAGGTACCACTGTATTCACATGTATTCATAACAAGCAAAAAACCACCAAGATGCTGTGAAATAGCACCCAAGATGCTGTGAAATAGCACCCCAATTTTCCATTATGGACTAGAGTTCCTTTTTAGCATATACACACACACATAACAGAAATAATTCCTGGCTTCCCCTGCTCCCATCCACCCAGTTCCATGACAGCATTACAGGATATCTCCTGGCACAGAGGTTGCAGCCAGAAATCATGCAGGTGGCAAATCTCCATGATCCCTGCCTGCAAGTATTTGGTTTTTTGTTTACAAAGCCAGGAAACATGCAGCTGGATCAGATCCCAATTCAATCAGCCAATCAGACTCACATCCAGAGCTCAAACTGCTCCCTTCCTTCTGTTAAACTTCTGTAAATAATAGCTTTGGTTATCACTTGGTCTTGCACTGTGATATCATTGCAGCATTGCATGAGGGGGGGAATCTATTCCAAAGGTGAAAAGTCTCAATTTTCTGCAACAACCCATCTGAGCTCAACAGGAAGCAGCAAACTCATGATCAATGGCCACAGTTCTGAATATAGGCCCAGAACTATATTTGTGCATGCAGTATGGGTTATGTGGTTGTGAAGGAAAGGAGCAGTAATTAGATAAGAGTTTCTTTTGTTGCGAAAGTAGCAGGACAATTTCCCAGAATTTAAAAAGGGGAAGATACTATTTCAGAACTGCTTTTGTAGCTCCTTGGAAAGATACAGAGCAGATCCTTACAACTGCTGAAACAGTACAGCAAACTGACCTGGGGTTGTCTGGAAGCATATATACCTGTGAAACCGCATAAGCACATACACCAGTCCCTGTGAGATCAGCAGGGAGCCAACTTGTATCTTTGCTACTCAAAAACAGCACACAGGTGCCAGGTGCTTTAAAATGATTGTAAAATCTGTTGTAAACTTCAGCCACACACAAAAAATCAGCCTGATACAACAATGCTGACAGCCTCAACAAAACTTCACAATGCAGTTAAACAGGAAAGGATATATCCTGGAGCAGTTTAGGAAAAGATGCAAAGCTACATGTAGATTCTGCTTGGATTTGCAGGATGTAGATGGAATAACAGTAAGAGAATTCAAAATGGTGACAGGGTGCTTGGTGAGTTGCTTGACCAAGACGAAAAGCAGATACAGATAAATATTAAGAATTTCATTGGAAGTTCATATAACAAAGTTTTGAAAAAAGTACATTGCAGATTAACGATGAGATGCATTAGTTCAAAAGATATGCAGAGGAAACTCAAAATAAGGAAGTCTCTGCTATGCTTGCAATGAGAAACCTGGGGGCTTTCAGTAACATTTCATGAGCACCAAGTGACTGCTAATAAAAATTAGCTTTTGTATTATATTTTAATTCTTAGCATGCCATGAATTAAGCAACAGCTACAGAAAGGATAGTTTTGGTTTAAAAAACTTTCACTTTATTTTTGTGATTTTATCTAGAATAGTTTCCCCCCAGTTTTGAACTGTTTTGTTGTATTTTTCAACCATACACAAACAATATAAAACAAAAACTCAACTGAACAGAGAGGATATATGAAATGTCTAATTGCACTTTACATATCTTCACACCACAGTACCTAAGTCATACTCAGAATAGACTTCAATCATGACTAATTTAAGTCCATCCATTTCAGTAAATTTGGTTGCACTTTAGTCAGATGCAACCCATATGATTTTTGTTTTGTATTTGTTAAATAGCAGGTGGGATGTGATCAAGATTTGGATTGTGGTGCAAAGGAAAGGAAGCCAAACACATTTTCCAGGTGGGGGTGGGACAAATGTTAATTGAGAATTGTCTTCAGCTTCTGATCCATCGTCCAGGATTGTTAAAGCTCCTGAGAAGGTGATGAAGACCCAGCATCTCATATAGGCTTTCGTTGCAAAAGTCAAATTGTTTCTTCCAGCTCTCTTACCCATAAAGGTGGCCACTAACACATTGCCAAATAGAGGACAGAAGAGGACACCGTTTTGTATAAAAGTGGTATATGCTAATGTGTGTGTGTGTGTGTGTGTGTGTGTGTATGCAAATTTAGCAATAATTGCTAGTTTTAAATAGATATTTAATACATCTCACCATAATGGGGAGGACAGAGATCAGATGATCTGCATGGTGGCTTGTCTGCCGTCTAGGTGCTGTTGGTTGATGGACCCCTTCAAATGTCTCACCCCCCCCCCTTTATGGTTCTCTATCCTTAAACTGGACTTAGACCTGGGCAGCCCTTCAAACAGAAAACTTAAAATATAGAGGATTGTCCACTGAATAGGACACCATCAGTAGTGGAAGGCAGTTATGGAAGCTGAGCAGATGCTGCATATTGGGATGGAGCTGATGCTAAGGTTAAAGGTCAAGGTAAAGGGACCCCTGACCATTAGGTCCAGTCGTGGCTGACTCTGGGGTTGCAGTGCTCATCTCGCTTTATTGGCCAAGGGAGCTGGCATACAGCTTCCAGGTCATGTGACCAGCATGACTAAGCCGCTTCTGGCAAACCAGAGCAGCACACGGAAACGTCGTTTACCTTCCCACCGGAGCGGTACCTATTTATCTACTTGCACTTTTGATGTGCTTTCGAACTGCTAGGTTGGCAGGAGCAGGGACTGAGCAATGGGGGTTCACCCCATCACGGGGATTCAAACCGCCAATCTTCTGATTGGCAAGTCCTAGGCTCTGTGGTTTAACCCACAGCGCCGTGCAAACATGATGGGGCAGCCAATCCAGGTCTCTTGCTGGTGCAATTGCCCTGTGCCAACCTCGGCCCTCCTCTGCATCTCGATATGCAACAACTACTCAGCTGGATGGAGATAAGGTGAGCAGCACAGCACCACAACTTGACCCATGGTCATCTGGTCCCCCTGGTCCACCTGTGGGTAAGGCTTTCTGAGTTTGACTCTTGAAGATGCAGTACACAATAGAAGCATCCACCTGTGAACAGACTTCATTCAAAGAATGGGATCCACATGGATCTTCTTCGCAAACGGACTGCCAAAAAGGAAGAAAAAATCACTGTACAGTGAGAAAATGATGCCGTGACTTGGCTCCAAGAATGTGGCATATGGAAAGATGTGACATGGCTTCCAGGTTCAGAAACTGATGCAGATGTAGCAAAAGCGTAGACTGAGTTTCAAAATAAGTTTATTTTCATAATAAAGTTTTTGATATGCATTCTTTCCACCAGCAAATGATTTTATGCTCCCATGGGCTTTATTACAATCATCAAAAGTAACTTTAAAGGAAAATCTGCATGATTTTGGACTATGATATAGATTATTAAAATCTTCTTTGGGATAGGTTATGAAAGTACATTCCTACAACTACTTAATAAAAACCTATACCAGAAACACAGCAAAAAATAATAATCCAAATAGCAATAAAAAAACATTGTTTAATCATATCACCATTAGTGAGCCTTGAAACAATACATATATTTTCATGAAAAGATATGGAATATAATCCACCCAGAGATTTCCAGTGCAGGCTCCAATGAAATCAATAGGAACTATTCAAGAGTACATGGATTTCAAAGAGAGCATCGTTAACAACACAATGTGTTCTCTTTCTATTGTCAATTGTTTTCCACATGCCCTGAAGATAATGTCCCTAACACTTTTCTCTTGGGTAATGGTCTTTCTTCCTTATAACGGTTCAAAAGGATGTTTACATCCTATGACAGAAATAAATAATTATAAACAAATGACACCATAGACATTAAGGGTATGTTGCATATTTGGCTTTTTCTCCTTGGACTAATTTTCGGTGTCATTAAGCAGAAAAACATATCATTCTCCAAATCACTGGGAACTGAATATGTACAGAGAGACTGATTTGGCATCTGTTACATAAACTTTCTGGTTTAGATTTGGGATATTTACACAAGACTAGAACAATATAATATGCTGGAAACGTTTGCAGTGTCAATTCCTTTCTCCAGCAGTAATGTCCTGTGTTAGCCAGTTCTATAAAGCCTTACCTGGCTGTGAGAATGAATGCCTAGGATTTCTATCATCAATACTTAAGCATGCTGTGTTCCATTGGCCAGTTTTTGTTATTTTATTAACAATTCCCAAACAAAACATCCTTTGGGAAAAGCTGAAGCCAAACTTTTTAACATTTATACAAATATTTTACATTTCTTGGAATCTTGGGAGAAGTTAACGTTGTTTTTGTTGCCTGTCAAACACGTCTTCATAGCCAAATCAGCTACTCTTACCAGAATGTTTCTAGTGTAATATACTGAAAGCTGAGCTAAATCTAATCAACAGGGTAGGAACAGATCTCTGCTACTATTCCAGTACAGCAGCAGTAAATGCATTAACCTAATGTTTGAAATTTTGTAGCACGATGTTATCAACTAAAAATTATTCTGAACTTTTAAAATTATGGATGCCTTGAAGACAGAGAAAGTTAAAATAGCCACTAGCTGGAATGATCATTCTTAACATAAAATGAGGCCCACTTTTTTCACTTGAAACAATTATTCTAATTTCTGGAACTGCTAATAAGCTAGTTGATAGTAATCATGATATGTGGAATAAAAACCTCAGTAATTCAAGTTTAGTGCCTTGATCAATGCTGAGATATGTTATTTCAAGCACTTATGTTAAGAGTAAGTGCTACTGAAATCAATGGAACTAAGTAAATGTGCTAGGATCAGTTTGTAAGTCTGTGATTGACATTTAGGGCAGCCATGTATCTTATCTTACAGACGACGACCCTCTATCTGAAGATGTCTTAGATCTGAAGGATTGTCGGGTCCAAGTATGTTTTATGGATAAGGAATCCTAAGAAGAGACAGCAGCGGCCTTGAAATTTCCCATCAACACTTAGCTACCTGGACAGCAGACTGAGTACAGAAAAGGTCATCTGATCTTCCCTGCTATGGTGAAAAGTATGGCATTTTTCTTTAACTTAAAATAAATAAATAAAATTTTATATTTAAATAAAATAAAATAAATAAAATAAATATTCTATTTTAAAATAAATAAAATAAATATTTCTAATTTTGCAATAGTCTGTCTATCTATCATGATGTGCTGGACCCGGGGGGGGGGGGGTTTACCGAGAGGCGTGATCAGAGTCCGGTCCTGGGTCGAGGGTCTGGAGACTGTCCACCAAGGGCGAAGCGGGGTCTAAAGCAAGAAGCCGGGCGTGGTCAGGAACTCCGGAAGAACAGGTCTGGGTGCTGGCAGAAACAGGTTTCCAATGACGTTGCTCCCATAACCTGGGACTGGGCTGACTGGCCTTTATCTCCTCTGAGGCCAGGGGCAGTCCCGGCCCACAGGTGACCCGCCTCTCCTGGCCTTAAGGCGAGCACTCCTCCTGAGAGAACTTAGTTCCCTCCGCCTCTCTGCCCTGAGCCTCTGCAGCTCAGGAGAGGCTGGAGGGTTACTGGACCCAGGGGCAGCTTCACCTTCCCCTGACAGGGCTGGGAAAGGCACACCTGCAGGCAATGGGGCCTCAATCACCTCCGGAGCCAGAGTGGATACATCTGGTGTCTGCTCCTGAGGACCCGGCACAGGTGCAGGCCCTTCAGATTCAAGCTCCTGCCCCGGCTCAGCCGGCCCTGGAGGCGGGGACTCCTGTGCAGGCTGGGACTCCTCAGATTCAGCTTCTGAATCAGATTCCCAGACCATCACACATGACAAGAGAAGACTCCCTGGAAAAGACCCTGATGTTGGGAAAGATGGAGGGTACAAGGAGAAGGGGACGACAGAGATGGCTGGACAGTGTTCTCGAAGCTACAAACATGAGTTTAACCAAGCTGCGGGAGGCAGTGGAAGACAGGAGTGCCTGGCGTGCGCTGGTCCATGGGGTCACGAAGAGTCAGACACAACTAAATGACTACATCTATCTATCTATCTATCTATCTATCTATCTATTAGCACCATCAAATTTTATGCAAATTTGCATCCTCATCTGATTTTTAAAAATATGCATGTTTTATTTGTACATCAGTTGTATATACATATTTGACAAGAATTTGAAACAAAGCAATTCCATAATATAATAAATAGGGACCACAATTCTGTGGTTGGTCTTTTTTAGTATGCTACTTTTAGCTTTATTACAATGTTAAAGATTTTCTCAAACCATTCTACCATTGATGGGGCACTGTTCTTTTCCCAGTTTTTGGCTATACAGATTCGTACAGCTGCAGTTGTTACTCCTAGGTCAACCTCCAGAACTGAGTATTTCAAGTAACTTAAAAACATTATTTTGGACTCTGAAAGTAATAGGTGACCCGTCGTTTTATTGACTCCACCTTGTCCTCTTTTTTTTTAGTGATGTGTAAATGGCCACCCTACTAACACTGATGACAAAACAGTCCGTTTACTTTTACTGAAATTATTGTATTTTCTCTATTATATTTGTTGTATTGCTTCAATATGTCAGGAGTACTCACATTCTAGATCTATAGAATATATGTTTTTTGAATTTTGCACTTTTCTTGAACTTCATTTCATTACTCATTATTCATAATGATTTGGTATTCATGATTTCATTATTATTCATTATTAATTCATTAATTTAGTATTCATTAATTATTCATTTCATTATGGCCTCAATTTTTTATAGCAGCTTGGAGGTCCATATCCCTGGTTATTTTAGTTTCCCAGGCATCTCCTATCACATGCTAGTTCCCTGCAGATGCTGCTTTGACAGACCGTCTTCTGAAATGCAGTCAGAATAAAAATAGGACAAAGAAAGATATTGCCCATGTTGTAGTGGGAGAAGGCCCTTGGCTACCCCCCAGGAATATGGCGTCTAACACCTCTTAAGAATATAGGTACAATAGTTTTAATTTATATGCTTGTTTGTTTAGACATTTATACTCCAACTTTACATGGTAAAATCAAACTCAAAGTGGCTTACAACAAAAATATGTCACAAGTATATTACAAACAAACTAAACAATAAAACAAACAGCCATAAAACAGCATCATAAAAAACATATCAATGGCAGCAGATTAAAAACATACTGAAGACTCAACCTTTAAAAAAGCCAAGCCTGCTAGAATAGTCCACGATCCTGTTCAAAAGCATACAAAGGGCCTGAAGAACTCCTCTTGAGAGTTAAATAGACATTTATTCCCCCAACATTCACCCTAAAGTCCCAGGGTGGGTTACAGTATTAAAACACAATATAAAAACGATTTAAAACAACTTACAACTGTAAAAATAAGGCGGGTCCTAAAAACATACACCTCAAGTTTCAACGGCCAGGGTAAGCAGGTGCATATTCAGCATTCTCCGAAAGCTGAGTAATGAAGGTGCCAGATGCATCTCTGAGGGAATGGAGCTCCACTGCAAAGGGGCCCCTACAGAACCCCTGGACCTCTGAGGGTAGAGGAACTACCAAGGGGGCCCCTTAGCTCCTGAGAGGGTCTGCAGGGAAAGAGGTGGCCTTTTACATATTTGGGGCTCGAGTCATTATTGGTTACAAGCCAGTCAACTCTTCCTGGATAGCTGGATGTATGCAATGTTACAAACAATAAATCAACACACAAGCACAAGTTTCGCAAATTCCATTTTACCATATAGATGTTCTGAACCTATACTCTTTATGGGTCTGCTACATACACTCATATACAAATGCAAACCTACACCAACCCACCCCAGTACCAAAATGAAAGCATACAGGGTTTTATGGACTAAATAAGGTTTAGCTAGATGATATGCTCCAGTTAGTAAAACTTTTATTTTGGACCCTGTCAGCCTCTTCCTTTCTTTTCCAGATGCTGAAAACCAGGACTCATCTTGGAAACGACCTTTGAAAAGGCATTCAGAATAGCACATATCCACTTCTTTATTGTCATTCCTTCAGCTGTTTAGAGGCCCCTCAGTTCTTACCACAAAGCTAGATGAAATATTATTCTTACTGCAGCACATATGGGCAAATGTATTGATGAGAGAGATGATCCCGCCACTGTCCTTCCTTCTCTTTCAACAGCACCATCACCGTTTCCTCCAACAGTGCAGTCATCATGTCCTCCCCACACCCCATGTTTACTTGAAGGTCCCACCAGCTTTCCTTCCACTGATAATAGACCTTATAGGGAAGAGGGACAGGAAGATCAAAGAAAAAATCTGGCGCCATCCATAACCCCAGCAGCGTAGCATAGGGTTGCCAGAGGTGTCATGGTCCCAGGCATAGATTTTTTAGGGGGGGCCCAGTGCAGCCCCACCTAGCGCTCCTCTCCCAGTCTTGGAGTTACCAGTGCTCACAGAGAGGAGCACCAAGACAGGCTGCACTGGGGGAGTGGGCGTGGAGGTGCCTGTTCTGTGCCCACCAGGAGCTGTGTCAGCTGGCCAGACTCTCTCCAGTGAGGGTGCCAGGAGGGCAGACGGCTCAGCGCACCCTTGCTTAGCTCTGGTGCAAGGTGCGGTTGGTCTGGTGAGGACGGTGGTGCCACAGCAGGCTCCTTCACCCTCTGCCCCCCGTCCCCCAGTGCCTGCGCCCACCCCCATGCACCTCTCTGGTGCCCACCTCGGGTGTCATTTGCTCATGCAAGGTCGCTGCATCACCCATGGAATAGTGAGCCTACCTGAAAGAGCCCAAGACTGCACTCTTAATTTACCTCAGGAACACTAACATTGTATGCATTTTTACTCAGAAGAAAGCTCCTCCATGTTCAATGGGTGTTACTCCTTGATAAGGACTGTATCTTATTTCACCAAATATGAATATAGTATGCATAAATAAGGGGTGGGGGGTGGGGAAGGAAAGGAAAATATTCAGAGGCTGCCTAAATGTATTAAACGTCTTGAAGAAGAATGCCAGGAATCTTGTTCTGAACTGGCAGACTGGATTTTAATGCAGGAAATTATCTCTGAAACGTTACAAAACATTAGAAAATCACCCCATTCTTTCTGTCACTTTAAAATAAATGAAAGCAGGTTGTCAAGATGATTGCCCTCATGTTCTGCGCTGCTAATGCATATGAAACAGATTTAATAGGGAGGTTTCATTTCAACACAATTTACAAATCAACAGTAAATGCACCAATATATTTTTATTTACCCTGCAAATGGAGGACAGTCGCTTAAAGAGCTGTCTAGAGCTTCCAGCAAACCAGTACCTACAGCTGTGATGCTTAGTACAAGTGGCATGCAAATGCTTGAGGACACTGTTTTAAAGAAAAACTACTTTTGAACGAGTAGAATTGGATTGTAATCGTGATGGAAGAGGGGATATCTAACATGGGCTTGTGAGAGAAGACAAGTTCTTGACAACCCCGGGAAGTGGGAAGGTAGGCTGTGACAGTGTGACAGGGGGCATGATTTGGAGTGGTAAAGCAGTGGATAAGGGTAAGGCTATGTGTCACTAATGGGCTCTCCCCACACTTCTCCACTACAAGTATATTTCCCCAAAAGCAGCTTTTCTTTTCTTATCTTAAAAAAAAAGTTTCAGGGTTCTTCTACATTCAGGTTCGTGCCATGTAGTTTTCTCATAACCACAGTAATTCAAAGTACCCACACAACAGCCCAGGTTGCACATCATGCTCAGACAAATCTTGGCTTAGTGAGGTAGGTTTCCAGAGAGCAGCTTGCAGCTAAATGGAGTTTTTGCCAGTGCACAATATGTTTTAGGCTGTACATAGTTCTAGAAACATCATCTATCCTATCTATCCTGCTATTCCTTACATTAAGGAAGGGCAGCAGTGATCACTACTTTAGAAAACTTCTCCGCATAAAAGCAACGCCTTGCAAATTGTGTAATCAAATAATAATTGAGTTTGGAGGTACTTAAGCTAAGGCCCTCAAGATTATGTTGCTGTATAACAGTGTTCTCGAAGCTACAAACATGAGTCTGACCAAACTGCGGGAGACAGTGGAAGACAGAAGTGCCTGGCGTGCTCTGGTCCATGGGGTCATGAAGAGTCGGACACGACTAAACGACTAAACAACAACAACAAATAACTCCCATCAGGCTCAGGTCAGCACGGCCAATGGTCAGGGGTGATGGCAGATGTAGTCCAATAACAACAAAACAACACAAACTGTAATTCCATGGGATTACAGTATAGCTCATCTGTTAGGGAAACAAGCAAGCAAGCAGGAGTGGGCATGAAAAGGGGATGATGGAGATTAAGAAAAGACCCATAGTGATCAGGTGAAAAACAAACCTATAGGTTTCACCAAATGAACACAAAAATTAATTGTCTGAATGGCTGTCTAATGATATATATCATGCAGGTCCTCCAGATCTGCAATGGGTGTGTTGACTTTCTTGAAATGGCAGCAAACAGGGCTATTGTGAACCGATTGTCCAGTGTAATAATTGATGCATCTTTCCAACTTTAAGATATGACTGGGCAAGTGGCAATCACCTTTTTAAATACAATGGGTCTTATACCCAGATGTTGCAAATATTTGTAATATTCCAACTTTGCTTAACACTTCTAAGAATTGTGTGTTGTTGTACTCCATTCAGCATCTTATCTCACAGTCAACCAGGACAGGAGTAACCTCACAAAAAGACAGACATTAAAAGTCAGGGCTATTAAATGGAATCCTCCACGTTATTTACTACAAGTGTTTCTAAAAATATCTGGCAAAGTGGGTTGATTATTCTAAGTTCATGCACTTTGCCAGAACAGATGGGCTGCTTCAGGCTCACTAAGTGACCTTTCTCACACTGATTTGCAGCGTTTTGTGTGCGTCTGCTTTTCTCAGAAGCCAGAGCCTCACAGGATCCATGACCACAACAGATCGGCAGGAGACTTGTGAGAACTAGGCCCTGGTGGACCATGGCAAGCCTCTGAGGTCATGAAGTCATCCATTACAGCATGGCATATGTATCTCCACCCCCCACCCCTGCTTACCACAGGCTGTGCAGCTGGAGATATGGGAACCTTGTTCATGTTTTTCTCTTCCTCTAGGGAATGGGGTGGGATGGGGAGCAAGCAAGTCTGCAAATGGACACAAACCAAACAGGTATAAAGTAGTGGGAGAACATAGCATGCCCGGTATGTAGAACAACTCACTTCTAGGAGTCTTCCTAAAATGATACAGTATGTAATATATTGAACTCAGGTCTTCATTTTAAGGATTCCGTGCAGTTTAAACTATGATGGTCCAAAGAAACTTCCTTAAGTGAAGACATGATTAATATTGTGGTTCATTTGGAGATGTGGGTAGAAAAGTAATTTGTACATGCCTGCCATGCATGTATAACATCTACTATAGCGGTGGGGGATCTCTGGCTCACAGACCAATCTTGGCTTACCATGGGATCAAATCTGGCCCACAAGGCCATTTAAAAAAAACCTAAAACCAGCTACCAATCAGCTGATGTCATTCCAATGGGCTTGACATCAGCTGATGGGCAAGGATCCATTTTGCCTTGGTTGTGCTTACTAGTTCCATCTTCCATAGTGGGAAGATGTCAATGGACAGTTCCTTGACAAGAGGTGACTGGCAGAAGCTAGAACTAAGTACTAATCTCTGCATATGTACTAAGTAGTAAGTCAAACGAAGTTCAGTGGCTTCACTGCCAGTTAAGGGCTTACCCACACTTACCTTTTTCCCATGCTTTCCAGGCATGGTCTGTACTTTAAAGCTCTGTGGTCAAGCACTCCTCTTTCCATCCCTCCCTTCACCTGTGAAAACCTGCTCTTTAAAGCTGAATAGCAGCCAACAACAATCTGCGGAAAACCTGGATTGCCATTTGTTGCGCTTCAACTTTAAAGAGTGGGGTTTAATGGAGCAAGGTCTGGGCAAAAAGAAAAAAGGGGGGAAGCACTTGGACACAGCTTTAAAGTGCAGGGCAAAATGTAAGCGTGCAAAAGTCCTAAGTTGGTACAGGATTTCGGTCTAAGAGACAAGGCAGCTGAAACACAGAGAAAGTAAACAATGGTAAATGTGGTGCTAGTTGTTTGGAGAATTCAACTGAACTGGTCTCCGTTTAAGTGAACTTTTGTTAGAGTGACTTTTGTAATAGTGAAGACACATTCCCTAGTTCATTGTGGTGGCAGTGGGAGAGGACTTGGCAGCTGTATTCCCTAAAGACCACAAATCAACAATAAACATAGCTTTGGTGGCATTCCTTAAGACATAATTTTGAGCAGACAGATAACATCTATTGGTCTTAGGCACAGATCCTTGGAAACTTGGAACTCTATCCAACAAAGCTTTAGAATAGTCTCATTGAAATTAATGACCTAAGTAAGTCATGCCCATTTATTTAAATGGATCTACTCTGAGTATGAATAACATTGCATATAACCCTGGGTCATTTAAGCAAAGTTACAAAGATAAATGCCATTTTCTTTCTCAATCGACTGAGGCAAGCGTTTAAGAAACCACTCTGGCATAAGAAGACGCAATGGCATTTTATATTTTGACTGTTAGAAATAAAAATGTATAGCTCAGCCATTATCAACATCCTCATCTTCACTATTGTTCCAAAACACGAATAGCTTAGATATCTCTCCCTTATTCATGTTAGTAGACGTTAGTGATTCCCAAGCAGATCTTTATTTGTCACATCCGGCCACATTCTCAGCCAATTTTTTTGTTTACTCTAGCCCTCCCATCACTTTTCTCAAGGACTTGATCATGCTCAGCGAAAACTTCTTAAACATGAACTTATAATTAATAAAATACAGCAACAGCTTTGGAGAAACGGTGTATGGGGAAAGGGTTGAACCTCCCCTCCCTGAGATGATATAGGTGTGTGTACCCCAATCTTTGAGTAGTGAGAGACACCAGAAGTTCAGGATTTGGTTTCCTTAAATGAAGACCATTTGTGCTTTAGGATATATGGTTGTATTTACACATATATACAACCTGCACATAGGAGGAAGGGCTCTGAGCAGTAACACAACAACAGATCTTGCTTCCCCATTAGGTTTCCAGGGAAGCCTATCTGACAAGCCATAGCTTTGGCATTCAACCCCCAAAGAAAGTTAAGTCTCTGTGTAACCCAGCATCAGCCAAACTCACACACACACAGTCCCCTCCAAGGTTTATTGTCATCCTTCCTAGGATGACATGGCATCCAACCAGCTAAGGTGGGTAAAAGGCCCACCCCCTCCTTCTGGAGAGCACCATCATTTAATTGTTGCTGTGGCAACATGGCTCACTGTTTAAAATTTTGCTGTTGGCATCCATCTGTCTAAGGAGACAAGGGGGTGTGCCTCTGAGGATGAAGTTAAACCACTGTGTTAGCAGCACCAAAGCGGCCTTCCTGGGGTGCAAGCCTGGGCAGATTGTGTGGAGGTCCTGGGCTGACCAGATGACAAGACCCCTCTCTCAGCCTCACTGATGTGGTCCAAAGGAAAGCAGAGGAATATGTTTGGCACCAGCTTGACTGTAGGAGTTGCCAGAAGGAGGCACACAAGGTGCTCTCCAACTGTCTTAGGGACTCCACTCTGGGTTTATTCCTTTTCTTCTCCTGAAGATATCTCGCAAGGCTGCAGAGATTTAGGATCAGAGTTTTCCTTCTCCTAGATGGGCTACTTTCCCAGGTTGATGAGCCTCATCTGTCTCAGCTGCCCCTCACTTTCCTCTACAGCACCTTCTTGACTGCTGGACCCCCTATTGTTTAAGATTATGGTATTTAAGTGCCAACTAAGGTCATATCTAACATAGAGACTGGTTTGACCAGAACAGCAGGTTCTTCTGCTGGATTCTAAACCCCACAGATACAGAATCACAGGCCTAAAAGGGATCCAGACCAACCCCACGATTCTATATCAATATGATTCTTGACCCCTGCCTCCACATTGTGACTGCTTTTAAACTTTTAAAGAAACAACCTTACGAGTTCCTGTTTATCAAACTTTCATGCTTTATCTAGTTGGCTCCTTACAGCCAATCCTAACCATGATTACTCAGAAGCGTGTCCAATTGAATTCAAGAGTGCTTAGGTAAAGGGACCCCTGACCGTTAAGTCCAGTCACAGACGACTCTGGGGTTGTGGCGCTCATCTTGCTTTACTGGCCGAGGGAGCTGGCGTTTGTCCGCAGACAGCTTCTGGGTCATGTGGCCAGCATGACTAAGCCTCTTCTGGCAAACCAGAGCAGTGCACGGAAACACCGTTTACCTTCCCGCCGGAGCGGTACCTATTTATTGACTTGCACTTTGACATGCTTTCGAACTGCTGGGTTGGCAGGAGTGCCAACCCAGTTAGGATTGCAATCTTAGTTGAGGGGAGTAGTTGAACTAGACCTAGAAAAATCTAGAAAGCCTCATCCTGTGAGACTAACAGAGTAAGAGCCTTCACTGGATCCTGCAAATCTTACTGGATGGTATTGTAGTGGGTGCAACACTATCCCATATGTATTAGAGCTGTTCTATCAAGTCGCCCTATCAGTCAAAGTATATAAATATAAATATTTCAGTTTTATACTAGGTTAATTCCTAGGTGAGATCTTGGCCTTATTGGCCTAACTATGTCCTCAAGCAGTTTGGCCGCAGAAAGCATTCTTTGTGGCAAAGCATTCCATCATCAGTAGTACATAGTTTGCCCCCTCCACCGATAATGAAGACTGGCTTGGCAGTTTAGCTGTCAAGAAGCAGGTCGTCTATCAAGAAAGAAAGAGAGAGAGAGAGAAAGAGAGATAGCCCTGGAGGTCTTTGAAGAAATCTGGGCACCATTCCTCACTTGCTACGCTGGTATGCTGCCTCCTCTGACATCCCTAAAGTCTTACTTCCTTTTCTTTCCTTTTTTTTTTTGGCCTGGGGATTTAAGCTTCCCTAATTCTCTGTGACACCACTCAGGGACGTGTTAAATTTAAGATGGATGGGATATGAAAGGAATTATTAGATGAAATATGTACTCACCACAGCACTCTGAATTTCCAGTCATGATGATCGATCTCCTGCTGTGGCCTTCAGTGTATTTCATATTGTTCACTGACTTGTAAACCTGGAAAACAAATTCAACTATTAAGTGAAAAACAGAGAGACAACAGAGTAAGGGATTTCTGTTTTAAAGGACTTGGTTTCTCGTTTGTGCAAGCATGACTGATGAAAATGGGACACTGAGAAAATGGTAGATTGATTTCTCAAAGGTCATAAGGCAGGTCAGTGGCAAGGAAAGGAATTACTCTTAATGCCTCCAGAGCCCCATTCTGTTATCCTAAGCATGGGGCTAAAATACCAAACTGATGCCAATGGTGAAACATGCAAGAAGAGGAGTGCAAGGGAATGTTGTCATGTAATATGGTATCAAATCAAGGGGAGAGGGAAGCTGATGAATAGTTATGTTCCAAAGCAGTTACAATAACAAGAAAGCAAAAGGGGTGGCCACAAGCTGATAGGGAAAAGGGAAGGAGGAATAAATGGAACAGCATTGCTCACCAAAACCTGAAACAAAAACAAACCCTGTAATGTTATTAATTTATTTTATTTCATAAAATTTATACACTGCTTGATTGTAAAAATGAAAACCCTCCAAGTGGTTTACAAAACAGATAATGCAATAAAATTACTGATCCAAAGAATTAGTAGCAGTAATGAAAACACTGAAAAGATAAAATCAGCAATAAACTAAAAAGGGATTAAAAACAAATCAATGTTCTACATATCTGGGTGGGCTTGTCTAAACAATCCTGTTCTAAGCAGGTGCCAAAAGAGTACAGGGAAGGCGCCTGCGTGATATCAATAGACGGGGAGTTCCAACGTGTAGGTACTGCCACACTAAAAGATCCAAGTTCTTACAAACACAAAACGGGCATTATGTGGCACCAGTTCCACAGACTGAAGTAGTTGAGTGGGTGTATATGGAGTTATCCCCCAGTGTCTTCCCTCTTTCACCTCTGAATGTCTTTACTCACAATTTTCGAGAGCTCAGAAAATTTCTTACTACTGGGAATCGGCAGTGGTCTGACAGGCACCTCAGCAGTACTGTTGATACTTGATCTCCTCTAAGGAGATCTTCACAAAGGTGGCCCAAATCAGGACCCTTACAGTCCAGCTTCTCTTTATATTCCAACTGTGTCACCCCAATAGCAGACTCCGTCTCGGATATGGAGCTGTGTACTTTGTTCAGCAACATACAAAGCTTAGGCCTCTTTCCCCACCACCCTCATAATTTGCCCTCTCCCTCCTGATCAAGGATATGATGTTTGCCTTGGTTATAGTCTAGCCATCACCTTCTGTCTCCTTCTCCACATTGTAGTATTAGAATACCAAAATCACAACTGGGTTGGGCATTGGGGCAATTGTAGTCTTGGATGGAGGGGCAGTTGTAGTCTCTGCCTGTCCCTCCAAATTGGGGGGGGGGGTTTCCCATTAAAGAGATCGGGGGAAGTTGCCATGTCCTCATGCCCAGTTGGGGGACCAGGGTCGATGGTACTCCCCCAGAGTACCCTTTGGGGGGGGTCACCCTATTTGATGTACGTCTTAGGAATCCCTGCACAGATTGACCTATGTGTATTTGATTGCCCCATGCTGAAGCCAAACCTCTTTCATCTGTATTCAATTAAGTTGTGGCTTGTTTTGATCCAAACCAGTCTCAGTTGTCCTTTAATTGTCTGGAGGGTAGGGGACTTAGGGGCATGACACCTGGGCCTGCAACTCTCCGACTGGTTTAATGATCAATCCGTCTTCCTGGAGAAGATTCAGAGCATATAAAAGTAAGTTCTTATTCACAGTTAAACTATGGAATCTGTTCCTACAAGATGTGGTGGTGGCCGCCAAGCTGAGTGGCTTTAAAGGGGGTTTAGACAACTTCATGCAAAGTAAGAATATCAACAGTCATTAGTCCTGATGACCAATGTGTACTACCTGCAGTATTTGAGGCTGTATCCTGGGAGCATACAATTGTCCTCATGTCCTCCTTGTAGGCTTCCCTTAGGCAACTGACCACTCTAAAAACAACACTAAATATGCCTTCGTTCTGATCTCACAGGGTTCTTCTAATGTTCATGGGAAATGTAGATATGTTAAAATGAAAATGCAGATATGTTAACTGCAACAAAAAACAACTGCTTACAGTTGTTGCGTGGAGGTGAGAAGTTATTGCAATGACCAGCTTATGTGTCTGCTGCCTGAAGTTTTTGAGGGAATCAGAAGGATGCTATACAGATGAGAATGAAGGTTTCACAAACTTTTTTTTGCTTTAGACTGCATATTTGACACTTGAGAGGAAGAACTGCTTTCTTGCATAGTGGGAAGGAAAAGGGGAAATGTAGGAAATGATTGCTACACTGAAGCGTCTCAGGGAAATGCTGGGCAACCAGTCATCTGGAAATAATCAAGTAAATATGTGCATTGTGTGCTGGAGCACTGATCAATGCAATATGCTCAGCTCAGTGATTGAGATCTTGCACAAAGAACGTATCTGATTAAGGCTGACACTGAAAAAAATATCCAGAAAAGTATTGATCTCCCTTACATGATGCAGCTTCAGTTCCTTGTGCACTATTAAATGCATACCTTGTGGTGCTATTTTACATGTACCTTAACTGTTAAGGCTTAACATACTATTTATAGCTGGGATATCGTATTTTTATTTGTAATTATATGGTGGTGCAGTTTCAGAGATTCAGTAGCAAATACAAATAAAGGCTGTTTTAACAGTTATGCACTCTGAAGACCAAGTCTGATAAGAGACAGAAGATTTATGATCCAATATTCTGATGTTTGCTTTTTGTGCTTTAAGCAACCATGGCTGGCCACCAAATTAGATCGGAGGCATTATGCAGGCAGAGGGTTTTTTGTTTGCTTGTTAAAAAAAATAAAATACTACCCTTTCCCTGTTCCATTTTCCTAAATGAAACTGGTCTCCATAGCTGCTATTTGCCTCACTCAGAAAAACATTTATATACCCTTTTGTTTTCTCCAGATAGCCAAACAGGAGTGTCAGAAATATGTCTATTAATTAGATCAGAAGAACACTACACGGGAAGGGAAGATCCCATTCCTCCAGTGCCATAGCCCTGAGCCATTCTTTTTTGCGTGGCTATGGATCGGGTGGTGGGGTTGTTGTTTAAAACATCTGACCCTGGCTCTCTTGTCTCATGTATTGTTTGACCACTACCATTATCTAGCTTTGAAACATATAGAATGGTTAGTACAGTGGGACATCCCAACAACCAAAGCACCCAACTCATACACATTCAAAACTCATACACATTCAAAGGGATGAAATTAGAAAAATTTGAGATGAAAGCAAAATGACTTTTCTTCTATGAGTACTTTGTCTGGTTATGAAGAAAATAAAGCCCGGTGGATCTCATCTTGGATCCACCAAAATCAATGAAAATTCTGACATTGATTGCAGTTGGGACTGTTGAATGGATTTTTTTCATCAGAGTCAACATAAAGGAGAGAACACAGTGAAAATCATGAAGAGATAGTTTCAAAGATTGAATCGGTTATTGTATTGGTTCTGCGTTAACGTGCTCCCTGTGTTTTTCTAATCCAGCCAGAGGACATAGTCATAAAATGACAAGAACGTACAAATATATCCAAAATGTGAATATGCCTCTGTAAGCACATATGAAGTGCTTGCTTATCTTTCACTGTAGGCTGATCCAAGTTTCCACCCTAAACACAGGAATTAAGCCAGTAGGAGGTTACCTTAACCAGGTCAGACAATTTGTCTAGCTTGGTATTGTCCACTCTAGCCAGCAGGATCACAGGAAGAAGGGTCTTTCCTATTACCTGCTACTGTGTCCTTTTTTAGATGGAGATGTCTGAGATGGAACCTGGGATCTTCTGTATGCAAATCCTGTCCTCTGCCACTGACTTATGATCCCTCCGCCCAAAATCCTCAAAGTGTATACCAGAGCAAACCAACATGCCATAAGAGAATTGCTAGCATTTTTTGTTTTTAAAATGTATATCAGTTGGACCTGTTCTAGAGTCAAGGGGTTTCCTGGTCAAGTGGCACTTTCTTAGGTCTCCTACCTGGCCAACCCACCACCACCGACAATTGGGAAACACTGGCCTGCGAGCTCTTCAATTGGATAACCGCCTTTACCAAAGGTGTCATGGACTTTGAAGACGTCTGAACTCAGGATGAAAGGGAGAAACATGCTAAGAGGAAGGCATGTTTGGCAAACCCTCACTATGATCAACTCCCACCCGGAAACCTATGTCCCCACTGTGGAAGGACGTGTGTATCCAGAATTCGCTTCCTCGGTCACTTACGGAATGTGGGTGTATGTACTCATAAGCACAGAGTAGAGGCAGAATCCCTTCTTCATTTCTATTAAGTGATTATTCCCCTAATGTACCATCAGAACCAGAGAGACTAAACTTAATACAGTTTCTAGGTTTTTCATTCATTTTCTTCTACCAGCTTTAGGAAGTGCTTATGAAAAACCTTTTGAAAGAAGTACCATCAAATATGCAATTCACTTTAACAGCCGATTCAGATTTATCCCTTTCCACTAAATCTTTTTCCAACTTTTTAATACTGTTTTTTGCCTGTCAGATTCTTGTCTACTTCTAGTAAATTTTCATTTTATTTTTCAAAATCATTCTTTAAAAGAAACATCTATGGACTCACTTTAAGACCTTTTTCCTGTTCATAAAACCATATTCTAACAATTCTTCATATGGTATGCAAAAAGGATATGAATCACTGATTAGAAAATGCATGCTATATTTGATAAGAGTCAGACTTATGTAATTTTCCCCAAATCCCATTACAGTCTTAAACTTGTTAATTCTGAGGAAAACAAGTTGAATAGATTTTGGATTGAAATAATCTATGAGTAATGTCAGATAAATTGTGAGCATGTGTCCTGGGGATAAAAATTGGATACAGTTAAAGCACAATAATTTCTAGGATTTGCATCTTGAGAAAGTTAATCTCTGAAAAGAAATTGAGCTGAACAGACAATTTGTCAAATCTGTGTGGAGTACTTAGATCATGCAAAAAACAAAACACACACCTAATAGTAAAAGAAGTATAAAATGCTATCCCAAACTAGTGCTACATTAAATGTGTCCAAACCAACTTTACTCTGGATCCAGATTAGAGGATCTGTGTGGTCCAAGATGGTCAAACTCACAAGTGGGCTTATTCCTATGCGAGGTGCTCCAGCTAACTATTTCATACGTACAATGAACTGAAAGGACCAATGTTCCTAATAGTAACTCAATGACTAAATATCATGATGAACCTTGTGAGGAAACTAGCAACTCTCTAATGAAGTAGACTTGCTGTGCAAACCTGAAACTGATGCTTTAATCACTGACGGAGTTTATGAATGCACAGGCATTTCTCTGGAATTGTGTTTTTCAGTTAACTGAAAAAGAAGAGCAGTGCTCAGTTTGATAAAAACAATTGACTTCATTATTTGCATTTCTAAGTTTGAATTTTATCTATCATCTAGCTATCTATCTATCTATCTATCTATCTATCATCTATCAATCTATCTATCCATCCTGCCCATAAAACTCCAGATTCAAACATGGTGACCCTCTCAATGGATTGCTGGAACCAAAACATTTATGGCACCTTACAATCTTGGCACATCCTTCCACTGATCAGAGGTAGACAACTGTGCAAGGCTTCAAACACTCTTTTGGTAATATTGACCCTAATCAGCACCTAATCCATCACACAGACTTGGGACATATAAGGTGAAAGTCCAGAAACACCAACAGTTTGACCTGACTTGGCCAAACACATTTGTAATCTGAGTGCTCTATTTGATCTTTCAAACTTGTGGCCAGTCTTGTCATCTTTGTTTGCCTTGTATGTAACCTCCCTTCTTACATCTTTTAATTGGAAAGCAGAATAATTTGTTGAGAGAAAAATCTACTGACAGTGAGAGTGAGAATAAGCTTCTGTACTCCAAAGTAAAGAACTACTGGTGCCATAAATCACTGACCTTTACATTTATTTGCTTCAGACTTTGAAGCTCTCTTTGCTAAAAACAGAATTCAATTAAGAGAGCCATTTTTAACTTTATGACTAGAAATGAAAATATTTTCCACACAAAATCCCATCTACAGACTAAAAGCTCAAATGAGCTCATAGTGCATTCACACTGTGATGACTTCTTAAAAATAATAAACTGAATCTTGTAGTTCTTTCCATCTTAATTAGAAGAGTCTCTGAATGCCATGGTTCATTTTAATTTATCAACACAGTATATCTATTTCAGGGAGAAAAGTAGCTGCTTATCTATTTCCTTATCCTTCCAGACAAACTATGAAAACTCCACATCATATCAATAAGAGATAAAGAGTCAAATAACTCAGGGAAGGAAGGAGCACAAGAAGGATTGATACCCAATGTTGGAAGTTCAGGAGGAGTAGCATAGTATGAATACTGTCCATGGGACCATGAGCAACAGGTGTACTGTGTAAGTTAATGTTCAACACACACAGCCAACCAGAGATCAGCCCATTATATTTCTTCTTTGAACAGCCAGTCCTTAGCCAGGATTGCTGTGAAAGCCAATCATTGAATAACTTTCTGTTCTACTGTATAGTCAGAATCAGTATTTGGTCTATGCAACTGCAAAACCTGGTACAAAGTGCAGATTTAGCACCCTAATAAACCTCAGCTTGTTAACAAACCTCAGTTTGTTAAGAAAATAAATTTCAAGCTTGTATTGATGCAAATATAGTGCTCAAACAGCGTTGGTATTCCTGGTGCAATCTCAGAAGCCTAGGTGAGTGGTCTGAGCAGGATTCCAGTAGTCACAGCCTTAGATCGCAGTCTAGTCCACATGGCTAGAAGAAGAAAGAATTCTACATATGCACACTTGGGCAAATTAGTTTGATTTGCATTCTTCTCCTCTTCCTCTTCTAGTTACTTTGACTCAGCATTTTGATTAAAAAAACCCAACACATCACAGAGGACAGAGCACTGATTTAAGAAGGCTCTGTTCTTTTACCCTTTATGTTCCTACATAGCTGTTATGTTGAAAAATGGATGTTGAGTCTCAGGATAAAGCTGCCACAGAAAGTTTGTAATTACCCAGTTCAGTAAATGAATCTGTCAAGCTGCTAATATTTTGAATGTTAAAGGTGATATATATTTCTTTTAAAGCTCGACTGGGTACATTAATTTTTATGTAGTATGTGTGCAAGTCTGCAATTTATATACAGAGGGGGGTGGGAGGTGGAGGAGGAGCATTATTAGGAAGTGGGCTGAGCACCAAACCTTTTGCACAAGACCTTAGATCTTCTGTCTTTACCTCCCCCATAAAAAAATATTATTTGTTTTACTTATATGGCAGCATTCCCTCTGAAAGGCAGCCAGAATGTGCATCCTTACATCTATATTTTACCATATGCAAATTTAATGAGTCTTTTTTATTTCATATTTTAAGAATCTGAGTCTTAAGCAGACATCAGTGCCCCTGCCAGCTGCTTTGGCATATGTACTGAAATCCTTAATGTGAAGCTATAACTCTCAGTGAACTCTTGATTATTACTGTGAACTGACCCAACTGACTAGACCACCCATCCAAGCAGCCTTGTCTTGGGCCTATTCTTTTAATACTTCCTTGCAAAGATTTTATATGGTTGTCATTTCCCATCAAAATTAAAACCTCTTCTTCCTCTGTTTTCCCCTTCAACAGGATTTTTTTGTTTCATTTACATGTTGTTTGTTTCACTTTACATGTTGCAGCTGCTGGGATATATTTTGGTTCCTTGAAAACATATTGTAGGGCAGGTGTGATTTTTAAAATATACCTTTAGGCAACATCCTCCTTCACTTTTAAATTTGCAGGACAGTGTAAATGAATGCAGCATTTAGAATAGAGCAGACATTCCCAACCTGGTGCCGCAGAATTGCCAGTAGTGCTAGCTACAACAGTCACTGCTCAGGGATGCTTAAGTTGTAGTCCAAAATATCTGAAGGATACTAATGGGGAAGGATGGAGCAGACCTTTCTACAGTGTGTGATAGTAGGGGCAGGGTGTTAGCAGTGATCCAAAGTGATTATGAAAATAGTGGTGCGACACGTGAGACCTTATTTTCTGCTGTCAAGTATTTGTGGGAGAGGGGAAAACTATGCTTTCACAACAGAAGCTGATCTGTTACTCATCAAGAGTTAGAACATCCACAAGCATTCCATGACATCATAGCAGCTGAGCCAATGGCTGGAAGAGGCTTCACATAGAAATGCATACCCTAGAATCCCTTGGCACATGACAATATAGATGGCTTAAATAATGCCCACGTTTCCACCATTTGGATCTATACTTTTACTGTATTGTGATAATAAAAAAGGTAAAGGACCCCTGACAGTTAAGTCCAGTCGCAAATGACTCTGGGGTTGTGGCACTCATCTCGCTTTACTGGCCGAGGGAGCAGACATTTGTCCGCAGGCAGTTTTTCCGGGGCATGTGGCCAGTATGACTAAGCCACTTCTGGCAAAACCAGAGCAGAGCACGGAAACGCTGTTTACCTTCCTGGTGGAGCGGTACCTATTTATCTACTTGCACTTTGACGTGCTTTTGAACTGCTAGGTTGGCAGGAGCTGGGACCGAGCGATGGGAGCTCACCCCGTTGCTGGGATTCGAACCTCCGACATTCCAATCAGCAAGCCCTAGGCTCAGTGGTTTAGACCACAGCGCCCCCCGTGTATTGTGGTATATTTCCTTTATTAAAGCATTTGTTTCTCCGAGAGTGGGGGGGATACTTGCTTACAGCATCAAATAGTTCTACAGCCTCAAATTTCAAGCTGTCCATTTTACTGCTGGGAACTATCATCATATTAGCTGCAAATAAGAATAACTCAGCATTCTTGGCAACCCTGTTCTACTACTATAGATATTTCCATTTATAGAAGGATTGTACAACCAAAGAACATTCCTACTGTCAAATCTTTAGAGCGATACCATCAAAACTACTACTATAAGAGTCCTTTCTTCTTCATAACCTGCTCCTCATTAGAAAACTTCCATTTAGTTTGCACAAAGCAGAGTACTTCGGCAACTAATTCTACCTTTTGTTGTTGCTGCTGTTGTTATAATTTGTATACTGCCCTTCATCTGTAAATCTCAGGGTGGTTCACAACATATACATACAAATTGAAACACAAAATACAGAATAAAAACAAGAGCAACCCCCCCCCAAACCAATAAACCCTCATCCCTCACCCCCTCCCACAAACACAATTAAAAGGGTATAGGATGTTAATCAGCCAAAGCCCTGGTTGAAGAATTCACCTGGTGCCTAAAGGTGTATAATGAAGGCAGCAACCAAACCTCCCTAGAAAGAGCATTCCACAAACATGGAGCCACTGCAGAAAAGGCCCCTCCTCATGTTGCCACCCTCTAGACCTCTCGTGGACAAGGCATACAAATAAGGGCCTTAGGTTAGGATAGCAGAGTCTAAGTAGGTTCATATGGAGAGAGGCAGTCCTTGAGGTATTGCAGTCCTGAGCTGTTTAAGGCTTTATAGGTCAAAACCAGAGCTTTGAATTGAGCCCAGAAACTAATCGGCCACCAGTGCAGGATTGGTGTAATATGCTCAAACCATCTTGTCCTGGTGACCAACCTGACTGCTGAATTCTCTACCAGCTGAAGTTTCCAAATCATCTTCAGAGGCAGCCCCACGTATGACACTTTGCAGTAATCTAATCTAGAGGTTACCAGATCATAGACAACAGTATGTCTGTTAGTCTATCCCTGTCCAGATAGGGGCACAGCTGAGCCACTAGCCAGAGGTGGTGAAGGCACTCCATGCCACTGAGGCCACCTGAGCCTCAAGCGACAGCAAATGATCCAGAAGTACCCACAAGCTGCATACTTGCTCCTTCAGAGGAAGTATAACCCTCTTAAGAGCAGGCAGCCTCCTGTCTATCTGGTCTAGGGAACCACCCACTAACAGTGCCTCAGTCCTGTCTGGATTGAGCTTCAGTTTGTTGGCTCTCGTCCAGAGAGCAAGATAAGGATCCAGCACATCCACTGCCACACTTGCAGGTGTGGAAGAGAAGTAGAGCTGTATGTCTTCAGCATATTGCTGACAATGTACTCAAATGCCCTGGATAACGCCACTCAAAAGTTTCATGCAGATGATAAACAGCAGAGGGGAATAAAACTGAACCCTGAGGAACCTCATATTGGAGGCTTCACAGGGCTGAAGAACACTCCCCCAGCATGATCCTCTGGAAACATTCATCCAGTTTTGCCACCCATCCCTAACTTGGGCAGCTGCTTGAGAGGGATGCCATGATTAATGGCGGAGGAGTTTGGATTTGATATCCTGCTTTATCACTACCCGAAGGAGTCTCAAAGTGGCTAACAATCTCCTTTCCCTTCCTCCCCCACAAAAACACTCTGTGAGGTGGGGCTGAGAGACTTCAGAGAAGTGTGACTGGCCCAAGGTCACCTAGCAGCTGCATGTGGAGGAACGGGGAAGCGAACCCGGTTCACCAGATTACGAGTCCACCGCTCTTAACCACTACACCACACTGGCATTGAAATCCACTGAGAGGTCACGGAAAATTATCAGGGACACATTTCCCCTGTCTCTCTCTCCCAACAGAGGTCATAATTCAGGGTGACCAAAGTAGTTACTGTGCTGAAACCTGGCCTAAACCCTGATTGAAATGCATCCAGAAGATCAGTTTCCTTCAAGAGTGCCTGGATCTGCTCTGCGACCACTTGCTTAAGAACCTTGCCCAAGAAGGGAAGATTAGCAACTGGATGGCAGTTAATTAGATTTTCCAAATCTCATACGCTCCCTTTCTTCTTTCTGATAGTGAAATGAAGCCTTTGCAAAATATAGGCTCTATAGGAGCTTGACAGTGCTTGATATATCAAAAAAATATTTTACACAATGCTTCTTGACCTTTTGGCTAAGATCAGGTGTAGTGAAATAAGGAATGACATATTGTTTGCTATTGAAGCTTTCAAGAGCAGTGCATAAATATAAATTCTATGTTATTTCTCCCCCTGAAATCTACTAATTCTTCAGCTTGAATTTGAAAGTACTATAATTTCAATATGGAATGGGCTGGCACAAGACCTGTCAAAAGGTGTAACAACAAGGGTTATAACAAAAGATAGGGACTCCCCACTTAAATCAGGATAGAGTCAGGAAAGGACTCTACTCACCTAAATCAGTTTCCTGCCTTGATCTCTGATTCCTCCTCCTATTTCACACCCCTGCACATCTCTATCCATGTTTATGGTCCTTCATATTATGGTGATGGGTGGAAGTGTTCCTCTTTAACTCTATTTTCTGAGAAAGCTGCTGCCCTTTCCTACAGTGCAGATTGACTGAACATTTATTCCTTTCATCTTGGAGGCTAGACCACCATAACGGAATCAATAGTTCCTTGAGGATTTTTTTTTAGATTTAGACATTGCTATCAGTGTAATAGCCAAGGAAGGTTTTCTCAGTAAGATTAGTTGTCACATACATATATATATATATATATATATATATATATATATATAATTGCACTGAGATGAGGAGGTTTGGATTTTTTTTTCTTGAGGAGTATGGAAGGATAGAGGTAGTACAAACTATGTAAGATTGCCTTTCATAGACAACTTGCAATATGTCAGATCAGCACTGGCTGTAAAGCAGCACATGTATAGAATAACAAGTTGAAAGCACTAAAATATGGTTATAGAAGTCAGCTGCAACATTCATATCATGCTCCGCCCATGCAATGATTCTTATCTTTACATGTATAATCTGCAAATGGATTTTTATTAAAACTGGCCTCAAATCCTTAAGGCATGTAGGAAAACTATTATATATCATAAATAAAAATTCCCTGGAGATAGTAATTTAAAAATAGGCAAAAGAATATTTTTTATATTTGATTTCCCAGAGTATAAACAAACAGATGGAACTTTTTTTTAACGCTGGAAAAGTTTGTGTAAAGATAGCATTTTGCCCTATGCTGTAGTCTCATAAATATTCATTGTAGAAACATTGTTGTTTTCTAAGTAACAAATGGGAGCACATAACACTAGAAGTTTCCTTCAGAGTTTACTTCAGATGGCCTTTCAAAGTATGTTGTGGTTACTTACAGACAGCCAGTGTCCAAAAATGTTGCACTCCAGGTCACAAATATTTGGCTGAACAAAATGAAGCAATGTTCTCCCTTTAATGATCTCTCTCTGATTGCAATAATTTGTCAGAGTGCATCCAGTAATTTATAGGAAATATTCTAGGCATTTGTTTTCAATTCAGATTTGCATTGATTTTAGTAGAAAGCTGAAACGGCTCTATTAATTTAAGCTCTTTCATTCTTTCATTGACCTTTTGCAACCAGCAAAATAAGGGAGTGTACAAACTTGACATATAGTTAAAAGAAATAATGACTCTAAGACAGCTAGGAGTAGCTGGGACTGTAGGAGCTGATGCTTTATGATAGTGAACAGAGATGTTCGGGGTATGGTCTGAAGGCCATATAGCAGTTTTCTTACAGGTAAGCAGATTTTTGCCTAGGAACTCTGTGTGTGCCTCCTTGGCTTTGAAGATAGGAAAGTGTTCATAATAAAGCCTAGTAAATTGAGATGGGCAGGACATGAAAACAGTTCATCAACATGTAATTATGTCTACAAGCAACATTATTCACAACTAGAAGAACTGTTATAGACATAATTCAGGTGAGCAGAAGCCTGAAGGAGCGTCTCCCCCTCCATCATTCAGCCTGGACACTGAGGTCCACTTCCAAGGGTCTTCTAGCAATTCCCTCACTGCGAGAAGTTTCAGGGAACCAGGCAGAAGGCCTTCTTGGTAGTAGTGCCCTCCCTGTGGAATGCCCTCCCATCAGAGGTCAGGGAGATAAAGAATTACACAACTTTTAGAAAACATCTGAAGGCAACCATGTTCAGGGAAGTTTATAATGTCTGACATTTTATTATTATTTTTATATTTTGCTGAAAGCTGCCCAGAGGTTTAAGCAATAAAATTACTATTATTATGTTGTACCCAGGTGCATCATAAATGATGATGAGATGTGGTTTAAAAGCAAAACAAAGCAAAATATTTTTCATAAATGTGCCCAATATTATTTTAAAGGCAGCATGTCTCCTTGACTGTCCTAAGGGGGAACATTACAATATGTTACATCTAATAGTAGAAAACGGGGATACATCTTCCGTTTTAAATGCAACATCTAAGATCTCAGTGAAATTGTCCTGTCCTAGCTGGGTCCCGGTTGATTCCGGGCCCAGATAAGTAACCAGTCACAATTGAGTACAAGACTCAATATGGATAGCAAGATGTTGTTCCAGAAGTTCTGCCACCATCACATTGAGGTGTTTAAGCCACAGCTGCCGGACTCCAACCTAGGCCCATCTGCAGCCTTTTAGAGGTTTCTGCAAAGAGTCATGCTCACGAGAGCTCCAGATCATCCTTCCCTAGATGTTCTCAAAGAATCATCATCTGGCGGGGGCACGACATGTATGTTATTGTAGCCCAAACTCCCTCTGGAGATTTGGCTGATGCTATCACTGTTTAATTTTAGTCAGCAGCTGAAAGCCTGTCTTTACCATGAGGCTTTTCCATGAAGAGTGATGCCTGGGCTGCAGGAAAAATGATAGATGTTTTAATCTTTATACTGCTGTTCTTAAATCTTTTATTATTGATGGTTTTATGCATCTGTTCCTGTAACTTGCCCTGGCGTCTTCAGATGAAGGAAGGATATAAGCTTTAAAATTAAACAATTAAAAAACCAAAACACATTTCCTTCAAATTATAGATAATTTTTATGCAGACTTCACAAATGTTGCTGACATTCACAGTTGCTTAATATTTCTGCAGAAACAGAATGTCACAATCATATAGTGGCGAAATCTAGGCTTCAAAGTGTATCCAGGAATGAAATTTATGCAATAACATAGTACTGCCACATTCTGCTGATAATTTGCTGGTGTCCACTGGGGAGTAAACATTCTTGCAGACACAGTGAAATGTGGCTTATTACCACCCTACCCTGAAAATCTGAGCCTTCAAACTCAATGCCCTAATGATGAACTATCACCCCGTTTTCCTCAATGTCCTCAGACAATGCTTATACATCAGAAATAGAAGGCTTAGCTTAGTCACGTCTGACTGAAGTGGTGGTTTGAGAGAGACAGCATGTTCAGGAAATTAGTAAGATGAAAGGATGCATTTCATGTCAGGGTTGCTGGTACAAGGCTGACTCATTTGGAAGTAGCTAAAATACTTAACACAGAAAGCTGCTGGTAGCTACTGAGAGGGAGTGGGGTGAAGTGGAGTCAGTTGGGCTTCCTTTCAGTTCCTTAGTGTCCATGTCCTGAACTGCCATCCCTATGAAAGGTAATGGCCTCTTAGAGCAGAGGTGGGGACTCTGGGGCCCTCCAGATGTTGCTGAACTTCAAGTCCCATCAGCCCCAGCCAACACAGCCAATGGTCAGCCACAGCCTAGAGGTGGAGCCTCCTCTAGGACTCTATGCCGCTGCCATAATGTGTAATGTGATGCAGTACTTCATTATTCCATATCTCATGGAGCATTTCCACACCAGGTAGAAGAAAAGCCACAAGGACCGTCTATAGCTCAGTGGTAAGAGTGCATGCTGTCCATGCAGGAGGCATTTGGCTCAATCCTCATATGTCTCTCTTTTTGATAGCTGTTCCCCATCCTGGTTTTAGACCAGAGAGTCCAAACCCCTTTCCCATTTTTATGTTGGTAAGGTTATTACAAAGAGTGTGTGTGAGAGAAAGATTCCCTCCACCCTTGGGCATTATCCAAGGGTGTTGTTAATGATGTGTGGCAAGTGTCTTGAAAGTGCTGAACAGTTTGATAACCAGTTTGGAGTTTTTCCACAAATTCCTTATACTTTCAGGAGAGGAGCTTTCATGGGCAGTTTTAATTAGACACTGAGGGGGTCTGATTTTTTCTAAAGGCCGCTCTGCAAGTGAACACACTTTATAAATGTTTGCTTGGGTTATTCACGTCCCATCACAGGCTTTGTCCTTAACTGGCGGCCAGGTTGTTCTTTTCCCAAATGAACGTCTCACAGCAGCAGTCACAATTACAAAAGAGCAAAAGCATTCCCAGAGGTTAATTCTTTTTTTAACTCAAAACAGTCAAGTGGATTCTTTATTCCCATTTTTTTAAAAAAAACTTCCCGCTTAGAACTATAAGTAGCTTTAGCTCCCCACCATGTTGCAGCAAAATGCCTCACTCTGCTTGAACCTCCAGTATAATCAGGACAGCGGAGAACATTTTAATGGATAATACATTGTGTTGGATACAAATGCAAAGCACTCCATCAATTTCCATTGCAGTTCCTAGGATAAATTGTTGTATCCAACAGTTCACACATTTTGGGGAACAGTATCTGAAATGTTGTACGTTGTACCTTTTACCCGAGTTTGTGTTAATGAAGTTGCTTCTTACCCCTTTCTCTATAATTTAGTTCTGTCATTTCACACTTTTATCATTCACATGAATTGGATGCAGCAGTTATATAATATTTTGACGAATGCATAAAGATTGGGTGACGGGGCCAGAGAAAATGATCTGCCATTACTTCCACCTGTTTGTACCGATGATCACATGCACAGAACTTCTCTCTCATTAAATCAACTAAGCCATAAGCTGCTTGCAGTCTGATCTAGTTGCCACTATACTGGCCTGCAAAGCTCAAGGAAGAAACAGTTGCAATAAAGAACAGAAATTCTGCTTTTGTGAGGTTCCCCCTGCCCATTATATTTGTTCTGTTATCAAGTTATGAATGCTGGATGATCAGGGCCACAACAGGAATAACAGAAAATTCACTCCCATTGTTCTACAAAAACTATTATCTGCACAGGTTTTGTCTTACACTTCAGCTTCTATGCTGAATTCAATCAGGGTTCACTTGAACATGGAATGAATATTGCACTGTTTATTTTCTAAATAAGTGTCAAGAAATTAGACAGGGGCTAGACATTTACTTAATGTAAACCATACAGGAAAGCTGAGATCTTCACCTTTTACAGAGTTTGGATATTCCTCTTTACACACACCAGATGCATTATCCAGTCTCCACCTCCTGCCTGCCTTGAATTAATCTGACATTATTGAATACACATTTGATACTCTTTTCACAGAATGCTGTGTTTCCCTTTTCCATTTGCAGTCACTGCAGGTTTATTAAATCCATATACATCAAGGTAATAGAGCACTGTCCAAATGTGCTAATGCCCTCCCCATACTATTAATGAGTCCAAATATCAACTTAATATTGAAGGAGGCTGTGTCTCTGTGGAAATTTATTAACCAGTGAAGAGTCATTAACCAAATATGGGCATGCTGAAGGGCAGGGAATTTAAACTGATACTGTCTATTATGGGCCAAGCAAGGGGGGTGCGACTCATTTTGTGTGTTCTACACTTTGTCTTGCCCTTTTATACAACTATTGAAATATTTGAGCCATGATGTTTTGTCCTGGTGCATGTTCTATTAAAAATGGGACTGAAAATTGACTACAAGCAAATATCTGTTGGTTCTTGACTCCACAATAAAATACACCAATGCTAAGGTTGCCATATTTCAGTTCCATATGTTGGCTAGTCCAATCTCCACATTATATTGCCACAGAATGTTGAGGGTTAGTTCTACTAATTATTCAAGAGCTGCAAATACGCTGCAAAACGTGCAACTCCTCAAACATGTAGGTGTGGGAGGAACAGTAGAAACATCAACTGGACCACAAGAAGGCAAACAAATGTAGATAAAGGCATCTTTTTTTTGCAATTGACAAAATCCTTCTCCTACAGCCAGAGCTTAAACACAAGCAGAAGACGACAAGTTACCCCTCTGGGGATGGGAATTCAACCTCACAGCAGGTAACGTGGGGCTGAAGGCAAGGTATGTGTCCTACTCTTCCCACTCTTATTCCCCAAGATTCTTGTCAGCTTCTTCTACTTGGTTTACACTAACCTTCAGTATCTGATCAGTCAGAGACCTTTCAAAGATAACCACATATCCAGAGGGTTGAATACACTTTTTTTAAAAGAGACCCTCAAAACGGACTCTTCTTCATTTTCTATTTGCCTGACACATCAACTAATATCCTGACTCATCTTCTCATGTTCTAACATTCCTCTTGGCATGGTGATTCCCCATTCTGACTTGATCATCTGTGTTTCCATCCTGTTCTGCTTAACACATGTGCCCAAATGTGCTAGAACCTTCTCATAACCACAGCTGTTCATGCCCCTATATTAGCTTTGGGGTAATTTTCAAGTTCTCTTGCTAATGATCTCCTTTTCAACTTAATTCAACAATGGACAATGTTTGTATCCTTCAGCATCTGGACACCCCTGTTTCTACCAGCAGCAATGACTAATGTTCAATTTAACTTTAAGATACAAGACTATGGCATTCAAATAATTTCAATCAATAATTTGGGGGGGGGGGCGTCCTCAGGGTCCCTCACTGAACATCTGTTATGCCAAAATAATATTATAGCTTTCAGCCCTTAACAATCCACGTAATCTCCCACTGTCATCTTATTCCCTGTTACCTAGTTCTGCCCTATTCAGCTAAATCCATTTACAATCCTTCCTTGCTATAAGCAACCTTATAATACTCAGACAACCCGAACCTTTAAATTAATAAACTGGTAAATTTAAAACTCCAACAGGAAGGTCTGTGGTTCACAGGTAGAGCAATTGCTTTGTATGCAGACAGTCTCAGCCTCAATCCCTGGTATATCCAGTAGGGCTAGGAAAAACTGAAATTAGGGATCTGAATTCGGGAGAGCCACTGTCAGTCATTAGGACAGCACCTTATACAGTGGTACCTCAGGTTACATACGCTTCAGGTTACAGACTCCACTAACAAGAAATATTACCTCAGGTTAAGTACTTTGCTTCAGGATAAGAACAGAAATCATGCTCTGGTGGCACGGCGGCAGCAGGAGGCCCCATTAGCTAAAGTGGTGCTTCAGGTTAAGAACAGTTTCAGGTTAATAATGGACCTCCGGAATGAATTAAGTACTTAACCTGAGGTACCACTGTAGACAGAACCACTGACCTGAATCCTGTGTTCCTATGCACTACATGTTATCTTGCTGACCATGGTCATGGATGTGTACCATTAGAAAAGACAATGCATCCGTTCCTCATGCAGAGATTTACTTTTTAGATACCTAGGATTGAGAGCTGAGCCATAAAGGATGACAAGGTAATGAAATTTCAACATGGCATCCCCAAAAGACAAAAAAATGGCAAAACTGGGCAAGCTCTCTCTCTCAGTAACTTTGGACTAACTGGGTAATGATTCAAGTGCCGCCACCCCCATAGACATTTTCCTTTTCTAAAATAATGTTTGCCAATGCTTTGAGTTCTGCCACATGGAACTGGTGCTGAGATTTGCCTTTATAGACTCAGCCTTTTGCAACTGGCAAATAGCAGAAAGACAGGAAGGGCCATAAAACTTCATTAGTCAAGCAACCTATATATATGGTGGGTTGTGTATCCTTTCCCAACATGATATGCTCAAGAGGTTTTGGACTACATCCCCTCTCAGCTTCACCCAGCATGGACATTGGAGTCCAAAATACTTGGAGGGCACCACTGAAGGAGGCTAAGTCCATGCCCCTATCACCAAGGAAATCAAATATGAGTAGAATCATAGAATTGTAGTGTTGGAAGGGACCACAAGGGCCATCTAGTCCAACCCCTGTCATGCAGGAATCTTTTGCCTAATATGGGGTTCAAACCCATGACCCTGAGGTTAAGAGTCTCATGCTCTAGTAAGTGCTGTAAGATCAAGCTACCACAGGAAGTCTTCAACTTAAGGGGTAAATCTACAGTTGCACTTACTTACACACACACACACACACACACACACACACACACACTCCATCTCTCTCTCTCTCTCTTTTTGTCAAGTCCAAAAGCGTGAAGGGAGAGTCTTTTCACATTTGGCTTAGCATGCTTAGAATTCTCCCTATGATCATGAATGATGCATGACTGGGGTCTCCCTTCATGGCATGTAGATTCCAAGTGTGTTCAGCAAATAAAGGAAGTGTTATAGTAACCGAACATGCTGGATGCTGTAATTGCTAGGGAATTTCACTACAGGTGGAATTCTAGCTATATTATGCTGTTCATTATAGGTGAAAAGAAGCTGCAGATGTTTAATGGTTCCTAAAAGTCTGCTCTGCTCAGTGCCAGAGTCCTGCGTTGCCTTTAGGCATCATTAGGCTTTTGCAGAGGCCTTTAGGTGCTATCGTGAGCCTAGGGTCTCAGTGGTGTGCACCAGGTAGTGATGTGCCAAAATCTGTCTTTAATTTCTCATAAATTTTCTTCCCCTGCAAATGATGCTTCCATTTTTCTGTCACTTTCTCAGAGTACTTTAACATTTATAAAGGAGGGTGGTGGTGGAGAGAGCTTGTGCTTACCTGGTTGTTGCAAGGTGTGTGTGTTGCAAGGTTTGTCTGCTTCTCTTTCTAGTAAACATTTCTCCAGCATGCTGTAGTCTCCCCAGGTGTCCATGCTTCCCAATTTGAGAAAGCCCCATGGGAGCAGTTCTCATTAGGTCTTCCCCTGGGCTTTAATTGAAGTAGGGGCACCTAGGAAGGCTGCAGAGTGCAGACTACTGAGTGAAATGATTTGCAAAATGAAGTAAAAAACATTCAAAAACACCCCTTTGCCATCTCAAAAGTATGGTAATCACAACAACCACTCCCTGCACCTCACCCATGCACGTTTCCCCATTTCCCTCCTTTATAAATGCAATTTCTTATGCAGCTGGATCTGTTTCAACGAAGTAAGGCATTCATGCCAGCCTGCTTTCAGGAAACATCTTGGAGTAAACAGCCTAAATATTTTAAGTGTGGGTGTGTTGCTAAACAAAACTTCATAAACAAAGTGCAAATAGATGACTGCATTTAATTTTCTGTGATAAAGATCTTGAGGATTATATTCATAGCCAGCATTTAACAACTGTCCTTATAAGGCACAAAGGGTAGGAAGCATGACTCAAATGTCTCCAGAAATGTAGTCATTAATGGTCAGATGTTTGCTGCTTTCGCGGACATTGGCTAAAGAAAGCAGAAAATTTAAAAGCTATCTAATAGGACTACACATAGCTGTTTGACTTCACCAGTGGTCCTTGCGGGTTTCAAAACATCCCAAAAAGTATTAGAATAAGATTAATTATATAAAAACTTATCTGGCTAGAGACTAAAAGCTAACTACAAACTCAAAGGAGACGCAGCCTCCTCGTAGCCATCTTGCCCCTTCCACACACATTCCGCAAGTGTTCTCAGCTGTGAACAACTAGGACTACGTGGTATTTTAAATATAATTAGTAAGTATTGATTTAGAAAGCAAAGTCGTGATTGAAAATTATTTAGGTTTGTTTCCCACACTGGTGTGCGTACACACAACTGCAACTTATAGGAACAAATGCTCTATTAAGAGTTTTGGATGAAAGACAATTTCAGTTTTCAGAGAAAAAAATGCTATTCTTGAAATGCCCTCAACATTTTAACCACCACATTTTTAAGGCTGTAATCCTATGGTTCCTGGAGCTATAGGATAAATAAAATAAAAATAACTGTGTTAGGGTGGGGTGTTGTTGTTATTGTTTGTTATTATGCTATATATGTTTGTGTTTTTATATTGTAAGCTGCTCTGCAATCTTTGACTGAAGGACGCTATAGAAATTTAATTAATAATAAATTAATAATAAATTGATGGCGATCCACCAATAGAGAGGGAAGTCTGCTTTAGAGATCCTGTTGTAACTGAAAGTAGAAGACTCAAATCACTGGAGTTGTACCGCTGAAAGCCAGGGCTGTCTTAAGCATATGCGGCGCCGGGGTGCAAAGATCCGCCCAGCGCCCCCCCCCCCAGGTTGCCCAGGCCCAGGCACGCAGGAGGGTGGAGCCTGTCGGCTGCCTCAGCATCTTGCTGGCTCGGTCGCCCCTGAACATGTGGCACATTGCCACCTGCAGCAGAAGAGCCCACTGCGGTGCTCCAATGGACGGGCAGGCTCTTCCCCGGACTCAACTCTTGGGCTCCAGACTCTCAGCCTGGCATCCCTGAGAGTCCAGCGCCTGGGTGCCCGGCACCCCTAGTGCCTATGGATAAGACAGCGCTGCTGAAAGCGCACTTTAGGTGTGTGTCAGAGATTCCCTGGACACCCCCACCTAGAATGGGAAAAGTATTCTAGCAAACCTGAAGCTGATGTAGTTATTTTACCTCCCATTGGAAACAATGGAAAGGGGAATGTTGAGGGGAGAGGGGGTGGGAGTAAAGGAAGAACCTACTCGTTTTCCAACTGGCAAAAGTCCAGTGGGGCTTAGGAAGTGTGGTTCCTCCATCATGGACTCTCACCCAGCCACCTCCACAGGATAGCTCTGCCCTTTTTGAAAGCAAGAGAAGTTACAGTATACAGTATGATGTGAAAAAATCATATTGATGACGATTCAGAACTTGGAGGGGAAATATTAGTTGTGAAAATCCATTTAAAAAGAACACCTCAGTGCTGCTAAACACTTTGGGTGGTCAAAATATGGATCTTAACAGTAAGAAATCAGTCTGAGTTCTGTTGACAATTGCAAGAAAGACTTTTACAAGGTTTTGGAAACATCTGAAGTGGGCTGATGTTGAATATGGTACAACTAAAGACTGGATTTTGGCACTGGAAGAGAAGCTAACACAAAAGCTTTGTAGCTAAAGAGCAGATTAAGAATGATTTTATTTATTTTTTTGGCAATTTGGTATGATTGTATTATATACACAAATAAAGCAGGACCCAGCAGCCAATGCGCTCTTTGCAGATTTGCAACTCATGCCTTTGGGAAGTGCTGGATTAACCACAGTCCTACCACTAACTTGCCAGCTGAAGACAAGTTGTTTTAACTTGTTGCTTGGTTACTGCCAGTCTGTTTCAGGACTGTGTAAGGAAATGTACAAGCAGCACCTGAAACAAAAGTCTACAAAGCTAGAGTTGGAGAAATTTCTTCATGTTTCTTACGTGTGTCTGTGTACACACACACACACACACACACACACACACACACACATATATACATACATACATACATTTTTTAAAATGCAACAACATTTTAGAAATATTGCCGTGGGGGAGTAGGGGAGAAAGGGGAGTCCCTGGCAAGCTGGTTGATCGTTTAAATCAATCAAGGCTATGAAGGCAGAAAATGTCATACAGAACAAAAGTTGTGATAAATATTACTGTGAAGCAAAATTATGTAGTGAGCCTTCTATTTTAACATGCCATGAGCAGTTTTTAAGCAATTTCCTTCCTTTAATGGTGCTTTACCAATGGCTGATGCTTAATTGCTAACCTGCCCTTCACCCTAAGGTCCTAGGTTGGCAATATACACAGCCCATAACCAAAAATTAAGCAATGAGACTTAAAATGTGTCAAATAAAATACAGAACTCAGGCCTCATCCAGACTTGCTTTTTCTAGGTACAGGTCTGCGTTTTTCCTGTCTGTGTCTGAGCACTTGGGTTTTTTGCCCTGCCAGATTCCCTATGAAAATTCACATAACAATTCAACACTAAAGGGTGGGTTTTCCTAGGGAGAGCAAAGGGGAAGTGTTCAGAAACAAACCAGGAAATTGCCAACCTGGGCCTAGAAAGTGTGGGGTAAAAGGGAAGTGTGGCTGAGCCCTCAGTTACAAAACAAATCCAGTAGCACAACCGAGTAACATTTAGAAATAAGTTTCCTTTTTCTATTGTTTGGTTTTATGAATGCTAATCATTAATATAATGAAAAGAGTAGGTAGAAATTTAAATTTTCAAGACCTTGATGTTCAAAACCTCTCACAATGCAAGTCCTCTTTAGGCATTCAAAATAGCTGGGCTAGTATGGAGATGTGGCTGACTCCTCTTTTACCGCTTCCTTTTTCGTTCCATTGGTATGTGTAGATAGCCCTTGAACATACCATACAAGTTCCACAGGAGTCAATTCCAGGGGGCTGTGCATGCCTGGGCACCCACAACAATATAATTGTGGGGGCTGGGCACCCACAAAGTCAATGAGAAAAGCCGGCATGTGGCAGCAGCACTGCCTCTGAGAGAGAAGCAGTTCAGCTCCATCCTCCGCAGCCGGCCAGCCAGCGAGGCATCCTTTTCCAGGGGGGTGGGGTTCAGATGTGGAGGCAGAGTGTCTCTGCCTCCAAGTCCCTCCCCGCAGAAAAGAACACCTTGCTGGCTGCAGAGAAGGAGGAAGAAGAGAAGCCACCGCTGGTCACTGCAACGCAGATGTGCAACATCACACATCCGCCTAACAGTGGCAGGCACCCACAATCCTGAGGGCAAGATGGTACCTTTGACAGGTTCTCACACATATTTTCAATGACCCCATTTGGAATACCTGTAGTTCTGTACCATAGTGCTTCATAGACAGAAGCTGGGATTTGTCATATGAGACATGATTCTCACAAAATGCTTACCACCATTAAAGGCCAAATATATTGAAGTCACCAGGCCCTGGTGTGAGAGTGTCGATGTGTGTAAGTAGAACATAATGCATACATGTGGTCTTTTTGTGGAGTAGCATTCTACCTCTTATGCCATCACATCAGTGGAAACTAGGCTATACAATTTTGAGATGACCCCAGTAATGTCCCTGAGTGCAGCAAGCCATTATCTCTGGAATGCCACTGGTGGAAGCATAATCAGCTCTAAGGCCATGACCATAGTGATTCCAGCATTAGGGCAGAGAGTTGCTATGTAACAGAATTGGCTACGTTAATTCCTACAGCAGAATGTTACCGAAAGACAGGAAGTTCCATGGCAAGGATCCCACACTCTCCCAACAGCTTAGCCCATTGCTTTGCTAGTGCTGCAATATACGAGCATCAGAGGTTATTTTAGTAAATTATCTCAGCAAATTAGAGATAGTCAAAAATCCAACATTTATGATGGTTTTCAAATTTTGATCTAACATTCGTTTCGCAACACATAATTTTATACACACTCTGCACATTTTGCTATCCAAAATATTATATAACAAAAGTGGTTCTTTTAGAACAAGCAGAGTATTTCAAAATGGTTTTGGCAACCAAAACATCAAACAGAATACTTAACAGCGGAGGGGAGGGTAAATCCATCAATCAACTGGATTATTTAGGGGCCTTTTATTGCCAAACAACAAACAAACAACCCCAGAATTTAGGCTTGGATCCAAAGATATGCAATATGACCTTCAGACTTTGGCTTATGACTTGGCCTCTGTGTGGGGAAGGGAATTTGGTCCTTGAGGCATATGGTGGGGCTGAAGCAAGCCAGTTGTACTTATTGGCTCCAGTGCTTTGACGATTTAGCCAATAGTTACAACTTTGTATCAGTGATTTGTTTTTAATCAATTCATTCTACTTACTCCACCCTTTATCCAAGGGCCCTGTTGTTAAGATAATACAGACAGTAAGTCTTTCCATGTAACTTAATGCTTGTTATGCTTGTTAACCACATTCCAATAGTGGGTATTTGTTTTCGCAACCATAGTGACGACATATATTTATTGGCTGCTCTTACAAGGGATTCTAAACAAGTATCTGTCTTTGTTTAATTTCAGCAAATGAGGACATTTTCCTAATGCCGCAGAAATATGGATTTGGAGTCAGGCACTGCCTTAAGAAATAAGTTGTTCATCAGTATTCTAATAACATACTGGAATGTTTTCAGGTGGGACCAACATCCACATAGAGGAAATCAGGCATGTCTATCACCATTTTGTTATAAATTTGGGGGTGTGGCTTAGCGGCCAGAAATGTACTGTGAGGTACAGCTTGGAGACTTTGTATTAGCATTCCTAATGTTTAAAATCCTAAAAAATGCCGTACAGGTATTTCCTTTCCTCCAAAGACCAAATCTTGGTGTACATGGTTCTCCTCCTCCTCCCCCCCACGTGGGCGGGGTGCCATTATCCAAGTGTACCCTCATTCCCATATTAAGCAGGGGATGAGGGAGTCTTGTTTTAAAGTGAAAAGAGGGTCATGGGAAGAGAAGGGTGTTGAACCCTTCCACCTTCTGTGCCCACTTCTGCCCACCTTTCTTGGCTCTGATACCAGAAGTGAACTGGGAGTGGGGCATAGAAACCAACTTCCAGGGCCTGAGTTTCCCCCAATTAAATATTGGAGGAGGCCATGCCCCCCAAAGTTGATGGCCATTGCCATTCAAATGGTGCACATGCACCACACCTTGTGATCAATTACGCAGGGCAGGGCTTACCTGACCCCCGCCCCCAAATATTTTATTCAAGTTGGCACCCCTGATTGGGAGGAAGTGACTGAAGCAAATGGCAGAGTGTCAGATGTTGGGGTGGGAGGGAGCAGTGCTCATCTCTTGCCTGCTCTATTTGCTGTTAAAGTAAGACCTTTTTTCATGACATGTGAAAAGCACCACATGCCTACCCCATCACACCCAGTCAAGTCCTTAGCTCTAACAGGAAGCCACATTTGTACTTTCCTGTCTTACAGTTCTTCATTTGCTTCCCTCTCCCTTTAAATCAATCGGATGCAATGTGAGTTTACTGTGCAGTTTGCTCTTAGTTAGCATTCATCCATTTACTACTGTCAGTGTAACAGGATCCTACCTGAAATGTTTTGGCAGTTTCTTAAGGGAAGGTTGGATATCCAAGAATGACAGTAGGGCAACTGAAGGAAAGGATTGGGGGGGGGGCAGGGAAAGCTCCTTATAAAAGCCTTATTATCACTGGGGAAAGCTCTGTCATTAAAGAAAGATTGTTATGGGGGGGGGAGAGATCCCCAGTTACCTTGCAGAGCTTTCCAAAGACAGATCTGGTAGCTTTTTAGGCCATGAATTGCAAGATGGGATAGATGCTGTAATCCATATTGGATTTCATGGGACATTCCTAATGAAGAAGAAAAAACCCAAAGCAAGCGGTAAAACGACTCACTTAAATTACCAGATTGAAACACGTTGACCTCAGAAAGCTATTGACATTTCATTCGAATGAATGAGACGTACTATTCCAATGTTATTTTGCAAGTTTGGTGTGGCACAGGAATATGCATCTCCCAGCTAAGATAACATGTCTGTCACAGATTGGATAAAAGTTATGACTTACAGCATTTGATCCTTTTTCCATACTTGATTAATGTTAACCACTAAAGTCAAAGTTAACCACTAAAGTCAAAGTTTCAAAAGTCTGAAGGAAAAGTGGAAGCTATAATACATTTCCTGTAAGAAAAATAATCTTCATTCCCTAGCCACTAATTTCCCCTAGAACCCCAGCGTCTGCCTGTTATTTCAGTTCAAATTTGACGAGAAAAGGTCATTTTGGAGGTTTTTGCAAACTGCATGCCACACAGAAGCATCTTTTAAAATGCAAGCCTTCATCCAACACCACAAAAGGAATACAGCATGGGGGAGGCTACTTTGCTGATTCTAGGCTAACTTTCAACATGCAGTCAAGCCACTTGCAACCTGTATTAGACTCTGTTATACTATTTCCCCCGATGGCTTGGCTTGTGACATCTTATCAGCAGCTCAGATATTTAACACCTCTTTGTTATATTAACAAAGTCATAATTCAAGAACTACTAAACCAGACTGCAAAAATGCCAGAAATTCCATTGTGAATGAATATGTGCACATATATGGCATTATGAAAAGAATTGTGTTATACTGTGCACTTTGCAAACTATACACATTCTGACTTTTTTGCCAGTTCTGGAGCAAGATGAAAATCCACCAGTACAAGATTAGTCAATTCAAAGCCAATTAACTCCTCCATTAAAATATTTGCTTTAATACCCCCAGAATGTTATAAATGCACACCAGCCAAACTTATCTACGGTACATTACAAAGAAGAGAACTTTTAGAATGTTTTAGTCATGTTGAAGTCCCAAGAGATTTTCCTTTTAGCTAATAATTCCCGAGAATGTCTCTATAATCTTTGAGATACTACCTAGTGTTTCAGCCTTTTCAACAATATTAGTACTCCTGAATGCTATAAAATATAGCAGTATCCTATTATAGACCTAACTTCCTGGGTCATAGTATGCTTGTTTATCCTTGACTAAGACCGCAATCCTTTACTCCCTTTCTTAGGAGGAAGTCCAATTTACATGAAGAGGACTCTCAAGTAAACATGTATAGGGTTGCACCATAAGACTAAATAAAGGTGGGTCAATCTAGCCCTATATCAGGGTGCTCAGTTCATCCCCAGCTCAGGTGTCCTCTCAGACTCCACAAGCAAATGCTTCCGGCCTCCCAAGAGCTCACTGATTTTGGTGGCAGCAGTAAAAAGAAAACAAAATTAAAGTAGACCCAATACTGGGGTAGGCAGAACACAGGGTTCTGATGGAGGCACAAATTGTCCTCTCCGCAGACATCAGATTGAGCATTTGATGAGTGTGGAAGAGGAGAGCTTTTTTTGATCCTCTTTTCTCAACTGATCTACACAGAGGAGCTGGGTGTGGAGGGGGAGAACATTGTGTGCTTATATGTCTCTTGTGTGCATTAGAGTGTATAGGATGGCCATGCCAATTTCTGTGATGCAGCCCTTGGAACTTTAATCAAGAATGAATGTGGCTCTTTGGCCAAAGAGGTTAGCCAACCCTGTTAACTATAAGCCCTTGTTACTCAGTTATGTGACAATTCTGTGGAAGGCCCAGCCTCCCAGTCGCAACTCCTGTCTGATGCACTAACTTACATGGAACTGGAAGTAAGACCTATTGAACTCAGTGACTGGGCTGCAGAACTCTTTTTATAGAGACAGACTTCAAAAACAATCATATAACTTTTAGAAATACATACAATACACCCCAAAACAAATTTGAAACTTATATCTTATTCATAATTGTTATATTGTATGTTATAAATGAAAGATTTCCCCCTATTTTTAAAATACTATAATCTTTGATGTCTTTAAAAACAGAGACAACCACTTTTGCACATCAACCTTTAACATTCAGGGCTGATAAAGAAAGGCAGCTTCCATATTCTTTTATCTTGCCCTACTTCCAAACCAAAAATAATTATCAAAACATTTTACCACAACAAGCATAATAAACAAGTCTTATTGCAGCCTACCTTTCCAATGAAGAAGCCCAACTGACTATATCCTGCTGTCTGCCCCCATTCAGTTGAATCAATTATTTCATCAATGCAAGATGACTCACATGTAGTCAATTATCACCATCTGCATTGGTTTAATAAAAAGATGTGACTGTAACAAGGCATTTAACTATTTTATTAACAAAACTACAGTATCACACCAGTCTCTCTTTTAGGCAAACCTCTCATCCTAATAAAGACCTAAGTAAGGATAATTCTTCACCTGTAAATGATCCATTACAGTTTTTCAAGAGATATTCTGAGGTTTTCTACACATTCCTGGTAATTATATTTAGGTACATATAACAAATTGTAGGGGAATCTATTGCAAACATCATGGACTAAAATCCTTCAAAACACATTTTCCCTCTTCGATAGGGTTATAGAAATCTTTCTTCCAGAGCATGAAAGAATTAAAGGTAACATGGATTTGTCTTAATTCATCCTTGTGTAGCTGCATTCTTGGAAAAGTCTTGTCTTCTTCAATAGAAAAACCTAAGTAGCTGACACAAGGAGTATAAAAAACAAATAGTCTCAGCGGGTCTATGTAATAATCATAATATATTTATGCCCCACCTTTCAGGTACACCATCACGACGTTGCTTTCAAATAAATAGAATATTGGTGCTGAAAAGATCATAATGAAACTCAGGGGATGGCACTGGTGGTGTGCAAATTGTTTTGCACACCACCAATGGGTTACTACACCCAAAAGTATCAATTGATTTTTACGGGATTTAAAATTTTGCTTCCATTGGCACCCTAGCTTTTCCCTTCCCTATCCTAAAATATCACAATCCCACACATGAACCAATATCAAGTCATCTTGCTTCCCATGTATTCATTTTCCACAATTATTTCATACCTTTCCTGCAGCCATAATGTTTCAAGGTTTGTAGTATGCCTAGCAATTCCCAAAGGGTCATTTTAGAATCCCACAGAGCTCCAAGTTAAGATTGTGGATGTCCATCTTATAATAGTATGTAATTTTATCTGCTTGTCCACATTAGCAAGCTTACATACATGTGGCTGCTAGTTGCTCAAGTTTCTTCTGATAGGAATATCTAAAGTTTCTTAAGTCATTTGTCTCTCCTGGAGAAAGATGGATATTTTATAATTAGTATTTTTCTTTGGTAAGCCATACTCTCTGGGTGCTTGAACATTTGTCAAAATTATTCATTTCAGCTTCTTCTATTGGTACATCAAAATACCAAGGCAAATGTCACTCATGGTGTAATGTTAACCATTGTAAATTCTGTACTGCTATGATTTAAGGAGCTGGTCAGTGTCATGTGTGTCTGGTTCAAATATGTGTGTGTAAGAGAGTAGTATAGTTTGTGTCAATACAGCACTATCATTCATATTAATGTTTCATTATTGTTGCCAAAATAAGTAATGCTTCAGTACCTGGGAGTCATAGGTCACTTCCACGTGATCTGTTTATTGAACATTTATCCTGATCTGTTTGAACAAAGTTTGCAGGAGTATCAACAACACTGGCTGTTGAGCATTCATTCTGCTTTGAGCATTCATTCAATTGAGCATTCATTCTGCTTTGTCTGTGTGACAGGTTTATATGACACTGCCTCGAGCAATTGTTTCCAGTGCATTTCTCCTTCACTTTGCTTACGGCAAAATGTTCTGTTTTATAGGAAGCGGGGTTTTGCTCAGTGGCATGAAAACACAGAGGGACGTGGCAAGGGGATGGTATCCAGAAAAACAATGTTATTGTTGCCCATTAGGTCAAGCAGATAACTTCTAGACCAAGTGTAAATCACAGATGACAAGACATATTAGCATTATAATACAGTGGTACCTCGGGTTAAGTACTTAATTCATTCCGGAGGTCTGTTCTTAACCCGAAACTGTTCTTAGCCTGAAGCACCACTTTAGCTAGTGGGGCCTCCTGCTGCTGCCACGCCGCTGGAGCACAATTTCTGTTCTCATCCTGAAGCAAAGTTCTTAACCCGAGGTACGATTTCTGGGTTAGCGGAGTCCGTAACCTGAAGCATATGTAACCTGAAGCGTATGTAACCCGAGGTACCACTGTAATTTGCTTATAATAATTTCCTTCATTTGTTTCATTATTTAAGGTATTCATTTTTTAAAAAATGGAAAATAAGAATCAAAGTTTTATGTTTTGCCAGTGAAGAAAAGGTCTGTAGGTTCATATAAAGTTATTTAGAGTGCACCAGAAAAAGAGAAAAGCATTAGTACACTAAGTTTAAGGAACATTTAAGGGTGATTTTATACAAACAATTTTAGGCAGGGAAGCCATGCTGTGAAGTTAAGCTTTCTGTCATTTTGCGGTTGGGATTTCTTATGAACACATTTCAGCATGATGAAATCAACTTCAAGCTATTTTTGTGAAAAATAATAGCAAACATTTTCCAAGACATGGCTTAGCAGTTATTCCTTCAGGAGGAGTTTATTCAGAAGAAGTTTTAATTACTGCAGAATGGTGGGGAGCTGTCACCACAAGGAGATGTCTTCCCATCCAAAACATGTGTGTAAACTAGCCCTAATAATGTGTATCAATAGTACAGTACTCTTCAATTTAGTCTGCTAATCATAGCTTGACCTTAAGATTCTACTTCCCATGTGTGCAATTAGCAATGGGTCTAAGGCTCTGTTTGAGGTAATATTGGCTATGTTCACATGCAATGCTAAAGTTTAACATTACATGGAAGAGCCTTGGGCTCCTGTGTTTCCTTACCCTTCTCCTCGTCTGGTGTGATTATGAAGAGGAGATTGATAGCATTTGCTTCTGTTTGCAGCTATACCCAGTTTGCCATTATGCCCAAACCAGGACAAATGGTGATTAGCTTTAAAAAACTATGGTTTCTCTAAACAAGTTCCCCATGATCAATGATCTTGAATTGTTTGAATAAACCATAAATAAAGTGGTTACAATTCTTGGTTTAGAAATTACAAATTGTGCTTAGCTGAAAGTGGAAGAAAACACTTCTGGTTTCCTCCTCTTAGCCTCACCAGAGGGGGAGAGAGGAGGAAGGAGCACATGAGCCCAAAACTTGTGTAAAGGTAAAGGGGCCCTGACCATTAGGTCCAGTCGTGGCCGACTCTGGGGTTGTGGCACTCATCTCACTTTATTGGCCGAGGGAGCCGGCGTACAGCTTCCGGGTCACGTGGCCAGCATGACAAAGCCGCTTCTGGCAAACCAGAGCAGCACATGGAAACACCGTTTACCTTCCCACCAGAGCGGTACCTATTTATCTACTTGCACTTCGTGCTTTCGAACTGCTAGGTTGGCAGGAGCAGGGACCGATCAATGGGAGCTCACCCCATTGCAGGGATTCGAACCACCGACCTTCTGATCGGCAAGTCCTAGGCTCTGTGGTTTAACCCACAGCGCCACCTGCGTCCAAAACTTGTGTACATAACAATAAACTATGGTTTTATGTTAAATGCAAATTTTTCAGTTTAGCGAAAAGGCATGCAAGCAATGACATGACACGATAGAAGGGTATAGAATTATACATGGCATGGAGAAAGTGGAGAAAGTTCTTTTCCCTCTCTCATAACACAACAGCTCATGGACATCCCATGAGGATGAATGCTGAAAGATTCAGGACAAGCAAAATAATAATAATAATAATAATAAATTTTATTTATATCCCGCCCTCCCCAGCCGAAGCCGGGCTCAGGGCGGCTAACAACACTAAAATAGTGCAACATTATAAAAACATCAAAGAATTAATTAAAATCAAAATTGATGGCAACCATAAACTAAAGTATTGTAAAGATTGCCAAAGGAGGGAGTCAGGCTGCGCCCTGACCAAAGGCCTGGTGGAACAGCTCTGTCTTGCAGGCCCTGCGGAAAGATGTCAAGTCCTGGAGGGCCCTTGTCTCTTGTGACAGAGCGTTCCACCAGGATGGAGCCGCAGCCGAAAAAGCCCTGGCTCTAGTTGAGGCCAGCCTAACCTCTCTGAGGCCTGGGACCTTCAAGATGTTTTTATTTGAAGACCGTAAGTTCCTCTGTGGGGCATACCAGGAGAGGCGGTCCCGTAGATACGAGGGTCCTAGGCCGTATAGGGCTTTGAAGGTTAAAACCAGCACCTTAAACCTGATCCTGTACTCCACCGGGAGCCAGTGCAGCTGGTATAGCACCGGATGAATGTGATCCCGCAGCGAAGACCCCGTAAGGAGTCTCGCTGCGGCATTCTGCACCCGCTGGAGTTTCTGGGTCAGTCTCAGGGGCAGCCCCACGTAGAGTGAGTTACAATAATCCAGTCTGGAGGTGACTGTTGCGTGGATCACAGTGGCTAGGTCAGGGCGAGAGAGGTAAGGAGTGGATCCAGAGGTAAGGAATGGATCCAGAGCCATTATATATATATATATATATATATATATATATATATAAACACTTTCTCACATGACAGTTAAACTATGGAATTCTTTCCCACCAGAGGCAGTGGTGGTCATAAACTTGGATGGCTTTAAGAGGGGATTAGAGAATTTTACAGAGGATAAGGCTATCAATGGCTACTAGCTACCTTGCCTCCGCAGTCTGAAGACGAGTTGTTGGAAACTACTGGAAGGGATAGTGCAGTTTCACCCAAACCCTTCCTGTATGCTTCTCACGGCATCTGGTTGGCCATTGTGAAAACAGGAACCTGGACTAGAAGGACCAATGGCCTGATACACCAGGACTTTACGTTAATCTTCAGTTTACAAGTCACCGTTTACAAGAAAATAGAAATTTACAAGCTTCATACAGAAATCAGGAAAGGCGGTGGAGTTGGGAGCAGTGCAGCACAGCTGGAATAAATTCCCCCATTTGATGATTGTCTTTCTATATAGCAGTGTCACCGGATGAATGGCTCATGCTAGACGAAAATGTGCTCATGGATTTTTCCTTTCCCAGAACGGACTTAATTAGTGGGAAACCCAGAGATACAAACATTAGTTTAAAGGAATTATTCCAACGATTTCATGGTTTGAGTAAAGTAGGAGCAGCCTCAGGGACAATGTCTGCTGTAGCTGATAGTAGACTCAGACTCAAAGTCATTATCCCCAGTAATGAGCTAGAGCCCCTCTCACATCTCCTTTTGAAGATTAAGATTTACATGTTTTCATTATCTCTAAACACTCTTGAGAGAGGAGAGAGTAAGCAGAACATTCCTATAGTTTACATTGGGGGGGGGGGTTCTGCTCATCATGATTTTTTTTTATTTAAATAACAGGTTTTTAATCCTCTGTTAAAGTGGGCAAGTCAGCTGCTTGTGAAATGCCTTCTTCCTCCCAGCTGTGTACTGTGTGAATGCTGTTTTTTTCACAGAATTCAGAGGCTGGTGTAATTAATCTGAAGGGACCCTGGGTCATATCCACCTATTAACTCTGCTAATATAACTGACATGTCCAAACTGTTCCTTATGGGCAGTAGGATAAACATTCTCTCTCTCAGATTCTCCAAGTCCCAGAAATAATGAATTAGCGGCTTGTTATGTTGTCTCATCCACATTGCATGTTTATCACCATTAAGATACACACTGTTTATTCAGAGATATTTCTTTGTAAAGAAAGAGTGTATAAATAAGAGATATTGATGAAGACAGTCTGATACTGACTTCTCACAGAGCTGACTAAGGCTGCAGTCCTGTGCGGACTTTGGCATGCTTAATCCCACAGATTCTAGCAGGTTTAGGTGCACCTAAGTCTGCACAGGATCAAGCTACACAGCAGTTAACAGAGGACTTGGATTTTCTGCAAATGCGTGACATTATATTCAAAGGTTAATATTCATATATGCCTGGAAATTCAATTCCTACTAGTTTTATATGGTGGGAGAACCTCCAGGATGGTAGCACAGGTCTAAGGATGGGCATGTCTATCAATTTTGGTTTCTCATGTTTCCAGTCTTAAATTCAATTCTCCACATTTTCACACCAGTTTACTTAAAAAATAAAAAGCCCTCATGAAAATTCATCAGCAAATCTCTCTTAACCTGTCCAAAATGTTCCATTGGGTCAATACTGTAAACATTTCCTCCTTCAGATTTTTCCATGTTTGTACAATTTTGTACAACATATACAATTTTGCAAAGCTATTTCCCCTAATTTAGTGCATATTTTTGCGCTGTTTCAACTAATATATACATTTTTATGCATAGTTTTCCGTAGTGCATGCATTTCTTATACATTACTGGGCTGGCAGACTGCATTGAAAAACTAAAGAGAACTGCGAATTTCCAAGAATGTTCCAGTTCCTGTATTGTTTCAGAAAGTGCAGTTTAGGTTGGTTTGCCCTTAAATGCAAACTCAGTTTAATTTCTCCTGCATCCATACTCGGATGTTGGTGCTTCTTACTGTATTCAGTGAGATCATCTTGAAAAGATCTGAATAATACACCCAAATCCCATCCCAAAACGTGGATCATCTCAGATCTGATGCCAAGGGCTTTCCATATTAATTTATAGCTTGTTCTACATCAGTTCAAGTCTCCTGTTCATTGACACTAGGGATCCATGTAGCCTGGGCTTTCTTTGACAATAATACTTTATTTGTAAATTATGTCACTTTGCACTAACACCAGGAACATTAAACCTAAAGGGTTGCAAGTGTTGTGGGGGCCCCTCCATGATAGGTGCCTAGATCCAGCATGTTAACTTTATCCATTAGAATAAGGTCCTGTGCTGATGACATTGTAAAATAAGTGGCTGCTTCATAATCAGTATGTTAGATTTTCTGGTTTGGTTAAAGTGAGGGAGAAGATATTTCTTTCCAACTATTTCATTCATTGTTCAGCTTCAGATGGCAAGTTCAGAACAAACATAATTAATAGATTCATTGACTGAAAAAAGGGGGGGAATGTGAGAATTTTTTAAAAAATGGACTGAAAGGAAGGAGGTACACTAAGAAAAGCTGCCAGAATGGCTGAAGACAAATGCTTCAACAACAAGACAAGCACTCTTGAAGATTTATGGATGAGCATCTCACTTGAGAAACAGGATTAAAAAACCATGTATAACTTTTGATGTGTAACTAAATCTACTAAAACATTCCTTTCCCCTTCTTCACATGAGAAAGCAGCCATGTGCTACGGGAGAGTGGGGTCACCACTCCCTCGGGGATGTGGTATTCTTGCAACGTTTCATGCTGACAACATGCCTCCACTAGGAACATGTTTGAGTTTGGGTGTGTGCCAGTCATTGTTCTTTTCTGAATAAGTTAAGTGTTGTGGCACTGGGATCATGGTGGATTCTCTTCCCCAAGAACAACAATAGATCAATGTGAGAATGATCCTAGCCTTCTGAAGTTATGATTGAATGCAAATGTATTACGCATCTAAAAATTAATCAATAAACTATGCAGTAATAAAGAATTCAACAGCTAACAAAAACAACTTCCATAAGAAACAAATAGAAATAAACAGTAGTGTCTCTTACAGGGGAGCTACATCTCGTTTGAGGCAAAATGGGAAATACCTCCCTGCCCTGCTGCTGCCACCTGAACCACCCACTCTGCCACATCCACCGCTGGTGGAAAAGCTGTGCCAGCATTAATAATAATAATAATAATAATAATAATAATAATAATTTTATTTATACCCCGCCCTCCCCGGCCAGAGCCGGGCTCAGGGCGGCTAACACCAGTAAAATTACAGTAAAAATGTAATAGGGGGGGAAAAACCACCAATTTAAAATACAGGTTAAAATGCAATTTAAAATGCAGCCTCATTTTAAAAGTAGCCCATAGATCAAAACCACATGGGGAGGGAAACATAAGGGTCAGACTGAGTCCAAACCAAAGGCCAGGTGGAACAGCTCTGTCTTGCAAGCCCTCCGGAAAGATGTCAAGTCCTGCAGGGCCCTAGTCTCTTGTGACAGAGCGTTCCACCAAGTCGGGGCAGTACTGTAAAGGACCTGGCCATAGTTGAGACCAATCTAACCACATTGCGACCTGGAACCTCCAAAATGTTGTCATTTGTGGACCTTAAGGTCCTCCGTGGGGCATACCAGCAGAAAGCAGTGGAGGCAGTAGGACAGCCAGGGAGCCCTCAGGGATGCCCCCTCACAGGCTTCTGCTGCCTGAGACGGGGGCCTCACCTTGCCTAATGGCTGTGCCGCCCCAGTCTCTTATTTAGATTTTAAAAGTACCTCCTCTTTTCCTTGGGAATCCTTTCTTGTGTTCAAGCATAGGACGAATAGTTGTTCTGTCTAGTATAATCTGAAACACATGTATCTATTTTACAAACACTGGAAAGCCTTAATTGGTAGTGTTTTATTATGGTGTGTATATGTGACTACGGATGCATACAATTTCATGAAATGGTGTAAAAGCTCCCCCCCCAAACTGCTGCAATTAAAGCATTATTCATGAAGTAGGGATGTTGGACAAACTATTGAAATTTGCATTTATGCACAAATAGGTGTGCTCTGGCACCTTGAAGTGAAACCCCTTATCTGCTATGCTCCATTATATTTGTGGAGCATTACTGAAAGATTTTTGGCTCTGCAAAAAAGGGGATTTTTTTATTATTTATTAACATGCCATATGCTGATATTAATCCTTCCAAATGAAATCTCTGACCATTACCTATTATGGCAACAAATAACCTATATTTGGCCAGCTCTTTACTTATGCAAAACCCCTTTCTCCCAACTATTTCACAAAAGGCTATTTATGAAACAAAAGAAACTGGCTGCTGAACATGATTCCTTATGTAACCAACAGGTAATGAAGACACATAAATGAAAGTTGATGAACAGCACAAGAACAATGTCTAATTTTCTGGGAAGGAAGGGAAGGAGAGAGAGAGAAATCATAACTTTTCATACGGGGTGAGACAAAGAAGGGAGGAACGGGCTACATATGGAACAGAGAAGTACGGATTCGCACATTCCTTATGTGGAGTGGCCTTAAGATCTAATTTTCACTTTACTTTTTATACTCAGGTTCATGTTAGCACAGAATAATACCCTGTGATGTATGGATGGTGCACAGAAGTGGAATTAGCTAAAAACTCAGAAGCAGCTGCTCAGCCCAGCTCTGCCAAGTTTCTTAACGAAGTCTAATTTGACACATGGATGGCCATGTGAATATTTTGCACTAAGTATGTACCAAGGATGAAAATGAAAACAAATGGCTTCCGTTTGTGTACGGTCTTTGAGAATTTGTTCCCAAACGTGGATTGCATCAGGGACCATACCCTGCCCTACTACAAACACAACAGTGGCAACTCTTACACTCAGCAGTAGGAATATCCCACCCAGTTTCAGGCGGGCATGGGATGTAATTTTGCAGATGAGAAAAACTCAGAGATCGCACCAAATTCACTCAACATGTCAGCTTTATCCCTCACACTGAGAGCTTTGCAGAAAAAAGAACCCTGATGGCAGAGTCTGCCCCACCCCCAGGAGATGGGGGTGAAGCAGCCACCCATGGGTGACTTATCGTCTCTGCCACCAGGTTTGGTGCTGATTTCCTCTGAGATTACACCAGAATCTGCCAATGTCATCTTCGCTTTGTGCTGCCACCACACAACCTAGGTAAGGGATGTGGAGGCAGAGTGGGGCAGCACTTCCCATTCCACCTCAAGCAGCAAAACAGGACACGCCACCCCTGCTAGTGGAATATCACTGGTGTTACAACCAGCTACTTGCTCTCAGTGAGAGTTGTAACAGGTTGAAGGAGTGTACCCCAAAAGAGCAAATCAATGGTTCTTCGTCAATCTGGGGGGTTTCAAGTGGAATGCAACCAGTTCATCAAACTGGTCATCAAATTGGTCATCAAATTTGCAGCTGAAACAAAACCAAGTGGGTTAGCTTATTCCTTAACAGATAGGAGCAGGATTCAAGTTGATGTTAATAGGATAGAGAATTGGACCAACATTCATTTCAACAGCCCTAAAGTTCTGTATTTAAGTAGGGGGGAAAATCAAATACAGGCTAGCTACTAGCCACAATAGCTATGTTCTACCTCCACTGTTGGAAACAGCAGGCCTCTGAATACCAGTTGCTAGGAATCCCAACTGTTGACTCCGGTCCAGTTTGCAGGATTCCCATAGGTATCTGGTTAGCCACTGTGAGAACAGCATGCAGCTAGACAGGCCAGCATGGCTCTTCCTCTGTTTTTAGGATGGGTGGCAAGTGGCTTGGCATCTGAAGATGATCTAGGAGTTTTAGTAGACTAGTTGACCATGTCAGCATTGTGGTGCAGCAACAAAAGGACTATGGAAAATCTAGATTGCATCAATAGAAGCATTGTGCTCAGATCATTAATAGTCATAATACTTCACTGTTCTGTTAGAACACACCTAGAGTTGTTTAAAGTTGTGGGCACTATCATTCAGGGTGGATATTGACAAACTGGAACATGAGAATGTGGTCAATATGGTGAAAGGTCCGAAGACCTATGAGAATAGGTTGAAGGTGCTAGGTAAATAACCTAGAGAAGAAATGCTTCAAAAGCTATATGGTACTCATCTTCAAATATTTGAATGCTGTCACATAGACAATAATACATCTTACTTTTACAGTGGAAGAAACGGGCAGGAACCTTCTTTCTTACATTTCAAAGCAGAAGCTGGATGGTCACCTATCAGGGATGCATTGTCAGGAAGTTAGACTCAATGACTCTTTATGCCCCTTCCAAATCTGTGATTCCATATAAGTTCAGAGTATCATCCTAGAAGGGCTGTAGACTTTTGTCGGAAAAACTGTTGCCCTTCTTTCTCTTCATGTGTCCTCTGATGCTTTCCAGATAACTGAGGGTAAAGCCAAATTTCTACCCCCAAGGGCGAGGCTAGGTGAACACTTACTTGTGTGCGCACAAGTGAAGCGATGTCATTTACCCAGTCCTTTAGGAAGTTCAATGCAATACAATATTACATAAATAAATAAAACTCACCTTTTTTTTTCTTACTTTCAGGCTACCTATATAAATTAATCATGTTGGTTTTAAATTATGGGAAAAACAACAGCAATAGTAGCTTTGTATACAGTTTTCCACATTACAACTGTTCCCCGTTTTGGTTCTTTTTCATACAGTTGGGGCTGCTTTACAGTTACTGGGAAACTTCCTTTAGACAGAATTTTCAAATATGAAGCAGGAGCTCCCTCTGTGTAGCCTTTACTGTATTACTTGAGTTTCCCCCCTATTTCTTTTATGACGACAACTGCAGCTGTGGGCTGGTATTCTTTCAACTTAGATTTTGTATACCCTGTATGTAACAGAATCATAATGAGGCTAGCATGGCAGACATATTAAGACTTACCTGAAAGCAAATCCCATTGCATGATAACTCATCTAGTATCTGCCAGATCTACTTTTGTTTTCATTTTTACTTGAACCCTGAGATCTGCCAGCCAGAGCTTAGCACAGGGTACATACACTTGGAATTAAGGAATTATTAGCCTAGGAATTTGTTCTGTGAATACTGAACTGAGCTTGTAGTCCTTCCACACAGAAACGTATTGATTTCTTAAGTAAAATATTTATATAGCACTATACCATAAAAAGAAAAATATCAAAGCAGTTTACAGCAATACTACATAAATAAAAACATATATCAATTAACCACTGGGGAAATATGTCATCTTAATCGCCTACATAGCCCTGGTGGAATAGAAAAAGTTTCAGCAGACATTTAAATGTTGACACAGAAGGTACCTGCTGAATCTCTGTTGGAAGAGTATTCCACAGGGCTTGGCTGATAACACTAAAGGCTCAGTTTCTTGCTGTATCCAATCCAGATGCTATTACTACCCTGCTGACTTTATATCAGAAGTATATTTGGGGGTGGGGGTGGTGACTCATTTTGTTGTTACCCCTGTGAGTCAGAAATCGTCACTTCAAATCACCCAGAGGTTCTCCCAGGAGATCCTAATATACCATCTTGTCACCCTGGACTAGATCATAAAACCATTTCCATAGTTTCAAGAAGAATTAGGATTGTTCTGTGCAGGCAGCAAACACGGGAAGTGAAGATAACGCATGAAACTGAGACCACCATACAATTGCACTGCGGATCCCCTCTTGAGGAGGTTGCATTATTGTTAAAACACAAAATCAAAGAAGCAGACCACATAATAAAAGCGATGGTTAGGTGACAAGCTGATTTAATTAGGGTCTTGGAACATGATCTTGGCAGTCCAGACATATGCATTGGCCAGGGATGAGCAGCAGGTCCAAGACACAGCAGTCATGGGAGAGTCTAGCAGCTGGGAGACAAGTGAAGAGCAGAAGCTCTTGGTGATGGACTAAGGCAAGCTTTGCCTCCTGACACTCTTCCGGATTGTGGAAATGCTAAATAGGCCCTGAGCAGGAAAGGGGGTTTCTGCACCCAGTACTTTCACTAAGCAGCAGTGGTGGGTGAAGGTGAGTGGAGCACCTCCTGGTGGTTCTGAGTTCCCTGGGATGGGGACAGGCGGAGCTGGTGTCCATTCGGACTCCCCTGCTCTTACCACTGCCTCATCCTGCTCCATGTCCATCCTGGTGAGCCCAGTGCTGCCACCACAGGGAGGGGTTCATGGGGGTAGAGCCAAGAGTTGCCTTACTGCCATGTGCTGCTGACACCAGATGGTTTGGTTTATCAATATATATATGCCACTTTCCCACAGTAAATGATCCCGAAAGCAGTCAACTTTAACTTGTCAAAATACATTTGAAGACAACAACTTAGTTTGTTATGAAATGAACCAATAAATTAAAACACAGGCAATCCTGTGGTTTGAGCAAGGGTTCTGTTCTGGGTCATCACACGTGTGTTTTTCATCACAGTGTGTTGCAGGGGGGTATGACAGTTGCCTTTGGCCTCACCCACTAGTGCTGCCATGTGGCCTCCAAAAGGTTGCCTGAATAGAAATGTGGCCCTCGTTCTTAAAAAGGTTCCCCACCACTGGTATAAACCCTAAATGGCAGGCAACAAATCCCCGGAAGAATAAGTAATAAAAATAACAAAGTTTTGGTTCCTGGATTTTCTTAATGACTGCTTGGCTCTAGAAAGGAGTCTGCCACACCTGTTTACTGCATTCCAGGCAGCGAGCCTACAGCTGACTGAAAATCTCTGTTGCTTCAAACCTGCTATTACTACAACACATCCATACCACAGACATAAACTGGTTTACCAATCAGATGATCAATCTTAGGGAACTCGGGGGATTGTAAAATTTCGTAGCAATTCTCAGCCCTCTTAACAAACTACAGTTCCCAGTATTCTTTTGTGGAAACTATGACACTCAAAGGGTGTAAAACTTGTGTGTGTGTACAGTGTAGATCAGTGTTATTTTTTCTAGAAAAAGAGGTGCCGGAACTCACCACGAATGCCTCCCTTGTTCTCTTATAATGGCAATGGCATGTGCACCCAAGAGGTGCCGTAACTGGGTTCCAGTGAGTTCTGGCTGAAAAACACACCCTGTGCCACACTACAAATGGAAGGGCTGAGCAGAAATGCATCTTTCACAAGCCAGAAAATCTCTAGTTCTGCCTCCTGTCCCTGCTTCAAGATGAGCAGAAGTCATAGGAGTAAAACCAGCAGAGATCCAGGGGTGTTACTTGTACTGACTATCTCACAGTATGTTCTCAAACAATGGTTCTTCTTTCATAGTATTTATGAACTGATAAATTAAGGAGAAAAGTTGGACATTATGACAACACTATGTTTTACTAAGTATGGTCAGTTGTAGCAAACCATGAGCAAAGTTTTTGTGTTTAAAACTTTTTGTGACTGAGTACTAATTTATGCATCGGTCCTGTCTGAGTAATTTATTTGATATACTGTATAATGTAGGAATTATATAGGGTACATCAAAGCCTGCCTTGTGGTCTTTTAATAAAATGAGCAGAGGCGGGTGGGGGAATCTTCCCATGCACATCTCTACCAGGAAATTTTCCGCCAACAGAGTTGTTTGCTAAATTAAAGAATTCCTGACAACGCAGCAGTAAATGCCGTTACCCAGTTTCTCTCATCCAATAAATGTCACTATATATTATATCATTTATTGCTTCAATGGACCACTAGACTTGTAATGACTGATTAAGGCTTCTTCACAGCGAGATTCTTTTTTTGCTTAATTACCCATTTAAATATTTTATTTGATATCACACCAAGTAATGCAAATATTTTACCAAAAAAAAAAATGATTTTGAAGGAAATACAATAAAGCAACAATGGCATGTTTCAAATGGTGCTGCAGCTGTTGTAGAGAAGCTCATTTATATCCATAGAAATACATACATTGGATGCATTTTGTCCAGTTATACAAAAACAATGGCAAGAATTACAAATCTCAAAAATTGCTAAGCTGGATCTACTTTTCAGTTTAACCTTCTGTACTATATTAAAGGTCCGTATAGTTAAAGCTATGGTTTTCCCAGTAGTGATGTATGGAAGTGAGAGCTGGACCATAAAGAAGGCTGGTCGCCGAAGAATTGATGCTTTTGAACTATGGTGCTGGAGGAGACTCTTGAGAGTCCCATGGACTGCAAGAAGATCAAACGTATCCATTCTGAAGGAAATCAGCCCTGAGTGCTCACTGGAAGGACAGATCCTGAAGCTGAGGCTCCAATACTTTGGCCACCTCATGAGAAGAGAAGACTCCCTGGAAAAGACCCTGATGTTGGGAAAGATGGAGGGCACAAGGAGAAGGGGACGATGACACAGGACGAGATGGTTGGACAGTGTTCTCGAAGCTACCAACATGAGTTTGACCAAATTACGGGAGGCAGTGGAAGACAGAAGTGCCTGGCATGCTCTGGTCCATGGGGTCACGAAGAGTCGGACACGACTAAACGACTAAACAACAACAGCAACTATATTAAAAATATCAATGAACAAGCCTTGTGTTCTACTATGGGCAGGCAAGTAATAGGCTTTAAAATTTGTAATATCACATACTTGCTAAATTCAAATGAACCCTTTGACTCTTTCACAAATGCCTAACTTTTGAAATCCTGATCCCATGGCATAACATGCGCTGTAGGGTGTATGCCTGATCCCTGTGATCTCTTCAGCCATAAAACGTGAGGTTTCTTAAAATGATTTTGGAAATGTATAGATTTTGGAAAACTCTCTTGTGGTATATTCATCCAGTCATTTGCTATTAAATCCCAAATGCTCCAGTTAGCATATTAGTGGTTTTTGTTTTACATTTCATTAATCAAGTGGTAGTTGAAACCAGTTCCAGCATCTCTCAGGTGGACGCCATTGCCATTCTAAGAGAACGAGGGAGGCATTCATGGTGAATTCCGGCACCTCCTTTTCTAGAAAAATAGTACTGGATGAAACTGATTTGGAAGTCACAGCCGTGATTAAGGGGCACTTGCCCACTACTAGAAGAAAACTATCTATGTGAATAGCTTTATAGGATATGGAATATAGTTATAAACATTGCACATGAAGGACATGCTTCACAAAATAAACTTCCTCCGAAATGAGCTATGCTTGAAATGTTCAGGAATAATTACAAACACCATGAGTACATCAGAATCTATGCTGTTTTCTCTCTGATTTGATAGCACTGATTTCTTTCTTAAAAGTAGCATTAATAACTATTATAGTGTTTCAAATATGAACATGTGTGCATATTTAATTTCTTGCATTCCTGCTTCCTCCCCCCACCGCCCGCATTGTGTCAACCATAGTTTGGCTCAAAGGTTACATTCTGCGAATGGAAGCAGTTGCCACTCAAAAAAGGAAGACGCTTTTTCCGCTCACAGAATTCTGCTTGCATCTGACTGGAGAACCTGTGGCATTCCAAATGCTGTTGGACTCCAACTTCCATCAGCCCCAGTTAGTGCAGCCAATGCCGATGGGAACTGTAGTCCAGAAACATCTGTTGAGCCACTGGTAGCCCATCCCTGACCTAAGGAGGTGTGATAAGGTCCGGTCCCCCTTTCAAGAATATTCTGTATTCCGCAAGTCCAGACTTCAGTAATACTTAATGTGTTGGTGGTAGCAATTGATTATTGAAGGAGGGAACATCTCTCAGCCTGTTCGACCTTGCAAGAAAGGCAGGTAACAGCAGTTATAAATGACTTTATAAAGTTGTTGTTTTTTTAAAAACAACAACAACTGGTTTACAAATATGTACAGCTTCAGAGTAGAATATATCTGGCACACCAGTTCACCCCATTGGTCCACAATTGGATGTTGCAGGTGTTCTCCCTTACAGGTGTTCTCCCTTACCAGGACTCACTGGAACACAGTTCCAGCACCTTTCAGAAGGGCACCATTGCCATTATAAGAGAATGTGGTGAGTTCCGGCACTTTCCCCCCCAGAAAAATAGCACTGACCAGCAATAAAATAACAGCAATGGAAAAGTTCTAAACAGCTTACTCAGTTTGAAAACTTTTAGTTTTGGAATCCTGCCTTGGACCAAGGCATTATTACAGTGACAGAACGATCTCCGTTGGGCCACTGAAGGCGGACATAAAGAACAGGACAAGTATTTAACTACAGGTTGTAAAGGTTCTTTTCATTAGGTCCTAAGTAATAATGAACACTTATAAAAGGAAAATAGCACAGATAAAGTATTTCCACTGAAGGCATTTTATGCGCAAGTTCCCTCATTATTAGTGTTTAAATATGGGGCAGGCAGTATCAATTCAAATGTGCATCCATAATTCCCTGCATAAAAACATAATTGTACCCAATCTCTCTCACTCTCTCCTTGCCGTGTTTTTCTTGAGTTCCAAGATCATTTACAACGGTGGTGCCATTTCCCCTTTAAAACTGTCTCTGCTCGCCACGTCTCAAACGGAATCCTCATTTGTAAACAAAATGGTGATTCATTATTGAAGCTGAAGGGCATCGTTTTTACCTGGATGTAAATTTATCATTTTTTAATGCCTCCCAGCTTGGTGCCTGAAATCTCATCAAGCCCTCCGAAAGCTTCTTTGACACAGATTGATGACCCAAACAATTAACTTAATAAAGGAATCAGCAAGCGTAGGTTGGCGCTGAGCACCCGAAGCATGGGCCAAAGCGATCCCTCATGCAAGCCCAATGAACTTTGAAGAGTTCCTTGTGGGATTTGTCAATTTACCTGCATTTGTAAAGGAGGTTCAATTAAAGGCTTTTCTTGTTCTTATGTCATGATCTTTTCGCGGGGTATAGTTGACCACAATGAGCAATCTTTGCAGAAAAGAGCTAAATGGGATGGATATGCAAGTTGCATTTCAGTACAACTGCAAATTGCATTTGGCTAGCCCTCACTGTTTAAGGGAAGGGCTGGCACAAGTGGTACGTTTAACCTAGCCTTGCACAATGAAACACTGAAGGCCTTGAGGCCTTATACACAGTCGTTAATATTTTAAGCTCTTTAATATGACTAAATCCATATGACTTAACAAAAATTTGTAAGTTATCAAATCACATTTCTTATTTCCTTAAATTTGTAGTTCTAATAGGGAGTGTGTCACATTTCGGTACAAGGTGCATAAAAACATATTGTGAAACTTACTGAACACCAAATACCGTATTTTTTGCTCTATAAGACTCACTTTTTCCCTCCTAAAAAGTAAGGGGAAATGTGTGTTCATCTTATAGAGCGAATGCAGGCTGCACAGCTATCCCAGAAGCCAGAACAGCAAGAGGGATTGCTGCTTTCACTGCGTAGCAATCCCTCTTGCTGTTCTGGCTTCTGAGATTCAGAATATTTTTTTTCTTATTTTGCTCCTCCAAAAACTATGTGCGTCTTGTGGTCTGGTGCGTCTTATAGAGCAAAAAATATGGTAATTAAGGCATTCCAGAAATCTGAGGTGCCATTTGAGCATAAAGCCCTCAGGCCTAATGGTTCTTTCTAATCCCAGTCTGATAGGACCTGATCATGTTATTAGAACGCCATTTCCATTATAGATTGATAGATTACACACTTATGAATATAGATAAATGGTACTTAAGAGTGGGCTATCATAATACAAGCAGGCAGTTACACTTTTTGGAAAATGAGAATCAAAGTGAAGCAGTGTAATACACTGTATACTTTCAAAGACCTATCAGGAAAGAAAACACCGTTAGAGCAATAAAGCTTGCCATCTTGCTGATGACACTCAGGAGAACTTCAACAGATGTTTCTCTGAGCAAATATATACTTTGCCTCGTCTGATTACACTGATCTTGAGAATTCTTGATTTGATTTGACACTTAACAATTCTTCAACAGTCTCATTAAAAAAAAAAAAATCCTCCTGGAAAATATGAGCTTTGAATTTTTCCTCACAAACAGCTGAGGTGAGCCCACACTCCCTTACGATGAAGCAGTATCCTTACGTTCACACAACTGAACTATAATTAAATATGATGCCAGCGTCTCTGTAACTGCCTGCTGAATGCAAGCCACATTTTTTTGGTCATTGTGAAAACCACTTTCGCTGAAGTGACTGGTGACCGCAATAAATCATTTCTCACACTCTCACTTGCTATGCTGTATGATAAATGGCTTTTGCACTTCTTAACTGAAAAGAGGTTCGCAAACCATTCATTACTGCTTCTGAATACTTAAAAATGAGATATTTTTCTCTTGCCAGGTGGATATCTCTGTAGCAATGTAACAGTGCTTATGGACATTATCCAGAACAGGGTGCCCTCAATATATGCTGGTGTCCCGAACCCCTGGCCTACCTTGCAGCAAAGTTCAAAGTCTGAGGGTCAATCCACACAAGCAAAGTTCAGAGTCCAAAATCCCAAGTCTGAAGGTCAGGAAAAGAGGTTCAGGGTCAACCTAAGTAGCCAAGTCTGAAGTCCAGCATTCGGTACACTGAATCAAACCCGAAGACCAGTCCGTGGAGGTCCAGGAGCATCCAAGTCAAGGTCTAGCAGCAGGGGCAGTTGAGCAAACACAGCACCTCAGCTCTTCTGCATGCTGATTGCAGCACCTGGGCTTGATGAGGCAAATGACCCTCACCTGTTCTGAGCTTACTCCAGCTGAGGAATCACACACCTCCTCCCAAAGCTAATGAGTCCCAACTGGTCAGCTGTGGGCCCTTGCCTACCTCAGCCTCCTAGACTGCCCCTCCTGCTTCTCCCTATGCCTCAGAGCCTGCTGTGTTCATGGAGACAGGGGTCCCTCTGGCTCTGGGTCCTGCTGCTCTGGTTCCTGTGCACTGACCTCCATATCCTTGTCATCCTCTGTCACCTCATGAGTACTTCCTACACCAACCACTACTTCCCTATCCTTAGCTTGCCTTGGTGTGTCCCAATCCTGGCTACACCCCCTCTTCCTCCTCCCTGTTGTCCTGCCAGTTCATGACAGCGGGGGAGGAACTGGGATCTGGAGGATCCTAGAGCCATCCAAGTCCCAACACCAGCAGAAAATTCAGACATGCTTTTGAGCATGTCTAAACCTTCCTACCCTTGTTTCCAGTGAGAGGGGAGAGTTTCAGACTGTGAGGGTTAGGCCAGAAATGAGCAGAGCAACCCATTTCCCAGAGCGGAGCTATCTATTCTGCCCCATAGGGTACTGGGTGATGAGATTAAATTGCCTTCATAATTATCTGCCCTCCCCTATTTTCATCGGAGAAATGTTGGAGGGTATGCTGTCCTGTGGGTAGTCATATTGATTGGTCTGATTATTAGGAAACAAACCATGAATATTATTAAGTAACTGAAGCAATAGGAACTTAGGGCTTCAGTCAGATGGGCAGCTAATAATAATAATAATAATAATACAGTGGTACCTCGGGTTATATACGCTTCAGGTTACATACGCTTCAGGTTACAGACTCCGCTAACCCAGAAATAGTGCTTCAGGTTAAGAACTTTGCTTCAGGATGAGAACAGAAATCGTGCTCCAGCGGCATGGCAGCAGTGGGAGGCCCCATTAGCTAAAGTGGTGCTTCAGGTTAAGAACAGTTTCAGGTTAAGTACGGACTTCCGGAATGAATTAAGTACTTAACCCGAGGTGCCACTGTATTAATAATTGTTATTTACCTTTTCTAGACTTGTTGGACTTTAAAATGCCACAACTAAAGAAGTATTGCCAGAACACTATTACAGGAGAATGAGATATGTTACACTTATTGAAGTGTACTGATAATTCTATCACATTCTGTATGGCCACATTTAAATGGCACGCATTTAAAGACCTATGGCACCACTTTAGTCATGGCTTCTCTCAAATAATTTCTGTGAGCTGTGGTTTCTTAAGTGTGTTGAGAGTTCTTTGGAGACCCGCTATTTCCCTCCCAGAGCTACTGTTCTCAGAACGGTTTAACAACCAGTCCCCAAGGAAATCTGGAAAGTGTAGCCCTGTGGGGGGAATAGCTGAGGGGTTTCCTGACAACGCTCGGCACCCTTAGCAAACTAAAGCTCCCAGCAACCTTTGGGGGAAGCCATAACAATTCAAAGTGGCATCATAGCGCTTTAAACACTGGGTGTGAATGTGGCCACAGTGTGAGTAAATTTATGACATGTGAATGGCATCCATATATTTTATTATTATTATTTTTAAAGAGGCCCAAGCAAATCACTGCAGCATCTTGGGAAATATTACAATGATGGGCAGCAGCTGGGCAAAAAAACAACAACCCTTAATGCATGGGCTTCTCCCTCTGGCCTGAAACCTACGCATTATAAAGATTGCTTTGCCTCCACTGTTCCTATAAATCACTAGGTGCCACCTTGTCTTCATGCGCCTCACCTGCTCAAATTGCTGGCATCATTAACGCACTTTATATTATGCCATTCCTCTTGCTGCCCAGCCTGTCACCTCTCTTGCTTTTTCTAGCCTCCTCCTTGACAGATGCACTCAAGGAAACCTCAGCTGCATTCTCTCCCCCCCCCCTCCCGTTTTCCATAGCTTTGCTCATGCTATAATGCCAACCTCCTCTCGAGGGCGCTGCTGCATCGTCTTGAGCTTCTGCTCATAACCAAAGCCACTGTAGGCATCAGGGCCCAGCATAAAAACTGCTTGCTGTACACACACACAGACACACACACACTTGAACGTTAGCTCACTCTGGAGGATGTGGATTTTGTACTTTTATTCACAGAGACCATTTGTTACCCTGAGCAAAAATATAGACACTGCACATTAAAACTGCAATATACCAGAGAGCTCTGTGTCTAAGGTGATACATTTTTCTCCCCCTGCAGAGAATGTACTTCTTCCTGTTCTTTTCAGTATTAAGCCCCTCACATTATCAGTCAGTGTGTACATGATGAGAGTTGCATCTTCCATATATTCATGAGCAGGAAGCAGTCAGGAAGCTTTGCATCCTATCTTGAAGACTGCATGGGTCTGCATTTCAGAGCTGCCAAATATGTACTACTCCAGTCGAGACAAATGAGAATGGCGGGAGTGAAGGAAATAAAAACCCAAACACACTTCAGGGGGCAGGCTGGACTTATTCCCAATGCAAAAATCACAACACAGTTTATACTTATTATACAAACAAAAACAAAAAAACCACCTTTTTAAAAAACCAAAACAACCACCCTGCTTTTGTGAAATTATATTAAGAAGCTTGTAACTCTATGCACACTTAGCAGGGAGTGAGTCTGAGCTTGTTTGAACTTGTTTCCAAGTAAACACATAGAGGATGGGGCTGTAGGGATAAAAAGGAGCAAAGTCTTCTGATCTTGTTTGATGTTTTTTCTCTTAAAAGATTTGCAAGGAACAAGACAATTCAAACCAGAGAAAGAGAGAGAGCGAGAGAGAGAGATAATACAACTGTTGCAATACATGCTTGGTTCAAGTGCAATAATTTTGGGGGTGGGTAGGGAGAGAGTTGTAGCAGCTTACTGTATATAGTCTCATATACTGCAGTAAGGGATGCGGGTGGCACTGTGGGTTAAACTACAGAGCCTAGGGCTTGCCGTTCAGAAGGTTGGCGGTTCGAATCCCCGCAACGGGGTGAGCTCCCATTGCTCGGTCCCTGCTCCTGCCAACCTAGCAGTTCGAAAGCACGTCAAAGTGCAAGTAGATAAATAGGTACCGCTCCGGCGGGAAGGTAAACAGCCTTTCCGTGCGCTGCTCTGGTTCGCCAGAAGTGGCTTGGTCATGCTGGCCACATGACCTGGAAGCTGTACGCCGGCTCCCTCGGCCAATAAAGCGAGATGAGAGTCGGCCACGACTGGACCTAATGGTCTGGGGTCCTTTACCTTTACTTACTGCACTATGGAGCTTCTCACTTGCTTCTCTGTATGCCTAGATAGATCTTCCCTGTATTGAGAGTTTCTCCCCTTCAGATCAACCACAGAAGCAGTTCTCAGAGCACATATGAAGCCATTCCTTCTACGAGGAATGGGGAAACCCAAACACTCACGGTGCTATTTGCATACAGAAGTGCATATGCATCTCATGGTATAGACACCCATACGCAACACTGGACTGCGATACAGGGGTGTGGTTTTTCCCCTCCTTGATAACAAACATACATATTTCCTACTTTTAAATGGGAAGGCACTGGAAATATTTAATGATAATATTTAATGATAATAGCTAAAACGTGCTTGATATACACACAAAACGAATTTGCTAGCTTACTGTTATATGTTCATGCTTTGAAATTTGTCTGGAAACTTTTACCTGGCTATTACTTCTCTGAAGCATATGCCAATTTAATGAATGAGCTGCCTAATCCGTCTTCTAGATCATTAATGAAGGTGTTAAATAAGACCATCACTAACACTGCTCCCCCTGGAACTTCACTAGACATCTCTTTGCAGCTCAATTTATCACCACTCTTTGCTTGGAAATTACTTGGAAGATACAGCTGATACACAACAAGCCAACCCACCTGCTTAGTTGTATTAACTACAGGGAGCATATTACACCAATTATTTTAAAACTTCACCACGTTCTTATTTGTCTCTGGCTGCAACTCAGGATACTCAGATTGTTGACAATGAGCGATGGATCACCTCAAGGTTTTGCATCTTATTCATCTGAAAGGCTAAGCCCAGATTTTTAGGCAAAGTGCCAAGCATACAAAGCAATCTGTTGAGTGGACACGTGTAACACAGAAATTAAGTGTCTTCCGAAAGTGTCTTCCAAAATGACATTTTCGTGAAATTTCCCCCCAAAGAAATAATGTAAGCAAATGAAATGAAAACATAAATCCAAAGACCAGAGAGCACTGTGTGTGTGTGTGTGTGTGTGTGAGAGAGAGAGAGAGAGAGAGAGAGAGAGAGAGAGAGAACATTGTCATCTTTTTAGAATTCACAGTCATACAGAAACCATACAGGCTCGAAGATATAAGAAAACAAACTCATAAACCAACCATCCATATATGAGTCTGACCGTGTTAGTCCATCTGATGTATCCATTTGTAAGGTTTCAGCTTGATTAGATGCAGCTCAAAACCAATACAGTAGTTCCCCTTTCAAAAAAGGGCTGTGAAGAGATGAATGTGACCTTCTCCATTCATTGTTAAGTTATTGCTTTTTTATATAATGGGCATGGAATTTGAATGACAACTATCAGAATGACCACAACACAAAAGAAACAGCTTGCCTACAAATTGGGGTGGGTACCATCTTCATTGTTGGATGAATGCATCCATCAGGTGACCTCAATAAACTGAATGTGATGGAGAAGCACAAGTGCTAGGGCTTCCTGAAATTGTACCCCTCTTTACTATTATTTATTTATTTATTATGTTTATATATGTGTTGGAAACCGCCCAGAGTGGCTGGGGCAACTCAGCCAGATGGGAATAATAATAATAATAATAATAACCACCAAGAGCTTATACATTTAATGGAAAGTCTTTTAACAAGGATGCCCATATATTAACCAAACTTTGGCAGTCAGTCTGATGTATGCCGATCTGTCACAGAAGGTCTGGGACTCAACATCTCCTCCTTGGGCTGCTCAGGTATCACAGGAGCGTAGATAAAGATGCCCCAGGAAAGGACATGAGGAAGTAGGCAGGGAGAGATCAAAGGAAAGGGGCAAAAGAGGCAGTAGGCCGAGGCTGGAAAGAAAGAGTAGATGAAACAAAGGCTAAGGGCAGTGAAGCTAGGTAGCAAGAAATAAGGAATGGAAGAGGAGGAAGCAGAGGCTTAAAGAGGGCTAAATAGGCAAAGGGGAGGAGGAAAGTAGGGATAAAGGAAGCCAATTCCAGGAAAAGGTTACTGGGACTGGCACTTGTCTATCCACATAGCTATAACCTACAGCCAGGCCATAATGGCAGCCTTGTGCACATCAGATTACAAAGGCAATCTCTGCTTCATCCATTCATCTGAAGCTTGCACCAAAACAGCTTGGTGGATAGGTGAGACAAGTTGCTCCCTTTCACCACAATGCTGTGAACTGGGCTGTGTGAAGGGCTGATTGTGCAAGGCGTCATGACTATAATCCAGGGGCCATGCACCATGGGATGGAGTTCTGCAGTTTAGGGGCCACTGCAGAGAATGTTGTTTCCCAGGCTGCCACTTCCCTGAACCTCTGAGGACAGAGGAATGATCAGGAGGGCCCCCTCTGCTGATCTCAGCATTTTGAGAAGCTCTGTAGGGAAGGGGCAGACTGACAGATATTTGGAACCTGAGTCGTTTAGGACTTTAAATTCTAACGTGAACGTCTTGAATTGGGCCCAGAAAAGGCGGCAGCCAGTGTGGCTGTTTTAAAACAGCTTATATGAGATCTAAATGAAATCTCAGCCAGTAATCTGGCTGCTGCATTTGGGGCTAATTGAAGTTTCCAAGTTATCTTCAAGGACATCCCCACATATAGCACACTGCAGTAATCCAATCTGGCCCGATAAACAGCATCACCACGCCTGCTTTGCACCTGCTGAAGAAATGGCAACTGAACAGCACTGAGGAAGTGTATGCAGTTAACTTTTACAGTGTATCCTCATTGGTCTGCTGATGAAAATGAAGGTAATTGAAAATTACCTATGGAAATTATCTACCTCCCCAGCTTCTCTTCCAATGGCATGTCAGACATTTTAAAGGGATTACTGATAGAGTTTACACTGGTCCCCCCCCCAAAAAAATTTTACACAACCTCTATGCTGTGATATGTCTGTAATAGTTACTTTTGATTACATAAAGAATGGCTAAGCCTTTTAAGCTTCATTATCAATAACGTGGCTTTGATTCTTAGTTGCTTCTGAGAGCATTCAGGCCCTTTGTCAAGTCCAGCCTGTGAATACCAATAATTAAAACTCCAGAGTCTTCATTCATTTAAAATGAATTCTATTTATAATGATCAGCCATCACATGAGGAGATGCTTAAAAAAAACCCCGCTCAGATTCCCAAAGCCTTTTAAAATGATTAACACCGTGGCTGTTTAATTTAGCCGGATTTCTCTCACTATGGCACACACTTATTAGAAGGATGGGTGAGTTCATTGCTCCCACCACCAGTACTGCAGAGGGTAGGGCTTTGGGGCAGAGGTCCATAGACCCACTTAAGCAGGATGGACAAGAGCGCACCCAATTTCAGCAAGGCTGCATTGCCTTTTGAAGGGATGTAGTATGCACATTATCATCTGAAGGGTGGGTAGGATACATAAGACCATTTATGATCAGAGTCGGAAGTGAGTGAAGTACTGTATTATACACTGCCACTCAAAGAGCCCTTATATACCTGGGTCATTAGATGATTAAGTTCAGAATCTAAAATTACATTACTACACCAATGGGTGGCTATTTTTCTAGTGCCATTTTAGCTACCCCTGAATGTCTGCACACTGCAAAATAGGCCATCTCACAATCTGTAAATAGGTGCCTGCAAGTAGTTGCCCCCCCCCCCTCTCCAAACTTGTAGAAACTTCAGGCACACCTATGTGGTGTAGGCCCAATTGATTGTGATTATATGTCTTTTGAAGTAAATACGCACAAGATTGGACAATTATGTCCAGAAAAAAATTAAAATAAGCCAATAATTTTACTGTTTTCTACCTGATGTTCCCATGGTAATCAGGAATAAAGTAGCAAAGGCCCACATGGATCTAACAGCGGAAAAAGAAATCAGTTTGAAAAAGACAAAAACAACAGATTACTTTCAAAGGGTAGCAGATGTATTATTGGAAAGAGCTGGCTCTATAATTTATAGGAGAAAATATATATTAATGGTTTCTGACAACGGACACCAGATCTCTTGAGTAGCACTTTTTGATCATCTGACTTACAGATCTCTCAGTATCAATAGAACAGGTTGCATCTTAACGCCTGCTAGACTTAAATGGGTAAAACCAGTCTCACTTAGCAAATTTATCCAAGCTGATTGCTGTGTCTAAGAGAGACATCAGATTCTGTCAGATGACAATGTGGTTATCACTTTAAATAAAAATATTTTAGGATTATTTCACCCAAACAGCTATTTTTTTCAGTATTATATATCTGCATTCTCTGCCTATGGCTATATGGCAGGTTGTTAAAAACAAGGCTAATATAGTTATATCTTTGAGAAAATATGAATTGCTAAATGAATATAATTATGAAAAGTTATATAATAGATATTAATGCTACCTGCATGTGTGTTATGTGTGTCAACAGATAAACATGTTTAGAAGACAGACAGACAATGTTTAAAATCAGCCAATTTTTAATAAATGCAAAGATGGTTAAAACTAATTTGGTATCCGACAAGTCATTGAAAAACTGATTTCCTTATCCTCCACTTTTTTCTGCTTTTCTCCTTGATTGTACTACTGGCCTCTGACTGCCTAATGCCTTATTCATTCCTCATTTTCTGGGCAGATCACTAGTTTGTGAAGATAATTAGGGACCCCTGCTATTCCATCAGAGACTTGGATCTCGAGGCTAATTAAAATGAAGTGCTGCACATATGCAAGCAGCTGATAAAGGCTTGCAACAAGGCACCTGGAATCCTGGCATTTGGATAGCAGCAGTGGCAAAGAGAAGAGGCACATCTTGGCAGAAGAAAAACTAAGAGGAAAGGCAGAGAATCCTTTGCTTGCTGATGTCTTCCATGCTAATATTTTCCAATATGCTGACTGGCTAACCTACAGCAGAGCTCAAGCAAGAGAGACAGAAAGTTTTTTGGGCTCCCTTCATTATACTGTAAAATCTTTGGATGAAAAACAGGAGCTAGAGCAGACTAGAATTTGGATGACCCAGGTTCAGATCCTAACAAGGCTGCCAGGCTCCCTGGGTCATCTTGAGCCAATCACGCCTTCTCAGCTTGTCACATACATCACAGGGTTGTTGTGAGCACGAAATGGGAGGTAGAAATCCATGCAAGCTCCTTAAAGGAGAGATGGGGCGTGAATGCAATTTTAAAACAAGTGGTGCCTGCACATTAAGCCTAGCTGTGCAATTATTCCACCTCTTGTCTGGCGCAGAGGAATTACACATAGAATCAGAGAACTGTAGAGTTGGAAGGGGCCCTGAGACGCATCGGCTGGAATATGCAGCTGCATCAAACCTGCAACCTTGATGTTATCAGCACCACACTTTAACCAGCTAAATTATCCAGTGTTGGTTACACGATCATGTGTGAATGTGTGCTCAAGACACATATCTATTCCCGGCACATATACACAGCCTACACACTAGGGGACTGGATGAACTGGACCTCAGACAAATGCATGGATATGAACTGGAATTCTTCGTAAGGGCACTTACATGATACTTTCAAGGGTCCCCCCCAACTAAGTCATACTCAGAACAAACATAATTATCAATTGACTTCATTGGCATATACAATTATGATACACCGTGCTGCTGCAGGCTTTCCCAGTTTAAAGAAAAACAAGTCTCTCTTCTGCCACGCAACCATGCCCAAGCCCTGGCAACTCTAAGGCTTCACTTTCGGTGTAAATATACTCTGTGTTGCATCAACAGCAGTTAAGTCGGTGGAGCAGGAGACTCTTAATCTCAAGCCCCATGTTGGGCAAAAGAGTCCAGCACTGAAGGGGGGGTTGGACTAGATGACCCATGGAGCCCCCTTACAACTACTCGGAAACCTCACTGAGCTCAATGGGGCTTGCTCCCCGCACCCCCGGTAAATGCGAAGAGAATCTGCAGCTCAAATATCAGTGATCTTGAATACGCGCCAGATACGGAGGCAGTCCCCCCCTTTTTTATGGAAGACAGAGGGAGGGAGGGAAAGGGATCCAGGGACTGCAAAACACATTGGCAGGAACCCTGAAACCCCAGCCGTTCCTTCTACATGCGGAGGAGCTCTCGAGCTCAGAGTCGTCGGGACCCTGCGCACAAAACTCCCGGAGGCGGAAGCGCGGGGCGGGGCAGCGGCCAGGCAAGGCAGGCGGGAAATTTGAACGCTTTTTCTTTTCCCCCCCAACGGCGGGAGGATGGTGGAAGGTCCCGGCTGCACGCTGAACGGGGAGAAGATCCGGGCCCGCGTGGCCCCCGGGCAGGCGGTGCGGGGCGTGCGGGGAAGAGCCCCGTCGACACCCCCGGCCCGGTTTAACATCACGGCAGGACGAGGCGCTCCCGCGGCCGCCTCTTCCCCTAACACGGTTAGTAGCGTCTGCACTCCGCAGCCGGCGCGGATCTAAACCTCCGCTCCACCCCCGCTGTGGTTATAGGAATGACTGCAGGGAAGGAGTCGGGAAGGAGTTGTTCCCAGGGCTCCCTCCCCCCTCATAAGAGCAGAGGTTGATGGTCACCTGTCAGGGATGCTTTAAGTGAAGATAGATGACCCTCGGGGTTCCTTTCAGCCCTATGATTCTAGGGCTATCCAAAGACACATCCAGCCAGATCTGCTTCTGGGAGTCCACAAGCAAAAACGAAGAATACCTGTGGTCTTCCAGGTGTCTTTGAACTGCAGCTCCCCCCCCCCCCCCATCCCTGACCAGCCTCCAAGTTGGCTGCGGGCCTGCTGCTGATGGGAGTATTTGCTGATATCGCCAAGGTTTCAGGTTTGATCCCATTTTATGGCACAGCTGCATGTTCCTGCATTGCAGGGGGAGGCCTCGATGATGCTCAGGGTCCCTTCCATCTCTGATTCTATGAAGATCAGTGAGCAGGATCCACACGCCAGCTTGCTTTAAGCCCGTTTTGCATATTATTGGTGTGATAAGGGCAGAGGGCAGATTGCTAGTTCTGCTCCCTGGTGTTGGAAAAGCGCTGGCCCCTGGGTCTGAACACCCACACATTGGCACAGACGTGTTCCCGGGAGGAAGCTGTTCTTGTCTAGGCTTCCATACAACGAGGGTGTGGCATTGCAACAACAGCGCTTCCTGCCTCAGCCCCAAAGCCCCGTGACTGAAACGACTTGCTAGGATTACTTCAGCTGCTGTTCCTGAAAATGCATCCATTATAGAAAACCCATTTAAACTAATGGAAAGGACTGAATGTGTTATTGGTTGTGTTGATAGGATTTTAGGGCTGTATCAGCGTGTGATGCGTTTACAAAGGTTATTGCCATGAGCAGATTTGCAGACTGTAAAGGGGGGAAATGGCACATGAATACAGTGGTACCTCGGGTTACATACGCTTCAGGTTAGACTCCGCTAACCCAGAAATATTACCTTGGGTTAAGAACTTTGCTTCAGGATGAGAACAGAAATTGTGCTCTGGCAGCGCAGTGGCAGCAGGAGGCCCCCATTAGCTAAAGTGGTGCTTCAGGTTAAGAACAGTTTCAGGTTAAGAACAGACCTCCAGAACGAATGAAGTTCTTAACCCAAAGTACCACTGTACTTAAATAAATCTTACCACTGAGTTTTTACCAATGATGTTTGCATGGCAAGTATGGTGCCCTTTGGTCCCCTTCATTCCATTTTGTTAGGCTCTATATTATAATATTGTGGCACAGTATTGGGCAGGTCATGTTACACATTGTATAGGTTGCAACAGCGATGTATGCCATCCAGGCTGCCAGTCCTGTTCCTAAAACTAAGCATCTGCAAGGTTGCCCAGTAAACATTCCTTTGTCGCATGTCAGAATTACAACAGACATGACTGATTGACATCAGGTTTGTATAGCTGACACAATCGTCTCGTCCCCAGTAATCATCACTTCTGACTGTTTCAGCGATTTCGGGCAGCTGTTTGTGAGGGGTTTTTTTGTTTTTTGTTTTTTCCCTGCACAAAACACTTAAAAAGAAATAACTGGCAATCTGTAATATATTCTTGCCATTAACATAATAAATCAACCATAACGAGTCTGATTAATTTGAAGAGTTGGTAGAGCTTGGGCAAACATCTAACACATGTAAGAAATAATGAGGAAAGTGTCCTCGAGTCACTTTGCCTAATTAGGAAGATGGCAATTTTTTAAAAAATAAAAATTTAAATAAATAATAAAAAATTATTATAAGGAAGCCTGTTATACAATATCTGCTATAGAGTCACTGTCATGGAGGTTTTTTTAAAAAGAAAAGTACAGGGAAAGATCACATACTGAAATTGGCTCACAGGAAAAAAAAAGCAAAGCAGGTGGATGGAGTTGTTTGTTTGCTTAAAAATGTACTAATGAGGCCTGCTGTTGGTGTGAATGCACAGGACAAGGGAATAGGGTTCTCCTCCTCCGCTTCCCCACTTGCTTTCCCCATGTACACAGCATGCAATTTCTCCACAAGTTTTGATCACTTGTGTTGCCAGCATAAAATTACTCTGTTGGGGCTTGTGGAACTTTATAGAGGAAAAGATGTTGGAATATAAATGAGCAGCTTGGGTTAATGAGCTGTGAACATCCAAGGCTGTATTCCTGATTGGTGGGGTGGGGGGTATGGAGGAGACTCCCCACCCACCCACCCTGTCTTTGTTCAAGTGCAAGCAAGGAAATTTTATTAGAGGAAACATAATCCTCAAAAGTACTCTGGTTACGTGGTCTTTCGTTGGAAATATATAGTAAATATTGAAAATGCACAAAGTGTTCTCTGTTTAGGTTGTTTGTAAAGACATGTTTGGCCTAAATAGTAAATCCCGACAGCACTTCGTATATATATTTTTTAACAAGTGGTATCTTTTATTTTGCCTTTGTAACATAACTTGTGTTGCTTTTCCCTAGGATACTGTAGCTTTTTTTTATTCAGTAGAATCTGGGCACCTTGTAGCTGTACACAAAGCCAAACAACTCAGCACGAGGCACTGAGTCTGGTGTGTTTCCCACAGAAGGCCCCGCATCCAATCTCTTGACATCTGCAGGTGGGGCTGAGAAGGCTCCCTGCCTGAAACTTTGGAGAGTCACTGCCAGTCTAGCCTAGACAGCATTGAACTAAAGATGGACCACTGGTCTGATTCCATATAACGCAGCTGCCTGTGTTCCTGCTTAATTGCAACCCTTTGGGAACAGGCCATGCCCATAGCTCAGTGGTAGAGCATCTGATTTGCATGCAGAAGGTCCAGGTTCATAACCTGGCATCTCCAGGTGGGGATGGGAGAACACCCTCTCTGAAACCTTGGCAGGCCACTGCTGGTCAGGGGAGACAGTATTGACCTAGATGGGCCAGTCTAGGATTCCATGATTTCCTGAATTCTACGGTGTGACTTGATGGAAGGCAGCTTCCTATGCTACAATCCTCCTGTCTGATCTGCACAAACAGCAGATCATGTGGTAAAACATCCTGGATTTGATTGTTTTATAAAATTAGTTATACTGTATTCTGCCTTTGGGGGCATAGAATCATAGAGTTGGAAGAGACCACAAGGGCCATCGAGTCCAACCCCCTGCCAAGCAGGAAACACCATCAGAGCACTCCTGACATATGGTTGTCAAGCCTCTGCTTAAAGACCTCCAAAGAAGGAGACTCTACCACACTCCTTGGCAGCAAATTCCACTGTCGAACAGCTCTTACTGTCAGGAAGTTCTTCCTAATGTTTAGGTGGAATCTTCTTTCTTGTAGTTTGGATCCATTGCTCCGTGTCCGCTTCTCTGGAGCAGCAGAAAACAACCTTTCTCCCTCCTCTATGTGACATCCTTTTATATATTTGAACATGGCTATCATATCACCCCTTAACCTCCTCTTCTCCAGGCTAAACATGCCCAGCTCCCTTAGCCGTTCCTCATAAGGCATCGTTTCCAGGCCTTTGACCATTTTGGTTGCCCTCCTCTGGACACGTTCCAGTTTGTCAGTGTCCTTCTTGAACTGTGGTGCCTAGAACTGGACACAGTACTCCAGGTGAGGTCTGACCAGAGCAGAATACAGTGGCACTATTACTTCCCTTGATCTAGATGCTATACTCCTATTGATGAGGCCCAGAATTGCATTGGCTTTTTTAGCTGCCGCGTCACACTGTTGGCTCATGTCAAGTTTGTGGTCAACCAAGACTCCTAGATCCTTTTCACATGTACTGCTCTCAAGCCAGGTGTCACCCATCTTGTATTTGTGCCTCTCATTTTCTTTGCCCAAGTGCAATACTTTACATTTCTCCCTGTTAAAATTCATCTTGTTTGTTTTTGCCCAGTTCTCTAATCTGTCAAGGTCGTTTTGAAGTGTGATCCTGTCCTCTGGGGTGTTAGCCACCCCTCCCAGTTTGGTGTCATCTGCAAATTTGATCAGGATGCCCTTGAGTCCATCATCCAAGTCGTTGATAAAGATGTTGAATAAGACCGGGCCCAAGACAGAACCCTGTGGCACCCCACTAGTCACTCTTCTCCAGGATGAAGAGGAACCATTGATGGGCACCCTTTGGGTTTGGTCAGTCAGCCAGTTACATGCCTTACCCAAGGTAGCTCACAGTATCATGAACCCCCCCCTCCCCACTAAACATAGCAATAAAAAATAGTCTTACTTACTTGAATTTCTTCACACCTCAGTGGCAGGCAAGGGGAATCGCATGACTAACTGCACCTCCCAAATTTGCGCACACAGAAAACTACATGTAGTGTGTTTGGAGGAATTCGAGGCTATAATCTTTCTCTCTAGTTGTTGTTTTCATTCAGTGAGGGTTGTCTTTCACAAAACCATGTCATCCCCTTTCCTCAGTTTTGGGGTGTCTAAGAACACTTCTATCCTGTGATAAAGGTTTGTGGAGACTTAGTCCCCATTCATGTTAAATGCCAGTGACATGGAAGCCCTGTGGTATCTTCTTGTGTTCCTCTGGTAAGTGTCTGGATACAAAAAAACCTGCAGGGTCAAGTTCAGTTGTATGATTTCTTCCAAGCTGAGGTGGCCACTGGGCTGGGAGGCAGGGTGATCATAGACCACTAAGAACCAATGCAATTGACTGTTCTAGTAACAGTTCCTTTTTCCGTATGCTTACCGGACTCTAGCTCCTTTCTCCAGAGAATATACTTTGAAAAGTAAAGTCATTTCCTGAAAGCAGTTTTCAAACAGCGTGTGCATAATCAACTTGGAAAAGGCATCATCTGCTTGTTGTACATGGCCTCTGCTATTTAGGAGGTGGTAGATTAAGGCACCATACCGTGGGTGGATTTGCTTCCAGATGATCGCCAGTGATGGCTTAGCCTTGCTTAGCTTGAGGAAAAAATGCCATTCATGGTTAACAATGGCAGGGCATAGTATGTGGAAGCCTACAGCCAGCATGGCACACTGTAAACTAAAGAACTCTCTCGTTACATGTTGAACAGAATAAGCTTCAGTCCACCCTTCCTCATGAGCCTATTTTTACTTGAATCACAGTCACAAAGCTGGATGAATTTCCTGCTTTTGCGGTGTGATTGGGAGAGCAAAAATGAAGCGGTTGTCAAGCATCTGTCAGGTCACAATGTATGGCCAGTGGGCTGAGTTTGGCTTGAGAATGAACCAGTTATGCAGGGCTGGTGTAGAAAAACATCTGAAAAACGAGGTCATTATCAACTGTATGCCTTGTTGGATGCACTCAAAAGTAAATTGGCCCTGAAACATGTTACTGAAATGCACCAAACTATTCAAAACTAATACTGGCTTTGGTCAGGCTGATGGAAAACCACTTCTAAAGAAGCCTAAGTTCGCTCCCATTCACCCTCAGATTTTATGCATCCAACAGCAAGTTGTTATCCTGTCTGAAATAATCATAAATTACACCATGACCTTCAGTTTACAACATGTTCTATTTCACAAAGACATCTAGAAATTCAAAAAACAAATTGGCAATTGAGAAAACAGTAATCTTGGGCCTTTAAATTATTTAATATTGTGTGAGTAGCAAGGAAGATATTTCATAAACAGTGTCAGCATATTATAGTAGTCTGGCAAATAAATAGCTAAGTGTTGATGCATAGTGTTCAGCATTTAGCATGTAGTCTTCCAAGAGTTTTTGCTTGAATCATTTCTTACATTCTGTTGTACTGACAGAAGGGTCCTAGTGGATAACCATAGACTTGCACAAGTTGGCTTCATACAAATATTTGGGCATTTGGTTTCACGAGTCTTTCAGCTGGAGAACTCAGAGCAAACTGACAAGGCCCAAAGCGGAGCTTAGCACGAATGTAATTAGTTTTCTTTTGTACAAACATTGGAAGATTTGTCCAAGTGGCCATTTGTGTTTTTAAAACCAACATTTTGATCTCAGATTCTTTTTGGCGCACCTATTTGGTTTCTGTGCTTTTAAAATCTATCTAGAAGGAATTCCATCATACATTCTTAGATTTATATTTGGCACAAAATTCCCTTTACTTATTTTTATTTTATTGTTGTTTTTATTGTTTTCACACCACTCAGGTGATTGGGAATAAAGTATCCAGTCAAGACGTCTTAAGTGTGCTTAATGGATGTGTTTACAGTGGTGTGGAAACTCTGGGGAAGGAGCTGTTCATGTATTTTGGACAGAAAGCCTTGAGGTAAGTAAAGTGTACATAATTTGGAGGAAATATTGCCCAACTTTATTAAGCTTTGTTGAAAAAACTGGGCTTTAAAAAAAGGTGTTGCTTGCTCTCTCCATCTCTGCACGCTGACATGGTTTACATCTCACACTAAGCCAAACCATGGTGTAGCGTGAACACTCAAGTGCAGCTCCCAGAGAGGAGCTCATGGTTGCCTTGCTCCTCCTTGGTGGTTCTGTTGCTGAGCTAGCTAAGCCCATGGTTCAGCTTACTCTGTCATCCAAACCAGGGTTCTTGGTTTAGCTCTCCTGAACAAACCACAAGCCATAAACCATAGGACAAACCTTGGTTAAAACTCATGGTGAGTCTGGAGAGAGCTAAACCATGAGCCTGGGTTCAAATCACACCCCAAGCCATGACTTAGCTCAGTGAAAGCATGACAATGACCAGGAAGGATCAAAGTGGCTGCATTACTTCTCTGCGTACCCACACGCTTTTGTGATAAGTTGTGGTTTGGCTTAGTGCAGTATTTGAACTAGGCCACTGAACGTATTCTCATACCGACTGCAAACTTTTCAACCGTTGACATAAGAATATAAGAAGAGCTCTGCATCTGGTTGTAGTGATTGTCTAGAACTGCAGAAAAGAGAGGAAGCTGGTAGACAAGAGTCTGTTTGTAAGAGATGCACAGTCTAGCAAAAAGCTGTTTGTTCACGCAGTGTGACAAAGGCCTTCATTAGCGGATTGGTGCTCACATGGAGGTGAATGTGTTGAGACAAATATATATACAGTGGTACTTCAGGTTACATACGCTTCAGATTACATACGCTTCAGGTTACACACTCCGCTAACCCAGAAATAGTGCTTCAGGTTAAGAACTTTGCTTCAGGATAAGAACAGAAATCGGGCTCCGGCAGCGCGGCGGCAGCAGGAGGCCCCCTTAGCTAAAGTGGTGCTTCAGGTTAAGAACAGTTTCAGGTTAAGAACGGACCTCCGGAACGAATTAAGTACTTAACCCGAGGTACCACTGTATAGCTAAACCGCTGATGACCATAGAAGGGGGAGATTAAGATACAAAAAATTAATACCAATTACAGCAAAAGAAGAACCCCAACTAAAGCCCCAAACAGTACCCCAGTTCATCAGTCTGTTCAGCAGCCATAGCCATTGTAGTTGGAGTTATGCCAGAGTAGGGGATAAGCTGGAAATAGTTAATGTTCTGAACTGAGGGATATTCAGAAATGTCTTTCTTTTCTAGGATCCACTTTGGCATGAATGGTTCCTTGCGTATAAGTGCAGATGCAAGCCAGAACAGAAGTGGAGAATGGGCAGTTCTGGAAATACAACTTACTAATGATTTGGTTTGTTTCTACGATGCAACTGTTGAACTTAGGTAAAGCCATGCATGTTTTCCTGTGATACGTTTTTGCAAGAGTTCCTGAAGGGGGAAATACTGTGGCTCCAAGTTGGAAACGTTGCAAGATGGCTTAAATCAAGCGAAAACTATGCTCAAATTCAAGTAGTTCCTTTTATTTGCTTTATAAGCGGGGTGGTGGTGGTAGAAGAATAGATGTTTGCAAAATGCCTGGATACACACTGGAAATAAATGAATAAATTGTTATCCATAAAACTGACAAAAGAATATACTGCCCTCTCACAAAAATATCAGGGTATAACATGTATAACACTACATTGCACAGCGATATAAGAACACATGTGTAAGATCACATATTTGTACTCCACATTTAATGGAGAATAGTTGCTTCCTTGCAATCTTTGCTCATAAATAAATGCATGTTTGTACTAGGGCTGCAGGGTTGAATCAACTTATTCATTCATTTCTTAAAAGTTGACTAAAAATGTGCCCTTATTAATCAGGCAACAGATTTCTTCCCCTCCCTACCCACCCAAAGTATTGCTATATAGTAATGGGGGTCCTGTAGTCTTCCAGATGTTGGTATACAAATATCAGGTGATGGACTGGTTGGTAGCCTCACCCACCTGCCAAAGAGATCTGGGATGGGATTTTGTTCCATCCACTGGAAAAGGTTTCACACCCCTGGTTTGCTTAGACAAGCTAATTTCAAACTTTTGCTTATGAAGTTTTATTCAATAACCCATAGTTACGGTTAACCACAGTTTACGGTTCTGGCATAATGTTAAACTGTGGTAAATCAGAATGGAGCTTAAAAAAAAAGTTCCTGGTTTGGAACTGTGGATTGCTTCCTGCTAAATCCAGCCTGGCTTTGGGCAGTTTTGTTTTCTCTCTCTGATACTACCTACTGATAAAACAACTACTTAAATATTTTAATTGCACAATGCATTGCTCACCTACTGTCTGCTTACAACATATCCCCCCCCTCCCTTAACCTTGCAGGAATACTGCTGAATGTGAACAGAAAGTCAGAATGCTAGAAAACTTGGATGTATGCTCTCCAAAATTTAGTTTTCTAAGAGCAGAAGGTGAAATTAAGAAGCAAAAGGGACGTATGTTATGTGATGTGTTGCTCGACCAGGCAGTCCTACCTGGAGTGGGAAACATAATAAAGAACGAAGCACTTTTTGACAGTGGTCTCCATCCAGTTGTTAAAGTATGTGAAATATTCCTGGCTTCCTCCTGCTTGCAGGTTTGAATTGCGAGAACCAGAGTTTAAGAAAATATATGCAAATCTGTACCATTTTCATAATGGTAACAGAATATTAGGCACCTGGCCATGGCAGTTTCAAAAAGCAGAAGAATCTTCAAAAGAATCTTCTCACAAAAGGGATGTGGCATGCAAGTAACCAAGATTGCTTTTCCTTACAAATTAAATAAGTGGTCTTGAGAAGAAAATAATTCAGGTTGATATTTCCATATTGGGCAAGTGTGCTAAAATGAACAGTTTAAAAAGTAGTAAATACTCACAAAGTATTCAAGTACAGTGGTACCTCGGTTTATGAACAGCCCTGTTAACGAACTATTCGGTTTACGAACTCCGCAAAACCAAAAAAGTAGTGTTCCGGTTTGCGAACTTTACCTCGGTCTACGAACCGAAGCCAAATGGTGGAAGGGCACTATTGGGTGGGAGGTCTCATTAGGGAAAGTGCCCCTCGGTTTAAGAACGGATTTGGTTTAAGAACGGACTTCAGGAACGGATTAAGTTCATAAACCGAGGTACCACTGTATCTTTTTTAAAAGCCATACGATGATAAAATTGGTCCCTGATGATGATTTACTGGTGCCTGAAAAGTCCTATGATGATATTTATCTCCTTGGGGGTTCCTGACTTTATGTGTGCCGCCCCCCGAACCAAATCCTTGCATAAATGGTGGGTCCACTGTATATCAACTCCCTACATTTGATCTGGAGAGGCCGGTGGGAAAGGGGACCTGGAAACAGCCATAGTTCAGTTGTAACCAAGCTGATTAAAATTCCAGCACTGATCCCCTTTAAGTGATTGTCAAGACAGAAGTTAATGGCACTACCTGGTGTTCATGTTTGTGGTAGAATTTTATACATGTCTTCTCAGAAGTCCACAGACTTCAATGTGGTATACTCCCAGATACATATCCATAGGATACCAGCCTTAAAACAATTCTAGTTGTCCCGTTACCAGTGATGTGGCTTCTTAAGATAGGGGTTCCATGTCCTCAGCCTTTCTTTGTTTTAAGCAGTGACCCACTGTGGCTTGGAGAGTCCTTGGCTGTCGTTTTTTAAACCTCTGCTCCAAATTCCAGGCCTGTCAGCTAACGGATGAGCAAGTACATCACTTGGTGAAAATGACTCGGGATTTCACGCTACTCTTTTATAAGGTAGGGAGAAAGCCCTTTCTCAAGAGATCTTCGAAAACTGCATTAAAATGTAAATGCTGAACATGTGTCTTGATAGTAAAAATGTTTTTAACACCATTAGTATAAAATTGCTTCACCCAGCCAATTGATTGAAGAGGCTTTTTCTCCCTGGCTGATTGAAAATTGCCTGTGGAATCCAAAGGGAAATGCACTTGAGTCTTTTAATTTTCATAGGACTTGGGGCCAACTGATGTATTTAGAAAAAGTAGGAAAGAGCTGTGCCACTCCACTAGAGAGCCAGGCAGAGAATTACATGATTCAATGTTCCCAAGCCATCAGAAATTATCTGGATATAGAAAGGTAGCACAACCAGGGGAAGTGGTTTTGGTCTTCAGCATGCTAGGTTTCTGTTTGATTATTTTTTTAATAAGAAAAATGTAATGTGAACTCTCCTGGAGTGCTGCACTATCAGCTTTTTCTGTCCAGGTTGGTTGGTGCTTAAGCACCATTGATGGCAACTGCCAGAGAACTGGTAACTAACCCATCATCCTTTGCACTGTCCTTAAAAGATGAATTGCATTGCTTGACGTCTTGCTTACCTATAAGTCAGAAAGCTAGGGGAAATGTTGATGGTTTCTTTTCTCTTTTTTGCTGATAACCTTTTGCTTATTTTGCAAATAAGAAATATGGGTTTGTAACGTGTATATATATATATATATATATATATATAACTTTTTTAAAAATTAAAGAGCTTATTGGTTCACAAAAAAATGTGCATTGTTGAATTTCAACCAAGGGGAAGCGAGGAAGTCACTTAACAAGGTCAATAAGTATAATTTTTAATAAGGTTATGATTTTTGTTTGTTTGTTTGTTTTGTTCATTTATAATTTTGTGGAAATTAATTTTAAAAATTGAGAGAAAAAATGTGCATTGTCTTTTTCTGACAACAACAAAAGCCCTGCAGTGATTGACAAGCAATTAAAAAAAAAAGCAATGATAAATTTATAAGAACATATTAAAAGCAGATTTAACAAAATAGCATCATTTGTGCTGCCCGAGGAAAACAAACCTCTTTGCCCGGTGCCAAAACAAGGCTGATGCATGGTTATTCCTCTGGGGAGATCATTCTATAAAGGGGAAGCTAATTTCCAGGACAGAAAAACAGGAATTTCTCAAATTCATGGAACTTTTTTTAACTGCCCAAAGTGTGAATGTATTTAAATCTCTCTTTTTGGATTTTATTTTATTTTTTCTAGTCAAGGATAAAATGATTTGACAATGGGCTGGAGCTCTGGCTTTCTAAATCACATGAATAATAATTCAGTTCTCTGTTCCAGTGTCGCAAGACGGGATCAGCGTTGTATAAGCATTACAGGGTGTACAAGCGCCCTAACTGTAGTCAGTGCAGAGCAAAGATCACGGTGTGCCGCTTAGGAGAGAATAACAGAATGACGTACTTCTGTCCTCTGTGCCAAAAGGACAAGCCTCAGCTTGTGGATCCTGGGTAGGTTGTTCACCTTTATCAAACATTTTCTAAATTATCTCAGCATTCTGAGAAGAGCTGGTTTTAGAAATGCTAACCTTTTGCTCAATAGCTCTCCAGCTTGTCCAGTGTCAAAATCCAACCTTTGGCGTTTGTTTGTTTTAAATGGCATTCTGTATTTTTCTGTCACTCCTTCCTCCTCTCTCTGGGCTACCCCTGCCCACTGCCCAGCCACCTGAATTAAGCCAGCAATTCTGTACGCTAAACCTTGGAGCGAGTCCTATTGAACTTATTGGGACCAAGTAGATATGGATAGGCTACCACAGGAAAAGAGTTGAATGTGCACCAGGGATGTCCAACCGGTCAATTGCTATCAATCTATGTTTAAAAAATGCCTGAATACACTGGAAATAAATGAATAAGTTGTTATCCGAAAGAATATACTGCTCTCTCACAAAATATCAGGGTATATAACATGTTTAACAGTAAGATCACATATTTGTACTCCACATTTACAGGAGAATAGTTGCTTCCTTGCAATCTTTGCTCATAAATAAATGGATGTTTGTACTAGGGCTGCAGGGTTGAATCACCTTACTTTTTAAATGTCCTGATTAATCAGGCAACAGATTTCTTCCCCTCCCTTCCTACCCACCCAAAGTATTGCTATATAGCAGGGATGTCCAACCGGTCAATCACGATCGCAGGGCCTCCCTGGTCGATCCATGTCTTTCATGTGATCCTGACTGATTCACCCCCCAAAAAAATACTTTGGCTCCCTAAAAAAAGCTTAACAACTTTGGTCAATCCAATGGGTTTTTTTTATAGTGTGAGTAGATTGCAGTCTCTTGGGAGCGGGACTCCCTGTAGTACATCAACGGAACATAGTGATATAATGAACATTTCCTGCATTCAATGAGCAAGGCTGCAATCCTAAAGGCACTTTCCACAGAAAGTGGGGTACAGCAAGGCTGCAATCCTAAATCCTGGTAAGGAAGTCCCATTGAACACGGTGGGGCTTATTTCAAGGAAGGCATGCATAGGATTATGCTGTAAGTAGCCCACCTACTTTTTCTTCGCCTTCCTTTAAATATTTCTCATCTCACCTCTTCTATCCCTTAGACAAAGTGGTTATTTTTAGGGCCGTATTCCCTGATTCTAAAACAGTAGGGTTAAGGAGCGCATTCACTGCTGGAGTCACACAGATATCTTATTTTCATCCCCTTGTTTCTCTCATGCAAAATAATGCAGGCAGCAGGGTTTTAGCTTGTTAAGCTGCAGATGGAGGATGTCTACTGAGAGCACCAGGGGGGCAAGCTTTTATTGAGAATATTTTCTCCACGATTCAGAAAAGGGGAGAAAAGAAAAATTCTGCTACCTTCTAGCTAAATTGGAAGAGATTTTCAGGGAGGATCGTTTTAAGAACATAAGAAGAATTCTGCTATTTAAGACTAAAGGCTTGCCTAGTTCAGCATCCTGTTTCTTACCTTGGTCCACGAGATACCTCTGGAAAACCCAGAAGGAGGGCAGCAGCCTCCTTTCATGGATGTCCCCCAGTGGTATCCATGTACAGTGGTACCTCGGGTTACATACATTTCAGGTTACATATGCTTCAGGTTACAGACTCCACTAACCCAGAAATAGTGCTTCAGGTTAAGAACTTTGCTTCAGGATAAGAACAGAAATTGTGCTCCGGCGGTGTGGCAGCAGTGGGAGGCCCCATTAGCTAAAGTGGTGCTTCAGGTTAAGAACAGTTTCAGGTTAAGAACGGACCTCTGGAACGAATTAAGTACTTAACCTGAGGTACCACTGTATAGCTAAACCGTTGCTGTGAGGGCAGTTCTCTGGCCTGATGCAATACCTGCCTTTTTCTTAGAATGAATTATGTATTTCTCCTCTTCTCTCCCCTCCCCCCGCAAAAAAATCGGGTGTACTCTTTGGGTAGGTACATTTAAGACTGCAGTGATAGCATGCCGCGTTAAACTATGGTTTGGTCAGGATAACAAACCGCTGAGATGCGAAAGCAAGAAGAAACATGTGATTGAAAATGGCTTCCATCATTCATTCCATTCCCTGGTTTCCAAATCACAAGGGGGGAGCCTGCACATTAGCATCCTGTCCCATCTACAGGCTGCCCCCACAATGAATGGATGTTGGAGGCTGTGGGGTTGGAGCTAGCAAGCATAAGTCCACTCTCTCCTCCTCATATGATTGATTCTTGAATACATGAGGAACGATGCCCAATCAGGGTTATTTTGTTGAAATCCAATTTTCAAGTATGGAAGAATTTGAGAATTAGGCCGGAACACAAAGTTCCTTTTTATGTCCCCACCCCCCAGATCAAAATAACTCATCTATATCTAACAATCTCAGTGCAGGATACACAGAAGCATGAAACAACAGTTCCAATCACAAGCGGGGGACAGAGTGGGCAGACCTCTTCTGATCTACACGCGTCCATAGGAACATGTGTATGGAGCCCTCTATATATGGCAGCTGTTATGACTGTACAGGGCAAGGGAGGAACCTAATCTCCATCACTTCCTGGCCTAGCATGTGTATTGAATCTATTTGGAAAGTCTAGAAGGGCTGGATTGCATAGATCAGGGATGGGCTGCCTGTGACCTTTCAGACATTGTTGGACTTCATCAGTTCAAGCCAGCATGGCCAACCACCAGGAATGGTTGGCGTAATGATTGAAGAGCTTCCAGAGAGCCAAACAGTAGCCATCCCCGGTACAGGTGGCTGATATGCCACTGTGTTTTATCACCCAGTGCTTTGAAATAAGTAAACTCTTATTGTTTTTTGGGAAATACACTTTTGAGGAGCGGGAATAGTGCCCTTCCCATTCCATGTCTCGATAGCCAAGTTCACAGCCTTGATAAACCCTCAAGGCGAAACTGGAGCCTCCAAGCTATCAGACGCAGCAGCCCAACTTTCCCCCTCGCTGGTGGCCAAGCTATTAGAATCCAGTGTTGAATCTCCCATATAACCCCTGGTGGAACACAACGCTCAGAACAAACCTCTCAACATGTTAACATCAATTTCCCCCTTTCTTTCATTGTGCAGCAAACTGCCAGGAAGAAATGGTTTAATTGGCTGGGCGTACAGCAGGGGGTCGTCTTGTAAGGAACAAGTTGCTCAGGAATCGGAAGAGGAGTGGGCCTGTACACTATGCACGCTGATAAACAAGCCGTCTGTCAAACTCTGTGATGCATGCCTGACTCCAAGGCCTGAGCGTAAGTCTATATGGTTGTCTGACTGGCATCGTAATGTATTACAGCAGTGCAAGTAACATGGAACCGTTTTGCTTTGCTTTGTGTTGTTTCTACTCCTGTTCACAACATACAGGTAATATGTTCATTAATACGCTGGTCCTAAATGCCTATTACTTGCCCTAATGCTTCAAATCTGAAATAGTATATGAGGAGGAAGACAAAGGATATCATTGATATTATTTTATTTCAGAGTTGCTTTATACTTTGTGGCATGGTGCATGCACTGTTCCCTCCCCCTCTCTTTTTCTCTCTGCAGAAAATGCCACTCCCATTTAGCTAGACATGTCCTCAAACATTTAGAGACATGTGACGGACATGTGGTTGGAATTGGGAAGCTGCTATTGGATGTGGCTTCCTGACATGTGTTTACTGCTTATTTGTTATCTTTTCTTTGTGGACTTGACCCCTTTGATGTAGGAACTGTAGGGGTAGCTAGCCTAGTTTGAGGGCCTGCTCTGGTTCCACAGGCAAATTCTTCTGGGACCCCAAGACCTGGCCAGTTTTCATGACAGCATCAACAAGAAGGAAAAAATAGTGGGACGCAGCACTGGGGTTGGTAGGCCCAAATTCCTGACATGGATGCAGATCTTCCCTTCCCCAGTCATTACACCAATGACTAATGCATGGGGAGAAAGAATGATAGCCAACCATGATTCATCTAATCTGTATGCTTCGGCTGTGGAATGGGATGGGGGGCAGTCTGCTGGTGTGCCTTTTGCATGTGTGCATAGATGAGGCTGTGTTTTGAATGTGTGGCGTGGAGGGTTGGACAGGGCCAATATATACTAGCCACCCCAAAGTCCCAATTAAAAAGTAAAAAAATGAGAAGGTCCTTAGGTGTCCTAGCTATATGGGGTGGGAAGAATAGACAGCCCTTCTTTCCACAGACTAGGAAAGAAATTCAGAGGAAATCCTCTCTCAAGAAAATTAAGATAGAGAAAGGTTATATGAAACAGCCCTGAGCAGATGCCCGTGTTCTTAGAATCTGCATTATTAACCCAGAAACTTGTCTCAAGGAACAACTGTTTGTGCAATAATAGCATGTTCCTTTTGTAACTCAAATATATACTTTCACAGCTGTTATCCCATCCCATGCTGCATGAATTATTCAGTTAAACCTTTGGTACTTTTTGCAGATTTCAGCAACTTCCCCGAATTGTCAGACCAAATGTTCCATAAATTGAAAGGGAATGCATTTGTAAGGAGAAAAAAAATCTTTTATAGCTGGAAGGGACAAAAGCTGTCCTCCACCCTGTTAGTATTTCAAAAACAATAGAAGTGTTTGTGTGTGTGTGTGTGTGTGTGTGTGTGTGCATGAAAAGTGTTTAAAACCTGTAATAAAAATTGTGATTTTAAAACTAAGTGTTGAAACTTCACATGGGTATATTTTTTTTTACACCTTTTACAGTTGGAGCACGGCGTTTCCGTGCGCTGCTCTGGTTCGCCAGAAGCGGCTTAGTCATGCTGGCCACATGACCCAGAAGCTGTACACCGGCTCCCTTGGCCAGTAAAGCGAGATGAGCGCCACAACCCCAGAGTCGTCTGCGACTGGACCTAACAGTCAGGGATCCCTTTACCTTTACAGTTGGAGCAAACTCCAATCACTCAGCAATGATGTCTTTCATTTCTCCCACAAAGAAGAGCTGTTCTCAGCTGCAGTGTTCAGCTTCTAATCTCTGAGGCACTCTACTTCTCTGCCCTGCCCTACCCTGATTGTATTTCCTCCCTTCTCTTCCATGATTCCCTCCTCCTTGCTGTCTCTTTCCTCTACTTCCTCCTGCCTTTGTGCTTTCTGCTGTGCTGCTCTACTTTATCAGCCTCCCCCCTCTAATGGACAAGCCAGTTTCTTTTAAGAGGCTCCCCAAGTTTGGGTTAATATAATGTTTCCTGCATGTCCAGTCTCACCTGGATCAATTGCTGGCTATCCTTACCAACTGCAAATCAGGGGTGGGGAAACACCCACTTTTGCCTCTTCCTTGCCCAGCAGTGGGCATGTGGCCCCAGAAGGTTGCATGGCCCTTGGACTGCTGTCCATTCCTGTCACTCTTCCTCTTCCAGGTCTATTTGTTTTGCACTTGATCTGCCAATTGCAGTCCCTGAGAAGGTGCCTTTACCCATAAGGATGACATAGACTAGTGAAATATGCTGGGAGTGGGCTTGGCTGTCAGTGGAGCACTGATGCTATAAGCATCTGGTAGGATCTTCCATTCGAAGCTCCCGGAAGCCTTTCACACTCTGGACCGCGACTGGCTGTAAGGGAAGGTTGAGAAAAGATGTGCCGACCTGCTGTAGGCCTTCTGGAGCCAGCAGAGTGCCGGGCAAGAGAGGTTAGCGAGCAACTGTATCTGCAGTCAGGAAGGATTTCTGTTGTCTGCCAAAGTTGCTCTTGGCTGATTGTCTTCCACTAAAATGTCAGCCCCAGGAACCTAAAGATTTAGTCTGTTCAGAAAGTCAGATTTGCCAATTAACTTCTCTCCTGGAATTTATGCACCCAGCTGGTTCCCTAGAAGCTGAAGCGGACCCAATACAACAAAGGCAGCGTGGCTTAGGGCTTTAGAAGAAAATCACGATAATGCTCTTTTTCTCTCTCTCGGCATCTTTCATTCCAGTTGTGAAGCTTTTGAGCTGTTATCAAAGTCCAATGCTGGCATCTAAAGACTTCTTTAACATATGTTTAAATAAAGCAACTTTATCTCAAAAATCTACATTAAAATAAAATCTAGAGAGTTTTTTTAATAAAAAAGATGATGTAAGTAAAATGATTTCCTCAATGCTTATAATTAATACTTTTGTCCTAGAATCAGAACTGTAGAGTCAGAAGGGACCCCAAAAGTCATTTAGTCCAAGCCCCTGCAATGCAGGAATATCAATGCACAGATGGTCTCCCACCCAATTTGAAACCATACCGGATCCTGCTTAGCTTTGCAAATGTGCTTGCAGTTTTCCCCCCTCCACTTAATTAATGTATGTAAAATTCCCTTAATTAATTGAATGTATGAAATTTTACTTTCTCTGAAAAGGCCCTTTCTACATTCCCCATCCTTGCATATGTTGCTAGTGTGCATTCATAAGACTATTGCTGTCTTTCTACAATGCTAACCTGAACTTAGTTGAGTCCCATTGATGTAAATGGGGATGTGCATCAGCATCCAAGGCTAGTAGACATTATGGATAACTATTTCTTAAGGAAGAACTGTAGCTCAGTGCTTTACATGCAGAAGGTCCAACATTCAATCTCTGGCATCTCCAGGGATTGCTGGGAATGTTTCCCTGTCTGAAACCCTGGAAAGTTGCTTCTATTCAGGGTAGACAATGCTGAGCTGACTGGACCAGTGGTCTGACTTGGTGTAAAGCAGCTTCCTATGTTCACAATTATTAAAAGGATCTAGGGGTCTTGGTGGACCACAAGCTTAACATGAGTCAACAGTGTGATGCAGCAGCAGAAAAAGTGAATACTGTTCTAGGCTGCATCAATGGAAGTATAGTGTCCCGATCAAGGGAAGTAGTAGTCCCCCTCTATTCTGCCTTGGTCAGACCACATCTGGAATACTGTGTCCAGTTCTGGGCACTGCAATTTAGGAAGGATCTTGACAAGCTAGAACATGCGTGATGCAACCAACATGATCAAGGGTTTGGAAACCAAGCCTTAAGAGGGTCTGTTGAGAGAATTGGGTATGTTTAGCCTGGAAAAGTGGAGGCAGATATGATAGCCACCTTCAAATATCTTAAGGGCTGTCACATGGAGCAGGGAGCATGCTTGTTTTCTCCTGCTCTAGAGGGTAGGACTTGAACCAATGGATTCAAGTTGCAAGAAAGGAAATTCCGACTAAAGAACTTTCTGACAGTAAGAACTGTTTGACAGTGGAACAGGCTCCCTTGGGAGCTTGGGAACTCTCCTTCATTGAAGGTTTTTAAGCAGGGGTTGGATGACGATGTGCCGTGTATGATCTAGTTGAGATTCCTGCATTGCAGGGCATTAGACTAGATGACCGTTGGAGTACCTTCCAAATCTACCATGCTATGATTCTATGATTAGTAGTGTGTAGAGCAGTATAGATGTAGTTCAAGAGCACGGGGGGGGGGGGGATTTCAGTGGGGGAGGAATAAGTGGTTCAAAGAGGATACTAACTGGGATGTCTTCCTTTTCTTGCTATCTATTTTAAGTTCCAGAAATACAGAAGAATGAAGCTTTGGCAGCCTTTAACAGCAGCTTAATCAAGTACCCATGTAATAACTTTGGAAAACCAAGGGGAGAAATTAAGATCAACAGGAAAACTGTGTTTGGGACAACAACATTGGTGCTGTCAGATTTTGCTAGCAAATTGCCTCTGCCAAAGCATAATGGAAGCAGAAGTCTAACTCCAGATGGAAACTCTCTGTGTGATTCTTCACGAAATGATTATAACAGCACCAACCACCATGCTGTAAATACACCCGTATCATTCTCCCATCAATATAATTCTTTAAAGCCGGCACAGAAGAAACAGAAGATTGATTCCTCATCTTCATCTGTTGGGGCAATCAATGAGAATTTAGCAATCAGGTTTGTTAATTCCAGATCTAAACAGGATTCCTCTAAAGTATATTTCATTGAATGTGGACTTGAAAGGTAGAAATTGACGGGTGCAAGGCAATGTTTAGAGGGAAACATTGGTTTGGGGTTTATTGCGTGTTTTGCTTTTGTAACTCATGAAACAGAGTTTGTTGCTGCTGTGTGTCCCTTATTTGTCACAGAATCGCTTGTGACTCAGGCTACTTGTTAGATCAGAAGAAAGGGCAATTTACCAAGCGGCTAACTGCAGTGGCAAGAGATTGCTGTATCTTAGAAATGAAGCGGGGCAGAAGCCCTGGAACTTTACAGAATTTGATGGTAGGTGCAAGGGGGCTAGTGGGCTTCTCTATTGCACAGCAGAGCAATGTATTCCTTGCTGCCTGCTTCCCTACTTGGTAGCTCAGAAACAAAACTGCATTGTGGTGTAGCAGGTGTAGCACCGTGGTTGAAAGTGTTAGCCATGGACCTGGGAGACCAGGGTTCAAACCCTTACTAGGCCATGAAGCCCACTGGGTGCCCTTTGGCCAGTCTAGCGTACCTCACAGGGTTGTTGTAGGGGTGAATTATTGTTATTAATTAAAATTGTATACCGCCCTATACCCATAGATCTCAGGGAAGTTCACAACATAAACTTGAGGATGGAGAGAACCAGGTATGCCACTTTGAGCCCCTTGGAGAAAAAGACTGGGTATATAGTCGTACCTTGGTTCTCGAACACCTTGGTACTTGTACATTTTGGTTCCTGAATCCCAAAGACCCAGAAGTAAGTGTTCTGGTTTTCGAACGTTTTTCAGAAGCCAAAGGTCCGACGCAGCTTCCGCTTGAGTGCAGGAAGCTCCTGCAGCCAATCGGAAGCTGTGCCTTGGTTTTCGAACAGTTTCAGGAGTCAAATGGACTCCCAGAATGGATTATGTTCGAGAACCAAGGTTCCACTGTAAAGGTATGGGGTGTATATAACCCATTTGAGTAAGGAGCCAATTAAACCCCCGTTACCCAAAGTTGGACCTTTGGGGAGGTGGTGAAGACTGAGAGGGGGTTGGAGGAGGATGTCAGAGTTCCCAGGTAGCACTTTACGATGTATACAGGAGCGCGAGAATAGCACTGCCGGGTGGAATTTGGCCTTGACTTGTAGAATTATAGCAAAAGAAAGGTTGGCTGCTTCTAAATCAAAGTAACAGGGAGCGAACTAACCTAGTTTAAACATTAACCATCAAGGAAGATGCCCTTGTGCCTTGTAAGCGAAGATGCTCTCCAACTCTTCTGGTGACGCTAATGTTAGGGGAGAGTAAAGCTTCCCTGCCACCTTCATAAAATATACTTTTCTGCTCCGCCAGTCAGACTTCCTCCTCTGTGGTACATGATTGGGATCATTAAAGTAGCTTTGATCAAAGAGCATGGAAAATTGTCTCCGAAGCGGACAAGTAGGTAGAGATCCCCATGGCCTGGTCTAAGACACTTGTAATAGCTTTCCAGAGGGGGAGACTATAATTGGAGGGAATTGGACCTCGAGTATGTCTTGCTGCTGCCAATTCGGAATGCCTTTTAAACAACATGAAAGGACAAAATTTATGCCAGCGACACCGGAATAGTGCTGTTTTATATTTTAAAAAAATGAGATAAAATAAGAGGCCATGCAATTTTGGGACTTTAAATTTGCCACTTGCCCTTCATTTCAATTGCCTGGATGCTCAGTACAGATTCCTTCAGTTTTATTTAAAGAAAAATCAAGTAGGGCAGGTAAAATATCCGGTTTCTCTATTTTGAACCCTACACGTGTATAACAATGCATTATTGACAGCTGTGTACGAAAGGCAAGAGTGTTTGGTGGAAGGGAGGAAGAGTGTTGCTGCTGCTGTAACTAATCCCTTTTAACTTCATGCAGTTTTTATTATTATTTTGCAACCTGTCATTGCAGAGCACCTCCAGTTAATATGACAGATGGTTCTTACACATTAAATACTGGCAACCCTCGCTGCAGTAAACACAGCCGCTGCTGCATTCTTCGCGTGGTTAGGAAGGACGGAGAAAACAAGGGCAGGCAATTTTATGCTTGTCCTTTACCCAGAGAAGCCCGGTGCGACTATTTTGAAGTACGTGAGATTGCGTAGCCTTGCTGAGCACCCTTGAAGGGTACAACTTTTTTCCTCCAACCCATTATGATTACTCATGGGTTTCATTCGTACTTTCGGTATTAGTGTACTGGAAGGAGAATTACAATGTCACTGATGAAGTTAGCTTTGCCTAAATAACTTCTAGACAAATCCTGGCCACTGCAGAATGGTTTTCTGGGTGGAGTAGAGTCGTGGACTTTGAATTCGGATTTTACACTAAAAGGTTTTCATTTATTGACACTATTAAGAGTTAATAGACACATAGAAAGCTATGGCTTATTGATATCCCTTCCCCAGTTCTGAAAGCAGAAGCAGGGGGGATGCTCCTGTCAGTCATGATCGGGATTTAACTGCCTGGCTAGGATGACTGCTTGCAGGGAGGGCACAAGAGGGGATTTATTTGAAGAGTGGAATTGATGCAGACATGGGAGTAGAGATTATTCTTCAATCAAGTAGCCATTGCTGTCCTTGAAAAGCTGAAGAATGGGGAGTTTGGGAGAGGGTTCTCCCCCTACTTCTCTGCCTCTTCAACCAATAGCCATCTATGGCAGTGATGGGGAACCTCAGTGATGAGGTTCACCTTGGGCCTCTTGGTCAGGTCTTCAGCGCTCTCTCCAGGCCACAGACCTGCTTCACATCCTCCTGGGATGTTTTCGCCACATTGTGGAATGTGTGGTGGTACCTCCTGCCTGCTTAGATGGAGACAGGTTTCTTCCTTCCATATGCAGAGTAAATGTATGGAGGAAGGAGCAGCACTTTCTTCTCCCAGACGGCATTGCAGCTTGTTAAAAGGTCTGGAAAGGGCTCTCTGTGCAAATTAGCGGTAGTTGCTGCAAAAAAAATCAAAAAAAAATCTAAGAGTCTCTTTGTATGGACCTTGGCATCCTTTTCAGACCTACCTCATGGGGCTGGGACCAGCAGAGGACAGATATGTTGGGAGTGGGGTCAGTGTATACACTCCTCCCCTCTCCACATGTTTAATATACACATGGAGGGAAGTTCTGAAAGGGGAGTAAAAGGCCCTCTCAACTAACTTCCAAAGGATAGGCTGAACGCAACATACAATAGATTATTTTCACGTGGGTTTTGTTCTGTTAACACAGCAATTGCACTGGCCTCTGCTATGCAGTAAGAGGTGCAGTAATGTCATTTTGACCTTCAGATTCTGAAAAGGGAGAGAAGGAAGTTGGAAGTGTGGGGAAGTGAGATCTATTGCTATTCAGCTATGAGGTACCAGAACTTTACTTGGATAAATTGAACCCATGTTGCCTCCAGAGTCCGATAAGACTCCCAAAAACTGTACTCTCACAAAGTCAAACCAGTGGAGCTCAGGCAGTGAAACATATAGCGTATTTGAAAGAGAGCCATTTACCCTGATTATTAGCAGTTGCCACCTACCTGGCAGAATTAAAGTTGAGTTTCTTGCCACCGGTCTAAAAGAGGGATCTGATGTTAAAAGGAGAAATTATTTCTCTCTACAGTGGGCAGACCTGCATTTTCCCTTCTGCAATCACAGGAAGCGCAGCATTATGAGGACAGTGTTGAAGATTGGTCCTAATAATGGAAAGAATTTCTTTGTGTGCCCTCTTGGGAAGGATAAGCAGTGTGACTTCTTTCAGTGGGCAGAAAATGGTCCAGGAATGAAGATTATCCCAGGATGCTGAGCAATTCATCTCCAATACACCATCTGACGTTAATCTTCTCAAACTGTGTACACAATACTGCTCTTCTCTGGGAGATACTTTAGGAGGGTCATGATCAAGTGGTATCTTGTGATTGCAAATCCATCTAGATTATACATTTGGACATGCTTTCTTTTGTTCCCTCCTTCTAACTGCCTCTGTGATTTGTTTTATATATCTAACACTAGAAGCTCTCATGTGGAAGGGTTAACATATCTGAACAATACCCGGCCGTATCTTTTGTTGTCTTGTTTCCTGCCACCCCACCCCAAATTGCTTAAATACAATCTTCAGGAATTATCTGGATTTAGTTGTCTCTCACAATGTGCTACAATCTGTCAACAAAACATACATTTTTAGTCGAAGTTTGTACATGTTGTTTGTCCTTCAGCACTTTCCCCCCAATCCCAATTCTTAGGCTGTGTTTCCATAAACATTTATATTTCAATGCATTTAAGATGAATAGATTTTAATACACTTTGTAATCAGTTATGAAAGATTAATATATTCAATAAACTTGTTTCTAGCAATGACGAGCCTCTGTTTGTTCTTAAGGATTGCTCTGAATGAGCTTCTTGCCAAAGTAGAAGGGATGCATTTAACTAACATGCTTTATTGTTTGTTGCAGATCTGTAGGTCACCTTGCCATGGTTTTCCCTTCACCTTAATATTTCTCCATATAGGAACCTGTCCTAAGAAAAAAATGTTGCTCTTTTGGAACTGAACAGGTGGTCAATTTAGCTTGGCTTATGCAGTCAGCCTGATCCCCTATGCAGAATTAGGCACACACATTTGGGTTGGTTTGGTGCATTAAGTCTGCATAGGCCACTTGCACTTAAATTTGGTGGGAATTTGGACAGCACTTTACCCATCTTTTTAGATCAATGGAGTTTGGCTAACAAGCATGGCAGAGTTGGCCACTCTCTTCTCATTTATTGGTGACCTGTGCAAATGGATTGGACACATGCCTATTTGGGAGTAAGTCCCATTGAATTTAGGATGATTTAGTTCTGAATAGACATACATAGGGCTGGGCTCTGGGCATAATTCTTAAAGACAACTCTGCCTCCAAACATTAGCTAGGCCAAGAGCCCCATGAACTCAGAAGCACCTCTTACCCTGCCCTCCCTGCCAAGTCCCTGGGTGGTTGGTTTTTTTTTGGGGGGGGGGGCAAATCTCTGCTCCCACCTGCAGTGTCCACCCATCATTTTAACTTTACCCAAAATGCAATGCCCTAGCCTACAAAATCTACACGCTGGTTAGGAATATAGATCCATGGTGGAGCATTTGGTGCAAATTAAGGTGATGGTTGGCCATCACAGATGGAAGCCCATTCAAAAATGGTAAAAGGTAAAAGGACCCCTGACCGTTAGGTCCAGTAGCGGACGACTCTGGGGTTGCAGCGCTCATCTTGCTTTACTGGCTGAGGGAGCCGGCGTACAGCTTCCGGGTCATGTGGCCAGCATGACTAAGCCGCTTCTGGCGAATCAGAGCAGCACACGGAAACACCGTTTACCTTCCCTCCGAAGTGGTACCTATTTATCTACTTGCACTTTGACGTGCTTTCAAACTGCTAGGTTGGCAGGAGCAGGGACCAAGCAACAGGAGCTCACCCCATCGCGGGGATTTGAACCGCTGCCCTTCTGATCGGCAAGCCCATGTGGTTTAACCCACAGCGCCACCCGCGTCAAAAATGGTACTGCCCACTAAAATATAATGGGTGGGGTAGTCAGCAAGGAGAGCAGCAGGTGTAGCAAAGCAGAAGAAAATATACTGCATATTTATCCGGTGGGGGCCCTACTGAAATACCATTGTGGTAGATTCTGTAGGTGGATTGGCACAGATTTTCCTGTAGTTGCTCATTCAAAGATGAAATGCTCTCCCCATGGCTGCTGCTGCTATCCCAGACTTCCTCTGCTTCTTTGACCTGCTCCCCTGGCATATAGTTTTTCTTGGGAGTCTCTTAGAATGAGCACTTCCCATGGCAATTGAATTGTACCTCATCTTCGTTTGTTCAGCTAGCCTATTAAGATCATCCTGGGCCAGCGACAGAACTTAATTGTGTTGAAGTGCTTTAACGCCGACGGAGTGCTGTTTATTCTTTAAGGTCACTTTGAAAGTGCTTACACATCCGTTGTTCAAGAAAGCCTAAAGCAAAGCAGCTTATGGAGAAACCCTATGGTTGTGTGCGGTGAACTTTGACGAGGGATCTTTCGAAAGGACAACCTACCATAGGTACAAGAAGAGATGCATTGCAGGCAGGAAAACTGCCTTGGTAAACCCCGAGGGAAACATTTCCTGCCTCCTGTGACAAAACTGCTGCTCTTCTGAACCCTCTTAAAGTGCACGGAGCCACCTTGTTTTCCTTCACAGAATGTTAGGATTTTGTTGTTGTGTTTGTTGTTGTTGTTGTTTAGTCGTTTAGTTGTGTCCGACTCTTCGTGACCCCATGGACCAGAGAACGCCAGGCACTCCTGTCTTCCACTGTCTCCTGCAGTTTGGTCAAACTCATGCTGGTAGCTTCGAAGACACTATCCAACCATTTCGTCCTCTGTCGTCCGCTTCTGCTTGTGCCCTCCATCTTTCCCAACATCAGGGTCTTTTCCAGGGAGTCTTCTCTTCTCATGAGGTGGCCAAAGTATTGGAGCCTCAGCTTCAGGATCTGTCCTTCCAGTGAGCACTCAGGGCTGATTTCCTTAAGAACGGATAGGTTTGATCTTCTTGCAGTCCATGGGACTCTCAAGAGTCTCCTCCAGCACCATAATTCAAAAGCATCAATTCTTCGGCGACCAGCCTTCTTTATAGTCCAGCACTCACTTCCTTACATCACTACTGGGAAAACCATGGCTTTAACTACATGGACCTTTGTTGGCAAAGTGATGTCTCTACTTTTTAAGATGCTGTCTAGGTTTGTCATTGATTTTCTCCCAAGAAGCAGGCGACTTTTAATTTCGTGGCTGCTGTCACCATCTGCAGTGATCATGGAGCCCAAGAAAGTAAAATCTCTCACTGCCTCCATTTCTTCCCCTTCTATTTGCCAGGAGGTGATGGAACCAGTGGCCATGATCTTCGTTTTTTTTTTCAGACCATATTTTGCGCTCTCCTCTTTCACCCTCAATAAAAGGTTCTTTAATTCCTCCTCACTTTCTGATGTTAGGCCTAGAACCCAGATTTAAAATCCAGAGTTCATTTTGTAGGCAGCCTCTGTCAAATGAGGGTAATACTGAAGTTCGTCCTCTTGACATGCTTAGTTGCAGTACAGAATTCCACCTCCTTTTCAAAAGCATTCTGCTTCTACGACAGGAATGACATGCCTGCACTTATTGCCAGATGGTTTCAGTGCAGGAAATCAATGCTGTATGTACATATGTGACATACATAACATCTTAAATTAGCGTTGAATGACTCACAGTGGGGGGGGGGGACTGCTAGAGATTATGCAGGAGCCTTCAATATTTGTTGCAGCACAAATGATGTAGAGATGCTGCTTTTGTAACAACAGAATTTCAAGAAGTAAGCCCTGCCCATAACTTGCCACCTGTTGCATTTATCTCATACATTGTTAAAGATTATCTGTCAGTGGTGAAAAGGTGGCAAACAGCAAGTATTATGAAACAAAATGCACAGAATTCTCTCTGAAACCATTTATGCCATATAGCTAGCTGTACATTTCATAGCGTTTGGGGATATATGCAGGAAAAAACAACGAAATTCAGCGAAAAAGGAAAAGTCAGATCTCTCATTTGCCATCAGTTTTTCATTGAGAGGGGTGTCAATTATTTACTTTAGTTTATCTATCCCCCCATTTAAAATGTGTTGAATTTAAATTAGGGCATTATTAAAATTACCAGCCTATTAGAAGGCACCCTACCTTTCATTAGGATTGCAAATCTTTTAAAGAGAGTATCCAAAATGAAATTACGCTATTTAAGGCAATAGCTTAATTCTCATCTAATAGTTCTTTCAGCATTAACATTTCTATTGTAGATTGTGAAAAGCAATAGCAATTCTGCAAAAGAGAATGCAAGATGTTAAAGAGTAAGATTTTGTTGTAATCGTTACCTTGGCTTTTAATGGTTCTGTTTTCCAAAGTTTAGCTAGATGTGGAATGCTGTTTTAAAAAATTCTAGAACTGTAAATGTAAATAGAATAGTGAGCCTTCAGCTGTCATTTAACACGGAATAAACAAACTCTTCTACAAGTATCTCATTTCCTGGATGTTCCTATTGGGAGGCAGCAAAGGATATAATAAACACATTAACAAATTACACAGAAATGCAGAAGCTTGCTTTTAGCAACAAATGGAGGTGCTGCTATAGCTAACTTAGAATCAGACTAAAGCAGATTAAAGTAGATTGTCGGCAACTGTGCAGTTACAGCTGAAGTTTTTGCACAGTATCTCTCCTAAAATAAAAAGAACTGGTTTTACACATAATACAATACCTTGAGGGGGGAAAAACAATACAGCAGAACAAAGCTAAGGAAGACAGGAGCAGGAATAAGCAAGAAGGTATGAAGGAAACATGTAAATATAATGAAAAAGTCAAGGCCTTTGGGTTTGAACTGCGAATGACTTTAACAAAATGTAATTATAATGGGAAGTAGCTAGGCAATGAGCTTTTGAAGTAACATCCCGAATGTATCATTGGTTGATGCCCATATAAGTATTTATTATTGAAAGGGGTTTAAAACACAGGACAGATCTCACGCTGGAAGGAAGCACCTCTATAAACCCTAGGGCAGAGGTGAAGAATCTGGCCATATGTATGTTGCTGGAGGATAACTCACATCATCCCTGAACACTGACCATGCTAGCATCAACTGATGGGAGCTAGAAGTCTAAAAATATATCGTGGGTCACTAGTACCCAACCCCTTCCCTAGGCGATAGTTATAGTTCAGGCATCCCCAACCTGCAGCCCTCCAGATGTTTTGGCCTACAACTCCCATGATCCCTAGCTAACAGGACCAGTGGTCAGGGATGATGGGAATTGTAGTCCAAAACATCTGGAGGGCCGAAGGTTGGGGGTGCCTGTTATAGTTGATATCTTATGTGCTCACTTCTCTTTGCAAAACATAACACAGGGGGAAAAGAACTTAGTTGTTGTGATGGGGGAACGAAGACTTCTGTATTAGGAGACAGAAAACTGAGACAAATACCTAGGAAATCCGTTTTAGCTTCAACAAAGGCTAGAAAGATACACAAAAAATATGGCACAACCTTGAAAAACTTAGATCCTAAGAACTATGAAGATACTCAGGAGGAAAGAATATTCCCTATAAGGAAAAGTTACAACATTTGGTGCTTTTAAGTGTAGGAAAAGGGCAATTGCAAGTGGGAGGGGGGAGGGGAAGAATGATGATAGAAGTCTATAAAATTCTATGTTGTGGAGAAAGTGGATAGAGAGACGTTCTCCCTGAAATAGCAGAACCTGGGACAATCCAATGAAACTGAATTCCGGGAGATTCAGGACAGATGAAAAAGAAGCACTTCTTCACACAGCACATAGTTAAACTATGAGGTTTGCTACCACAAGATGTGGCAGCCAGCAACTTGGACGGGAGTTGGTAAAATTCTTGGAGGATTAAGCTTTTGATGGCTTCTATCCATGATGGCTTTTAGCTACTTCTAGTGGAGGTGCTAGGCCTCCAGATACTGGTTGTTTGGGAACATGAAGTGGAAGGCGGCTGTGGGGCTCATGTCATGTTTGCATGCTTCTAGGCATGGAGTTGGCCACTGTGAGAACAGGATGCTGGACTAGATGGGACTTTGGTGTGATCCAGCAAAGCTCTTATGATGAAGAAATCATCAGACCTGCGTATCTTCTGTGTTAGCAGCTGAGGTGAATGCTTTGAAAACTCCAGTGAGAGTCATGTGGTGTGGTGGTGATATCAGGCTTTGGGGGAGCGGCTTCCTCCCTCCCTTTGGCCATGGATAAGCAGAACAAAGCAAAAATAGTCTATTACCATTTAAAGAGATTTTAATGATCACAGTGAAAGAACAAAGAGTCAATTCTCGGAGTAAAGGTACTTCCAATTAAGGTTTACACTTACTTTCTCCTGAGTCACCCTTGCCACTTCCTCATCTTGTATCCTGATCTCGCAACCACTGTGCCTTCTGTGCAGCTACTTATCTAATCTCTGTGACCTTGGACTGGTTGGATGGACACTATCCAGCGAACTGGAATCTGTTAACTCTCTCTCTCCCGGTTCTTCTTCTCCTAGCTGTTCACCACCCAGTTCTTCCCAACTTTTGTCTTCTGAACTATGTCCCTCTGCAAACCACTGTTCCAAATCTATACTGTCCCACTTTTCCTGGGAAGATTCAGGATCCTGATCAGGGGGAGGAGGAGGGGAAGGCTCCCACCATTCCTCATCTGTGCAGCCCTCCTCAGCACAGTCCCTGACAGGTTATCTAGGACCTGGGAGACCAGGGTTCAAATCCTCACTTGCTCATGAAGCTCACTGAGTGACCTTGGACCAACCACTGCCTGTCAGCCTAACCTACCTCACAGGGTTGTTGTGGGGTTAAATGATGAGAACCACATGTGCTTCCTTGGAGAAGAAGGTGGGATATTAATGCAATAAATAAATTTCACACTAGGCTATGAAGTGAGACAATGTCTAGTGCAGTGCTATCAGCCCCCTGATGAGGTGTGGGCCAATGCCAACCCCTGACCCCAATCACATCTGCAGGCCAGTATCCCATGCTAACATCTGCCTCTTCCTGCTCTTGCCTTCTCCAGGCATCGTAAAAGGTGTATGCCAGGAACAGGACCTTTTGACTGGCACATGAAGAAAGCTTCACATTCTTTAGACAGCTCTGACAAGGCTGCTTACAACATAAAACACAACCCCAGCGCTAGCCCCAAAATTTCTCCCCAAGTCGGCATTCAAACCTAACACTATTCATCAGAGGAAAGCAGGAAGACAAGTACAGAGTGGCAATTTGAAGCAGATGATGAACACCGCGTGTCGGAATGAGAGATCCATTTAAGCATAAGTATAGTTAAGTGCAAGTTAGGCAACAATTGTAAGCATCAGATTTCAGGATGCTAACAGCTGGGAGGTGGAAACACTGATGGCTGAAACCCACAGAAGCTTTTTAGCGGCATTATACAGCCATTCATCTTGTTTGGGCTTCTGCTCTGGGAGATGCTGGAAAAAGAAAAGATAATGTAATGGCAATAGTATATCAACAGTCAATTGTGGTTCTCTCTGAAAGCAAGGAAAGACACTTTGGATAGAGGAAAATATTTAAAATGCTTTTTGTTGTAATTAACACTGCAGCGCTGGTGTTTTTAAAGGGTCTTGTTACACCCATTTACTGGAAGATTTCATTAGAAGGCCTCTCAGTTGTTGAGTCAAGCAGCTGTAGGGTTGCTGCAGGTTCAATACAAGAGAAAAAGAGAGTTAGTTAGTTAGTTAGTTAGTTAGTTAGTTAGTTAGTTAGTTCCTGGGCCTTTAACTGTTGGCTGAGACTGCTTCTTGCACTATGGCAGGGTAACTCAACCCTTCCCAAATGCTACCTTCTCTGAATCATTGAAAGTACTGAATTCTCCTGAACTGGGCAGCCCTAGGTGAGAAAATGATATTACAAGGTTCACCATCAAGTTCCAACTTAAAGGGTTGGGGTTTTTTTAAAGTACTTTTAACTCATGACTATAAAGGGCAGATTGAGTTGTTTCACACGATAAATATGAAAGACTTCTGTGCTGTAGTGGTTAGAGTGTTCAACTAGGACCTGAGAGACCAGAGTTCAAATCCACACTCAGGCGTGAAGTGGCCTTGGGCCAGTCACATTCTCTAGGTCTAACCTACCTCACAGGGGGTTTTTTGAGGATAAAATGAGGGAGAGAAATTTGTATGCTACCTTGAGCTGCTTAGAGGAAAAGTGATATATAAATGGAAAGAAGGAAAGAAAGACTTTTATACATAATGTAGGACTGGTGAGCAGGGACTGCCTCGACATACAATGTCTAATCACACTATCTAAGGTCCATGGTTAGCTGTCTCCTTCCTTGAGTCATAAGATAGTGTCTTGGGACATGCTTGCATCATCATGTCTCAAGATAATCCTTAATATACGATACCTCCACGTTGGAATCTGTTTGCACAGCAAGATATCAGTCCAAGGTAAAGTGAAGAAAACTATTTGGATGGTCAGAGCTTCTTTTCCCCACTGTCTTGTTCTGGGCTGGGTCTCCAAATAGGCTACACACACACACACACACACACACACACACACAGTAGCCCAAGAAAATGAACTGTCATGGAGACATGGCATGGATATCCCTACTTATTCAATTTTGTCTCCAGCTTGCAAACATTATAGAATGTATAATGCCACTATCTGCCTCCTGAATTGCTTCTAGATTTCTCCCATCAAAAGCAATGGGATTTGAACTCCATCTCTGTCACATTCAGACCGCAGTTTCTAATACAGCTTGCGGAAAGGCAGGTGTGATTTTGTATCCGTTTGTTGCAATCAGCTCTCACAGCAAAAACAGTTTGCAGCTGCTTTGTCCAAATGAAGCTGCATATTGTAACAGTGACAAGAGGCCAGCAATTTTAGCTCCTGTTTGAAGCAGGTGAGCAAACAATCAGAGGTAGTTATAACTACAGTGGTGCAGAGAAGAACATATTTTGGACACCAACTGTGTTCTAGACCACATGTGGCAGGAAATGTTTGTTTCTGAATAAGCATGCCTCCATTGATAGGTACAGTATTCCCGTGATTAAAAAGTATTTGTATATTTGGTGGTTTGGAAGGGATCAAGACAAATGCGTGAACACCACAGCTTCCAGGAAAATATGGATGAGAGTAAGGTCATAAGACTTAAAGTTACTTAAACAATGCAGACAGCATACAGAGAGAGAAAAAATCCTGCTAGCAATTTACTGAGGAAAAACCCCCAGAACTAAACTGTGTATAATTTGAGGGGAAAGCAGCAGAAAGGCTTTTCCTTTCTTAGTTCAGGCCTTCAACAAAGCAGGGACACATTCAATAAAATATACACAGAAAAAACTCCCTCATAACTACACAGCCAATCAGGAAACATGCTACCTCAGTAAACATCATGCCCCTCCTCCTGCCTAGTTGCTAAGCTATACCTCTACCTCTACCCCTCTTGGCCAGTTGACTTCAATACTAACAGAATTAACCATTAAGTTGCACACAGAATGATCTTCGCACACAGAAATGATCACTTTCAATAAAAATACAGTCCAAAATACAGTTCTTTTTTTAATATCCAAACATAGCTGGGAAAACATGCTACATTTTTAGCATTAAGCAGTAAAGGCACATTCTGAAAAATTGTGCCCATAGATGAGACTGTACAAATAACTGGAATCGTTTCCATGTAATGTAAAAGGAGCGTGTGGTGAGGTATGGTAATCTATGGTGGGGCTGAATTTGTGTTTGTGATGCATCTTTAACATGCATACCACAATTCGTTAAATTGTGCATTGTGCACACATTCATTTCCCCACCTCTCAGCTTGTCTTTGGTAAAGCTTTCTCCACAGTAATAGAAAACAATTGATAATTTTGATTTTAGAAGAAAAAAGAAAGAAAAGTTCCCACAAGGCCGCTATTAATCAAACACCATTCAGCATTGTAGCACTTTCGTCTGTTAATTGTAATTGTTCGGGTATCTACTGTAGAGTGGTCTTCGCAAATAGAGAAGAGTCCTTTAATGACTACTTAGGTGATTGTACGCAGCCTGTATTTACTGACAGAAGAGCCTGGTTGATTGAGGACTTTTACTGATGGCTGTAAGTTGCTTTTCCTTATCCCAAAAAGAAAAGAAAAAATCATGGCCAGAACTTTTTGTCCTCAGGTTTCCTATTCCAAAGTTATCTCTTTCTATTTATTTATATCCCAACTTTGCTTCAATGCGCTCAAGTTGGCATACATTTTATTACTGTAATCCAACAAGATACAGAAAACCAAGGTTGAAGAACACTGCCCTAGCAGATCTATGGATGGTCTGAAATAGATCAGCAAGGTTTTGTGATTCCCAGTTGTTCAACAAAACAGATTCTGCAATCTTGAAGTCTGCCTTCCCCTGTTGACTGTACCAGCTTACCTGCATTGTGCCTGCTTAAATTCCTGGTCCAAATGAGCAGGAATGTGCAGTGACGTATGTTGCAAATCACCCTTCTTCTATAATGATCTGGTGAGCTAAAATCCTAGTTTAGAATGTTAATATAAATTAATATGCTCTCCATGCCAAATAGACACTATTATTAGCCAGCTTGCTTGGTTTCTATTTGTTTACCATTCTTTAATTTACCATACTATGCACATACTTACTAAAGGCCTGCTTTTGTTTTGTTTTTAAATCCCAATGACCAAGCAACCAGAGTGAGAAGCAGATTAGTCCTATGTTAAGTAGTGCCAGCTTGAACATTTGAAAGGTGATGCCGTTGCCATTTTCACCCTTATTTAATGAGAGCAGTGTCTTGTTTTCTGTATAGCTGACCTTTGATTTATTCCCCCTGGAGTGGGACATCACTGTAGGGGTTCAGTATATAATTTTAACAATGGCTATCAAAACAGTAGGGATCTCTGCTAGAGACAAGACATCTTTGGCATGAAATATGACAGTTTTCTTCTTTGGTCTTTACAGTGCTTGTTGATGTGTATAAAATGACTGCTTCAAATACAAGAGCTTAGTTAAGGAGCATTTCTTTTGTTTTCCTTTTCAGGATTCTATTTTCTTTTGCTGTTTCCCAGCAAATTAAATTTACTTTCTCCAGCCGCTGGTCTGGATGGAAGTAATGCAACCATCATAGATAGAAGTAGACCAACAGATTTTTTTGGATTTTGTACCATTATATGAATGTAGGTAGGCATGTTGTAGATGAGCATGTCATGTACTCATAAGCCCAATCTATGCAGGCAAATTGACAACCTGTGAAAACTCTTCCAGCTTATTAGGAACAATAAAAGTGATGTTTTGGACTTGAGAGCTTGCAGTCCTTACTTTTGACATGTCTGGTGCAGGACAAACTATGTTAATAAGAAGTTGCTATTAATTCTGAAGAGGCCATGTAGAGTGTTAGACAGTGTCAGGGAACTGCCATCGGAAGGAAGGGAAGTGAAAGGGCTCACACAGGTTGGGAGAGACTCAGCAGCTGAAGAGGGAACCAGTAGGGGGAGAGGAGCTGAGCTGAGGGAAAGGGAGCTGGAGGGATGGCTCAGAGACACTTCCAGCGAAAACAGTGGGGAGGTTTCAGGACCTCCTGTAGGGACACCCACTCCTCGCCGGAAACTGTCACGCAGAGAGTCCAGAAGACGTGTTTCCGTTAAGGAGCTTTTATGTTGGAAGCAATTCCGAAAGCAACCACTGTCGGAATCTGCCAGCGACTGACGGAGCCATGTTTAAGGGGCTCCGTTACAGACAGAGGTTTGCAAACTTGACCAAACTCTGAGGGACTAGGATTTTACACACAAGCAGCTCATCGTCCCATCACAGCATTCCGACAGTCTTCGTGAGCAGCTTGTGCAGGAGAAGGCATCATGAGCAACCCAGCCGGAACCGGAGAAGCAGGAGCTGGAGCGGGTCCAAGCCTGGAAGAAAGGTACCGGGTGTTGGAGGTCCAGCTAGCGCTGCAGACGGCGAGGCTTGAGGAGAGGAGGGCTCAGCATGCAGACAAAAAGGGGAAAGACACCCAGCTCGTCAGAAAGGTACCAGGATTGGTGCAGAAGTTTGGGGGGGAGCCCAAAGACTATCATGGCTTTCGGACAGAGATGCAATATGCCCTCAATCTGCAGTTTGATGAATTCCCTGACGAGGAATCACGAGTGGCTTTCGTGATTGGGCATCTTGAAAAGGGGGCGAGAGACTGGGTTAGACCCCTGATGGCAGCGAATAGTGACGTCCTAAAGGACACGATGAAGTTCTTTCGCGCCATGGATCTGATGTTTTCCAGCGATATTGAACAGGGAGTGGTCCGCAGACAGTTAATGGCTTGCAAACAGGGGAGCCGATCTGTCCGTGAGTACTGGACTGAGTTCACCATGTTGATCCATAAATTGGGGTGGGATCTATCGGCGGAACCCATTCAAATGCTCTTTGAAGAAGGGCTTTCTTCGGCTGTGAAAGACGAACTTTCCCGGGCGCCCAGGGCGGAGTCTATGGACCAGCTGACCAAATCAGCGCTGACCATAGGAGCGCGCCAGGAGGCGAGAGCATTGGAGAGGCAGGAAGGGAAGGGGGAACGTTGGAAGGAGTTCCGCATTCCAGACATTCCAGAGCCAACTTTCCCGCCGGCAGAGCCGATGGAAATCGGAACAGCGCGCGCGCGCGCAGTTTCAAAGCCCAGTGAGGGGGGAAAGAAGGAGGGAAAAGGCGCCCGGAAATGCTATCTCTGCCAACAGCCAGGTCACTTTGCCAGAGTCTGCCCCCAGAGGAAGGAATGGCAAGGGATGGTAGGAGCTGTGGAGGGAAGAGAGGAAGAAATACCGAAGCAAGTAAAAGCCAACGCCTGGCTGCCACCGTCGGGGCACAGCAGCCAGGCCAAAGAGCAGTGAAAGTGCCCACGCCAGAACCTCCTAAACCCGCCCTAGTGATAGAAGTGGCGCTAGAGCTGCCAAACGGACACCCTCTAAAGATAAAGGCGCTGTTGGACTCAGGCAGCTCCTGCAATTTCATGAGCAAAGAGTTTGCAGCTGAACACCAGATACAGACGATCCCTTTAAGCAACCCCCTGCAGGTGACCACGATCGATGGCAGGGAGCTGTTGGGAGGAGAAGTCAGCTTGCAGACCGTCCCAATGATAATGAAGGTGGCAAGGCACACCGAACTGATAGCGTTTAATGTGGCCACCTTGGGAGGAGCTCCCATTATATTGGGGATGAGCTGGCTAGCGTTACATGATCCGCTGGTGGGCTGGCATCAGAGAGTGGTTTCTTTTGGTTCAGCACATTGCTTAGAACACTGCAAAGAGGGAAAGGGTTTGGCAGGGGCCCAAGCCACCCTAGCAGGGACTGAAGTAACGGAGAACGTGAAGGTACCACGACAATACGCAGATCTCCGCGACGTCTTCAGCGAAAGGGAAGCTGACCAACTACCCCCGCATAGACCCTTTGACTGTCAAATCAATTTACTCCCTGGGGCACAGCTCCCTGTAGGCAAGCTGTACGCCATGTCAGACAGAGAGATGCAGGAGCTAAGAGAGTTCATTGACAAGAACCTGAAGAGAGGGTTCATCAGAGAGTCCAGGGCGGTGGGGGGCAGCCCAGTGTTTTTTGTGGATAAAAAAAACACGAACAAGCCGAGGCTTGTGTGTGACTTCAGGGCCTTAAATGCAGTGTCAGAACCAGTGGCTTTCCCTATGCCCAGGATTGACGACATTTTGACAAGGGTCAGGAAGGGAAAGATTTTTACTAAACTGGACCTAAGGGGGGCGTACAACCTGATACGAATAAGGAAGGGGGATGAATGGAAAACCACCATGTTCACCCCTTTGGGGGCATTTGAATATTTAGTTATGCCCTTCGGCCTACAAGGAGGCTCCGCGTGCTTTCAATCGTTTATGAACCACGTCCTGGGGCCTTTGCTTTACAAGAATTGTGTGGCCTTCTTAGACGACGTGTTGGTGTATTCTGAGAATGAGGAGCAGCATGTGAGAGACGTCAGAGAAGTGTTGAGCAGGCTGCAAGCCAACCAGCTGTGGGTGAAACTGGAGAAGTGTCAGTTTCAGACCAAGGAGGTGGAATTCCTGGGGTATCGCCTGTCAGACAAGGGATTGGCCATGGATCCCGGCAAGGTCCAGGCGGTGCTGGAATGGAAAACACCCAAAACAAGGAAGGATGTGCAGAGGTTCCTAGGATTTGGGAACTTCTATCGTAAGTTCATCCGAAACTTTGCCCACCTGACGGCGCCCATTACGGACTGTCTCAGCAGTAAGAAGAAGTTCGTTTGGACTGAGGAGGCGGAGCGAGCATTTGAGGAACTAAAAAGGGCCTTCGCCTCGGAACAACAACTCCTGCATGTGGATTTACAAAAACCGATGAGAGTGGAAACTGACGCATCAGACAGAGCTATTGGGGCGGTGCTTCTGCAGCCAGGGAAGGAGGAGTCAGAGTGGAGACCGTGTGCCTTTTTTTCGCGAAAGCTGAACAAATCCGAGAGGAACTACACGGTGTATGACCGAGAACTACTAGCCATTCATGAGGCGTTCCGGAGATGGAGGCACCTGCTAATTGGCGCACAACATAAGGTGCAAGTGTGCACTGACCACAAGAACCTAGAGTATTGGAGGACGGCACGAGTGCTCAACCAACGGCAAGTGAGATGGGCCCAGGAGTTCTCCAAATTTAACTTTGAGATTTGTTACGTGCCAGGCCCAGAGAACATTAGGGCGGACGCTCTCTCACGCAAACCTGAATATTTGGAGGGGGAGGGAGCACCCGAAGAGAGACATGTCATTCCAGAGGACCGCTGGGTGTGTGGGGCGGCATTGGTGGGACAAAGAGAACTGGTAGAGGAAACAGAGAATGATGAATACGCCCAGAATAAGCTCAGAGGTCTTAGGGGTGAGGGAGAGGAACCAGGGGGTTTCGAGGAAAGAAATGGAGCTTTGTATTACAAAGGGGCACTGTATATCCCTGAAGGAGACTTAAGGGAGAGGGTACTCAAGCAGTTGCACGACAGCCCCACGGCGGGGCATTTTGGACAACACAAAACCATGTGGTTGGTCACCAGGGAATTTTGGTGGCCTAAGGTGAGGGAAGATGTACGGGAGTATGTAAGAGGGTGTGAGCAATGCCAGCGAGCCAAAGGGGAGAGGCGGGCACCGGCGGGGCTATTAGAACCCTTACCAACCCCAGAACGACCTTGGGAGGCAGTGTCGATAGATTTTATGACTGATCTGCCGAAGTCCAAGGGGAAAACAGCCATCATGGTGGTGGTAGACCTACTAACAAAGATGTGCCACTTTGTAGCCTGCTCGCATGCAGTCACGGCGGAAGAGACAGCGAAGTTATTTGTAGAACACATTTTTAGGTTGCACGGGGTGCCATTGAGGGTGGTCTCAGACCGAGGAAAACAATTTACTTCCAGGTTCTGGAGGAAGCTCATGAGCTTACTGCAGGTGGAGGTCAACTTTTCGACTGCCCGGCACCCTGAAACCAACGGGCAGGCGGAAAGAGCAAACGGGGTCCTCCAGCAATACCTGAGGTGTTATGTCAATGACAGAGAGAATGACTGGGTAGAAAAGTTGGCGCTGGCGGAATTTGCCTACAACAATGCCGAGAATGTGTCCACAGGGATGAGCCCCTTCTTGGCTAATTATGGGTGTCATCCCAGGGCTTTCCCAGGGGGAGAAGGGGAGAGATGGGGTGTCCCGGCAGCCGAGCATTTTGTAGAAGAAATGGAAGCAATCCATCGTCAGCTCCAACTCAACTTAGAAAGGGCGAAGGAAGAATACAAGAGGCAGGCAGACAAGAACCGAAGGGAAGGTGAAACCATAAGGGTGGGAGATAGGGTGTGGCTGTCAACCCAAGGGTTGCCGTTCAAAGGAGGTTGTAAGAAATTAAGACCCAGGAGATTGGGTCCCTTTGAGGTCATTCAACAGGTCAACCCAGTGGCTTTCAGGCTCCGGTTACCCAACCACATGAAACTGCACCCAGTATTTCACAGGTCGTTACTGTCACCGTATGAGGGGGGACGAGAAGGGATGGCCACTCGGGGACCGGTCATAGAAGAAAGGGAATGCAGCAGCCATGTGGCAGAAATCCTCGACGCCAGATGGAAGGGGGATCAGGTGGAGTATTTGGTAGCGTGGGAAGGAGAACCGGAGTCAGAAAACACTTGGGTAATGGCAGAAGATATCAATGACGAGGTATTGATAGAAACGTTCCATCAAAGGTTCCCAAGGAAACCTCAGCCTGTGGAAAGGTTCCGGAGGGAATACTTTGGGACCACCGATGAGGAGGAGGAGTTGGAAGGATTCTCGGAATCGGAAGGGGAAGGGGAGATGGACTCTGAGGAGGAGGAGTACTTCGAGACCAGGAACCGCAACAGGTGGAGAGAAGTGTTCGGGACATCGGAAGATGAAGGAAGTTCATTCCGGGGTTTTGCCTCCTCACCGCCCGTAGAGGAGGGGGCGAGAGGGGATGAAGGGGGCCCTGGAGGGGAGGTGGATGTCAGGGAACTGCCATCGGAAGGAAGGGAAGTGAAAGGGCTCACACAGGTTGGGAGAGACTCAGCAGCTGAAGAGGGAACCAGTAGGGGGAGAGGAGCTGAGCTGAGGGAAAGGGAGCTGGAGGGATGGCTCAGAGACACTTCCAGCGAAAACAGTGGGGAGGTTTCAGGACCTCCTGTAGGGACACCCACTCCTCGCCGGAAACTGTCACGCAGAGAGTCCAGAAGACGTGTTTCCGTTAAGGAGCTTTTATGTTGGAAGCGATTCCGAAAGCAACCACTGTCGGAATCTGCCAGCGACTGACGGAGCCATGTTTAAGGGGCTCCGTTACAGACAGAGGTTTGCAAACTTGACCAAACTCTGAGGGACTAGGATTTTACACACAAGCAGCTCATCGTCCCATCACAGACAGTTAGAAAAGCTTCCTGCAATCAGAGGTGGGAGGCAATGGTAATTTCTAGTTAGTCATGTAACTCCATTGATTTCATGTGAATTGTGGCTGGCAGGTCTAGACCCTGAGAAGGTTCATTTACCTAGAGCTGTGGAGAATTGCAGCAGAATGACATAAGATATGGTGGATGGAATTCTTCCATCATTATACAACAAAGGTATAGGAACTCTCCCGGAGGATGCCTTCGGACTTTCACTATTTTGCAGGGGAGATTCAAGTACATACCAGAACTTTAGGTTTGCAGGATTAAAGGAGATTAAAGCACTCTTGTCACCCTAGCATAAAGACCCAGACTTCTTGTGGTTAGTAAATTGATGGGGGAGAGAACAGAAAAGTATAGGATGAACAATTGTCCTCATCATCCATGAACTAGCTGTGACATCTGCACAAACCAATCTGCAGAGACTTTCTTTGGAGTTGGGATCCTGAATGCTGAGGATTCCAGCTTCCAGGGGAAGCCTACACACAGAGAGATCTACATAGGGCAGCTCTTCCTAAGCAGATGTCTACACTTAGAAAGCCATGAAACCTCCGAGGCAATGCCAGCAGTGTGGTCTTGCTGCCCCTCAATTGTGTGGAGGCCTCTCCATGTCAATTATATTTGAAGCAGGCTCATCCAGGCAGTCAGACTATTCCGCATGAGAGTGTCAAATGAAGACCGGGAGAACCCGGGGTACAATTCCTTGCCTGGCATGACTATTTCACATGGGGTCACTGTTTACTATCACAGAAGTGAGATTGTCCCTAGGCAGTCTACTTCTGCATAGCAGTCTACAATGTAAGCTGGGTACCCAAAGTTTATTTTACCCCACTCGAAAGGACAAAATTACTAGTTCTAGCTAATTCAGTCAATACAGTTGCTAATACTTTAGTAGTCAAATAAAATTACAACTTCACTTGCTATCCTTATTGTCCTTTAATTGGTTCCCTAAACCACACTGCAGCTAACGTCTCACATTCTAATTAATAATGGTGATAAGGAGAAATTATCTTCATTGGGCACAGTATGTCAAAGCTATTAGGACAGAGTCTATTAAGGAATATCATAATTTGGGTTGTTCCAAAGCAGGGGGTATATGGAATGTTTTAGATTCACCGACTCTGGGATCTTCAGAAGTACTTATTTGAGCAATCTTAAAAGGAGATTCTCATCCTCAAAACATACATGAAGAATAATTCATCCAAATACAAAGGACAGCTTCCATTTCCCCCCCTTTTAATGTTGCAAAGAAACCCTCTCCCTGCCATTCCACACAAGATAAAATGAAATTCGGAATCATTAAAATGATTGTCTCTGCAAATTTTACTTAGGCTGCAATCCTATAATCAGTTAGCTGGTAGTCAGTTGAACTTAATGAGGCTTACTTCTAAGAAGATATGAACGCTACAGGATTGTTAAGACTGCTGTAGGGGGGAAATCATAAGAAAAGGCTAAAGTCTATTAAGGTCCATCCTTATAATTAACAGAGCTGGAAGAGACTCTAGTCCAGCCCTCTGCAATGCAGGAATCTCAACAAGAGCATACATGAGAGAGGGCCATCCAACCTCTGTTTAAAACCTCCAAGGAAGAAGAACCTACCACCTCTCATGGGAGTCTGTTCCATTGTTTAACAGCTCTTACTGTTAGAAAGTTCTTCCTAATGTTTTGTCAGAATCTCCTTTCTTGTAACTTGAAACCATTGGTTCAGGTCCTAGCCTCCAGAGAATACACCTTTTGCTTCCAGTGAGAGGAGTGTAAGGCCCCAAAGAAACACATATTTATTTTTATTTTAAAAATGGCTTTAGAAACATTAGAATCCAATGAGACAATCCAAATTCAGTCTCATGAATAGTATGTCCTCAGACTAGTATGTCCTTATCAACCTAAACACTTACTTAATTTTAACAAACAGGTAAGACCTTCTCTTGCAAAACACACAAAAAGAGAATGTTTTATTTTGTCTGAAGACCTGCTTCAGGAGCCCGTTGTTGTTTTAAAAGCATGATCCCAATCAAATGTTATGTTCCACAAAGCCGCACCAAAGGGAAACATCTCCAGAATACAGACACAATAGCTTAATGGGCTTCACCAAAACAATTTAGTTAACACTGGTAATAAAAAAGGAAAAAGGAAAGTCACCTGAAATATTCTCTGAAACAACACAAACAAATATTTCTGACCACCATACATTTAGGGACTTGACCTACACTCAGAAACCCTGTGTGAGCAAAGTCTGCTTCCAGCAAAACCAACACAAAGACATACAGTATCCCAGAGTCATGGGGATAAGCAACAGGGAATGAACTGACAGAGGAAGCTGCATCCTGGCCTGAGAGTGGATGTATACCTTAAATGCCTTTTAATAGGTTTCTGCAAAGAAGTACATGGACTAGGTTCCAGAAACTGGACCTGTACTGGAAAGTGGTCCAAAAGGAGGTTGGGATTAATGGTGCTTTGGGAAGGTCCATGGCTCAGTGGAAGGGAATCTGCTTTGCATGCAGAAGGTCCCAGGATCATCCCAGACATCTCCATGCAGGGCTGGGGAACATTCCTGTCTGAAAGCCTGGCAAGCTGCTGCCAGCCAGCATGTGAAGATGGACCAATGGTCTCAGTACAAAGTAGCTTCCTATGTTTAGCACAGCACCTGTGGGTCTGTCCTTCAAGAGTAAATCAAGATGGAGAAGTAGACGCCTTACCAGTGCTATTCAAAGTATTGTCATTGGCTCTTGTCTCAGGGACCAGCGGATAGGCAAAATCTCTTACCTGGCCCGGTTGAGTAAAGCAGGTTGTAGGTTCCAGAGACTACTGAGCCCGGCCTTGGCTGGGGAGGGCGGGGTATAAATAAAAACTATTATTATTATTACTATGAAAGGTGTGAAATGAGAAGCGTGACACTTGGGTCCACCAAGTTAATCTTGCACCAAGGCAAAGACAGCATTAATACTGATCTTGGTTGTAACCCAAATGCAGCAGGTCTAGGACACAGTTTTGGAAACTAAGCTCTTGATTTTGGCCCTATGGCTGAAATGATCTGGAAACAGATCTGGTGGGAAGCATTTTGCAGAGATATTGCAGATTAGGAAGGAATTCACAGGGGTCCAAGGAAGGACTTTTATTAGCAGCTACTTGTATCCATCTTTTTTGGGGGGGGGGCATACACAGGGCAACATTCACAAGGCGATCCCACTTTATCGGCTTGGCAACAAAAGGAAAGTTAGGTTAGGTTGACTGATAGTAACTGGCCTAAGCGAGCTTTACAGCAGAGCTCCAGAAGTTAGCAGAGTGGCTGGGGTATAAATAATAAAATTATTATCATTGTTGTTGTTAGCAGCAAGAAAGGGCATGGAAGTAGTAGCTGATTATAACACATTTGGAGGTGTGTTGTTGGTTTTTTTTTAAAAAAACAACTACCATATTTTTCGCTCTATAAGACGCACCAGACCACAAGACGCACCTAGTTTTTGGAGTAGGAAAACAAGAAAAAAAATATTCTGAATCTCAGAAGCCAGAACAGCAAGAGGGATCGCTGCGCAGTGAAAGCAGCAATCCCTCTTGCTGTTCTGGCTTCTGGGATAGCTGCGCAGCCTTTGCTCCATAAGACGCACACACATTTCCCCTTACTTTTTAGGAGGGAAAAAGTGAGTCTTATAGAGCAAAAAATACGGTACTACAAATTCAAGAGCAGGGTGGCAGCTCGGCAGCTCCAGCATGTAAAAAGGGGAATATTATTTTGTAAATCGTTAGAAGGAATGACTGGATTTGTACATTTTAAAAATTGTCCTTAAAAATGAATGTGTTTATGGGGAAAATGTCAATACTCAACTAACATAACCAACAGTCCTTCCAGGACTCATACAGCTGAGTGCTCATGCTGTATATTTGATAGGTGGTTTCTTTTACATCAGGTGGAATGTAGCAGTGCGTAGCTAATATTGAAACCCCTGTCCTGTTGCATTTCTCCTCCATTCTTGAAGCTGCATTTCCAGCTGTTTCTGGCAGAAGGGGCATATTCAGAAGTGTCCTGGCAGGGCTATTCCTCATCCAGAGACAGGAAAGAGAACTCCGGTGGATCTTTCAAAACAGCAGTCAGCCGAGAGGAAGGCTTTGTGGTAGGGTTTGTTCAAAATGGCTGGGCTTGACACATTCATTTCTTCTCTCGCAGAGACGGTAGGCCACTTTGGTTGAAGTTGAGAAATATCTCAGCATATATTTGAGTGAATTTCTTTACTCGGCTTATTCTGTTTAAATTTACTTAAGGGTCAGCAATACGGGAAAGCAAAATTAAGGCTACAATCTTAAATTGTAGGGGCCGAGAGTGAAGGCCACCTAAAATTCAGTTTCCTGCTAGGAAACCCTCCTCTATCCTTTTACCTTATTTAGTTTGGAACATTTACCCCCCTATAGAAAATAACTGGGAGGAAATTAATGAGAAATCTTGAGGGGAAATCTTCCCATTCTCGGAGCATGTCAGGAGGATGAGACAGCGATGGCTCCTGCTCTCTCTTTGATGTCAGTAGGGCAGCAGGAAAGCCTAGGGGGTGGAGATCTGGCACTCTCTTTCTCTGCCCCCCCTCCTCCCAAGGGCCAAAAGATTACAGTCTTAAGACAGAGCATAAAGGCTCCTTGGCACAAGTCAGTAACCCCTCTGCGCTATAATTTATGGGTAAATTGTGTGCACAACTAATTTTTGTAAAAAACGGCAATGGCAAAAGTTTAATTTTGTCGTCTTCGTTTCTTCCAGTGAACTCTTTAAGTTTAGGGGGGCGGGGGGGGGGGGGCTGTGTTAAATGCAGTCTATTATTTGCTCAGATGGTTGCTTCAAAGTGGGATTAGAAGCCATAAAGTGAAACTGTGTGAATCCTGAAACTTTATTGCAGGCAGCACCTGTGTCAGGAAAGGGAGAGATAAGAGAATAAAGAGAGAACAAACTATGAGAGGCGCATTAATCTGTCTTCTTGTGCTTTTAACATCTAAGGATCCCACTATTAATTCAACTACAATTGGGCAATTGTTCTTTTACAGCCTTAATTAACCCAGCATTGCGCTTTCTTTAAAAAAAGTCATCTTTCCTTCACTTGTTTTAAACTCTTGAAGACGAAAGAGTCTCCAGCTAGCACTATGGCCTTCACAACCTAAAATATAATTCCAAGTTTAGTATATTTTGTTTCAATTTACATCTTAATACTGGCAAATGTAATGAGTCCACGAGTCTCTAATCTTTCAAACGGAGAACTGTGGGAAATCAAAGATAAAAGAAGTGCACTGAGCAGCCTAACCCAATACGTCATATCGATTAGCAAAATGATTCTGCATGGTGATCCAAGGGCTCAATAATGAGATACCCAGCATGACTGATCTTGGATTGCTTTGAAGCAGAGTCTCAGACTCTGTTTCCCCCCCGAAAAAGTGAATATTTTGTTTTGAGCCCTTTCCTGCATGCTGATGCGACAAATGGGCAACGAACACAGAATCCGAGTGTTGCGAACTTATTCCAACCTATAAATTTGCATGAAACAAACTTTTGAGGTGGACGTACCATAGCTTCCACTCGTGTTGGCACAGATAACGGCACCAAAGAAGTATGGCTCATATTTCTGAATTCTAGAAATAACTTTCTGGCAGGCTATGGTGGGATCCATTCCTGTTCGCATATACTCCACGGCTTGATAGCTGATTTAAGGAAAATAAACAAACAGATAGTAACACAAAGGTTCTCCAAGTGGCATAGTATGCCAAGGGGGAGAAAATGAACCTTAAAAAAACCCCTCCTCTGCTGATAACAAAAAGGGAATCTTGCACGAACTTGCCCCAACGTTGACACGGGATAAAAAACCAAGACAGGGCCTTTTTAGTGGTGGTTCCCTATTTCTGGAATGGTTTGATTTGGCCCTAGTGATCCACTGTGACCAAATCCCCTGGGTCTAACTGTTATCAAAAACTCATAATTAACTGGTTTGGAATATGAATTTGTCCAGGTCTTAATGCTTGGGTGCAATATGAACTGAACACTAGTTCCCTTCAAAATTCTTCTACGGCTAGGAATGTAGAAAGAGAGTCTGCATATTTAAACGAAATGTGAAATAGCTATTATTAGTTCAAAATCCTGGTTGATAACTAGTGTTTGGACAAGGCTAAGCAAAATCCCCAGGATGATGTTGTTTTCCTACATCACGAAGGACCTATGGGCATGCCTAGTGACACCCCCAAGGCTTGAAGCAGTGCAGTGCAGCTTCTGAGCTTGCCTGTACAAAGCCCATCTTTTACCTCAGGGTGGTCTCACAATGAAGCCCAGTATCAAAAAGACCCAAAGAGTTCACAGAATATAAAAACCTGGGCAAGAAGCGCATCATCAAATCCCCATCTCCAGTGGCAGCTGCAGCTCCAGCTGTACTATCTGCATATGCTCCAGCTCCAGCAATTGGAGAGTCTCCCACACGTCTAAGAAAGATGAAGGCGATGTTAATCCAATGAAAACAGCCGGGCGATGGGGAAAGATTCTGATAGTTCCAACAGAGTCACAAACAAGCTAGCAACAAAGACACGCTGAGGCATGTTTCTCATTGAGGCAGTAAACCTGTGCCTGCCTCGAGTAAACCTCTCGGAGCTACATGTACAATCTCAGGACTCTGCCAGACAAAGCATTTGTCCAGATTTGCTCGTACAAAGCTTAGGCAGAGGTTACACCATGTCTGGTATTTACTGAGAATTCGTTCAGATTTGTTTCTTTTTTTTTAGGAGGAGAGCTTAGGCCATTCATCCTGATCTGCTTTTGGGGTGTCTTCCCACCAATCATTTGTTCATGCCACACTTTTCTATACAGAGCACTTTCATTGCGCATGTCTAAGTTTCCTACTATGAGCTCGAATTTCCCTTGCAAAATACATGACAGAATGTTTGTCCATTAAAAAATAAGACACACACCCCCAAACCAAAAACCACAAAACTTAGAATTGCTTCTCCCCAACATTTAGTTTTCTGTGCAGAGGATAGTTCAGTCATGGGAGTCCCTGACTGTAGTTAGTACAGCCCAGACACAAGCTTACCACCTCAAGAAGTTATAGTGGTAAGTCTCAGTATATAATAGCAGATTTTATTTTCTCATGCCTCAATTCCGTTCTTTTTGGACAGCAATATTTATTATTATATTTGCTGAACTGGGCTGAAATATCAAGGCAACACTTAACTTAAACATCCAATATAATCAAGCACAGCTCTAAAACGGATAGAATTGCAGAGGAAGAAGACAGAAAACAAATTCATGCATTCTTCACATATCCACAAAATCCTTCTTTCAAGTAATATAAAAATCATTACCACTACAGCAGCAGTTCACATACACACTCATGCTTACTATAAACAGCACTCAAGAAAGGAAAACAAATCTCATCAATAAGGAATCTTGATTTTATTGTGACACTAACCCCTGAATTTTGTGGTCTGCACCATTTGTTGACGTCCCCACAGCAATGCTTCCATTCTGACCAATCACAATCATGCCTACAAATGAAAACAGGTAGCGAATTTAGAAGCAGCATTATGGGTTAATGATTTTGTTAATTGGATAGGGGTAATGTTAGGCGACCACCCTTTAAAACAGACCAGACTCCTGCTGTCCTTCAGACAAAAGTGGGGAACTGGGTTTGACCAGTGAGTTACAATGTTTATCTCCCCATCCCCTCATGGGCCAAATTTGACAGGTGGGTGGAGCTCAGGAAATCCCTTTCTAAATTCTGGGCAATGTAACCCTTGGACAAAGCACGATCTTGCCCATTGTTTTACATAGTGCTTTGCAGGCACTGCTGATCAGCCGGGCCTGCAAACCCCTTTTCAATTAAGCCACCTTTTGACCTGGCCCATACTGACAACATATATGACAGCAGCTGTGTGCAGTTGGGCCAAAATGGTCTTGAAGGCCAAATGGGAGGCCTGACAGGTGCAATCAGGTTTGGAAGCTGGGGGTCCCTCACACCTATTTTAAGAGTTCCCGGTAATATACAACAGTCGCCACAATCTTTTCTTATCACAACTAGATGGTGATGGGATCCACTTCACCTGGGAACTGTTTGCCTTCCTTAGGCCTCTTTTACGTTTGGAGTAACTCCACCCTAGAGTCCATCTATTACGTTTAAAGAAAGAAAATCTTCCATCTGCGAAGACAGATGATCACCAGGATCACAGTCTGCCCCATAATTCTGCAGATTAAGTCAGAAACATGGGCTTTGGCTCCTGGCTTCAGATGGGAGGCATTATAATCATTCACTTCAAGTGTGGAAATACATATTTTAGGACACTTAATTGTTAATTTATAGACCCACATCCAGATAATTCATGCACTGGCTACTGGAAGGCAGCGAGTGCCATAAACATAGTGTCAACTGACACAGCATGAAGCAATTGTTCAAAGTTTGCATTCAATTATTTGCCAAGTAGGCAATTTGCCTACAGAATGCAACTGCCTACAGTAGCCTAGTTCAGTTTTGCTCTTTCTTTGCCTCCCAAAGAAGGGAAGCAAAGAATAAATCACTGGCTTGGGCAAACTGCCAAGGTGCAAAAGTTCATAAGGACACACCTTTAGATTAGCAAGAACCTTGGCATTTGACATTTTTAAAATGCTAATTACTTGGTGGTGACGAATTTAATCATCACACTAGAAGTGCCTCTTAAGTGTCTGGGAATGAGGCTTGTGCTCCCAAGTCACTTAGGTGCTTCTGTAAATTCCAAATTTAATTACTATGCAGATGGAAGAGGCTGGATCCAAACAAAGTCGTCGTCCCCCGCCCCGTCCCATTTTCAGCTAATTTTGCAAAATGTAAAGTTGAAACTTGAGCTTATTTGAAAAAAAAACTTCCAGACCTATGTAGTTCTGGAATATCCACTAGGATGATCAATTCACTGGAATATATAAGCTCATTTTGAAATTACTTCTTCAAGAAGGAGCACTCTTGATGCACGTTCAGCAAACTAGCAAGCAAAAAGAGTAAATTAAGTTGTTCCTGCTTGAAAACAAAGTGGTGCTTCGATTTTGGATGATAATCATGTTCTACCAACACAAGTTCTGCCTCATCAGACCATGTAAAATGCTCATCATATATCTGTAGAATGAATGTATGAATGTGCGGGGACTGGGAAGGAAGGGTGAAAGGCGAATAGAATGTCACATTCCTAATTCTAGAACTAAACAGAGAAGCACAGGCCAGGTTCCTACAGTAAGTAGGGAGATTTACAGAATGGGGTGAGGGTTAACATGGCAGGTGTCCTTCCACATCCCAAGTCCTACCAGCTCATGCTTGCCAAGGTGGAAGGTGGCTTCCGTGAAATTTTTCACTATGCCAGCAATATATTGACATAGCTGAGAAGCCCGAGGAACTTTTGGATCAAGTGGATCCAAGGCTGCTGATGATCAGCTTCAAGACTCCTCATTTCAAGGCTCCTACACACAGTAGCGTTTCACCCTCCTGGGCAGAGCCCCACAACCAGCAGAGAGGCAACTATGTGTAATCTGACAGCACAGCATTCAACATTATGGGGTGCTAAGGCTTCACGCTTGGGAAATGTCTTGCTGAATCACTGATGTTATCTCTGCATCAGGCAGAGTTTGTTCTTAAGTGGATTGTGTCCTTACATCCCGCTTAAAATTATTCACATTCAGTTTCTCTGGTGACTCATTTAAAACAAGCAGAGGGATTGCAGCATGAAATAAGTTGCTGTCAAGAAGGCATACCAATAGTGTCATGGTTATGAACATCTATTCTTTTCTTTGATACACTCCGCTCTTCTTTGGTGAACTTTGCAGCCTGCTTGTATGGGCCACATGATTTTGAAGCATCTGGCGTCACACTCTGCAATCAAAGTTTCATTCACATTAAAATCTTGGAAGAAAAACAAACTGGCATTTCAAACAAACCTGTCTTCTATCCCTCCCCCCCCCCCGTCATCCTAAAAGAATAGTGTAAGATTTCTGTATATGCCAAGGATGAAGAAGTTTCATCGAAGGCAAATTACTGTAGCTCAGATGCTTTAAACAATGAACAGACAAAAGCATCTCCCTCAATTTAGAGTAACTCAATACTCAAAACACTCTAGTTATCGCAGCCCTGCTCAGATTCCACGTTATGTGATTTGCAAATGTTTCCTACAATGAACAGCCAGCAGAGAAATAATACATCAACATTCTATGTGCAAAAAACGCAGCATGATAATTTGTCTTACCACCTACTGCTATAATTCAAGATCAGTTTTTCTCAATCCTCATGAGCATCCATGCTGATTGTGATGAGACAACTTTATAGACAAACCATACGGCTAAAGGCACTGAAGCCGGATAATTCAACTTGCTCTACTTCCACTCCACATACTCTGCAAACACCCTTTACAATCTAACACACCCTATTTTTTCCCCTTTTGCTGGTGGCTCAAGTTAAAATAATTAAGAAAGACTTTGCTTCAGCCACACAGACCTCTCCTGCTAGCCTTAAAGGTTGTTATCTTTCAACTTTCTTCCTACAATCTTGGGTGCAGAGGTCCCTCTACAGGTTTCTACATAGCCTGTGTTTTCTGCAGGGATAACTTGAAGGGTATAGATAGTCAAGAGGGTGGGATCTGCATGCACAACGAAGGAAGAAAACATTTTACACAAATCACAATAGGCTTCTGATTCAATGATAAACAAATAGTACCGGAGTTCCATATTATATTTCTTAACAGTAAATATCTAATTGGAGATTTATTTTTTTAAGTATGCCCATAGTTATACATCTGAGCGAGGTAGCATAAAAACAAAAAATGCCCATGCTGAACGGGTCCACAGAGATTTAATGGTTACACACTTATCAGGATCACAGCAGGCTCAGAGCAGATCTTAAAATGAACCTGAATTCCAGATGCAAGGCTAGAGGCAATTTTTTAAAAAAAAAAATCTTAACCAGAACATAAAAATAGTTTAGGATTTTAAAAATAAGGCAAACAGCAGGCAGAGCTTGGGCTTGTTTATATGAAATAACAATGTGTGGATTCTAATCATGGCACAAAGCTAAAAAGTTCCAAGGTGGGGGAAGAGCAGAAAACATATGTGAAAGATAAACAAGAAGCTTAAACCTAGCTCCCACAGAGGATCTGGTGAATAGAAGAACACGGGGAAGTCCCTAGGTACATAAAACTCCTTAAAAGCAACTGTCCAGTGATGGCAGGGGGACACAGATAGGATTATCAGGTGCCCAACACTTACAAGGCAGACAATATGAAAGAGCAAGAATCAGATGCAGTGGAAGGATTCAAGTTGAACTGGTTAGCAGAAGCGGGTATCAGCAGTGACCAATTCTAGCTCGACTGGAGGCCAAAGAGAACCGAAGAGCAGGACCCTCAAAGCTGATCAACAGGACCTTTTGGCTCCATAGGCCTAGCTCCATTGGAGAACTCTCTTGTACACATTCACATACATTTTTCTTTGGTACACAGCACATTCCTCTTCCCCTGCAGCTTGCTCCAATGATGGAGTGGGGTGCTGGGAATGTTGCAGACATAAGAAGAGCCCTGCTGGATAAGGCCCAAAGCCAATCTGGTCCACCATTCTGTTCTCAGTGGCCAGCCAGATTCCCATGAGAAGCCTGTAAGCAGGACCTGAGTGCAACAACACTCTCCTCGCTTGCAATTCCCTGCAGCTGGCATCCAGAGGCATACTGCCTCCAAGATTGGTGGCAGAACAATATTTAATACAGTGTAGCCACCAGGTTTATAAAACAAGAAAAAACAAGGGAGAAAGTTGTGTTTTACCTTCCAGAAGTTTGGCTGACAGTTTCGATTAAGCCACTGTAAGTACATTGAAAGAGAGCTCTGTGTAGTCAGGTCTTCACTTGGAAACCCCATGCTTTCTGCAAATAGTGAGGCTTTATGGAACAGAAAATAATGAGTAATTTCTTTTTCTATGTAACTGTATTTGCAATTCAACAAGCGTGCAAGAGGACACTTTTCAGCTCATCAAGATCTCTATGAAAACACGGCATGGCACTTGTAAACCATTTTCATATTGTATTACAGCAGTCAGAGCCCAAGTCACTGCCCTATACAAGTGTATACATTATTATGATTTTGTCCTCAACAGAAATGCCTTTCTCATTTTCTAGAACAAGAACATATATCGGGGGCTTCAGAATGCTGAAGACTGATAGCAAACTAAGAGGAAGTATATCAATTTGCAACATGGAATCCATAAATGAAAGACTTGTGATAAGAAACAGCAATGTTCCACTACACTGTCAGATAGAAACTTTAAGAATTCAAAGTAGAATGTTTTAGACTGTATTGATTATTTAAAAAAAATATCCTATTGTTTTTATCTAATATATCTGAAGTATGTTTCTATTTTTTCCCTGTTAAATTTTTTAAAGAGAAAAGTGTTTTGGGGGACATCATATTTATAACTGCACAGCTTGTGTTTTCACAGAATCCTTTCTGAGCTATCTGTTGCAGCTATACTTTTTAAAGAATAATTTCTAAAGCTAAAGTTCCAAAAATCAGTGTTGAGTTTTTTCACTGAAGGCTGCGATTCAATACAAATTTATTATTTTAATCTATAAAAAACATTTACCTTTGGTCTCCAAAAAGAGTTCCCCAACCAAGTATATAAAAAACCAAAAATCCTCTTCTACATACAAGAGCATTCAATAATAATAAATACACAAACAAAACCATAATTTGATAAAATTAACACCTCAAAAATTTGGCAGAACAAAAATGCCTCTATTGCCCACCTTGAGGAGACGGGACCTTTCCAAACTGGGAGTAAACACCACACCTCTAGGTTAGATTACTGCAATGTGTTATACATGGGCCTGCCTCTGAAGATGGTTCGAAATTTACGATAAAAACTGTAGAAAGATGGTTTGAGCATATAACACCAATCCTGGCTCAACTGCACTAGCTGCCAATGTGTGTGTGTGTGTGTTTATACTGTAAACCACCCTGTGATCCTCAGATGAAGGGCAGTATAGAAATTTAATAAACAAACAAAACAAAATTGTGAACTTAATGAGACTGGAGTGCATGATGAAGAGAGCAGAAATAACCTATCAAGCCAAACCAGAGCACAGTGGCCCCTATCCATTTAAAGCAGGTGTGAGGAACCTTTGGCCTGCCAGATGTTACTGAATGACAGTTCCCACCAGCCCCAGTGAGCATGACCAGGGATGATGGGAGTGGTCGTTCAGCAACATCTGGAGGGCCAGAGGTTCCCCACACCTGCGCTAAAGCATTGCACTGTATCTTAATGAAATCAAGTAACTTGTCACAACCAACTCGTGACAAAGTTCTTGACACCAGCAAGGCAACTTAACTTCATTTGGACAGAGGTGGCTGCCTTCCACCACTGCATGGCGGAGCCAAAATTTCAAGGGAGCAAAATGAAGGAAGTTACCTGACTCTCCAACCAATAAGGTGTGCTGAGTATGCTCTATCACTTTCCGTGCCACGCCAATAGCATTTTTTACGCGTCTGAGATCAGCTACTGCCCCAACTTCCATAGTATTACTGGACCAAAGACAGACAAATGTACCCAAAAGCAAAACAGACAAACAGAGTCTTAAGTTTAAATCAAGAAACGCAGAGTATAAGAATAATGTATGCCACATCTAAAGGACAAGCATGAGATAAGTATAAAAATGAAGATTGGTGTCCAAACGTTACTTGCAATCCCATTAGACTAAATGGGTTGAACCTGTAGATGGGGAATTCCCAAATGACTGTCCACAGAACATGAGTGGTTTATTCAGGTGGTTTGTGGCATGTCTGTGGATTTGTAGTTGAATATAACACATCTATTGCTTTAAATATTCATTCTGACTTTTAACTGCATTCTAATTGCTTTTAATTTCTCATATTGCATTTTAATGTATTATAATGTGAATTCTATGGAATTCACATTGTAATAGAATAAAATGCAATATGCAGGAAATTAAAGCAGCAATAAAGACACAATTAAAATTCATACAGCATCTAGCACAGTACGATTGCTACAGCAGGCAGAAAAAACCATTTAAGTGGTCAGCCTCAACAATTTGCAAGTGGTCTGTGGGTAAAAAAGTTTGGGGTCCACTGCTATAGACTACAGTTCAGATGGGCATGTGCTCTCTTTAAACTGACATTTTAAAGCATATTTAGTGATAGGAAAAAATAGAGCTAAACCTGACTTGCTAAACCAAATGCATACACTCTATTGCTACTAGTGCACATGAGAGCAGGGCCAGTTACATACATTGCCATATGTTTGTTTATCTGCTAGTTACTTTAGAGACCCTGGAGTGTGTATGAAATAATGTGCATAATAATGCAATAAGCCAGTAAAGAAACTGTACTTCTTGAGATCAAGGAGTGAAACAGAAACTAGAAAAAAATATATATGTGTGGATAAGACTGACATAAAGATTTAGAAGAAAAACCCCATCCCTAGTAACAGCCCAGTTAGTCTCAGATGCACGCATGCCCTTCTGGGCTCATAGGTTCCCATCAGCTTTTCAATGGAGAGGGCAGCAAGAACAAAACTGTCTACTCTTTGAAGTGAATTGGGAAGATTCTGAACATGGAGGAGCTGCATGCAATTGATAGCAGAACCCCTATGCCTGTTAGGAATGATGTGGGATTCCTTACCCATCCATAATCATAGCATCCAATGTTGTTTCTCCATGTTCATCTGGGTGTCCTCCATACCCCACACTTCCATCACATTGCTCAACTTCACACTGACCACAGCCTTTCTCTACTGCATCCAGTTCAGAACCACCGGCCAGTAAGGTACTCCAAGCTGAAAGGAACAACAACAACAAAATTCCACTCACTCCACATGTAAACTACATAGAAGTCATATTCTTAAAAAGCACACCCCCAATTCCCATCCCTAGAATACACAGTACAGTGCAAATGTGTAAGTGTTCATTGTCCTGATTTTATGGAGGCTGGTCAATAAGTACCAGAAAACTAAATCCATCATGTTCAGGGAATGTAGCATCGGTGGCAAAACTCTTAAACCTGGGATTCCTAGACATTAATTGTCAACTGTCTGCTTCTCATTGTATTCTCCCCCTGCCCTGCCCTGCCAATCTGGCATCAGCCACAGTTGGCAAGCAAGCTATAGATTAAAAATGGCGTATTTGTCTGATGTGACAAATGTTGAGTTCATTCTAATTTCTTTTTCTTCAAGCCCAGAGTCTCCAATGAGCCAATTATGTTTAGAAGTAAAAGCAAAGCAGCACAAGGGTAGATAACTTCCATTTTTTATAATAAAAAAACCTGGCCCTGCTCTTTTAAGTGGGGAAGCTTTTTCTGGCATGGTGATAAATGGCGGGGAAAGTTCTCCTGGCTACATGTCTGCATCAAGTTGCAGCAAAACAGGAATGGACTGGGGGTGGAGGGCTGGGTGGAGATGGGATAACCCTCACTATATGGCAACAATGTGCTAGTTAAAGGGGAAAAAATATTTTTAAACCATTTGTATGGCATTTCACTGAGGGGTTTAAAACCATTTAATGTTGCTCCATATGCTTCCTTCACAAGCCAGGCATGTCACTTATGGTGCAAGAATTTCCTCAAGATGGACTTTAGCACAAACTTTATGGATATATTGGGCAAGGGAGAGGACGCATTAATCTTTTCCCAGATGCATGCACACTCACTAGAAGGAAGTGAGTACGCTTTTTACACACTGTGTAAAATCGTATCTGTGCACTGTCTGATGTTGCTGTTATGAATCCAGTGAAGACACCCACCACAAGAGCTGCCAGCAGAAATCTATGTTGCACAACTGGCCACAAGATGTTGCTGTGGCCTAGTAGACCAAATTATGTAGCTAATACAGAACACAACACAAGCTGAACTTCTGCAGACACAGCAGCACACCAGTGTTTCCAGTGTTAATAAAATGCCATGCTAAGAGCCCTTCTGCCACATTACTGTGGATCAGAACCCCTTCATCAAAAGACCTACACTGAAATGGAAGGGGGAAGTGCCCTGCCTGTAACAGTGCTACACTAAGAAGCTGACTAACGTGCACTAAGTAATGTAGATTATGTCTCGTTAAACCAGAACGTAAAATGTCCCACACCAAACAAGGAAGAGGAAAGTAGCAGAGAAAAGCCAAGGAAGTTTAACAGTAGCAGTGTGGACGGCTAGTTCATCTGACCAGGCTTAAACTGTCACCACCCTTTCTCGTATTTCAATGCAAACATTAAGTCTTGTTTAAAAAAGGGCACTGTTGAACATGCACAGAGTGCCTTTCCCACTCCTCTCCCCACAGACAGATTTTTGGGACTGAGATAGTGGCTCCCGTAAATTAGAAAAAGGGGAAGGGAGGGGGGAGGAGAGAACAATTGGGTCCTAGGGTCCGGCAGGACACTGCTGAAGGTGAAGTCTCCCTCTCCAACCAGCCCAAATCTGGTTAGCTTGAATTCCTCCCCAACCCTCCAAGCAGGGGGCCTCCTTACTGCTTCACTAGCCCCAAGTGATCGGAGGGCCTGGGCTCCGAAAAAGCGACTGCTTTGCTCTTCTGTTTCTCCTCAACGCCTGACTTTAGGAAGGCTCAACACATCCTGCTCGAGACATCTAATGCCAGCGTGCGATGTTCTCCCAGCCCACAGATGCCAGCATGCAGCACGCACACAACCGCCTGCAAGGATCTTTGCAGATGTGGCGCTGAGACCCGGGCTGGATCATGAATCTAGAAAACGGGGTGCGGGGTGGGGGGAGCCCAAACAAAGTTTGGGGCAAACCTAGGACGGGGCGAGGGGTTCCTCCCCGCCCGCTCGAGCCTCTCCTCTGCGCAACCACGGAAGCCCTGGAGGAAGCGAGACAGCACCTGCTTCGGCGGCTTTCCTAAAGGGCCAGGTGTTGAGGACCAGAGGCAGCGAGGGCGCCTCGCCGCTCGCCACCGCCGCCAGCAGCAGCAGCAGCAGCAGAGGCAGCAAGAAAGGTCCCCTCGGGCGGCTCCCGCGCCCCATGGCTCCGCCAGCCCCACTGAGTCGCTCCCCTGTCAGCCCCACATCCCGTGACCACCCGGCGGATCGGCCGCACGCGCAGTAGCCCGCGAAGGGCGGAGACTGTGGCGCGCGTAAAAGTCTTGCGCGGAGCGGCCTCTGGTGGCAAGTTCCGCCTTCTGGGTGCGCCGCGCGGTTCCTCTTTGTCACTCCAGACGCCCCTACTCTCCGAGCGGCAGTTGCGGGGCCGCTCCGTCCTCTCATCAGAACAGCACTGGAGAGCTAGAGGGGGAACCATCGTCGAGAGTTCCACGAGGGGTGTTGGTGAGACCATCTTAGTCGCCTTAATAGGCCGCTCCTGTTGCTTCGCAGAGTTGGTGCCTGGCTAAGCGCATGTTTCATCTTTTGCACGCCACGAAGGAGAGAAACGTCCGTTACTACGAGCTGAATAAAGAGCATGAAATTCACACTCGACTCCGAGTATATTTCAGATGGGTGTGTGTGTGTGTGTGTGTGTGTGTGTGTGTTGAAGAGTCCCTCCTCCACTCAGCACGTCTCCCCAGCATGCCAGAGACAGGCAAGCAAGGATTAGGCACCTGGTGCTGCCTAGAGAGAGTTACAGCCTCGGCTTACCTGTCCATGCCTCCCCATAAGGCTTGGTTTCCAAACCCTTTATTGTCTTGGTCACCCTCATCGGCATGCTTGTCAATATCCTTCTTGAACTGTGGTGTCCAGAACGGGACGCAGGACTCCAGGTGAAGTGTGACCAAGGCAAAATATTACTTCCCTTACTCTGGACACTAGAATAGCATTAGCTTTTTCTGCCGCTGCATCATACTATTGATGCATGTTAAGTTTGCCCTCATATTAGTTTTGGTCTACTAAGATCCCTAGATCCTTTTCACATGTACTTGCTGTCAAGACAGGTGTCCCCCACCCTATATTTGCATATATGATCATTCCCACCCTAAGGAATAATCTGATTGTTCACATTCTAAAACGGCTGTTTATCCTCCATCCAGGCCACTTAAGAGTCATTGAAGGTCATATTCCAGCCAGACAAAATACTCAAGGAAGGTGTAAAGCAAACCGGTGAGGATTGTGTCCTGGGAAGAAAGGGTGTGTGTATGACTAAGGAAGCATCCCATGGGCCAGTAAGAGAAGTCTGGAGGGCCACATTGGGTCCCTAGACCTGAGATTGCCCACTTCAAATACATGATGACAGTGACAAAATAAAATATTTTAAACACCACAGAATAACTGCACTTGCGTTTGCATGCGTGTGTTAGCACCTGCGAGTGGGAAGGGGGAGGATTGCTAGTCCAGATCAGACCCATTGCAGATACAAGTTGGGGGAGGAAAATCCTCCACTTAAGGGCAAACTGTGTGACTATCATAACATGCAGTTTGGCCGTTAGTTGAATTGAATGTCCTGTTTTCACAGGAGTTATAACAGGAATAGCCTCACATGAGCAGTAACTCCCAGTCAGCAGTCACCTAGGATAAATCAGGCGCTGATGCTACTTTTCAGTGGCAGGGAGGTTATAGAATAACTACTGGGGAAAAAACACTTTCGTTTCTCACCCCCCCTTATTATTAATATTTTTTCAACACGAGCACAGAAAGTCGTCACAGAGATGCTTATACAATAGTGGCAAACACAATTCTACACATGAATATGAATACTAAATTAACACATAATTTAGAGCTGTATTTATTTTTTAGGTACAGGTGCTACTTCAGGTTTCGGAATAACCGTCCTGAAAATGCACTTCATTTATAATATTATTTCACTTGCAGAATATACTCCTACATAGTGGAGAAGTGCCAGAGGTTAATTTGGTTCCATATGCATAGTTCATATTTCTTAAAAATGGGACGACAACTTGGCAGGACCTCATGTAAGACAAGATAAGTTTTGAAGATGCATGCATATTTTTAGAGCGTTCAAACTATTTTAAAAAGCCTGAGGCTGTGTTATTATTATTATTAGAACAACAAAAAGAGAAAAAAGGTGCTGCAGGCTTTGGAAGACTAGTTACCACACAGCCTATTATTATAAAAGTCTGCAAAAAATAATAAAACCCATAAAGACTTGAGAGCTGCAATAACTTGACCTCTGCTCAGAAGTTCCATAAGGATGATATTACAGGAAGTCCAGAAAAAACAACAACATATAATTTAGCCAACATACTGATGTTAGTTCATTTCTGATATGAAACTTTGTATTCCTACCCTATTCTTTTTTATAGACTTTCGGGGGCGGGGGGGAGGAGTGAAACATGTATGTGGTTAAATGGAGAGAAAAGTTAAAAAGGGACACAATGAATATCTGTTCTCAAACAAGCAGACAAAAACAACAGTGATTTTTCAGTGAGCTCCATTACACACACACACACACACACCCCCCCCCCCAATTCTCAATGGTAGCAAGAAAAAAAACCATAGACAATTATGCTGTGGTAAAGACCTAGATAATATATACATGCTGTTCTTAAGGAAATAATAATTTTGCTGTATGCAGCCTCCACATGCAGACTTAAGTAGGAGGATAAAAAGTAGCAATCATATACATGTTCTACTCACTCAGGCTAAATTATATGCTGCTAGTGGGGAGTACCTAGCCATGCCTGGAAATTTGTAGTACCCCAAAATTGTGATTTTTAAGTGAATAGTGTAATTTGTGAGTTTGGACCCCACCCCTCAAAATGGTGATGTTATGGCAAAGTCATGTTTTGGTCCACCATTTTGATTTAATTTGTTGCCTGGCACCAAACATTGATGGAGACTACTGCTCACACCTTTCATGCCAAGTTTGGTGACAATATCTAGAGAAACAATCAAACCCAAGGCAAAAAGTCAGTCATGTTTGAATTATATTTCAGTCCTCTATCTTGATTCAAAATGGTGTCCAGTTTCCAAATGTTGATGACTGTTACCCCCATCTCAGGAAACCTTGTGCTGAGTTTGGCAATAATAAGCATCCAAACCAACAGAGAACAGTTGGACAGACAGACAAATCATTTCCAAAAAAATATAGTAGATGCTTAATGTGTAGTAATCAGTTTTGTTTCCAGATCTTTTAAAATTGCACGGCTGGAGAGATTGTTAAGACCAGTGGGAAGTTTTTGTTTATTAGGTTTAAAAAAAAACAACTTCAATTTCTGTGAAATATGAAGGTGGCTTTCTTGCAAGACCATGCATGCAATTATAATATGTAACTTGAAGTTTCATTTATGTGTGTCATTGTGAACTATGTCTCTAAGAAATAGCTGATTTTTTTATTGAATATCCTGTTCTCTGGATGAAGGGCTGTCCAGAGTTATCTATCAAGTCTATTGATAACATCTGAAATCTCTATCACTAGTTTTGCCAGTGTTTGAATGCTTCCATAAAGAAGGAAGTGCTTTGCATCAGACAGCCTGAGGGACACTAGGCCATCAAAAGACATTGCGTTTTCCAATGCAATTCAATTTGTTGTTTTTTGCCTTCTCAAGGACCTCGGCTTTTGTTCATTTTTTTACAAATTAAAAACATTTTATATTTTTAAGAAAATGAAATTATTTATTGGTTCCATAGGTCCCCAGCTGTGATCTCTAACTGTTTTTGTACCCCAAGACACCTCCCCCAAATCTGTCCTTTGATTTTTCTAAATTTATATTATTATTTTCTTAATCAGACATGGCCAAACTTGGCCCTCCAGCTGTTTTGGGACTACAGTTCCCATCATCCCTGACCACTGGTCCTGTCAGCTAGGGATGATGGGAGTTGTAGTCCCAAAACAGCTGGAGGGCCAAGTTTGGTCATGCTCGCCTTAAGTGAATTTAATAATGAATGATTAAAAATGATTTAAAATAGTGTATAATAGATGATGGGAGAGGGTTTTGGAAGGCAGCTTTGAATTCTCAACATACCATTTTTTACAGTTTGGTCCCACTTATTTTTAACACATGTCCCCAGGAGGGTTGACTATGATTCAATGCAGCCCTCAAAACCCCCTGAAAGTTAGCTATTCCTTCTACAGTGGTACCTCAGGTTAAGTACTTAATTCGTTCCGGAGGTCCGTTCTTAACCTGAAGCACCACTGTAGCTAATGGAGCCTCCTGCTGCCGCCGCACCACCGAAACACGATTTCTGTTCTCATCCTGAAGCAAAGTTCTTAACCCGAGGTACTATTTCTGGGTTAGCGGAGTCTGTAACCTGAAGCGTCTGTAACCTGAGGTACCACTGTATGTCCCAGGACCAGATATTTCAAAGGTCATCTCCTCCCATATGAGTCGTCTGGTGTGCTTGAGTAAATTTATGAGACCCTTCTCCAAGGGCCTCAGCCTTTGAAAACAAAGCTGAAAGCTATGAGAGGCAGGACCTCCTCAGTTGTGACATCCACTCTGGGGAACCTCTTTCATCAGGTGGAAAGTCAGCGACATTCACTGATGGCTTTTAAGTGTTTCGAAGAGGGCCTTTATTTATAGCTATTTCAAAGGCCCTTACAATCTAATACTGCAGCAGCAATTGTTTTATTATTGTGTTTATAATGTTACTGCTTTATGGTTTCGAATGATAGCTGCCTCTGAGGGCCTGATACATGCCAGACGTTGGGGTCCAGTACAAATGAAGTTTAAAACCCAAATTTCTGTATGTTTCCTTATTTTACTCTAATAATAGTTTGTTTCATTGAAAAGCACGTTCCTAGATATTACCTGGTAATTGTGACTCACTGTCTCATTTATGGAATTGTCCTATGTAATTATTTGCATTTTAGGGAAGATTATGTTGCTGCAATGATATGTTGGTCTGTTATGGTCCTTTGCTTCTGGTTTCGTGTGCAATATATTTCTCTTTAATAATTGTAATAGTAATAATAAAGTTGTCATACTCAACGTGTAATGGACCACTTCACATTGTTGGAACTGTTCTTTTATTACAACTGTTTGTAACTTTATGAGGCTTTAATAAATGTGATCCATTGCAATAATAAAGCTTTTGAACAGCTGCTACAACTCGCTGTTTCCTAACCCCAACCTTGAAAGATACTGTGACATTGATAATTAAGACTCTTCAACAATAGAATTTCAGGCAATCAAATGTATTGCTACGGGTAGGATACCATACAGCTAAGATAACCAATCAGAATCAATTTTATATAAATCTATAAGTATTTGCTAGGATTTATGGCCCCACCAAAACAAATATGAAGTCCATTTGGTATGCAACATATTATAAACATAATGCTCCTAATGAAAAGGTTGTCCATTTTTTTACATGATGCTGTAGTGCAGGCTTCCTCAACCTCGGCCCTCCAGATGTTTTGAGACTACAGTATCCATCATCCCTGACCACTGGTCCTGCTAGCTAGGGATCATGGGAGTTGTAGGCCAAAAACATCTGTAGGGCCAAGGTTGAGGAAGCCTGCTGTAGTGATTAATGTATCCTTTGACCTGATTCAGTGATATAGCATGCCTAGGAGCTCTTAAGGTTCCTGCTTGCAGCGATTTCCCATTCATTTCAGTGGAGAAAATGGATCTTTAATTCTATTGAAACGAGCAAGACAACCATATGTATTGGAATATGGTTAAATGGTATGCATACGAACACCCCACAAGCAAATCAGGATGAATGCAGAACAAATGATCATTGTCATATAATGGCGCTGTAAGCAAATAACGCAGATGGGATATAATCTCGTCTCCGCACTTTGGGCTGGCAAATCAAGATGGATGCTCATTAGCTATGTCCCCTGGGGGATCCCTCAATCCATTCAATACCAGCTTGTTCATTTGCCTTCATGCAAATCCTCCTTACCTATGGCTACCAGACTAGTGCTTAATTATCATCTTCTTCTTCTTTGGCGATCACTCATAGCTGACTAAGATTGTCTTCCATAAACATGGTTTTAACAATGAGTCCGTAAGTGACTGTGGAGGCCAATTCTGAATCCACACGTCCTTCCACAGTGGGGACATTGGTTTCTGGGTGGGAGTTGATCATGGTGTGGATTTGCCAAACGTGCCTTCCTCTTAGCATGTTTCTCCCCTGCGTCCTGAGTTCGGGTGTCTTCAAAGCCCATGACACCTTTGGTAAAGGTTGTTCTCCAACTGGAGCGCTCGCAGGCCAGTGTTTCCCAGTTGTCAGTGTTTATACTACATTTTTTTAGCATTGCCTTGAGACAGTCTTTAAACCTCTTTTGTTGTCCACCAGCATTATGCTTTCCATTTTTAAGTTCAGAATAGAGTAGTTGCTTTGGAAGATGATCATCAGGTATCCGCACAACATGACCAGGCCAATGAAGTTGATGTTGAATATAAGGTTGCTTCAACACCATGTCCTGAGTGAGAATTTCTTTCCTGCCTTTGCTATATTTCGCTTCCTCTACAGAAATCACAGTTTGCATTCCTAGTCCCAAAATGGCTGTATATGGGTGTGGCAGAACACCCTCCACCAATTAGACAACAGGCTCGGTGACTAGGTGTGCTGTTTCTAAGCCATCATCCCAGTCGTGTTGTGGCGCAAATACAGACACTTGCACTTTTACAGTACCACAGCAGGCCTCAAAAAGGAAGGAGAACCTCTTTGTTACAGTTCTTAGTGGATGGCCAACCGCACTGCTATTGAGAGCTATGAGATCTCTCGGAATGAATGGCTCAGTAAGAGGCGATGATTGAGTTCAACTATCTTGACTAGCCTTGTTTGTGGATTATAATAATGTAATGCAGCTCAGTTCATATTTACTTACAAGTAAGGATCACTGAGTTCAGTGGTGTTCATTTCTAAGTAAGCCCACACAGATTTGCAGTTTGAGAATTAATTATATTGCAGTAGTAGTTTGCATATGTGCGTGCTAAAATTGGTGTTGCAGGGTTGCACAAAGGAACGTTCGCATAGTTTCTAAACTCTAAGGGATGTGAAACAAAGGTTCATTTGCTTCATAAAAATGGTGTATATATAGAAAATATATGCTTATTTACTATTATACCAGTTATGGTGTTGTACACATAACACCGTTTACCATCTGCTACTAGGAATATGGCACATTTTATCTGTGTCTGAAGGAAAACACAGATTTTTCCTTGTAGAATATGCTTTTTATGTCTTTGAGGTTTGGGTAAAGAAAAGTAGGCTACTTATTAAACATTGTTTGTTAAACATAACAGTAGGTAGGTTTCGAGACTCAGCAAGAGGGACAGGAAAAAGGACTCCTAGCATCGGAATTGTTGATGATATCTTAGATTCTTCTTTCCAAATAGCTCTTCATTTCCTGCTGGTCTGCTACATATCTATTTATTATGACTCATTTCCCAAACACTCTAGCTTTAAAATAGAAACTGAATTCTTATTTTTCTATGGAGAAAAATAGTGCATGATGATTACCCAGAAGGACCATTAGAAACAGGAAGATGTAGCATATGACTGACACTGGGATGTGCTTGCATAGAAAACAGCCTCCCAGCCAAAACTAACAAACAAATATTAGTGTTTTGAATCAGTGACTTACAGTTTATATTTATTTTTGAGGAGGACCAGTAGGGCAGCCATTGCTACTCTTTCTCTTCAGTTACATTTTAAAAAAATATTGTATATTTATGTAATTTAAATATTGCCATTTGAGTATCAAGAGCAGCTGTGGAGCCAGGGACACATCTGTCAGGCTATTGCACTGATAACCATCTGGTGCTTGGTTCTGCTTGATTGAATTCCAGCTGGAGATTTAAAATTCATATCCACCCACGACAACTGAAATAGAGGGGGTACATATTATTCCACTGGAATCACCCCCACTGGGTTGTTTTTTTCATTGAGAGGCATTTTAATGCGAACAGAAAGCGCATCTCTGCTTGGATGAATATTTTCACTTATAGTTGATAAACCAACAGGAATAAAAAGCGCAGTAATCAAAAATGCTCTAGAAATTTTTGCTGATGGGGGAAAATGACATCCATTTTGGTGACTTCTGTGTATTGGGAATGAATCTGAGATTAAGCATCAGCCAAAATGTATTTTAAACTCAATGGCAATAAATCACAGTGAAACGAAAGCACCACAAAAACTGTAAAAACGATGACATGTACCAAAGCTATCCGTTTTCATAAAGGCTAATGGCATCTATAGCTCAATTATATCCCAATAGTGAGATATAAGCCTGATTTGCACCCAAAAGCTACACATATATCTAGCTCCGAAGGCACCCTGAGTGGTGTACACCAACATGGGCATAGTAGCATCTTGTATGAGCTCATTGTACTACTGAAAGGGAGTGATTATGCTACTGTGCTGCTTCACAGGTTGGATATCATTGTACAACACTGGAAACTTATCTAAAACTTGGTGGGTTTGTCCAAGCCACTACGTGAAAAATATTTGCCTGTAGAAAAAGGATGCAGTGCATAGTGTTTGTTGGCTCTCTAGGAACTCGTTTTTTTCATTGAAGGACACTCCCATGGATCCAACCACAGGAGCCAACTCCAGGGGGCTGTGGGGGCTGGGCACCCACAAAGTCAATGAAAAAACCCGGCAGGCGGCAGTGGTGCTGCCCCCAAGAGGCAAGCAGTTCAGCTACACCTTCCACAGTCAGCCAGCGAGGCATCCTTTTCCGGGGGTGGTGGTGCTTGATATGGAGGCAGAGTCTCTCTGCCTCTGAGTCCAAGCCTCTCCCCCTGGAGAAGGGTGCCTTGCTGACTGTGGAGAGGAGGAGGAGGAAGAGGAGTCACTGCTGGCCACCGCACCACGGATGTGTGACTTCACACACCTGCATGTCTGCACTGAGGCGTTGGGCTCCCACAGTCCTGAGGACAAGATGACTCCACTGGATCCAACCCATAGTATTTTGACCTGAAGGACAACACATAATTCTTTGGTCTTTATTGAAGCAGAAGAGGCATAGGCAAACTTGGCCCTCCAGATGTTTTGGGACTACAACTCCCATCATCCCTGACCACTGGTCCTGTTAGCTAGGGATGATGGAAGTTGTAGTCCCAAAACATCTGGAGGGCCAAGTTTGCCTATGCCTAGCGTAGATGACCAAGAGCAGTTATCCAGGAAGGTTTGGGAGCTGGTACTCAGTAAAGGATAACCATAGAATCATAGAATCATAGAATCATAGAGTTGGAAGAGACCACAAGGGCCATCGAGTCCAACCCCCTGCCAAGCAGGAAACACCATCAGAGCACTCCTGACATATGGTTGTCAAGCCTCTGCTTAAAGACCTCCAAAGAAGGAGACTCTACCACACTCCTTGGCAGCAAATTCCACTGTCGAACAGCTCTTACTGTCAGGAAGTTCTTCCTAATGTTTAGGTGGAATCTTCTTTCTTGTAGTTTGAATCCATTGCTCCGTGTCCGCTTCTCTGGAGCAGCAGAAAACAACCTTTCTCCCTCCTCTATGTGACATCCTTTTATATATTTGAACATGGCTATCATATCACCCCTTAACCTCCTCTTCTCCAGGCTAAACATGCCCAGCTCCCTTAGCCGTTCCTCATAAGGCATCGTTTCCAGGCCTTTGACCATTTTGGTTGCCCTCCTCTGGACACGTTCCAGTTTGTCAGTGTCCTTCTTGAACTGTGGTGCCCAGAACTGGACACAGTACTCCAGGTGAGGTCTGACCAGAGCAGAATACAGTGGCACTATTACTTCCCTTGATCTAGATGCTATACTCCTATTGATGCAGCCCAGAATTGCATTGGCTTTTTTAGCTGCCGCGTCACACTGTTGGCTCATGTCAAGTTTGTGGTCAACCAAGACTCCTAGATCCTTTTCACATGTACTGCTCTCAAGCCAGGTGTCACCCATCTTGTATTTGTGCCTCTCATTTTTTTTGCCCAACTTTACATTTCTCCCTGTTAAAATTCATCTTGTTTGTTTTGGCCCAGTTCTCTAATCTGTCAAGGTCGTTTTGAAGTGTGATCCTGTCCTCTGGGGTGTTAGCCACCCCTCCCAGTTTGGTGTCATCTGCAAATTTGATCAGGATGCCCTTGAGTCCATCATCCAAGTCATTGATAAAGAAGTTGAATAAGACCAGGCCCAAGACAGAACCCTGTGGCACCCCACTAGTCACTCTTCTCCAGGATGAAGAGGAACCATTGATGAGCACCCTTTGGGTTCGGTCAGTCAGCCAGTTACAAATCCACTGAGTGGTAGCATAGTCAAGACCGCATTTTACCAGCTTCTTTACAAGAATATCATGGGGCACCTTGTCAAATGCCTTGCTGAAATCAGGGTAGGCTACATCCACTGCGTTCCCTTCATCTACCAGGCTTGTCAATCTGTCAAAAAACGAGATCAGGTTAGTCTGACATGACTTATTTTTCAGAAATCCATGCTGACTATTGGTGATCACAGCATTCCTTTCTAGGTGCTCACAGACTGTTTGCTTAATGATCTGCTCCAGAATCTTCCCTGGTATTGATGTCAGACTGACTGGGCGGTAATTATTTGGGTCCTCTCTTTCCCCCTTTTTGAAAATAGGGACAACATTTGCCCTCCTCCAGTCTGCCGGGACTTCGCCTGTTCTCCAAGAATTCTCAAAGATGACTGCCAGTGGTTCTGAGATCACATCTGCCAGTTCTTTTAATACTCTTGGATGCAGTTCATCTGGCCCTGGAGACTTGAATACATCTAAACTAGCCAAGTATTCTTGTACTATCTCCTTAGTTATTCTGGGCTGTGTTTCCTTTGCTGAATCATTTGCTTCAAATTCTTCAGGTCGGGCATTGTTTTCTTTATCGGAGAAGACTGAGGCAAAGAAGGCATTGAGGAGTTCAGCCCTTTCTGTGTCCCCTGTTTGCATTTCACCATCTTCTCCTCTGAGTGACCCCACTGTTTCTTTGTTCTTCCTTTTGCTACGAACATACCCATAAAAGCCTTTTTTGTTGCTTTTAACCTCTCTAGCAAGCCTGAGTTCATTCTGTGCTTTAGCTTTTCTGACTTTGTGTCTACACGTGCTGGCTATTTGTTTGAATTCCTCTTTGGTGGTTTCCCCCCTTTTCCATTTTTTGAACACATCCTTTTTTAATCTTAACTCAGTTAAAAGTTCTTTAGATAGCCACCCTGGCTTCTTTAGGCACCTTCCATGTTTCCGTCTCATTGGTATTGCCTGACGTTGTGCTTTTATTATCTCCCTCTTAACAAACTCCCAGCCATCATGAACTCCCTTTCCTTTTAGTATTACTGTCCATGGGATCTCACCCAGCACTTCCCTAAGTTTTATGAAGTCGGCTTTCTTAAAGTCAAGAAATTGAGTCCTAGTATGTTTGGCTGCTCCTTTCCGCTGTATAGTAAACTTTAGAAGAGCATGATCACTCGCGCCTAATGATCCTTCCACTTCTACCCCACTAACCAGGTCATCAACATTGGTTAGGACCAGATCTAAAATGGCTGTTCCTCTTGTTGCTTCTCCCACTTTCTGGACAATGAAGTTGTCTGCAAGGCCAGTGAGGAATCTGTTTGACCTTATGCTCTTGGCTGAGTTTGACATCCAACAAATATCCGGGTAATTGAAGTCCCCCATTACTACTATTTCCCTTCCTTTTGCATGCTTGGCCATCTGTTCCAGGAAGGCATCATCTATGTCCTCCGTTTGGCTTGGGGATCTATAGTAAACTCCCACAATGAGGTCACTGTTATTCTTCTCTCCCTTAATTTTGACCCAAATGCTCTCACTTTGGCTTTGAGGTTCTAAATTTTGGATCTCTTCACAGGTATACACATCCCTGACATATAACGCCACTCCTCCTCCTTTCTTGTCTGGTCTGTTTCTCTGAAATAGATTGTATCCCCCCATTATTACATTCCAATCATGGGACTTATCCCACCAGGTTTCAGTGATGCCTATTATGTCATATTTAGTTTGCTGTACCAAGTACCATGTTCAAGCTCATCTTGTTTATTCCCATGCTTTGCGCATTAGTGTAATGGACATTGAAGTCCATTAATCATTCCCCCGTGTCTCTTATTTAAGGATTTTTTCCTCCCACCACTAGGTCTGCGTGCTGTTTGCTCCATTTGGTCTATGATATTTGGATGATCAACTTCATCAATTGATAGACTCCTACCTTCAGGAGCACTGTCTCCCTCCCCCACATTAGTCAGTTTAAAGCCCTCCTGATGAGGTTTCTGAGATTTTTGGCAAAAACATTTCTCCCAACCGTTGTGAGGTGCAGCCCATCACTTGCCAGAAGTCCATCTTCAAGAAACTGCAGTCCGTGATCTCAGAATCCAAACCGTTCCTGTTTACACCATTTGCGAAGCCAGTTGTTCACTTCCACTATTTTTCCCTCTCTCCCTGGGCCACGGCGTTCAACTGGGAGGACAGATGAGATGACAATTTGTGCATTTAATTGCTTCAATTTCCGGCCCAAAGCCTCGTAGTCTCTTTTGATCTTCTGGAGGCTATTGCTTGCAGTGTCATTGGTTCCCACATGAACCAAGAGGAAGGGGTATTTGTCAGTGGGTTTTATGATTCCTTGCAGTTGTTCAGTTACATCTTGGATCTTAGCCCCGGGGAGACAGCACACTTCCCGAGACATCTTGTCAGGCCCACAGATCACTGCTTCTGTTCCCCTCAGTAGGGAATCCCCTATCACCACTACACGCCTCCTCTTAGGTTTGGTCGGGGTTCTTCCGTGAGCTGTCCGTTCCAAGGTCGCCTGCACATTCCCTGAGGACTGACTTTGCTGCTCGTCTTCATATACCTGATCGACTGTAATGAGGGAGAGATCCTCAAATGGAGTCTGCTCTTCGTCTTCCATGCTAGGGGAGAGGACCTCAAAGTGATTGTGTATTTCTAAACAATCAGAGCGAACCCTGGGCCTCCTACTTCTTTGAGTCACGTTTCTCCATATATCTGGCTCCTGTGTTGGTGAACTAGCCTCCTTCTCAGGGGAGTCCCTCCTTGGTGGAGACGGTGTGCTCTGTTGCTTCCAAGCAGAGCTCCAGCTCTCTAATTCTTTGGAGCGTAGATACACGTTCCTCCAGTTGCTGGACTTTGTCTTTTAAGAGGGCAATCAACATGCAATTGCTGCAGGTAAAGCTGCCTGCAACCTTTGGCAAGATGGCAAACATTGCGCAGGAACCGCAGGCGACTGCAGCTGTTCCCTCCCCCTCCATCTTGAGAACGTGTCGTTGGGGGTGGCTACAGCGGTCCTCCATCATAAAAAGCGTGAAGACAGGACAAATAACTCCCCCCACAAAAAAACCCTAGGTCTCCCCCAACAAACGTTTGAGACTAGCTCCCCTAAATCTAAAAGATGGATCAAACTGCGTGCGCCGCTGCCCTGCAAGCTCTGATAAGCTCCTCCCACAGCTAATCACCTGCCTCAACAGAAACCCTGCCCCCTCTGACCTTTGCACAGGGAGAGCAGCTAATCAGCCACAAAGAAACACACACACACACACACACACACGCGCGAAAACCCTTTTTGCTCCTTCTTCAACTGCTGCCCTGCAAGGATCCTAGGTGAGTAATTAGTTCATATATTATATATATATATTTGTGTGTGTGTATTCCTAATATCCGGCTTCAGATGCCTGGTTTGCTCCAATATAGGGATATATCTATCTATCTCCCTATATTGGAGAAAACCAGGCATCTGAAGCCGGATATCAGGAATAGGAGAAGGACTAAGGTTGCAACCCTGTGCACACTTTCTTGGGAATAAGCCCACTGCACTCAGTGGAAATGACTGAAAATACAGCAGTCAGCAGGACAAGGCAGGGCAGTGGCGCTTACCTGGCTTCCCACCACCAGTGTCACTTGGGCTTACTGGGAGGGCAAGGTCAGCAGCAAGGCTAGTGCAATGCAAAAACACTGTTGGGAGTGCTGGATTGGCTCCACTGTTGCATTTCTACTGGACCAACCAAACCCTCTCCCTCACAGGGGTGCCGGTAATGGGAGATCACGTAAGTGGTGCTGCCTTATCCTGCTGACTAGTACTGCTCCTGAATGAATATCCTTAGAACTGTTGACATGAACTAGCCCTATTCAGGTGGTCAATTTCCCACAATTAGAATTGCATAGGGAGAGATGAGATATGTTGGTTAGCCACATATCCTTCTGTGGCATCCTATGACACTTCATACATTGGAGGGCTGATTTCCCAGAATGTGGTGAAAATTCACTATAATGACTGTGGAGGATGTGACCATTTCTCAGCATTACTTGTAGATGAAATGGAAATGGGCTGAGTTTTTTTTCTAATGTACCAACATTAGAATATGTGCTGTTTGCTGCAGCTAGTGCAGAATGCAATGGCTAGACTGATGGGGACAGACAGTTGACCGCATGTCACACCTCTGCTAAAACATCTGCACCAGACATCTGCATCTGGTACCAGACCAGATTCAGCGTTCTTGCATTAATATGCAAAGTTCTGCACAACTTGGATCTGTAAGGATCACCCAAGCCCTGAAATCCCAGCTCAATCACTGCGATCACCCAGAAGAATGTTGTTGGTTGTCCCCCATGTCTCAGAAGCCTGAGATTTGGCAGGCATCTTTGCTTCTAATTTTCAGACATCTCTCGAAGTCAGTGGCAAATGGTGTGATGCGGCTGTGCCATTCAGCTGACCTCTGTGTAGCTGAGTCATGGCAGTACACCAGGATGGAGAGGGGGACAAGCACAGCGACTGTGAGACACATTTGCACCATATCAACCTTGCCACCTCTGCATCCCTCCATCCCAATATTTTGCAGTGACTCAGTCAGATTAGTGGCACAGCACAATCACACTGTCCAGTGCTGCTTAAAGACCCTTTTATGCCAACAGACCTTATTTGGTTGTTTGCATTTTAGTGATTCTTTTGCATTGTTTCATTGTACCTGTATATATTGCTGTATGCTGCCATGAAATTTTGTAGGCACGGGCAGTTTATACATATATTTAGAAACAAATAAATAAGCCACAATGTATTTAATGTATTTATTTACAAAATGCACCAATACCGATATTTTAAGAATATCTAAGTGGTGTTTTATCAGGAGTTTTATCAAATCAAAGCATATAAGACAATAGTAAGAGCATATGAAAAACAATATAAAATATTACCTTGCTGTTTCATAAAACTGGCAGGAGGCGTACTTGGGATTACACTGCTGGGAAGGCTTGTCTAAATAAAAATGCCTTCAATTGAAGTTGAAACCAAGTAAGTATATAACTAAGAATATTAAATTTATTCATGTTGTAGCAAAATATAACATTTTGCTCAGCTCTATATAAAATGAATTGGATTCCTATATACGCATGCACACCCACACACCAGGATACTATAGCATTAAAGGTACTGATTTAAAGTTCAAGGATCCTTATAAAACTTGCAATAATTTATAATAACATAATATGATATTTTATAATTTAATGAAATAATTTACATGAAATTGATTTGCTTCTCTCTCTCTCTCTCTCTCTCTCTCTCTGTGTGTGTGTGTGTGTGTACCAAACTCATGGAAAGTTAGATGGCTGCTCATGCTTCTGAAGCTAGATTTCTGCTTACCTAAATGTTATTAAACTGGTTGTGTAGAAAATTGTGCATCTTTTGATTCAAAAGCAACAGCGCTTCTGTTCTGAAGCAATTTTTGTACTTTATAACATTGTTTTTCCATTCAGCTTGACCCAGTGTCGGTTTGGAATGAACAGTTTGTCGAAATGTCTCCATTAGTGCAATATTACATTGGTGGATTGAGCCCCTACTGCAATTGTTAGGTGAACTTTTAATTCCTTGGTGGTCCTGATATAGCTGCCCATTAATTATGATTAGGCTAGGCCTGTAGTACATTTTCAACTTTACAGTGGTTATTGATTTGTTCTTTGGAAAAATCAAGGTTTAAAGCTACCTGTATAAGTGTTTTTTGTTAAAGTTGTACAGTTGCTGAGCATTCCATATTTCAATTCCCCAGAACATTTCCATCCCCCAATTGTGTAGAAGCAGTAATGCAAAGATGTATAGTGGCACAGTCCTCAGCACCTCCACTCTGCATCTGGTTAATTACACATATCAGAAGATCCTGAAAGCTGAAAATGGCTCAAAATGTGCAAGCTCATGCAACAAGAGAACACTTTCAATGCACCAACACAGCCATTTCCTGGAGCCGCAAATTCGTTTTGCCAAACATAATAGGAGGGAAGAAGTTCAATGCATGACCAAAGTAACAAAAAACGAACATCAACATATAAAAACACTGTATGCTAAGAAAACCCCATGTAACTGTTACAGATCTTATGTAAAGTACAGTGGTACCTCGGGTTACAGATGCTTCAGGTTACAGACTCCGCTCACCCATAAATAGCACCTTGGGTTAAGAACTTTGCTTCAGGATGAGAACAGAAATTGCACGGCAGTAGAGCACGGCAGCGGGAGGCCCCATTAGCTAAAGTGGTACCTCAGGTTAAGAACAGTTTCAGGTTAAGAACAGACCTCCAGAATGAATTAAGTTCTTAACCCGAGGTACCACTGTACCAGACATTTCAACTGCTATTCAGTAATGCAATGCTTTATCTTCATGGTAATTGAAAAGGCGGCTAAAAAATCATTGTCATCCTAAGCATTCCATCTCCCTATCATGGAAATGGGGAAAGAAGGCCACCCTTTAGATTTCAGTAGCATTTTGTATTATATGAGATTAGACAAGGTTTGAATGTGGTTCGCTATTTGTTAAAGAGCCACAGGTTCATGGCAGGAGCAAGAAGCCATGGTGAGAATTAGCCTGGATATACAGATTTGAGTGATGACCTAAAACTCAACCATTTGCTCATGCAGCCCTTTGCTAGTCTTGGGGCAGCAGCAAATGCCTGATCTTGTCATCCTTTAAAGCGGGCCCTAATATATATGTGGCAGAAGGTTAAGGAAAGGAGACAAAAATTGCCAAAGAGACTGGATTACTGTAAGAAATAGATGTAGCCTTTAAACTTTGTGTTGTGCTTTGACAAATGGGTGAGACAACCCATCTGATGTCATAATGACACCAGGCGGCTGACAGGTTGGTTGTTGTGCCCACCAGTTAAAGTTAGCCTGACGGGTGGAAACAGGTAATGAACAGGCCTGCTGGGCCAAAATGTTTCTCTGACCCTTTTTAAACTGGGAAAGGGGGAATCTGAGCATTGCTGGGGTTCTTTAGAGTGGATTTATTGAGACAGGAGTTGCATTCCTGATGTTCAAAACTGGCAACTGAATTTGGACTAAAGGCTGAATGGTACATTCTGGCTATGAGAGACAGGAAAGATGGAAGGAGAAGGGGATCTGACAGCCTTCACTGCAGAGCAGCCTTACAGCAACATCACATCATCATGGCATCTGGACAACAGTTTGGCACAGTGCAGGACTCTGATTTAAAGTATCGCTACATTGCATTGGAAGGGCTATAGGATTATATAAACTTATAGCATAAATTAAAAGTAAATTTGATGAAGGAAAAGAAATCCTTTTTTTCTAAATATGCTCACCTTGTTTCAAGCTCTCATCCCAAACCATAAGACCTGTGGCTTGCACTTGACAACATGTTGGATGTTTGTCATTAATATTGTCCTTCCTGTCTGAGATAAAGCTCTTGGTTTGGAGCTCCAGGTCCCAGGAAGTGCTCCATAAGGTCCAAAGCATGGTGAGCAGCTATAGATATCCTTTGAGATATTTCTTTGTTGGTTCACCAAAAATAGGCATTGTGGGTGGTGCATGCAAGTGATAGTAACAAGCAATCCCTATAGCTTGTTTTTCTTTTCAGCCTGATCTATATTTATTGAACTGCATTGATCTCGTTCATACATTTCACTAGCCTTATAAGTCTGTGAAGGAATGAGGCAGAAAATCCTGTTAAATAGATGATACTTAATGGGGTGATCAAAGCACCTCAGAATTTAGCAGTTTTCTTTTCTGCACAGGTGTTCATTGCTGTTTCATCTGGCTGAAGTAAGATTTGAACGAGACTTGATGATTCGATTTGTATGAAGTCATTTGACTGCTGTTTTCCTCCCCCATGTAGAAACGAGTCTGTTCTTAAAACTGGAATGCTGAGAAGAATGAGCAACAGTTATCTCATCAGCTATTGTCCAGACTGTGTGTTGTCACAATCCTAATTGATTTCTAGTAGGTCTCAAGGCAGCACTCTCATGCCACAACAAAAATAAAACACACATGCACTGTGAACCCATGTGTTTAAAGCAGAATAACTTATACAGAGCATTTGCAAAGCTATAACTAGTCCATTCCTCTCTGTGAGCAGCAACCACACTTTCTGCCTGTGTGAGATCATTGTTGAAGCATGGCTCTATGGACTAGAGTTTCTCAAAATACTGTGTTCTTTCTAGAGATGACTGGCATACTTCTGTATTACTGGTAGCTTCTGTTTTTAAATGACCCCCTCCTAGATCAGGCCAAAGCCAAACAGGTACTTATGGAAAGCTCACAAGCAGGACATGAGGCCAATAACCCTTTCCTGTTGTTGTTCCCCATCAAATGGCACTCAGAGGTATGCAATCTCCTATAGGTAGTATGTAGCCATCATGACTAGTGGCCATTGGCAGCCTTCTCCTCCATGAATTTCTCCCATTGCCCTTTAAACCCATCTAACTTAGTGGCCACCAGCACCCTGTCTTGTGTTAGTGAATTTCATCGTTTATCTGTGTGTTGAGTGAAGAAGCGATTCCTTTTGTCTGTCTTGAATCTCCTTCATTCAGCTTCATTGAATCACTCCACAAATATTATGAGAGAGGGAGAAAAACAAACCAAAACACCATATCTCATAAGAAAAAGCTGGATAGATCTGGATTTTGGCTAATGTCCTGTGTATATCATGCTCCCAAACACTGGCTGGAAGGTGCAGGATGTAGTATGGGAATATGTACACAGTTTTATTTGGTCTTCTCTGTACTTTCCACAAAATGGTTTGTGAGATGCAGTGACCAAAACTTTATAAGTATGTCAGTTGTGCTACACTATAGATTTGTATAAATGTATTATGATATTGGCAGGTTTATTTTCAATTCCTTTCCTAATGATCCTTAGCATTGAATTTCACCTGTTCACAGCTGCTGCACACTGGCTTGACATTTTCATTGAGTTATCCACTATGAGCCAAAGATTCCTTTTCATGCTCAGATACTACCAGTGTATATGTGAAGTTTAAGATTCTTTTTATTATTTTTGCCTCGATGTGCATCACTTTACATTTGTCATTTTAATGCCCTTTCACCCAGTTTGGAGAGATCCTTTTGGAACTGCTCACAATTCCCATTTTTGTTTTTTACCATTCAGAATCTCAATGCTTACCCCTAACTCCCAGATCATTTATGAACAAGCTCAAAAGCACAGACACAATATAGGTCCTATTTTCCTGTTATTGGTCCAGGGAGCAGGAATGTATTTACGACAGAAATCAACAGCTTCATGGGTGATAAAGTTGGCTGCACACATATAAGTGGGTCTCATACACACATGTAACTGGGCTGTGTGAGAGAAGAAAAAGAATCTTCAAATGTTGAATAGCTTTTCCTTTGCAAAACAATTTTATTTTGCTTGTGAATGAAACTGGCGGTTTTACCACACTTGATTAAAGTGTAGAAAATATATTGTGTTGCCAGATAAAAAAATCTATAGGATGTCCCCGCCCATAAACAGTTAGCATATGACCATTTGCGTTTAAAAATCAGCTTTTTGGGTTTCAACAAATCTCTATTTTTTTACTCTTTGCTCTATGAGTTTGTGAGAGAGAGAGATAGACAGACAGAGAGAGTGAGCACATTTGTGATTTCCCTTAGGGAGATTGATTAAGATTGATAACGTCCCGCTGACATTGCTGTCTAGACTTGATTGGGTAATTTAGTTGCTGCTATCTTTTGTTGTATACAATTGTGGGTAATGAAGCCTTCGTTGCAGGCTTCTTAGACTCTCAAATTGCTGTATATTTGACTTAGCATTGTGGACAAAACAGATCAGAAGGAAAAGATATAGACAGCACAATTTGAAAAGTTGGCACAGATATTAGAAATGATCCTTTAAAATTATTTCACTACAGATTCAATAGGGGCATCTGGTTCCGCTTTATCTTGTGCAGACTAGCTTGTGAGGCCTCAAATTACATCAGTTGTGGAAAAAGATGAACCTCGGTGCTTAATATTTTGTTAACATGGTTACCTGAAGGTTTTTCTGTTCTTTCTTCTTGTTTTTGCCTTTTCCGTATCTCAGTGAAATTGCTGGATTCTGTATCTGTGTTGAATACAGGGCAAACTTTAATTGAGGGCTTTTCTTTGGGGATTCATGTGCATTCGAGGAGAAAAACTCCTATTATCAGCTTAGAGATATAGCAAGTTTGAGACTTTCATCTGCAGAGATACCAAAATGTTAATTTTGTGCTTTTGTGACACCAGGCTTGGATTACTGTAATTCTCTGCTTGCAGGTCTCGTTCAGCCCTCTCTTCAGAAAACAATAACATCTGAAATAATTCCACCACTGTGATTTTAAACCATGCACAATAGCTGGTCATCATATGGTTCAGCACTGAGATTGCTGCACTGGCTACCAATTAGATACCAGATCGATTTTAAGACCCGGGAGGATGCGTTTTAAAACTCCACATGTATCCAAATGAGTTTTTGGTTCCCTATTGCCAAGCCCAATTTGTACTCAAGTGTGTAAAATGGTGGGCTTTTCATTTGTTCAGAGCTATGATTATAAATCTCTGCACTGCTTAGCTTTCCCCTGCAGCTGTGGGATGCCCTTTGCCAGCAGAGATGCAGAATGTCAGGGCTGTCATTGACTCGAGGTCAGGGCTAAAGCAGGCCATTGTTTAACTTTGCTTTTGCTCGCTAGCCGATCAAGCTGTGTCAGGATATATTTAATGTAATATTGTATCATTCCTCTTTGTGTGTGGGGGGGAGGGGGAAGGCGTGTGCAAGCATGTGCTTTGGAACCTTTCCAATGCCATAGCCCATTGCTCCATTAGAAAGGATTTGCAAGTCACTTTTCTGCATTTTGTGGGATGTTGGAGCAAATAGACCTATTTATAAGTACAGCTCATACCTAATAAGAACAGCTGCTAACACATCGGGCATGCAAGGAGAAGATATATAACTAGTGGGAAAAGCCAGATGTGCATTACAGAGGAATAGTTATCAAGGTGAGACAAACTCAAAGACCTTGTTTGTATGTGTGTGTGTGTGTGTGTGAGAGAGAGAGAGAGAGAGAGAGAGAGAGACAGAGAGAGAGAGCAAGAGAGCGAGAGTGAGAGCGCACAATTATGAATGGAAGCTCATTGCTTCTCCCAGATCCCTCTCAATGGGTTCCTTGATTGGGCCAGAGGTCAGATTCCCAAGGTATCCAGTGCAAATCATAGTTGTACTCCGTCAGGGTGGGAATCAAGCCGAGTCCCTCCCAGGGCATTAAAATCGTCTTGATCTTCTTCCACAGTGAACAAGAGTGACTGCTGCCAGGCACACCATCTGTCTTTTTTCTGTTATTACATTTGGTCCAGGTTGTGCATTAAATTATCATATGGAAAATGAAACAGCCTACACGTTATGGCTAACTCCCAATGCTGCTGCAATGACAGGATACCAAACTGTACTCATGGATCACCTCCACTCCAGTCATGTACGGTTCAAGCAAGTGGTCCAAAGATGCCATAACAGGAGGGACATCATAGGTTGCTTCATATGAGCTCTTGCATGTTCCACTCCCCCTTCATATGAAACTTCGCTGGATATATGATTTTTGTTTTGACAGAGGAGACTGTGAATCAGAAATGCCCAAGAACACTTGGGCAGAGTGTCATGAAGGCACCAAAATACTGCCAGGCAAAAGTGTGTCCATGCACCGCCAGTCCATGGGAGACATTCTCTACTCAGTCATGTGTGTCTGAATGACCACCATGTACTCTGGTCACAATCTTCCATTTGGTTCGCAGGCAGACTTGGAGAGAGAGGAGGCTTCACCTGGAACACCGCTACCCCCAGAACATCTAGACCAGAGGATGTGCCCTTATCAGACTCTTCCGGCTCACAGACTCCCCTCCGATTCATCCCTCATTATCACCATGCTGCTGGAGCTAGTGGTTACAGAACATGGCAATGGTCCAGAGAGGATGGAACTAACAGGAGGTTTGGGCTAGCCAGCCTTCAGGAGGCCTCAGGAGGCTTCAGCATGAAGCTGAGGAAACAGCTCTCACCGAGTCAGTGCCAAGCAGCACTGGCGGTTTCCCAGGTTACTCATAAGCTGGCTTTTGCCATGCCTGACCCTGGTTAGGATATGTGCTCCTCTAAGCGGGGATTCATTGTTAAGCTGAACCTAACAATTCATTGAAACATCAAATGTCACCAAGCTTTACTTGTGTGACTTGAGCATCCATTGCAGCTTGCAGATTGTTTGGGTGTAGGAAGCTGACCTATGACATGCATGTGCAGAGAGGGCATACGCGTTTTCCTTTCACACACTCCAATGTATATTTCTGTTTCTTTTAAAATAAAAATACCATTTCATTTATCTGATGTGAGCACATTTGTGTGCTCACGATTGCATATGCTCCCTTAGTCTTTCCGGGGACATAATAAATTCCCTTGCTGTTGTTCCTTGCCATTTCATTCAGGATATATGGCTGCTGGCATTTGGAAGCATTCTGATATCCAATTAAATATATGTAATGTCCTTTTCTTAGGCAGAGGCGATTCTGTGGTTCACTGTCATTTATCTTGTTCTTGGGTTATTCGAGGGCAACTGTAACGTTGAACTTGCACTGCAATCATGACAAAAAAAAAAGTTGTTATTGTCTGTCATTTTACCTCGGCAGCTATAGTTAGAGAAAACTTTAGGTATACATACAGGTATATGCTTAATAATCTATCATTAGTAGAACTGCAACTGTTCACAGCGTGCAGCCCATAAATACCTAGCATTGCTGGTGCTGTCCTCTGGTTGAAACTCTAAAAGCAGTCTTAAAGTGACCGACAATCCCCAATGCTTTAGGAAATCTGCTCCAGGCTGTCTGAGTTAGCATGGTTCTCATAAAACGCATTGACCCCTTTTGATTGCTTCGCCAACCTTTTGGTTTTAAAGGCATCTGTGCTCTGCAAACTGTGCTTGTTAGCAGCCTGGCCGATGCTCTCAGAAGATCAGGAGAGAAAAAGCATCCCCAAATTTGCTGATTGTGGTTTGTTTTAAAGAACCTTTGCTGTGCCCATCTCTCTCTCTTTTTTATGCTATTTGCCCCTGACTTGAGAATGTGTCACAGGTAATTTCCACACCGGCACAATTTATCAGTCAATCAGTCTCTTTATTATAGTTAATGGCCAGTAGTGACACAATTTAAAAGCTTGGTGAGATTTTATCCATAATACTAACTAAGGCTGCAGTCCCAACTCTACACACCTGGGAGTAAGGCCTATTAAATTCAGTGCTACTTACTTCTGAGTAAGGATGGTTAGGGTTGCAGCTTAATTATGCTTGGTCAGAGTGAAGATGACACCCTCTGTAGTGCATCAGCAAAGAGGGGGTCGCAATCCCATGTTTGTTGAATAATAGGAATGAGAGGTCAGAGAGGAAAGAATTTACAGGGCAGACAGATGGGGCGAGGTATTTAACTCTTCCCTAACCCACCACTTTCCTTAGTGCAATCCCTTCCCCAAGCCATTTTGTCTGGCCAAACTTATTTTGAGTCACAGCTGTGAAAAACTGAGAGGCAAAATGACCAGGGGGAAGGGATTGCATGGGGATAGAGGCAGAAAATGGAACAGATTAAGCACTCCCCTGTCTTGAAACATCCCTCCTGCATTTAACCCTGGCTGTGTTTGCTTGTGTAATGCGCACTTTGATCCTGGGATGAAGTATTTCGGGGAAGATGAGAACTGTAAAGACCAAAACTATTGTCCTCTGTGTTCAGAGCCTGACAATGCAAATTTAAGTCATAACACAAAATGGAATGTTGTTTTATATTTATATCGCATGGGACAATACTATGTGATATCAATATGCATATATGCAAATCACTGTTTTGTTCCTTTTCCATCTTGAACAAAATCTAAATGACACCAGCTGCAATCCAAAGAGCCCATTTAAGTATGTACGACTGAAAAGGAGCTGGCAATATGCCACAGAGGAATGAGGGCGCAGCTATGCCAAGAAAGAAAGAAAGACAGAGAAACATGATGAACCCACAGATGTGCCAAAGGCCCATCAAGTCCAGCACTCTGTTCTCACAATAGCCAACCAGATGCCCATGAGAAGCTAGCAAGTAGAACTTGAGCACAACAACACTCCTGTGATTCCCAGCTTCCTTCCTCTGACAGTGGAGGGAGAACATAACCATTATGGCTAATAGCTTGAAGTTTTGCACAGGATGAATAATGTTTCAAGATTGTTTCAATGGCTATCTATCCTCTGCTGCAAAAACTCAGCCTGTTTCTGCAGGTCTTTGCTGAGACAACTTGGATGTTTGGTCTCAGCTGAAGGAGCATTAGCTCTGGTCCTGAATCTGCCCTTTTCGTTACTCTCCAAGGTGCTGACTTTGCCTCGCCATTCTGCCTGCCTGGGAAACCAGGGATTATGCATCACTCCTCCTTGGTGGTGGGCATCCCTGTGGATCATGACAGCCCACTGCCAGCATGCAATATCTGACAGATATGGGAATGCAGACCACAATAGGAAAAAGTTTTCCAGTCCTGAAACAGGGGAAACAATACAATCAAACACAATAAAAAGTTGAATGTTCTCACAAGGCATTTTCAGAAAATGTTTCCAACCCTCTGCTCCTTTTCCATCATTGCTATTTTAGGTACAAAAATTGAAATGGGAGCATCCCCCCCACCCAGCGCAGCCTAAATGGTTTCTATTTTAAATCTCCTCTCTCTACCCCATGTCATTTTCCCGGTGCTCCCTCTATCCAGCCAGCAGCAGGAGATGGAGTGGGGCAGTGATGCTGACCTCTGGCCAGTTATGCTAAATAATTTATGGAACAAAATCTAATGTACATACTGCTTGATAGTAGTAAAACCTCTACACAGTTTACAGGAAACATTATCCATTCAAAGAATTGAAAACATTTAAAGATAAAGATAAAATTAGCAGGAAGAAAGATTAAAACAGATCAACGTCTGTGTGTCTAGATTAACTTTGACAAACTAAAATATTTTCTTAGCACCCCTGCTGCTTATTGGGAGGTGGCAGCCAGGCACAAATGCACTGGGAGAGGGACCAGATTGGCTCTGATACTGCGTTTGCACCATGCTGCCCACACTGCCACCCTTCCTCAAAAACAGCAGTAATGTGACTGATCAGAGGTCAAGTGAGTGCCACTCCCCTGCCATCTAATTACTTTACCAGCCTTTACATAATTACTGAAGATGAATAAATTATCTAGATCTTACAGGGCCTGTGTGAATGGTCCACCTCTCTTTATATAGTACCCATAGCATTAGTTGCATTTGCTTTACTGCCCTCATTCACCTGGACTAGATCATGCGAATCATTTATTACTTCCCATTTGACTGAAGAAAGTAGCACCTATACATGTTGCTACATTTGCTAGGATTATAATTTTCATGGCAGGATGAATTAGACTGATATATGCCTAATTCTTTAAATTATATTTATATAAATCAAAGAGCGCTCCAATGAAAGGAAAGGAGTTCTACATGCATGCAAGAAAACAGTCTAAAAGAGAAGAGAATTTGTAACAGGTATATCTTGCCTCCTGCAAGTTGCTAAGCACCCCAAATCCCCGTCGAGTTCAATAAGAGTAGAGGATACTCCCTACCTTCCAAGCATATAATTTGCAAAGCAAAATAATTCATTTTTGCTTCTAAAGTGACTAAAATGGAAAGGATGAGCACACCATGCAGCTACTTCTGTGCTGTTATCAGGAAAAAAATCCACAGGGATAAGCAAATCAAGCAAATACTGTAAAAGCCTTATAGCTTCCACCACTGGTGTTCAAAGCAAGCATCAAATCACCGATTAGGCATATGAAAACAAATACAAAACTTATCAATTTTTAAATGACTCTGATAAATTATGTGTAGAAAGTTAATTAACAGAACTGCACCTATGATGCTGATAAGCAACCAAAGATTGTGCCCAGTAATTAAGGACTGGAGGTCCCGGTGTATTCTTAGAGTTAAACCTCTTAAATAACTTTTGGTTTCTAGACCATTGGATCTTTGAAAAGTTAATCTCCGTTATCTCCAAATGCAGAAGGTTTACTCTAACAATAGTAGTTCAAAGCCCTCTAGGTAGAAAGTTTTCAAAGTCTATATTACTTGTGATTGAAATGCAATGAAATCAAACATTAGATGACTAACAACAGTGAAATCCTAGCCACGTCTACTCATCTCTATGCAGTTCAGCGGGACTAACTTCCATGTAAGTGTGCATAGGATTGCAGTCCAAATTGCTCTTAAGATTTTCATCAGAGGCATCTAAACCATCAGTGTTTTCCACAGAGGCTTCCTAACTGTGGTGAAATAATAAAACCCTCTACATTCATTGTGTACATTCATGTTTGAACATCTGCTGACTAAAAGGGACAAGGCATCACCATTTTTTTTACTCCAGAATTGCTCCAAGGAATATATTAATTTCTTTCCTGAGAACACAGGCTTAAAAAAATACCCCAAAGAACTCAACTAGGGCCATTTTATACAAATCTCTTGGGTATGTAAGCATACCCATTTCCCTGCATGCATTATAGGAATGGGTTTGTAGGAAAACAGAAATGAATCAGTAAAAACTGTCTTGAAATGGACTTCATGGTTTCGAACGACAATGCCAGCATGATTTTTTACAATGGCAGTAGGAATCATAGTGTCCTGTGAATGCACACATAGGGGTGGGGTGGGGGAACAGGTACATGTAGATATGTCAGCACTGCCTGTGATCCAGGGCTGGATATGGATCACATCTGCATGTTCAGCAGCTCTCCTCATCCTCCTCTTCTCCCCTCACCCCACCTCAGACTGCTTTGCAAGCTGTCTTTGAATCTTTCTCCTGAGTTGTTCATCCATAAATAGGCTCTCTGGAATCTCAGCTGGTGCCTTGAGATCAGAATACCTTTGCTTGCATTGTTCTGAATATTATGCACCTGGCATCCTGTTTTTGTAGCTTTTATGGAAGGGGGGGGGGTTTGTTCTGCATTCAGCAGAGCAAGCTAGTTTTCCTATCATTATTCTTTCAGTCACTGTGAATTTGTATGCCCTCAGTGAAATCTCAGGTTAACTACAAGCTTGAGGTGAAAGCCTACCCCACAAGCTTTTCCTGCTATGTAGGTGAGCAAACACACTACTTTTCTGTGTCCTTTTGCATTGTTCTGGTTTTGTCGACCTTCCAACCCATAACAGGCTTCTACTGCACCAAGGCAGGACTGAGGCAGTTCCCTTTTGTTTCCTCGCTGTCAGTAGAGGTTAGACTTTCTCCTGTCCCAAACCATTTTCAAACTTCCTGGGGTAGGCCAAGCCCACTTATAAAACACGGTGACACCGTTTTTACATTTTTTGCTTCCCACAGGCATTCAAATACAGGTGAATGTCTTTCCCTGTCAAGGCAGCAGTGGGAGGTGAGAATGAAAGTCCTTTTCTCTTTCTCCGGGAAATTGGACTGCAAAAAGCTGTCAATTTAAAAATGACAGAGTGGCACAGCGTTTCTTTAAGGTGGCTCCTTTCATATATTTTTTTTTCACTCCCGCTGTCTCTTTGACAGTCGAAGTGGCAAGAAGAACTGAGACAAGAAATGAGCACTGCTGGCACCTGCCCTCAGGCGCAAAATTAATCATGGAATGAAGCAGACCAACCTCCAAGATCCCCAGCGTCCATTATCTGCCAATGGGGACTGCCCATCCCTGTAATAAGGCAACCCACACATTGACTATTATTCAAATCTTAAGATTATTCACCATTGCTCATCAAATCCCAGAGTACTGTTCTGTTCAGCATTGTCCTTGGGATTCTGTCGTAATCGAGTTCCTGTGTGCCATCAACACAGCCTCCACGAGTCTAGCTTTTTGTAAATTAGGAATGCTGTCTTTTCTCGTTTGCGTATGTCAAACGTTGGCAGAGAATATGTAAGGTATCTTTTATGTGGGACTGTGATCATGAAGGTACATCTGCACCCACAATCCTCGTTGCAGTTCTTAAGAGCTGGACTTCACATTTTGTGAGCTGCTCATAGGACTGCCTTAATTAAAGAAGGAGAAGACTAAATTCATGCAGACAGCTGTGCATAGTACCATCATGTTAATACACAAAGGAAACAAAAATTGGGAGGAAGAGCATGGCGTGTAATTTACACATGATACCAAAGCAGAAGAAACCACTCTTCAGGAGCACAAGTCAAAACAAAATGCACCTCATGTGGTATATTTGGTCCATGTGATGTGAAAAACAGCTCCTGTCATCCAAGACTTACCAACTGTGTGTTAGAAAGTTCAGAGTGTTACAACTATTTCAGTTACAAAGTCTTCAGAACATTAATCACAATGCTAAAAAAATGCCGCTGGGTTGGCGTCTTCGTCATGCATTATCACTGTATGTAATTTTTAATGGCTAGACTGGTGGAAAGCACAAAACAAAACAGACTTGAAGTCTGAGGCAGAAACGTATTTTGGTCTTTTCAATCTTTTCACCAGAAGCTGTCTGTTCAGGCAGTGCCTGGGAGTTTATCAACATTTCAGTAGAACTAGCCTCCCGCCCTCCCGCTCCACTTTCTCCATTCCCTCAGAAATAACACCTTGTAGGTACTATGATTGGTAACTTAATGGGATCTGACATTTTTACACTCAACTGATGTCATGGCATATCACTCCCTAGGTTCAGCTCGGAGGTTAACGTATGTTTACACCATGCCTAATTTTCCTCAACACATCTAATTTAAGTCTCTCTGCAACGTGTAATTTTTCTGCCGGCTCCAGAGTTCCACTATTGCCACTATCACTGCTCTTTTTGGGTAAATACTTTTCTGCAGAACTTGAGTGATTTGTCAACTGTAACAGCACTGTATCAGCCTCCTAAATCCAGGTTTTTCCAAGGAAACCAAGCATTTGGGGATGAGATAAATAAGGGATTCGTCCCTCTTTGACCTTTTAGATTTTAGTCATGATAGAAATTCCCATCTCAAAAATACGTAGATTTCCCACCATTTAAACCCATATTGGTGAAATTCAGGAGTCGCGAGTGGTGCAGACAATGGATCAGGATTTTACATAGCTCTCTTGGAAAAGCAAAGTGTTCGTGCATATTAGCTTAATTCAGTTAAGCTATCAAAACTCCACAAACCTATTCATATACATATTATAATTACTGTTATGCATTCTTGTCTATTTGATAAACTGTATTATCTGTATCTGACAGCAGATCAGATTATGTTATTTGGGGTTTCCTAGCTGGTGCCTCCCACCACTCATCTGCCTCCAGCCGGTTCACAACGCAGCCTGCTGATACAATGTCAAAGTTGTGTTACTCTGAGTGTTCCCAGAAATAAAGGCAAAAGAGATACAGAGGCGTAACTTCTCCCTGTCTCTTGTTATGTCTCGCTCCATCCCGAATTCTTCCCCACTGTGGCATGGTATATTTCAGATTTCCCTCTTAGGTTGTTTTGAACATGGGTTGCATAGGGGAACGACCAATTATTCCAAATGATGGCATCTTCTGAATGGTTAAATTGAGAACACCACATGGCTGTCTTTATTTCTCAAGAAATAGAAGCGGTTTCTCACCAAAACAGCACTTCTTAACAAAGACCGGTACAATAACCTGGTTCCAGTAGGCCAGGAAGGATTAGAAAGCTGAACACTTAAATTCACAGAGAGTTGCTATACTAGTTGGCACGCCTGACCTTTTCAGGGTATGTTCAAATAATAATTAATATCTGTTATAATTCAGAATGTTGTAATTTAAATAATGACCCATTATTATCATAAGAAAGAACAACTTGACCTTTTGAGCTCACATCTCTTCCCATTGGGGGAAATGCATGACCTAAAAGTGGCAACTCCGTTCCTCTACTGCCACTTACTTAGAGCATCCCAAGTTATGCAGCCACTTCTTCTTCCACATAGGTACATGGGAAACTGACCAGTAGTAGCTCTCCAGGGTTTCAGAAGGGGTCTCTCCCAGCCTTATAGCACTTTCAGACAATACAAACTAGTCCTGAATTGGCCCAAAGGCTTTACATCTTCTCTCACCTTCCGACATCTGTTCTCAGACCACCGTCTTAATATGTGACCAGCATGCAGTTGGTACACATGAAACACACAACTCAGTTCCTTCAATTCCTCAATCTTCTAATGCATTGGATTAAATGCTGGTTTACCCACTGGCTTTTTAAAATGCTTTGAAAATGTTGACTCCTAACATTTTATAACGCAGAGTAATAGGACAGAAGAGACGCTCATTAGTCCAGTTGCCAATTGATTTAGCTGTTTTGCTTAAATCACTCCAGTTATGGAGGGCCATTAAATAATTTATTCCAACATCTATATTTTAAGCCTCCTTTATTACACAAGAATAAACATCACATTAGGACTGCCTTTGCAGGAACAAATGTACACGTGTGTAATAAAAGGAGAATGATGGTTCTGCAGTCCTTCCCTTCAAGTGAATTGCCTGGAATAATGAACATGATTATTTATTTAAAATGATATGTTAGTCAAATAATGCAAATGGACCAACAATCTTTGCAAACATTTCCCCAAGCTGCCTTTACAAAGCTGCACAGTTGTTTTACATCAAGCGTGGCTTTGACTTGAGGTTATGATTATTCCTGTCATATAGCGCATTATTTCACCAAAGGATATGATGACATTAAGAGCAGTTTAGAAGCATTGGTAACTTTATCCTGGGATACTATTGTAGAGAAATTGTTCAGCATATACAGTAGCGCCTATTATTGCTGCTCAGAATTCTATATGTGAATAAATCTTTCAGAGAGGAGAATTGAAAGATGACCCTCTAGATTTCCTGTGAGATACCAGGATGTAACATTGCAAGCAGATATTCTGTGATTAGGGGAAAGGCTGTAGTTCAGTGGCTAAGAATCTGCTTTGTATACAGAAGGCTCCGGGTTCAACACTCAGCATCTCCAGGTAAAACTGGGAAGAATCTCTGTCTGAAATCTTGGAGAGCCACTGACTGTCAGTGTGGACAGTACTGAGCTCAATGGATCAGTTGGCAGCTTCCTATTCTGCTTAACAATTACATTTTTATTTAGGACAACTAATTTTTTCCTTCCTGCAGATATAACATTCCCCTACAATGCCCCCATCACAACCCCTGGTTCAGATCTCTTTGGATGCACTGATGTACGCAAATATCTTCCAGCAAGCCTGGTAACATCAAGAGAGCTCCATACATTCAATGGAGAATTTGTAGCCAATAGTAATGTTGCAGCAAATGAAAAAGCCCTTGTCCACAAAGGATCCCAGTCTACACATCATAGCTCTTGCATGTTTAAGGACCCTCTGGATTGGCTGCGCATATGGAAGCATGATTTCTCCAAAGATAATGAGAATATAATCATAGACAAATATGCCTACAGTGGCATTCATATTCTTATCACCTAAATAACAACAATCATGGAGATGAGTGAATATCCCCTAAATAAATTTTGAAAAGTAAATTGCGAAGAAGCACAGTCACAATCTGTTTCTTATAAGCAATCTACATCTGGCATGCAGATTTACAAGAAGTTATCTGATTCCCTTTCGTTGTTTAAAATAAATGTTTCCTGTTCTTATCTCTGAAAAAAAATCTCTTTGGGAAGCTGCAATGTTATATGGAGACACCAGTCACATCAAGGGGAGTCTGCCACCTTCCAGATGTTGTTAAACTCCAGTTCCCATCAACCTCAGCTGACATAGCCAATGGTCAGGAAGGACAGGAGTTGAAGTTTAGCTATATCTGAGTGGCCAAGTATGATGGCCTGGGATTCGGATGCTGAACCTGAGGAATCCCAGCCTGCACAGGAGTCCCCGCCTCCAGAACCAGCTGAGCCGGGGCTGGGGCATGAGCCTGAAGGGTCCTCATCTGTGCTGGATCCTCAGGTGCAGGCACCAGCTGAGTCTGCTCGGGCTCCTGAGGGGGTGGAGGATCCATTGCCTGCAGGTGCTCCACTCTCAGCCCCGTCAGGGGAAGCTGAGGTTGCCTCTGGGTCCGGTTACCCTCCAGCTTCTCCTGAGCTGCAGAGGCTCAGGGCAGAGAGGCGGAGGGAACTAAGTTCCTGCAGGAGGAGTGTTCGCCTCCAGGCTAGGAGAGGCGAGTCACCTGAGGATCGGGGCCGCCCTTTGCCTCGGGGCAGATAAAAGCCAGCCAGCCTCAGTCCCAAGTTGCGGGAGCAACTTTGTTGGTTGTCAGTTCCTGCCTGAACCCTGTCCTGCTATCCTGCTGGAGCTCCTGGCCTCACCCGACTACCTGCCCTGCATCCAGCTTCAACTTTTATGGACTGCCTCCATACTGCACCTTCGACCTCGGACTGGACTGGGACCTCGCATTTCGGTTAGCCCACGGGATCAGCACACCAAGGCTTCCTGCTCCGTAAACAGTGGATGTTTGGAGTTCAAATCAGCTTATGAATATATAGACTTCCCCTTTCCCCCTGTCGTAGTACATCTGTGTTGCAAGTTGTATTTTTATCCAAAGCTATTTTAGATGCCTGTCAGGAGTGGTTGGCGCAACGCCTCCCTACTCACGTTGTCAGCCTGAGGGCCGGCTGCTGAGGGAAGCCAAACAGAGACCACAAGAGGCTGGGCAGAGCGGCCATGCTGGAGAAGGAGAGATGCTTCACCAGGAGAGGATAAATGTGTAGTGGGTGAAACATTTAGAAGGGGTTTGAAGCAGGGAGGGACTGAAAATGGAGAAGGAGGAGCATAAAAGGAAAAGAGTAAAGAACTAGGCTCTGGGCAAGCCTTGCACACAAAGTGTGAGGAAGGAAAAGGCAGCATGCTGGAGCTAGCCACTCTGGTGGCAAGTCAAGGAGGAAAAGGCCAGGGTTAACTGAAGGAAGGGTGAGGGATTCGTGGGGAAGCAAGACAGCTTGAATGAATAGATCCAAGAAGGGCTCTGAGGATGAGAAGGGAAGTGAACACATCTGAATGAAGAACTCACCAGGTGTTTTCTGAAAGCAAGTGAACACCAGGGGAGGGTGGAAACTCTCATATTCCTTTGAAATCCCTTTGATGCTTCACCTGGGGATAAACACCCACATTCACCCAGGGGAGAAAAAGCATAGAAACCTAGCAATCTGCATAACTTTCTGGGACATTTCGTTTGCCCGTTGAGTGTCCTTTGACTGTCATCATGATTTCTCACATGCTTTGCCAGAATAGATAACGTCCAAATTCACCTGGAATTATTTTGTCATTTGCTATCTCCATATGAAATCCCAGTATCCACTGATGAGTGCACTGAGGAATTGTTTTGCTCCCCACACAGCATATTGCTGGCTGCTCCTTAATGCCACATTTATGACACTGGCAGAGAGAAACTGAGAATCTGAGAAATAAGGATTACTCATCTGTCCTGCAAATGTCACATTTGCCCAAGAGAAGCAAAAACATGAGTATTGCAATGCGGTTGCAAAATCAGAATTGCCTGAGCAGCTAAGTAAAGCAAGAAGAGCAAGACTTCAAGCGTTAAACGACAGGTATATAATTTTTAGCATTCCTTCAAATAAGAAATGTGGGAGCAAAGATTTAACATAGGAATTACTTCAGAGGTCCACTAGAAGGCAGCAGAATCAAGCAATTCAGCTGCTATGGTACCTCCAATCATTCTAGAAACAGAAGACCATGCAAAGAGAAGAAACTGAAATAGATTATGTGAAGACTATGAATGTGCAAACTGGTAAAATGAATAGACTAGAACTAAATATGGTATTTTGGCCTCAGTATCAAACACATTTGTCAGATTCACATAGATCCCCCCCCTCTGACGTTTGATCACTGAAGAGTTGCATTATATCTGAATATACCTGAATTATTGTATCTTTTAGTAAATGTTTGAACAAGATCCGACCATAACACTGCCCAATCCTGATCTCTGCATATATTTTTCCAGATGTTAAATGTGCTCCAAATGGAAAGTTATGATTATTGCTTATCATAAGCAATTCTGGCATGGGTCTTATTGTCATCTCCAGAGATACAAAAAAGGTGAAATAGCGGCAGCCTGAGCAAAGTTGGCATGCCACTGGAAAACAGTGGGCTTCTCTGGGAAGGCATGCCCAGTTTTGCCAACTTGCGTTGCATGACGAAAAGTCCAGGCAGCATCGCAGGTCCATCAGAAGTCCAAAAATTAAAGACAAATTTGAAGTCACTTGGATGCCGTTTCCTATCTATTATCTATCTATCTATCTATCTATCTATCTATCTATCTATCTATCTATCTATCTATCATCTATCTATCTCAATACATAGGAAGCTGTTTTCTGCAAAGTCAGGTCTTTGGTCCATTTGGCTTAGTATTTGTTACACTGACTAGCAGAAGCTCTCCAGGATGACAGTTCACTTCCAGAGTTCTCATCTAAGACACAGTAAAGACATGTGGGTGGCAACTCCATTTCCCACACAGAGGACACTCTGGAAGGATGTGTATCCACGGATTTATTAAAGACTCGTTGTCTCTGTGGAGAAGTGAGAACATGAGGGTGGGAGTTTGTACTGAGAAAACAGAGGTTCCCATAGATTATTTTTGTAAGAGATTTACTTAGGAAGAAAAAAGACTTCTTTTAAAAATCACAATCAGTTCAACAGAACAGAGTACTTTTCTTCCAATGGGTGTTCAGTGGGTAGGTGCCCTAGTCATGTGGATTTGCAACTGTGGTTATGAAGAGGAAACCTAAAAGATAACCTTTTCCTCCCAGGATTCTTATTTTCCTTATATTTACACAAAAGTTACATGCAAATGAAATAAAATTACAAAGGCTGCATGCGAAATTGGAAAATGTTCAGACAGGTTTTGTGAAGCAGCTAGAGAAAGCAGCAGCAAGGATAGGTAGCTGTCCACATCCCCAGAAGCTGATCCTTAAATGCACCACTTTCCAGTGCATCAGTGCTGAGCCTTTTATAAATTGGGTCACATCAGTGGAGCACAAAGGGGAACCGAGCAGCTATTATGTACAGTAGCCACTTCTCTGATTGCAATCAATGTTTCAAATTAGAGTGCTCTTCTGGCTTGAGCTCTATTACAGAAAAAGGTCTTGTCACTTTGAGTTAAAGATGGCCAGGCACACAGCATCCAGGTGCCCAGATTAATTCTCAGGTCCTTTTGTTTTATTTTGTTTTCAGTTTGAAGTGTTAATTCCACAACATTTGCACACTTTCAGGTCCCAGATTAGTGGGTCTTAATTGCAAGGAATGACTTGTGTGCTCCTGCTTTCCCCCAGGGCCAAACCCAGTCTGCAATCCTGCACCCACTTACTTGGGAGTAAGCCCCATTAAACACAAAGAGACACACTTCCGAGGAGACATGTATACCATTGTACTTAAGTTAGCTATACAGTAAATTCTTAGAGAGTGTCTGGTTTTTAGCTCTTGCGCAACAGGAGTCATGCCCAATTCTCCTTGCAAAGTTTGGCCATTTTGCATTTGCCATTGGGAGAGGCTGACTGACTCTTTAACATTCACTGGCATTTACTGAGCCATAGTCTTTGAAGAAAATAACATCGAGGAAGTAGCTATCTCAGAAGAATCTACCACAGGGAGGGGGAAAGCACCTTGATTGCTAGGAAAAGAGAAAGGGCAAACTGCAGAGATTTCACAGACTTGAAAATGAGACAGAAGCAGGAAAACTGCACTTAAGGGAAGGAGAAATCAGCAGCTCTTTAGGATTTGTGGGATTCATATTGCATGGCAGGTGCACCCACTCTATGGGACTGAGGTGTCTTTGGCCCCCCTCAATATTTGTTTGAAGGGGGCCCAGTCCCCTCCAAGTTGAGGGGGTCTTGCATGCGTCATGGAAGGCTGCACTAGCACAAGGTCGCATTGGTCTGCACAGGGTCCAGAGATGCTGTGAGGACTGGCACAGCCTGGGCCTCCTCAAACTTGGCGCCTCTGCTGCATGGTGTCAAACAACTCACTGATTAGTCACAGTTATGATTTTCACTCACTGGCAAAAGGCAGGAGCAGCTAGGCTGGCTCATTTTACAGCGATCGCTTTGAAGGGCACCTGCACATTTTGCTTTATAACTTTATTTCTAGGAAGGCTAGAAACTTACTCTTTCTTTCTTTCTTTCCTTCCTTCCTTCCTTCCTTCCTTCCTTCCTTCCTTCCTTCCTCCCTTCTTTCTTTCTTTTAAAGAAAGGTCCAGGTAAGCATTAAGATTTAATGGATTTAATTTATATGCCGAGTTGGATTACAATGTGTACACTGCACCTTTATAAATTCCATTTTCATGGCCATTTATCAACCATGTATAATGGCTGGATGAGCTTCGGCTTATTCAGCCATTTCGTGTGGTTGGCAAATTCTCATGAAAATGGAATGAGCAATAGCCAAATGGTATGGCTGCCTTGAACATGTAAAACCAATTTCAACTAATTGTATCAGCCCATGCCATCTCTGTTTATGTTCAAAGCAGCATTCATCATGGGGCATTTCAATATCTGTAAATGCTAGCGAATGAAACATATACAGCATTTACAGATATTGAATATATAGTGAAATATATAGTGGTGTTTGATCATAAAGTCTATTAAAAATCTTGGTTGTCCCTTTTAAATAATGAACAAATGGCACAATCTGAACATTTTCCTACCCTGTGGATCTAAGCATATTAAAAAGTCATGAACAAGGTTTGTGTCCCTGTCCTCAGTGGAGCACCCTGTACTTTAAGCCTCAGCCCTGGACAGCTTTGCTCAGAAGTACGGTAAGTAAGATATGGCTAGAACCTGTAGGTCAGGCAAATAAACATTTATTTTTTATTAAAAACATTTATATACTGCTTAATGGTTAGCATTTGTAAACCGTGTACATAAAGACCTTCCTCAACAAATGGGATAATAACACATGACTCCATTCCTTTTTTTGTGCTGTGGGAATGTGTGAATAGATATCATTTGGTGATAGAGAAGCTAAATGGAAATGGCATTTCTGAAGTCTACCTAGAGTGTATCTGTGCAATCAAATGGTGATGATTAATAAAACATATAGTTTGAGTCTACATAATGTATAGTTTGACCAGTCCGGGTCACTTTTATATTACAGTTTCAGTTTGCTTCTTTTTCTTTCCAATTACTCCTCAGTATATTGTATGACCTCACTTTCACACCACACCGTACACAGAGTATTGCTATTTAAATTATTTCTGAAAAGACATTTGGGCATGTTAAAATCTCCATCTATTTAGTTTGTTGAAAGCAGAGTAATTACTATTAGCACACATAATGTCTCAGGAACACTATCCAAGTTACATGCTATCCACTTTGCCCCCGTTTTAATATTTATTTTCAGACATAGATTTTGTCGCCGATCTGCTCTAGCAAATAAAGTGAATGAACTCCATCACCATGTATCAGAGGGATGGCTGTGACCTTTAGAACTGCCGTGTCAGAAAAAATCCCAGGAAATATATATATTCCTGTTGCATTTAATAACAGCACTGCAGTGAATTAGTGAATATGTTCATGCCTCACCCCATCGAAATATAGCATTGGGAATGTGGGTGAAAAGTTCACAAATATGAAAACAGCAGCGTATGTGTTGGGTCTTCTGCAATTTTTTCATCTCTGTGACAAGTGGATGATTTAGCTGGTGGACGGCTTTATTTAAAGGATCGATGCCATCTTCAAAATCACACCAGAGACTGAAAACACCATTCCTACTTACAGTATAAATATGAGGAGGACTGAATGTTACTGCAAGGGGAAGTGTTATGGAAAGGAATGGGAAAAGATACCTATTTTAACAGTATAATTATATCATATAATTGGCAGACATTTATTAATAGTTCATTTCATTAATTTATTTACAGATGCCATCACTCAGTTTCTTTACTGAATATCTTATATAAATATCCATCTACTAAAAGTTCTGAGGTGTTTTTTTTAAAAGAAAACTTATTTTAACCATCTTTCAAAGAAATGTTTTAATCACCCAATTAAAAATATTAGCTTGACAGTCTTTCTTTTTCAAGTCAAGTGAGAACTGGGAGTTGTCCTTTAATATGACAATTTACAAGTAAATGCACTGAAGGGTCATGACAGCTGTATTCAGGTGGCATGGTTTTTCTACTTATTCTTTCATTTATGAGAGGGCTGGTTGTAGACTTTACCACAGCAAATCAACATCCCTCTGAGGAAAGATGAAAGAATGTTAGCTCTTCTTTGCATCCTTGGGCAACTGAACAGGATGCTATTCTTCCTCCATGTGCTCATCACCTCTTCATCCAACCTGTTCTGATTCTGTGGTTTCCCTAAGCTGCAATAGGTCTGCTGGTCATCCCTAGCTAGATCTCTTCTTTCAAATCTGCCCCAAGCTTTCTGGTCTGAATGGCTACTGGGATTGCTGATTCAGGTCCTCCTCACATTTCTATGGCTTCAGCTTCACCATCTTTCATTTCTTTGTCCACTCCTTTTGCTCAAGATATCAACTAAGAAAGAAGGGAGCAGGAGTCTCTTGTTCACTAAGCAGCCATGAATGAATCCTCAACAGGGGCAGAGGAATCATGGGCGTGGTGGCAGTGGGAGATCGGCAGCAGAACTTACTGCCATTTCTTAAGTTCTGCTGGCTTGCACCAGCCAGGGCTAAAGGTGTGTGTGTGTGTGTGTGTGTGTGTGTGTGTGTGTAGGTCCATTCCCACCCCTTTGCTTGTGGGCCTGCATGGTTTCCAGCTCTTTTTGGGAGAGTGTTGGGGGAACTAAGGATTCTGCAAATCCTCAGCTGTCCTGACCTGTCAGCCAACCATTCAGTTCTGGCTCCACTGATGGTGGAGTACCATTAGTAGGGCAGCCATGGTGGCAGAAAGCTTTGCCGCTTTTGAGGAGTACTTCTAGCAGTGAATCTACCTCTCCCTAGGAAGGCCTCTTTCTCCATGTGTGGTTGTGAGTGGGAACCCCAGAATATCCTATAGCCCATGGAATGCCTACCCACAAACCATAGTGTGACAGCACCTCAGCTGCACCCTGGAACCTGTGTCGTGTGAAGAAAGGAGATCCAGTTAAACAGAATGTCCCCTTCTGATCACACACCCTTCCCTATTTAATAGATTACTGCCACCAAGTGTGAAAGTTATTTTCTACAATGCTGTTACACCATTCAGCCTAAAATCCTGCAGCTTCTCAAGGGCCCTCAAGGCAGCATGCGATTTGGCAGTGGTAAATAAACAGATCACAAAGCTTTTAATGAAGCAAAGATAAAAAAATTACTAAAAGATAAACCAAAGGTTCTTGATGCAGGAAGAGAAAGTGACTTCGGGATAGAGCAATAGGTCATACAAAATAAATGTTGAGTTTAAGCACCCGCCTTCCCTATCTCTAGTTCCTATCCTAAAGTGTCCATTTAGCCATATAATCCACCCACCCATAACTTCCCCTTTGTTTCCTGCTCATCTTGTGCAGGGGCACAATCTAGCGGGGGCCGGGGGACCAAAGTCCCCAAAATATTCCAGGAGGGGGTGGGGCACCCTCAATATTCCGTGGCGATGTGTGCACATCACTCATGCTTGCTGCGTGGCCTGCTCATGTCACATCAGCCCGTCGCACGGCATGCACGAGTGACGTGAGCACTTTGCATGGTATGCATGAATGACTTCAGCATGTTGCATGGTGTGCACGCAGGGCATGCGCACATTGCGTGGCACCCGCCTCCTCCATCACAGGGGCAAGCCGGCGCGCCTGATCCTTTGTGTGAGACCCACCCCACATCTGCTGACCAAAGCAAGTCACTAATTAGAAATAGCCTCTGTCTACATGACCTTGCCACTCCTAAGTTAGAAGCCCCTGATTCTGAATTGCAAGCAATACCTACACTAGAACCCTGACATCTTTGATGACTCTTACCTTCCCCAGGGCAGGTGAGGTTTATAATCCTATAATCACAATCTGGTATTGTGGGTTCTCATGGGAGTATGGGCACATTTCTGCCTTCAGTTGTTGCTCCCCTAAACCATGTTCCACTGGGCAAAAGGGTCCTGGGACAATATTGGCCTGGAATGAGGCATAACATAAATCCCAGAATCTTAAAGCTGTTACAGTACTGATTGATTTCCTGCTTTTGTTTTATTGTGTAAACAACGAGCAGCAGGTTCATCTCTCTGGCTGTCATCCCCCCCACCCCCAGCCCTGCTTCTCTGGGTCTCGGAGATGAGTCAAACTCTTTCTGCTTCCTATTTTCTTTGCTGAAGCTATAGATCCCATGTTGAGTTAAATAAGCTGCATTCCATGATCTACTACCCATTCAGTCTTGTTATTGTGGCCTCTAAGCCCCTAAATGCTGGCTTCCAGGCTGGAGAGTATTCCCAGGAAGGCTGCCTAACAGCCTTCCACACCGCTTACCATCATCATTGCTTACAAGTCCCCAGTAGTACATTGCCTATATTTTGTCAAACTAATTGGGATTTTCTTCCCAGGACTTTTTTGTTTAGTTTTTTTGCTAAAGAAACCAACATGTTTTTTGTTTTGTTTTTCCCTGGAAGTGGAGGGGAGGAAGGCACAAACATTTTTTTAAAAATAAAGCGTGTTCTCTATAACAGAGAGCACGTGTTGCGGTTGGGAAGAACAGGCCACCCTGTAGTGACTAGGCAAAATTTGGTGAGGAACCCAAGCCTTTAAGTGGTTAAATTGGGTTGCTGGGGAGTTTGAATTGTGGCAAATTTGTGGGAGGGGACAGAGTCTTTAAATACAGGGGCCAGACGTTGGACGCTCTCTTGGCCGTTTTGCATCGGATCAAGGAGCAGCCAGTGCCTGAGCCGGTTGTATTGAGCTTTGCTATTTTAATTCCTAATTTTCTTGCCGCTTTGCACCCCCCTTTTTTGTTTCTTCTCTCCCCTTCCCCCCCTTTTTTATATTCCCTCCGTCCCCCCTTCTCTTCCCTTACTTCCTTGTTAATTTGATTAAGTTTTACCCCTGCTTTTTCTAAACTACCCTGATTGAAAGAAAAAAGCTGAGGGTGGGGTTCCCCCCCCCAGCCCGGGGAGGCTTTGCCTTCCTGGCAACTTAAAGAAAGCGGGCCCTGGTTTCTTGGGGGTGGAAAGGATTTAGGGCCGTTCTTTAGGCCCTGGGAGCCCCGCACCCCCCCTTCCTTTGAATTCAAGGCTCCGCTGCGGCGGAGCGTGGCTGGGCTCCTTCCCCCTTCCACCCCCCCAGCAGCGCACTCCTGAGCTTACCTCAGCGCTCCGGTGAGAAGGGTTGGAATTGTCCCTGGCCCCAGCTTAGTTCCGGCCGCTGCAGCGCTCCCGCTTCTCCGGCGCTTCTGAATTAAATAAATAAAATAAAATAAATAAATAAATAACCATCGTCGGAGGCGCGGTGGCCGCCCGCTCTCGCCTGGACTCTGGGGCGTTATTCCGGAGCGGTGTCGCTGCCCGCCGATCGCGGCAGTGTCCACGGAGCCCGCGCAGGCCTCCGAGGCCTTGGCGCGGCCTGTTTTCATTCCGTGGGCGATTTTGCTGAATCGCCCAGGGCCCTCCATTTTAAATCGCACGCTGCGAGACGGGGAGGGTGCCGGTGCTGTTCCCTGTTGCCTGCTGGCCCTCTAGTGGCCGCCGGGAGCTATTGCGGCCTGCAGGCGCGTGAGCTCCCCCAGTGGCTCAGTAAGCAATTGCATCTTCCCTCTGTTTAATCGGCCAGGCAAGCTAGAGCCATCTACTGGTTGGCCTATGTATTGCACCTGTTTTCCTGATTTTGCCTTTATATAGCCTACTGTTTTAACCTGGCTATTAGGGTTAAGAATTAATTATTAATTTAGTTTATTTCAATCGCAAGTGATTCTATCCACAGAGTATCCAGCCTACCGTGGTAACTTAGCCGGATATTGCACCTCCTACAATTGCACTGGCACCGGCTGGTGCCCCCTGCTGGCCGGCCTGAGGGGGTGCACTGAGTACATATTTCGAAGTAAACACATAAATAGCTATTTACTCGCTTCTTGAATTAATTAAGTAGTATTCTATTCTAGTTAGTTACCAATTAGGTACAAGTTTTATTTGAAGTAGTTGCTGATAAGGACAACAGTGGTGCTTCTGTGTTGGGAGTTGACTGGCTGGTCATTGCCAGTTCTCCCCTGAAGCTTGTTGGCCTTGCTTGGCTTTCTTTGATTTTAGTGGAACTCCTTTGACTGTCATTTTTATTTCCGAACTAGTAGGCATGGCTCCAAAGAAAGCCTCAGCCCGCCCTGGCTCATCTTCCACCGCAAAACGGCCTATTAGAGGCCCATCCCAGGCGCTGCGCTCACCTGCTCCGAGACAGCCAGTGGGGCGGGTGCAGTCCTTGGTGGCAAGCATGGCCGGTGATCCAGCAGCCTTGTCTCGTTTCGCGGAGGAAATGGACGGTTTTCTGCAACAATGTTCCAGTCAGCCTTCCACATCGGCAGGGCCGCCTCATCCGGTGGGGGTGTCGTCTCCGGCTTCATCGTCATCTAGCGAGAATGGGAGAGAAGGGTTGTCAGCTGGGGCGGTGGGAAGTGACCCCCAGTTAACACAGCCCCATTACTTACCTGCTGCTCGCGGCCGTGCACAGAGGTCCAGTTATTCATCCAGAAGGGCCTCAGGGAGGAGGAACCCTTCGTCTTCTTCTACTCGTAGAGGTGGGATTGCCCAGCCCCCTGCTGAAGTGGCGTCGGGTTCTGGTCTCTCACGTGTTGTTTCTTCTCCATCGGCTTCAGGTTTAGCTCAGCCGAATCTCGATTCTGAGTCTTCTATTGAAGACAGTTTACCAGTTCCTGCCAGGAGGTCTTCAGGCGGAAAACGTCATCGCAGGAGGTCTTCCCGGAAGCGCGCCAAACGGAGGAGGGGTGACACATCTTCCTCTTATTCTGGTACGTCGTCTTCGTGTTCTGATGAGGAGGCGGGTAACTCAATGGAACTTTATTGGGGTTTTGGCGAAATGGCTTCGGGGCTCCCGCGGTGGGCTTGGGAACGGAGGGCCAACACGCATCGGGCAAAGTATGGGGCCGTGCAAGAGTGTAGGGATGGCGTGTTGGTACCTGACGTTAAGGTCTCTACCAATTCTGCTAGAGACATCATTCCAGGTTCGCATTTGGCGACAAAACTACGGTCTAGGATATTGAACGGCCGTTATGTAGACATGTTCAAATTGGCCCCACCTTCGGAGGATCAGGAGAAAGGGAACCCTTCCAAAAAACGTTCTGGTGCCTCCACTATAGACAGGACATTTGAACACTGGCTTGACTGTTTCCAAGTTTTCGCTGGTGTGGTTACGGCGGCTTACCCTCGGAGATCTCTTCATTTGATAGTTTATCTATCTATTGTTCGCTCTGCCTTCACCAAAGCTGGTGAAAAAGCTGCGATCAAATATGATGAGAACTTCAGGCGCCGTGCAGCCAGGATTCCCTCGGCCCGCTGGGATCGTAAGGATCTCGATGTGTGGACCACCCATGTAGCCCCACTCATCGATAAAAAGGTGTCAGAACAGCCGAAGTTTAAGACTGCGGCTTTTAGACCTGGCCGTCGCTTGCTGTGCTGGGATTTTAACAAGGGTTCCTGTCAGCGCCAGGGGTGCAAGTACGCTCACTCGTGTGAAAGGTGCAATGGTTCGCACCCCGCTTCCTCTTGTTTTGGAGGTCGGCGGCCCTTTCGCGGGGGAAGGGGGGGTTCTCAGCAACCCCCCAAACCAGCCCCCCTCCCTTCAACTTCAGGAACAGGAAAATAGCGTGCTGACCTCCTTGGCTTTTACTCCTGTTCGCCTGCCGGTGCTGCAAAATTGGTTGCAGTTTTACCCAAATAGGGAGGCTGCAGGTTATTTGAGTGATGGTTTTTCTGTTGGTTTTCGGATTCCGGTAGCCATGCCTCCCGTGGCACGGAATCCTGCTAACCAAAAATCAGTTCGCGAGCTACCTCTGGTTGCTCGCAAAAAGATTGCAAAGGAGGTGGCCATGCAACGGATGGCTGGTCCTTTTGGCGCCCCCCCCTTTCATAATTTGCATATATCCCCATTGGGTATAGTGCCAAAAAAGGCCCCGGGTGAATTTCGTTTAATTCATAATTTGTCGCATCCCAGGGGTTCGTCAGTCAACGACGTTATTCCGCCGGAGCTCTGCTCCGTGAAGTATGCCTCTCTTGATCAGGCGATCAAGATGATTCGGAAGTTTGGCCATGCTGCGTTATTGGCAAAATGCGATATTGAATCGGCTTTTCGCCTTCTGCCAATTCATCCAGAGGATTTTTGGCTGCTAGGTTTCCAGTTTGAGGGCAATTATTATTTTGACAAAGCTATGCCTATGGGCTGTTCAATAGCATGTGCCGCTTTTGAATCGTTTAGCACTTTTTTGGAGTGGGCCCTCAAGTTTAAAACCGGATTGGGCGGAGTCTCGCATTATCTGGATGATTTTTTATTGGCCTCGGCCTGTGATACCGGCAATTGCTCGGTGCTGCTGCAAGCATTCGCCGATCTTACGCAGGAACTAGGGGTTCCGCTCGCCGCAGATAAGACTGAGGGTCCTTCGACCCAGCTCACTTATTTGGGTATCCTTTTGGACACGGTTTCCCAAACTTCTAGCTTGCCAAGTGACAAGCTGGTAGCTTTGAAGAAGCTAATAGAGGAATTGCTTCCTCTGAAGAAAGTGTCTCTCAGGCAACTCCAGTCGCTTTTGGGACACCTGAATTTTGCGTGCAGAGTGGTGGCTCCTGGGCGCCCCTTCTGTTCACGCTTGGCTCGACTCACTGCAGGGTTGAAGGCCCCACATCATCGGGTGCGCCTCTCCACCGAGGTGAAGGCCGACCTTGGCATTTGGCTGGAATTCCTGGAGGAATTCAATGGGGTGTCATTATGGCAAGACACGTTGAACTTACATAATGACTTCCAGGTACAATCAGATGCTGCGGGTTCCCTAGGCTTTGGTCTTTATTGGAAAGGCCGATGGTGCGCTCAACGTTGGCCAGCTGAGTGGCGGGGAGGAGAGATTACGCGGGACCTAACTTTTCTCGAGTTTTTTCCAATTGCAGTGGCAGTGCATTTGTGGGTCGAGGAGTTCAGGAACCGCCGTATCTGCTTCTGGACCGATAACCAGGCGGTGGTGACCGTGCTGGCCAAACTGTCATCACGCTCCTCAAGGGTGTCGGCCCTATTGCGGTCCTTTGTATTGCATTGTTTACGTTATAATATAGTTTTTTCTGCACGTTTTATTCCTGGGGTGTCTAACGAAATTGCTGATGCTCTGTCCCGTTTTCAGATGGAGCGGTTCAGACTACTGGTTCCAGAGGCGCGGATACGTCCGGAATATTTCCCGGATCATCTCTGGAACCTTGGCAGCAATTAGTTTTGCAGGGAGTAGCGGCATCGGTTTCCCCTTCTACATTGAGATCTTATATGAAAGCTTGGGCTGATTTTTTGGCATTTATGCGTCAATCTGCCAGCGTGTTAAAGGGGGTGCCACCCACTTCGTCGCAGGTTTTGAAATATTTGGCACACTTATTTCAATTGGGGCGCGCTGCAAAAACTATCAGGATGCAGGCAGCCGCTATAGCATTTTTTAGTAAGACATTTTATGACAAGGATCCGTGTGGGAAGTTTATCGTTCGCAGGGCCCTTGAAGGTTGGGGCAGACTTTGTCCTTCACAGCCAAAAAACAGACTCCCCATTACATTCGATTTATTGAGCAGGATGCGTAAGAAACTGCGGGTGGTGTGTTGGTCTGGGTATGAGGCCCGCCTCTTTTCGGCTGCCTTCTCTATTGCATTTTTCGGAGCTTTAAGAGTTGGTGAGCTCGTGGTCGAAGATCATAAAGATGGCAGTTCTAGGGGCCTTTTCATCCAGGATGTGCAGTTGTCCCCTATCGAATTGCAGATCACAATCAGACATTCGAAGACTGATCAGAGGGGTAAGGGGGCACTTATTCGTCTCCCTGCTACGGGGGCAGCAGGCCCTTGCCCGGTAAAGGATGTTAATAAATACCTGGCGGTACGCACCCAAGGGGATGGGCCTCTGTTAAGGCATGAGAATGGGTTGCCCCTGGCAAGACACCAGTTTGCGAAGGTGATGCGTAAAGCGATTCTGGCTTGCGGTGGCGCAGCCCAAGATTTTGCCCCCCATTCTTTTCGGATTGGGGCTGCAACAACAGCAGCCCACTGGGGCTTGTCAGCTGCCAGAATAAAGAATTTGGGTCGGTGGAAATCGAATGCCTTCAAAGGTTATGTTCGCTGACAATTGGTGTCTTACATTGTTTTTTGTTCCTTTTTATCAGGTTTGGCGGTGATCCGCATTTGGATGGTCGGGCACAGTATCGTCCATTGGGCTGGTGTTGCAGCACGGCAATCTGGAGTGGGTCCAGATCTCGGCTTTCCTCCGCACATTCGTCTGTCTTGGTTGTCCAGACGTGGGATGCGGTGGTCAGAGTTCCTGCCAAGTATCCGGAGGCAGTTGCTCCTGGAGGGGCCACCAGCCGCTATTGTGGTGCAGCTGGGTGAGAACGACCTGGTGTCCATGGACTGTTTGTCATTACGTGCCACAATATTGAGAGACATGGAGACGCTGCAGGCAATGGTGCCAACAGCGAAAATTTTTTGGTCGAACCTTTTGCAACGCTGCGTTTGGAGGGGCAGTCGTTGCCCGGCTGCCACTGAAAGGGCCAGAAAACGCATCAATTCTGCAGTGGCCAAAAAGGTTCGGGAGCTGGGTGGAGATGCGATTTCCCACCCCGAGATTCGTTTTCAGAGGCCATCATTTTTTCGAGCTGATGGCGTGCACCTTTCTGCTTCAGGGAATGAGGCTTGGATTGGTGCTGTGGTGACCAAGCTGAGGTCTTGGTTGGGTCTGTGAGTGGTTTGGCGGTGAGCTGAGGGCTCCATGGCGGTTAGGCATTGGTTAAAGTGGTGCTTGGAGGGGTAAGTGCCTACCCCTCCAAATGATGCGGAAAGGGAATTCCGTTAAAGGAATCCAGGGGCTTGCCATACAATTTGTCCTTGTCCCCGGAGTCGGACCTGCGGCCGTGCAAGCCCCACCGGAACATGAGGGTGAGAAGTGAGGGACTGCCGCCCAGTTTCAGATTTCTCACCCAATACTTGTTTCCCACGCTGGCTTCCGTTGGTGTCCGGAAGGGCCAGCTCTGTCCTTGAGGGCAAGGACAGATAGTCATAACCAATGCCTAAGCAACCACTCACATTTTTTGTATTTAAATAAAGTTGTGGCCAAAATTATGCCAAAAACCTTAAACAAAAATTTACGTGTGAAGTGTGAAATTTTTGGTGGGTGGCACTGTGGGACTCAACACGCAAAGCGTGTTCTCTATAACAGAGAGCACGTGTTGCGGTTGGGAAGAACAGGCCACCCTGTAGTGACTAGGCAAAATTTGGTGAGGAACCCAAGCCTTTAAGTGGTTAAATTGGGTTGCTGGGGAGTTTGAATTGTGGCAAATTTGTGGGAGGGGACAGAGTCTTTAAATACAGGGGCCAGACGTTGGACGCTCTCTTGGCCGTTTTGCATCGGATCACCCGCCCTCCCGCCCTTTTATAGGGTGGTTTTTTGTTTTGCTCGCTTGACCTTGCTATTGCCTGTCATGGGGTCGTCCGCCTTGGTGCGGGGGCCTAGTAGGAATTTTGCCATCTGGCTGATTGGCTGGTGCCATTTGGTTTTTGCCTACTACGTAGCAAATCGTCACAACTTGTAAGGTTGGCGGTTAGGCATTGGTTAAAGTGGTGCTTGGAGGGGTAAGTGCCTACCCCTCCAAATGATGCGGAAAGGGAATTCCGTTAAAGGAATCCAGGGGCTTGCCATACAATTTGTCCTTGTCCCCGGAGTCGGACCTGCGGCCGTGCAAGCCCCACCGGAACATGAGGGTGAGAAGTGAGGGACTGCCGCCCAGTTTCAGATTTCTCACCCAATACTTGTTTCCCACGCTGGCTTCCGTTGGTGTCCGGAAGGGCCAGCTCTGTCCTTGAGGGCAAGGACAGATAGTCATAACCAATGCCTAAGCAACCACTCACATTTTTTGTATTTAAATAAAGTTGTGGCCAAAATTATGCCAAAAACCTTAAACAAAAATTTACGTGTGAAGTGTGAAATTTTTGGTGGGTGGCACTGTGGGACTCAACACGCAAAATAAAATCCTGCATTACATTTTCATTATCTTTTAGCAGAAATGTTAGTATGAAAAACTAAGCTCTTGACACTAATTACAGATCATTTCCACAGATCCTGTCACTTTTCTTGTGAGGGAAAAAGGAAGAATACAGAAAAAAACAAAACAAAAATAAGTTTTAAGCTGGGGGTGTGGGGGAATTCATTGTTATAAAGAAGCACAGAAAACCTAAGGCAAATTTATCATTCTTTTAAGTTATTGCACCCATTAGGCTGCCTTGGCACTTGTTAAAATAAGCATTTGTCCACATTTATTAAGGTGGTGTTTTTTTTTACTGCATATATCCAGACACTGTGAATAATATAGCATTACTTATAGAATCATAGACATTCCTAGAACAAAGGCACACAAGGATGTGTGAAATATCACAAGCCTGTCTCTTTGGGACTCTTAAGGTGCTATATTGGCTCCTATGGCAGAATCACACAAGAACCTTTACTAATCTAATTTTCTAAACTACGGGGGGAGGGGATAAAAGGAAAGAAAGGTTTTTCATCAGTACTTGAGGGACAGAAACTTTATCTGAGCAAGATTACAGAGCTGATAGCCAAGGATTTAGTAAAAGGTCTTTCCTCAAGATTAAGAGCCAGTTTTCAAAACACATAAGACATGTGCTTTGTCATCCACCTGTAAATGCAGAGCACTAAAAAAGATATGACATGATGAAAAAATTAGGATATTATGCTAATCTCAGTTATAGCCTCCTTTGCTATTGAAATGTCACATGTTTGAATACTTTTGCTTATCTCAATTCCTTGCATTCCCGCTGGAGACCTGTATCAGTGTAATCCTGGGCAAAATTTGATCAGGTGTTTATACGTTTGGTTCTCTGGGATGTTCGAATAAAGGCAGTTGCACAGTAAAGATATTTGTGCACCAGTCTTTCTTGGAAATTACCGAACCCCCATGAAAGTAAAGATGTTGAGGAGCTGGAATAAAGTCTTATGTGGTAGCTGGGACTTTAAATCAATGGCTTGCAAGCCAATCAGAATATAATTCCATTGATTTCAATGGTAAAGTGGATTCAAAGAGACACTTTATTCTGCACACAAGCAGCTGTGGGCCATTTTTGCATGAAATAAAAGCTATGTTAGTGCATGAACTTTGCTGCTCCATCTTGCCTTTGAGTAGACACTCGAAGTCACAGCTGAAATCTGGAATTTATCAGTTATTTTCTTTTGGCAATCATTACTTTTCTACCAGGGAAGATGAAGAAACAACTTCAAATGGAGCCAGGAAGTCCCTTCTCCACTGTCATAGTCTAGAGAAATATACAGCATCTCACATGCACCAGGAAGTGCATAGCTTCAGAATTACTTGGTCCCTTCTTCACAGGCCTTTTTGTGTCTTCTCTACCATGCATGTGTCTCTAAACTGATCTCTGGTACTCATCAATCATAGCTGTGACATCACTCATTGGCGAAAACCTCTGAAATGTTCAAGCAGCCTCATCTCTCAGAAAGCAGTTGTTATTGTTGTTGTTGAGCCACTTACATGCCATAATGACTTCTAAGTGGTTGGCAATCATAAAATAAAATACACAATAAAACAATTCCACCAAAACATTAAAACCAATCATATTTAAAATATACAGTGAAACACACCTATTGAAAATATAATTAAACAGGTTCAAAAATAAAGCAGTAAAAAAAAGTGGGATCAAGATGTTCAAGTTTGGAGAATGCATTCCTAAACAGGTGTGTCTTCAAGAGCCATTGGAATGCCCATATGGATAGGGCCTCCTGTGCACTTACCAATGCATGTGTCACAGTGGCCAAGTTATCCCTGTTCAGGCAAGGGCAGAGTTGATACACCAGGTGCTCTCCACCACAGAGGCAACCTTGGCCGCCATGGACAAATATGGTTCCAAGAGCACCCTTAAGCTGCATATGTGCCTGTGCTGCCTGCACATTTTGCTTCATAACTTTCATTCTACAAATTAATGCAGGGTTCTTGGCAGTGGGGGAGATTCTGAGTGTGGTCAGCCAAACACATGAAGAATCTCTCTCCAGCTTTGATGTGAGAGAATTGGGGATGGAACCATCAGGGGTGGGAAATGTGGGGCCAGGGCTGCTGCAAGCACCCTTTCACCTTCCATGGTTGCTGCAGGCACCCCAGTTGCCCTCTTCCTTGAATGCTTGACCAGATATACCATAGGAGCAGAAAGGCTAAACTAGAAGCTCTTTCAGTTACAAGATGTTTTCCACATGGGATGTGGTTTTCACAAGGCAGGCTCTTTTGAAAGAACAACTCCCCATCCACCAAGTGGAATAAGTTCACTCTCCAGATAAGGACCACAGCATTACTGCCCTGTAATCCCTTCTCAGAAGGCATTCCAAGCTGCTTTCTGTGTGCCCTTTTAAAGATTAGCAGCTACATTCCGCGACTGAAAATATGTGCATATGCTGGAAGTGACAATGAAGACACACTGCTAGCTAGAAAAGAAGAATGGTGAGAGTCTGGCAGGGCTTCTGCAATTCACAGCTCTCCTTTGCTTCAAACAGTTATGTGTATTGGCTTCCATCTGAAACCCATGCAAATGCGATACAAGATCTATGACTATGTATACAGTATATATTTTTAGAAATGGAATAATGTGTGAGATAGCACTTATTAAAATGGAAGGCAGGAGCTGGTTCTGAGCCTTTTTTCTTGGATACAGAGAAGCTGCCTTCTGAATGGGCTCTGAATGGATTACAGGTGGCTATCAGAAGGCTGGGGTGGGAGAGAGGTTAGCGAATATTCCTGTATACTCTGCTCCATAAGTGTTGCCCAAGTTCTCTCTCTGTGCTCTTAATGCAGAGAGGAAGTCTAAGGGCACAGCTCCAAGCCTAAAAGTTATTCATGACAAAGTGTTTTCCTGAGTAATGCTATTTTTAAAATGCCAGTGCAAAAATGAACTGCAATTATTTTGGCAGGATGTTCAGACAAGGTCTTTTCAAAGAAGTAATTTATTGAACGTGATAAGTTGAGGCAAAGGCATAATTGGCAGAACATGGAATAAGGACAACGTTTAGCAAGAGCTGAATTTGTTCAAATGATTGTCAAAAATTAGTTATGTTGCCAGGGTCCTTGCAACTAAAAGTGGGAAGGCATAAATTTATGCTTGTGTATTTTTGTGCCTCTGTTCCCATGAGAAGGAAGCAATCAAAATTACGTTTTGCTCTACATTATATCTGGATTTGTACTGCACTCAAAATATACACTAATAACAGTCATTTGCTGTTGATGGAAATAATTTCTATTCTACTCAAGACAAATGAAGGACTGGGGTCTTTCACAGTCTGAGAACTACCAAGTCCTAGGACGTCTTCCCCCTTCTACGACAGCAAAGTCACCTAAGCCAATGACGGCAATAGGAGTCGAGAAAATTGTGTTTCAAAGTATTGTGGCATCACATAAAGTAGCAGTTTCTCACAGCCACTTAAGTACTGAGATGGCACTATGTGGGAACTTTAATATTTAGATAAGCTCTTTAAAGGATCCTATGAGGAGACACTAGGCACCTTGGATGCCCTCTAGCCTTACAACAACCTAGGTCGTGTGGTGTAGTGGTTAAGAGCGGTAGCCACGTAATCTGGGGAACCGAGTTCACGTCTCCACTCCTCCACATGCAGCTGCTGGGTGACCTTGGGCCAGTCACACTTCTTTGAAGTCTCTCAGCCCCACTCACCTCACAGAGTGTTTGTTGTGGGACTTCCGGGGTGGCGCCATCGGCAATGGCGGACTCCCTCTGATCTGGAGGGACTAGCTCCGCGTGAAACGGGTCTTTTCCGCTACGGCGAAGCGGGGACCCATTTAAAAATCACAGGCGGATGAAGCCTGTGACCATGGGACTCGGCGGGCACCCTTAGCGCCCCCCCAACCCGCAAAGGAACCCACTAACGGGCTCCGGAGCGAAGAGGGGGAAGTGGCGCGGTGCTGAGAGTCAACTGCTTTTTCCGTGGAGCGAAGTCACATAGCTGTTGTCGGAGAGCGCTGCCTTTTTCCTGGGACAATTTGGCTTCTAAAATAATCACCCGTGAGTACTTAAATTTCGGACAATTGGACTTTAAATAAGCACTTGCGAGCAGAAAGGAATTGGACTTAAAAATTTACTTCAATTTGGCACTGAAACGGGAAGGTCTAAACAGGAAGTCAGCCTTCCGTTTCTTTGTAGACAGAATAAAGCAAAGACAACGTAAACTAGAGCTCAGAAAATCGCTTTTAAAAGATAAACTTTCATCATTTAAAATTGTTGAACCCCCCTTTGGAAGCAGGAGAAGAAGGGGGATCTTTTTCGGACTGTTTAAACCTGCAGAAGTGAGTTTAAAGTAAAGTAATTTTCCACCGTCCTGATCCTGGAGCGGGGTGTCAGGACTGACGTTTGAAGCTCATTGACCAGAGACAAACGCTTTTGACAGATAGCTAAAAGAAGAGAAACAAAGTGATTCCACTATTCCCTTTCGCATTTTAAAGGAACAAATATTGACAAAATATCTGAAAAAGGAAACTTTGTTGTTAGATTCGTCCTTAAAAGAAAGAACAAATAGAAGTTTTCCCCCTAGAGGGAGACTGTGAAACTGTAACTAATTCCAGGGAGCTTGCAGCTGTTCCAGATTACAATCATGGGAAATAGACTTGCGACCTTGTAGGACAATGTATTCAGAAGCTCTGTTGTGTGCTCTCTGTAAAACAAATGCCCTACTGGAACAGTTAAATGAGAATACGGATTTGATGACTAATGCGGTCAGAATTTTTGAACAGGCAGTGGGAAACTATATGGAGCCCACCCAGGAATTAAATCAGGAGTGTGCCCTGACAGAACAGATGAGAGAAGAGGATGTTGCTGAATCTTGGGTGCCAGAGATGGAGGGAGCTGTGGCCCTGCAGGAACATGAGCTTTTGGATTTGACAAATGAACTTGGAAAAAGCCAGATTTGGAAAGATAAGGTTTGGACTGGTTTGGAAATGGGGGGTTGGATAGACCCCCCTATGCAGGGATGTTTGGACTTTCCAAGTCTGGCAATGGGCCGTGAGATGTTTGCGGCTGTGGGGGCTCTTAATCTTGGAGGGATTCTGAAACATGTCTTTAAATACCACATGGAGTTTAGTCTGGACTTTGGAAAAGGGGCTGATTTGTTGAAAAGGGTCAAAAACATTACCAAGCTGGAGTTCCCACGTGTGAAAGGAGAATATGAAGAAGAGCTGCGGAAGGGACATGGAAGAGACTTAAGGGCCTCGGATATAAGGTTACCAGGTTAATGCGCTAGATCAATGGGATAAAGAGGACTGACAAAACCCAGTACCAGGAGGAAGGGACGCTGGATGAAGATTGGATTGTTTTTATTTCTTTCTTTTTATTACTAGGATTGTTTTATAAAATTGATGAATGTTAGAAAAATGTTGGAACGAAATTAATTGGCTCTAGCAAAAATGTCTAAAGAATTAGGTAAGAATATTATGGTTATGAGAAGTTGGTAAAAATAAGAGGTAAGTTTTAAGTTTTAAGGTTTTCTATAAGATAAGATGAAAATAGATTAAGGTAATGTAATGACAGAATATTATGAAATATGGAAAGGATTTGCTGCGATAATTAATAACTAGGATACAAAAAAAGGGAGGAGGAGGAGGTCAAAGAAAGAAGGTAATGAAAGTTGAGGATTCGAGAATGATGGATTTGTTTTTATCTGTTTGTGGTGTATTTTTGTTTTTTTGAATCTACATTGTTTGATGTGGTTTGTTTTCTCTTTGTTTTCTTTTTTTTCTTTTTCTGCTGTGTTCTTTTCTGCAATTCTAAAAAAAATTCAATAAATATCATTTAAAAACAAAACAAAACAGAGTGTTTGTTGTGGGGGAGGAAGGGAAAGGAGATTGTTAGCCGCTTTGAGACTCCTGAAGGGGAGTGAAAGGCGGGATATCAAATCCAAACTCTTCTTCTTCTTCTTCTTGTACTCAGGTGTCCTTGACTCAGGCAAGAAGGCACAAGTGATTTCTGCAACCCCAAGAGCATCACGTATCCTCCAAGCATCCCGATTTTCTTTTTTTTAAAAAAAAATCATATTTATTAAAGTTTCCAAGATACAAAAGATAAAAATACCAAAAAAATAAATAAAAATAAAATACATTTGAAACCTTACTTTCATTACCAACTTTCTGGGACTCCCCCATCCCCCTCCCTACCGCATTCCCCTTTCATTAATTTGGTTCTACAAGCTCTCACTCCCAATTTAAAACTTAATTTGTTTAACCCACTATTCAAATTTAAATTATACAATCATTCCACCATCCCTCATCATTAACAGAAAGAAAAAAAGATTTTTTCCCCAAGGTCCGCCCCAGTTTCCTTCCACGAATTCCCTTTTTTTAATAAACACGTCCAGTCAAAATAAGATGATATACAAAAAGCTATATAAAGATAGAGAAAATAAAAAATATAAAAGGATTCAAAAAGTAGTTACACAGCCTTTGGATTCTAAATCTCCCCCCCCCTTCCCCGGTTTTAATTCCCCATGTCCATCAGTCTGTCTGCTGTCAGCCTGGAAATCTTAGATCCATAATCAGATTTTCCCCAGTTCCACCTTGCCAGTTTTTTAATTTATTTATTTTTATGATATTTAACTTCAAGCATCCAATCTAAAAACGGCCCCAAAGGGCCTTTAACTTCCTTGGTCTTTAAGGCTCCCCCCATTGTTCTTTCCATGTCGTAGTCAGTCCTTTGTTCTTTTTTTCTCACTTTCTCAGGTTTCTTGTCCTGTTCCGCTGCTAAAACGTTCTAATTCAGAAATTTGGTACCTCTACAGGGGTTATTGTTGTTCAGGAACAAAAACTTACGTCCAGTCCCTTCCTTTCTTCAATAGAAAATTCTATTGTCTCCTTTAATATAAACACCCCTGTAGACAAAATACTGTTTCAGTTTTGCAGCTTTCCCAGGAGATAACAAGTCCTGTACGATTCCAAGAGTATTTTTCCACTTACGACCGTTCTTGTAATGTCCCGAAACTCCTCTAGGGGGATTGTGATAACTTTGTTTCCTCTGATCCAAAAGTCCGATTGTTGTTCCTTATTTTCGACAGTTTATATCCAAATTGTAGCAAATTGTAACAAAATTAACTAGCAAAGTCCTCATGGCAAAGTCCTCTTTAAATTCTCCAACTTTGACAGCTACTTTGACAGCTGTCAAAGTCTCCGTCTCTCTTCACCAGGCTCTCTCGCAAATCGCCCCGGTTCCCAGGGGGGGTTACATTTTCCTTCTCACCCTCCACTCTTCTCCTCCAGCACAGTTCTTGTAATTTCCCATCGTGGAATTATTAATTTTTGTCAGAAATACGCTTCTCTCTCGACCTTGGTTACCCAGTCCTTGTTTTAGAATGTTTACGATGGGGGGGGGGGTTGACTTCCTTTTTGGATCCCCCCCGCTCGTGCCAAATCCGAAAAAAAATTTCTTTTTTCTCTCCTTTTAAACCCGGTTTCCGAATTACTCACGGGTTGTTGTTGATAGTCCAAATTTTCAATAGAAGAAGTCAGCGCTCTCCGTCGAATGGCATGCGGCTTCGCTCGGCAGGGAAAGCAGAGGACTCACAGCACCACGCTACTCCCCGGCACCCGATCCGTAGCCTTTAAAAAGGCTCCTTCACGAGTCGGGAGGGCGCTAACCGTGCCAGCCGAGTCACCCATGTCCACGGGCTCCGTGCCCGTGGTTTTTAAGGGTCCCCGCGTCGCCGGCGCGGTAGGACCCAGCCCCTGCCGAGCAGACTCCCTCCGGAGCTCGGAGGGAGTCCGCCATTCGGCGATGGCGCCAACCCGGAAGTCCCAAGCATCCCGATTTTCAAGGGACAGTCCTGGAATTACAGAAGCCATCGCGGCTTCGGATTTGATCCTGAAATGCCCCTATTTACCCTCCCAGCACCATTGCTGAGCTTGGGGAGGAGGATGAGATGGCACTTGTCCTGAGTGATGACAATGGCAGGGGTGGCGGCTGCAAGGAAGAAGACTATTGCTTCTCCATGGCCACCACTGGCCTCCTCCCTTGGACAGCTCATAGCAGCTGCTGGAGAGTAGGCAATGGGGAAGAGAGACTGCTGCCACCGAGGGCCAGCCCCACATGACACGCTGGCTCTGAGAGGCAGGCAGGGGGCAGAGTCACCCTGGGTGGGGAGAAAGGGGGAACAGAGAGGAGCAAAAGGAGTCCTCTTTTTTCAATGCTTTGTGCATCCATGTCTAATCTTACCCCTTTGTAAAATTCATTCATTCTTTTTGTGAATCTACTAGAGAATAAAACAAAACAAAACTGGGGTTAAGGGCTTTTCTTAGGACACTGGAGGGCATGTGTCCTGTTGGTGCAACAGTGGTGGCACTTGGCCTTAATCTTATAGGAAATGCTTTGAAGGTGGGGCACAAAAATGGGGGTCAAGGAGGGTCAGTTGGGCGGGGCATGAGAAATGTCCCTATTTTCACCTGAGGTATGTTGGAGGGTATGGTATCAAAGCTGCAAGAAAGCCTCAGTCAGTCACAAACTTGGTGCAGGATATCTAGACATGTATTGGCTCCAGCTCCAGCTCCAGCTCTGGTTTCGGGAGTTACATCCATTGTTGACATGGTTCCTGGCAACCAGAGGGATGCAAGATATTTACAGTACTCTGCAGTTTTCTTTTGGCTATTAAATAAAGGCATGAGTCTTTATTTGTGTGCTCCTCATTTGTGTGCTCATTCTGTTATGAATCCAAAAAGGACCTCTGACCCTTGGCAGAACAGGAAATATCGCAGATGCCAGATGATTTTATTGTGACCAGGTTGTCAATAAACGCTGGCTCCAATAATTGTATAAGCACTGTTGATTTCAGCCCAAGTGCGAATGCCAGACCCCTCTATGCTCAGTCTTTTGTTGAACCCATCATTTCCCTATATAAATGATTGGGCAGCAGTGGATAGCTCGGTTGGTTAGAGCATGGTACAGTGGTGCCTCGCAAGACGAAAAGAATCCGTTCTGTGAGTCTCTTCGTCTAGCGGTTTTTTCGTCTTGCGAAGCAAGCCCATTGACGGATTAGCGGATTAGCGCTATTAGCGGCTTTTAGCGGCTTATCAGCTTATCGGATAAGCAGATAAGTGGCTTAACGGCTTAGAAAAAGGGGGGGGGAAGGGGAAAAAAACCGCAGGAACTCGCAAGACATTTTCGTCTTGCGAAGCAAGCCCATAGGAGCTTCGTTTTGCGAAGCACCTCCAAAACGGAAAACTCTTTCGTCTAGCGAGTTTTCCGTCTTGCGAGGCATTCGTCTTGCAGGGCACCACTGTACTGATAACACCTGGGTTGCAGGTTCAGTCGCCGTATGGGGCAGTTGCATATTCCTGCATTGCAGATTAAAAGCACATGGCTTTCCCTGAAGAATCCTGGGAATTGTAGCTTGTTAAGAGTGCTGGGAATTGTAGCCCTATGAGGGGTAAGCAACAGTTCCCAGGGGTTTTCTTTTTGTATTGGTGGTGGGGAGAGAAGCCATATGCTTTGAATGTATGGTGGCAATGTTTTTATTCATGGCTGCTAAGATTTAAAGAATGAGGTGGAATAATTTTCCAGAAATGTCCTGAAGATGGCACAGTAGTTACATTCTGATGGGGGTTTTAAGGTCATATTGGATATATATATATATGAATACACACACACACACACACACACACACACATCTGTGTAGGAGGCCCTCAAAGACTAAACAAAAAGGGATGGTTCCCCTTTATAAACATTTTCACTGAAAGTCTTTTGAAAAAGAAACACAGGCTGTTAATTCCATGCTGCCTAAAAGATAATGGATAAACAGGTAGCACTGCAGGCTCATCACTGTCAGCTATTACTGGTGAGGGCTGGTTATGTTCCCATTGTATGGCTTTTTATCAATAATATCCTTTGCAATTGTAAAACAGCTGATAACCCCATCTGTTATCTCCTGCTTAATGTATAATCTTCATCTAAATGCCAATTTTTATTAGGAGCATTATGAGTACGGGAGAGGAAAGATTACTTGCAAAATCTCTGTTTTATTAAAATATAAAAATGTTACTGCAGGGGTTTTTTTAATAATAAAAAAAGAGAATGCCAAGCATCAGCTTGAATTAATAAATGAATCTTTTATTTAATACATGTAAAGAAACAGCAGCAGCATAAACATTGCTCATTTATACCAGACTCTTTGGGGAAATTATTGAAGACCTGCTTAGAGAAACACCATGAGTGAGAGGGGATGTTTGTACAAAAAGGACCAAGAGAAAAAGGAGAATCCACTGACAGCAAGAAGATATGAAAAGAAAACATTTTCTATTCAAGCTCGAGGCCTGATTCTATGAACTTCTAAACATCTTCAGAACCTTAGGCTGAGATATCTCTAGGAGGGGACAAAAGCCCTTAACCACTTATAATTCATTGTGAAGCTGGTATCTCAGACACTTCTTAGCTCTGCTTCCCCTGCTCCCCAAACCTTACCCAAACTTTTCTGCAGCAACTGAAATAGAACCATCTGATGTCAAAGTTTCAAAAACTGCGGACTGGTGCTTAAAACCATGCTGTGGGGAGGCTTTCATGGCTCCAAAGCAGGTATGAACATAAGATGTTCATCATCTGATACAATGCCCAACAGGTGGCATCTGTGGCCCATTCTGTTTAAGGTTGGAGTCTTCATCCACCAGAGGAGATGCAATTCAATCCCCATCTTCCAGAGGGATGTTATGAATGCATCATTTCATGAACGTTGTCACATATGGTGTGAGGAGTTGTATCTATTCCTAGCAGGGAATTACAAATGTCTCAGTATATTCATTTGTCATGGAAGTACTTGTTTGAGCACTTAATATACACTGCATTGGCTTTCTCTGCATTCAGGATGGTAAATATAGGAAGGATATAATATCCAATCATTTCCCTCTCTGCTAGCAGAAGACGTAATTAGAGTAAAGCCATTGGTGCAGCAAGGAACCCAGGAGATAATTTGCACAAACATGGATTCAGATATGTTTATTTTAGCTGTTCTGATACTGTTATATATCTAAATAAAGAATTGCAGGGTGCCTTAAAAAACCACATACCCTTATGAAATCTTATGTGATTTATGGGGTAGCAAATGTCTCTAGGGAAACTCCATACTGAATTTTAGATGCCAGGTCTAAACTGTTTAACCTCAGGAGGCCTTTACACCCTGAATCCCTTCTCAGATGTTTTACATTTTTTGTTTTTAAACTCTCCAATTCTTTTAAAAAGCATGTTTTAAATGTTGTAAATTGTTTATTTCATGGTTTCAGCCACTTAGAGACCAACATGGGAGAAAGTGGGATATACAGTGGTACCTTGGGTTACATACGCTTCAGGTTACATACGCTTCAGGTTACAGATTCCGCTAACCCAGAAATAGTGCTTCAGGTTAAGAACTTTGCTTCAGGATGAGAACAGAAATCGTGCTCCAGCGGCGCGGCAGCAGCAGGAGGCCCCATTAGCTAAAGTGGTGCTTCAGGTTAAGAACAGTTTCAGGTTAAGAACGGACCTCTGGAACAAATTAAGTTCGTAACCAGAGGTACGAACCCGAGGTACCACTGTATATGTTTAAATAAGTATCATGGAACTGATTTAGAACTATGATTGTGATCACTGATGGTGAATGATAGCAATAGCAAGGAGTGTGCATTAGGGCTATGCTGCTATCTGTTGCAAGACTGTGAGCTGAGTATAAGCTTGGCTCTCTCACCAACATTATTGAGCATGCACTATATTTATCTGTCAACACACAGTCTCTTTCCAAGTGCCAATTTGTTGATGGGCAACTTCAAAGTCTCTCCTCTCCCTTCTTATATTATTCTTATTTCTCCATTTTGTAGACCACTGTTCACCATGTCAGCTTTTGTGTTTTGTTGGCAGTTTCCAAAAAATACCCCAAAATGCAATCATACAAAACATTTACGACACAATTCAAAACAGGCAATACAGCAACAACAGCACAAATACAATAAAACCAGCTAGTGGCTAACAATTTACTCCAAATGCCTGGCAAATTAGGATTGTTTTTCTTGGTGGTGGAAATCCATCAGAGTCTGTGCTGTGCGGACTTTCTGGAGAAGACTATTCCAGAGTTGGGGAGAAGGAGGCACCACAGCGAAAGATTGGGCGATAGCCTCTGTCTGAGTAGATCCAGTGAAATCAAGCAACTCCATCAATTTCAAAGAATCTAAATTATGTATAACTTAATTGGATATTGCCCATGGTTATTTATCTTTTGATCAGAGATAAACTAGAAAGCCTGTCTTCTTTAAAGTAGGACCCATGGCCACCTTATAGTACCTGAATATCCACTGACAAATATGTTTCATAAATATATAATATGCAACTAGCAGGCACAGTTTTAAAAATAGCCTGTCTAGGGCTTGCCTGGCAGGCTGTGCTAACTTAGTCAAATTAAGAAGTATCATTCAGAAAACGTTAGCCAAACCTAAGAGCCATTCAAATCAATAGTACATCAGCACTTGACTGTACAGTTAACTCCCATTAATTAAATAAGGCCCAGGACCACTTCACACTAAATGAATTTCATAATGCAGATACCACTATTGGCATAAAATTCTTCACAGCTCTGATGGCATGTAGCTAACATACTTTTGGGATGAGTAGTACTCAACACAGAGTTCAGCTCTGCCATATGCTTCAAAATATACCCAGGTAAAAAAAGAACTTTAAATGACTAAAAGTGCTCGTCATCCTGAAATAACCAAAAAAAGAAAAGAAAAAAAGAAAACCCTATCCCATTCTACTGAAAGATGAACAAAAAACTGTTTTGGGTGTGATCATACCCTGTGACCCTAATTAAGACCCACACGTAAAACACAAGTTATAGGCTGCTGAGGAGGAAATTCTATGCATTAAGCAGCTTTCAGACATGCTCAAAACCCATGAAATACATTTGAGCTATAATATATATACAGTGGTACCTCTGGTTATGAACTTAATTCATTCCAGAGGTCCGTTCTTAACCTGAAACAGTTCTTAACCTGAGGTACCACTTTAGCTAATGGGGCTTCCTCTTGCTGCCGAGCCGCTGGCGCACGATTTCTGTTCTCATCCTGAGGTAAAGTTCTTAACCCAAGGTACTACTTCCGGGTTAGCAGAGTCTGTAACCCGAGGTGTTTGTAACCTGAGGTGTTTGTAACCTGAGGTACCACTGTATTGAATTTTTAAGATAGAATTTGTAGGGCATAGATTGACCAAAGGTTCCTGGAGCCTTCTGTGGAACTAACTTGTACCGGGAAAATGTTGTATTGTTCTAATAAGTAACTGTTAGGTGTTCCTTACTTCTGAGCACTGAGATGTTTCAGGGGCAGTTTTATTAGGTTATTTGCCAACATAGGAACCTGAGAAGAGTCTGCTGAATCAAGCCAATGGCCCATATAGTCCAGCATCCTGTTCTCACAGTGGCCAACCAGATGCCTGTGGGAAACTTGCAAGCAGAATCTGAGCAGAAGACCACTCTCCCCTACTGTGGTCTCTGGCAACCAGTATTCAGAAGCATTACTGCCTCCAGTGGTGGAGGCAGAGCATGGTCATAAACGACTCTCATGCCTTTTGGTTAAAAGAGCACTGAAATCCTATGGATTCTTTTGAATATTTGATTGATGTTCAGTGGAGGCCCCTAGGCACTCCTTCAGCAGGCTGCCATTCCCCAAGAGCAATTTGTGTTTCCAGCCAAGCTTGTATCACCAGTTCAGCTAACTTCAGCTGCAAACTCTGAGCTTTCTTCCCACTTTTTCCTTTCTCTCTCCTCTGGCCTTGTTCAGACAATTCTATGTACAATTAACATGTGACGGGGGAAATGGGCTTGCAGCTTGTGGTGCCATCGCTAACCTATACACATGGGCAAGGCCTACATGCATATTGTTTGTATGTGGATGGAATCTGTTCAGAAGCCCTAGTCAATAGATGGAGGTCAAGGGAGGGCCAGTAGACATGATCACAGTCCATCTCCATGCACTGATTTTCTGCCTTCATCCATTCCCAAATTCCCAAATTGCTTCACCTCACCCCTTACAGAGCAAGCATCTCTGGGGAAGCCACTCCAGGAGGAGACAATCTGGAACAGAGAACAAATTTGGTTTGAAACATGTATCTGAAAGAAGCTTCAGTTGAAGTCAGTGTGGCTTTCTTTTAAGTAAATGTGCTTATTCTTGGGCTGTGCAAGCCTAGAGCGCTGAGTTACAGGAAAACATCATTTTCAATTCTCTTTGTTTCTTTAGTTTTTTCTGCACCATCTAGTTGATGGATGGATAATGACAGTGGGTGATTAGCCACTTTCTGCCCAAGCTTTCCCCAATACACTCCATTGTCATTATAACACCATTTTCACCATTTCCTTTCATTAATATATAAATAATATGGAAATACTTTCCAATCTATAAGGAAATCCAATTCAGCATTACTCATTTTGATGCTTGGAGATTTCAGCTTCCATTCTTGGTTAAAATAGCTCTTCCAAGTAAAGACAAAATTGAAGGTCTGTGTATGCCGGCTAAAATTTTCAGTATGCTACAATGACACTGTAATGTTGAGTTCCCAACATGATATTTGTAAATTCACAGACATTCCACTGCAGGCTTAGCATTGCAAACATTTTTGCTTTTGTTTTTTTTAAATGGAGTATCTTGGGACATGTTTGGCCTTTTATATCAATTTTTTACCCATTTTTAAAGCTTAAAACCTTCCATTTTTACATGGTTTTTTCCTGTTATTTGGCCTCTTTTTCTGCTCTTTTGGATGCAGCAGTCATTTGGTGATATGTCACCCCTTCACAGCAACCATTTTATGACTGGTGCCCACAAAACTATCTCAAAATTCCAAATGTTCCCACAGGAGCCAAAATGTTGGTGACACCTGCTGTAATGATACAGTTTGAGATGAGGGATGAAGATCATCTGAAGGATGACCATACAAGAGACTGATGAACAGGCATATAAATAAATACTGATTATTGTGGCGTTTTGTTTAATAGTCAAAGTAACATGAGAAGCTAATGACAAGTATTACACACAAGAATCAGTGCATACATATTTTGATTCCCAGTAACCACTGATATTTGGTTATTTTACTGAGCTGTGTGGGTGGCTGCTTTTGAACACAGGATTTTTAACCATAGTCAGTCTCTGTTAATGATGTTCTCTCATGTCTCTCTTTCACCTGCTTTCCTTTGCCTTCTCTGTTCCACTGCCTGCCTCATTTCTTGCATGCTCTTCTTCAGCTGATGCAACAGCAGTTTTAAACACCCCTCTGTTTTCTTCCCAATTCATATTCCTCTCTTTTGATATGAAGGGGCAGGCAGTATAGTACTGAATCAGAATAAACCATGTCCTATAATGACTCAGTGCCATTTCACTGTCTTTCACTTCATGCTTGTTAAACTAACTTGACACCATACCCCTTTGACAGCTTTCATCTTTCCTGGTTATTCTTCTTTTAATTGCATATTTCATGTTCAATATAACTCTTGGCATACACACATAATCTTTTTACTTCTCTAACTTCCTCTTCTATATTTACTTTCTTATATTTATACCTTAATCACACCTAAGCACATTGACTGTGATCCTGATGACTTTGTGAAATTATTCTGGGATTCACTTCACCTTTCCCTTCTCCTAGCTTGCTCACGTCAGCCAAGAAGCTGAGAAACTGGTGGCCCGATCCTTGGGACAGCAGCAAATCACACAGAATTAAGCGCAATGGATTTCAGCAAAACCATCTTCGGTGCCAATCCCTAAATTCCCACAAAACTTTTCCAAACTAATCTCAAGGAAGTTAATAAAAATAAAACCAAATAAAATGTTACCACTGATTCATAGAACTCAGCTAGCAGAAGTGAGCTGTCATTCAATAGTCATTCAATCTGAAATGATCTTCAGCTACCCACTTCTTTCCAGGCAGACACCTCCACAGGATTGGGTTCCAGAAGCCACGAAGGTCTAGTCCAGTTAGAAAAGGCATTTCCTTAATTGATGGGAAAGGCCTGTTCTGTGAGGCAGCTCTAACATGTAGAGTAGACCAACTTGCTACATTATTCATTCCACTTCCCTGAAGAGCTTCCAAACCTGTAACAACAAGGTGAATGGAGCCTCACCAGGCAATAGGGAAATCTATATGATAAATGATCCCACAGGTTTTGGCTGCTTTATTAAGCAACAGCCATGTTGAGGTTATTTCTAGTGACCTTCATGCGGTGTGTAGACTGGCTTGTAGGTTGGAGAAATGTTGAATTTGCTTTGACTTGAAAAGTGAAGGACTTTCAGCCATATCCATTTATGAATCATGTTGCTTCATACCTTTCTTTCCTCTATTTATTGGGGATAAGTGTAACCCCTAGTGTATGCACAAAGTGTATACAAGTGTATAAAATGAAACCTCACAACTCATATGATGCTATATCTGCCCTGCCTCTTGACTCCCATCCTATTTGCTTGTAACAACAACAACAACAATTTTAGTATTTATGCCCCACCCATCTGGCTGGGATTCCCCAGCCACTCTGGGAATACTTGAAATATAAGAAGCTGCCTTATACCAGTCCATCTAGGACAGCATGTCCAAAACTGAGTGGCAGCTGCTCTCCAGGGCTTCAGATGTGGGCCTTTTCAATCCCTATCTGGAAATATTGGGGATTGCACCTGGGATCTTATGCATGCCAGGAATGTGTTCTTCCATGGAGATACAGGCCTTCTTCTGAGATACAAGCTTCTAAAGTAATAATATACGTTATTGAGACGGGTGGGAAAGAAATTGCAAGGACACAGGGCTATGTCCAGGTTTTGTGTGCGGGATTTGGAGAAGTTGTCTGCCTCCTACAGCCTTTCTCATGAGGCTGTGGAGCACCTGTTGTAGTTTCACTCCAAGAGCCAGCTAGACACCATTGCAAGGTTGCGGGTGGGGAGGGTTGGCATTAGCAATGGGCCCTTATGGGGTGCCTAGGCCCAAGTAGCTGCCTGTGAATGCCAGATGCTGGTGTCACCTTTACAATGAAGTACTTGTACAACAATGTAAGGAAACTAAGCAAAGGCAGAAACACCACAACCACTAAGAACTCCTCCACACCTTCGCTTGACTCACATTTTTAATAGTACAGACTCCCCTGGGGCCAAGAGCTTTTCTTGTTGTTCTGCTGCTGTGCCTTGTGAAAATCTGATCTTACCTGTTGAAGCTAAGCAAAATCGCTTCGTATTTTCTGTGCATCTGATAAGATCTGATTCAGTGACATTTGATTTTTGTAAGGCACAGCCGCAGAACAACAAGAAAAGCTCTTGGATCCGGGGGAATTAATCAGTACACAATATGATCAAAATACGGGTCATATGAATGTGTGTATGAGCCTCAAGGTAAATGAGTGAATGCCGTATACCTATAGAATAGGCCATTTAGTGTGAACCATTTGTTAACTTCACACTACATGAATAATCTGGAGTACAATATTTGGAGAACAACTGCTATTTCTTTGTTTCAGAAAGATATTTTATAAATGGATTTCAGCATGATGCAAGAAAGAAAAAGAAGAAAGTGCTTTTGAGCTGGATTTTTTTTAACAGAATCTTGTAAATATGTTTCCCCTGCACCACTCTTGGGATGCTACTTGGGTCTACAGTTTTATCATATAATTTGCATATAATACACTAATTAACTCAGTTGTGCATGGAGCATTTGAATTCCCCCTACTTTTGGGGAGTTTAACACCCTCCAGAGAAATACATGGGATTGTCCAATTATCTTTGTTCTTTGTGCTGTGGGTGGGGAATTGAGGCTGACTCTTCACCCAAGGAAACCCAAAACAGTCTATAAGCTGCTTCGCAATGTGAGTTGTTCTGTTTGAAGTTTATTGACATGTAAAGGTTAGCTAGTTCCTTCTGTCTTGTTTTCTTTCTTTCAAAAAACAGTTTCCCATTTCTGAATCTCTCTCTGCTTGGTTCTTAAACAAATATACTTAATTGAAACTCTGAAGGTGATTGAGTTATTTTGCATAATCCTGCCTGGTTTTATCCAACTCTCCTTGGTGCGTATGGTAACCTGGCTTCATGTAGTGTAAAGGAAGCTTGCATTTCTCTAGGTGTGCATAGCATGAGTCTGAATTGTCCTCCGCAGGTTCAGCCAAACAGCTATAAATCATGGGTGGTGGCAATCTATGCTGGAGTAAATAACAAGGGGTATGTTGCAGCTTGCACCACCTTGGTAGTGGTGTTTGTTAATGTCTGAAGAGGGCTCATTATATGTAGCATCATGGAAGACTTAGGGTTGTACCCAGTGTTAGTCCTACTTAAGAGTTGAAATGAATTTGAGTCCATTAATTTCAATGGATTGAATTCAACTAACCATTACTCAGAGTGGAGCCATTTAAATGAATGGTCATGGCAGGTACATTTATTTCAATGGGTCTACACTGAGCAGAACCTGTTTTAATATAGCCCTCGGTATATGGATTAGCTTTGTTTCTTTTTCTCTCCCCCCTCCCCCGCCATTTCTATGTCTATTACGTGGCAGAGATTATTCTATATAGGACACTATGCAGGGACTACTCTCTGTGCAGCACTTTGGAGTATTTTAAGCACATCAGCACTACCATCCACCAAACCTGAAAGATACAGCTGCCCTCTCAATGCCTTGCACTGACAGCCCTTATTATACAGGTGGGATTTCGCTGTGTCCCCAGTCTCCCCCAGAGTAAAATAAAATAAAATCCCCATTGGAGAATCATACTGAAAATGAGAGCTTTTACTCCTGACACAGGCCAAGGAAGTGGCATATATTGCAACTTAGAACATTGTTCAGTAATAAATGTTAAGTAACCTTTCAAAGGATTTAAAACCCACATAATCTGAAGGTGCTGCATAAATAATAAAACCTTCAGCAAAACTCCTCAGAGACAGTCTTCCAGAGAGCTCAACAGAGTGAGGCGAGGAAGGAAAACAAAAGACGATGAATGCTGGCTGGTATAGACTGCCAGCACCCCTAACAAATCTTAAACACCCTCTATCTATGGTGTACAAAGTTGGTACTGCCTCAGCCGGCACTCTGTCAATTCATTGTCCCTTGCCCAGGGGACACACTGCGAACACATATGCAGATGAGATGAGGAAGGTGAATGCCAGGGCACATACCTAGGTGATAGGTACTGCAGTCCTGTATATCAGGTGTGGGGAACCTCAGGCCTGAAGGCCAAATGCAACCCTGCAAGTCTCTCTATCTGGTCCTTGAGACTCTCCCCATGCCGCCATGCCTTTTTCCTCCCTGTACATGCCTTAGGTGAATGAAAAGACAAATGATGATTGCAGTCTTGGCATTTACTCACCTACAATGTCATTGGACATGTGTTGATACATCCACCACTGCTTGAACTGCCTACATCTGTTTGTTAAAATTATGTAATTGGCTGCTTACCGCCCTTCCCAGTGCTTCCCCTCCTTCCCAGCACACAGCACCATTTCTGCTTGCTTCCTTGTCCTCAGCTGCTGAGAAGGCTCCCGGGCTCCCGCCAAGCTTGTCCGTTCAAATGGGCCAATCTGTGGCGGCCCCAGGGGTGTGTGGCATGGCGAGCAGACCTGAAGGTGGCAGGCTTCCCTCAGGTCCTCCTACCATCTATTTAGCCTGGCCAATCCTCTACAACAGTACCCAGTTGGTCAGGAGTGTCGCCCACCCTTCCCTTCCCTTTATTAATAGTTTATTATTGCTGCATTCCTTTTTAGCTAGGTGGGCTTTGCTGTGGTCTATTGACGGTTGCCGTATTTGGAGCCGGGAAGGAATTTTCCCTGCTCTGCAGGTTTTGCCTTCCCCATAACATTAGTCACAACTCTGGCGGTTTAGGCCTTGGGTGGAATCCTATAGTCTTTCATCCAATCAGGGTGTGGTGAAGTGGTGACTTACCCACCTCCTGTTCTATGTGGCGGCGATAACAGAGTTTCCCGTTAAAGGGGTCTGGAGGGAAGTCTCTGTCCAAAGAGCCAGTTGTGTAGGGCTAGTGGACCTTCCCTCAGCATTTGGGGGCTATCAGCATAAATCTGCGTCTTGTGATGGACCCACCCCTGAATAGACCCTGTCATACCTAAGTCCCACAGCAGGGGCGCTGAGAAGGAGACACGCCCAGTGCCTATACCCAGGCTTCCTACATCTGAAATCATCATCATCATCATCATCATCATCATTTATTATTTGTACCCTGCCCATCTGGGTGGGTTTCCCTAGCCACTCTGGGCGGCTTCCAACAAAGATTAAAAATACATTGAAATGTCACACGTTAAAAACTTCCCTTAAAAGGGCTGCCTTCAATAAAGTTGTGACCATTTTAAATCCCAGACTGTTGCCGTGTCCATTCATTTATCATTCAGTGGTCAGGCATGCCAGGTTGAGGGGTCCTGCAGCTGAGCATGCAAGGTGTGTGGACTACACAAGTATTTCGTCCCCATTGATTCTAGAATAAAATGCAACGTGTACCCAGCCTATGTGCCTGCATGGGTGTCATTGGTTATAGTATAAAATAAAGAAGGTCATCAATCCAGGGCCTGCAGGTGCCCACAAAGGCCCACAAAGGCCTTCACTAGGGAAGTGCCCCAAACTCTGAGCTTTCTTTTCTTTTCTTTTCTTTTTAAAAGCAAGTCTCTAGCTCTCCTAGAAAGAATGTTATGAGGCAAGATATGCAGCTACGTTCTAAGCCAGGGGTCAGCAAACTTTTTCAGCAGGGGGCCGGTCCACTGTCCCTCAGACCTTGTGGGGAGCCAGACTATATTTTGGAGGGGGGAAATGAACGAATTCCTATGCCCCACAAATAACCCAGAGATGTGTTTTAAATAAAAGCACACATTCTACTCATGTAAAAACACACTGATTCCCGGACTGCTCATGGGCCGGATTTAGAAGGTGATTGGGCTGGATCCGGCCCCTGGGCCTTAGTTTGCCTACCCATGTTCTAAGCAATTTCTGTGAAAGGAGAATGAGTGGGATGAGGCCCACCTTCTATATTTTCCTGGTAATGAGGAATACTGCCTGCTGTTATTAGACAACAACACCATTGTGTATTTGTGTAATCTGTATGTGAAATTGCCACAATCAGGAACTGCAGGATACGGCTGACTTCCCACAAGCAGAAGCTTGTTTGGGGTGGTTGCCTTGATAAATTTGTACTATGCCATGCCACCCATGGTAGCCATTTTGTGACTGGTGCCAATGGCACTCTTCCAAAACTTGAAATGTGACCACTGGTCCGAAAAGGTAGGGAGCCCCTGAAACAAAGCAACCAGTGTAGATTTTATTGCTCTGAAAGGTAGAAATACTGCTTTCTAGGGGCAGGAGGAAAGTGACTTGGCTTGTTAGGCCATCTCTTGTCTACAGGCCTGCATGTGCCAGTATTTAGCTTTGCATAAAAACCTTTCCGATGATCTGACAATGATCAAAGCTTTGAAATATTAGGCAGCCCATAAATTTCAGTAAGTGTGCCTTTAAAAAGTTAATTTCCTTCTCTACTGGGTAGATGAAGTGCTAACAATACATAACCTTTCAGTGACTTACATTTTGAAGTTTATATCCCTTGAATATAGCTGAACATTTCTCAGTTATATGCTGAAATTAGTGCAGGTGCCAGCACTAGTAGCTCGGAAAGCCATGATCCTCAAATTTGAAAGCCAGTGCCTCAAATTATGACTACATCAAGCACTGGTTAAGCATTATATATCTTTTGGCTTTCAGTGAGTTTAAACATTAATGAATGAGGGCTTTTTTAACCCATGTGTGTATGTGGAAGTGTGTGCTAATAGAAAGATCTTGATCACTGACAGTGTGGTCTTCTACATAGTTGCATATACATGAAAATCCTGTATTGGCTGCAAAGATAGGATGAAGCCCATTGCAATCAAGCTGGAGTCACACAGGGAGGGGGAAGGGTCTGTACACATTTGCAGCTTGAAATGCACTGAGGTCACGTATCTCATTTTTCTAGCTTCTTCCTTTGGGACTGATCAACATGTAGCTCTTAGTTGTAGCTTAATTAGCTATATTTTCCATGGCATTAATTAATGTTGGAATAGCATTTTTCACATCCGATAACTCACTGGCCTATATGTGGATGTGGGTGGCTGTTTGCATTCCTATCAATGGATTTTGAAAAGATTTCTTTTAGCGGCTACTATAAGGCCATACTTCTTCTTTTGATGTTTTCTTTCCCAGGTGGTTTATTTTTATCTTGACATTTTGCCCATCCTGTGAATTTCATCCTAAGGAAGAAACAGCAGTTTGTCTCGGAACAGTTCAATTTCAATCTCCAGGTGACAAGTTGATATTTCTTTCTTTTTTGAAGAAACTTTTAATATGATGCGTTAAATGTCAAGAAAACTCCCCAACATATATTGAACTTTACTAAGCTTATTTCTCTTAATATTGATGACATATTGACATCTTTTTTATGAAAAATGAACACTTTCAAGGATGTCAGTGCTCAGATTTTTCCTGCGTGCAGCCCATAGCCCAGTCTGTGGTTCTTATGGAGAAATCTGCTTGCCATTCAGAGTGGTGAAGCTGCAGTGAAATAAAATAGATTCCATGTATACCTTTAACCACTGAAATACCTGCTTAGTAAAGAGGATACACACACACACACACACACACAGCATACAGTGGTACCTCGGGTTACAGACGCTTCAGGTTACAGACGCTTCAGGTTACAGATTCCGCTAACCCAGAAATAGTACCTCGGGTTAAGAACTTTGCTTCAGGATGAGAACAGAAATCGTGCCGTGGCAGCAGGAGGCCCCGTTAGCTAAAGTGGTATCTCAGGTTAAGAACAGTTTTAGGTTAAGAACGGATCTCCAGAACAAATTAAGTTCTCAACCAGAGGTACCACTGTATATATATTCAGAAGCACGTCATTGTTTTATGTTACATTTCTAGATGCAAAAGAAACCCTGATCTTTCTGGTTTGGATATTTAAATCTCATTAAGGCCAACTTGGAGTGATAGAATTAAAATATTTCTTTTCCAAACTTAGAATTTTAAAATGATAATAGTTATATTTTATACTGTCTTCATAGTGTACAACCTATAAAATGCAATATATGTACAAATTAGAACATCTATGAACATAACACCAGAATCACCAACATATACAAATATAGATGCAAAGCTGCTACAGTTTTATAATTACATCTTTGGGTGTGGTTGCCAGTTCCCAGCAGTTGCCTGGACAGAGAAGTGTTTAACTGCCTAAGTCCCAGTCAAAGGTATGGAACAGGTGGTCTGGTCATAGTTTCAGAAAAACAGCTTTGCAGGTCAAATGAGGAAGCCTAGAGGACGAAATCTGGCCCAAGGCATGGAGGTCTCCCACCTCTGCCACAGTGCTGCCCATCAGCACAAATCTCCTATTAGAGAGGACATGTTATTCACAAGGACATATAACTGAACTTTAGAAAACTTGGAAATGCACTGCATTGCTTTAAAAAAGTGTTAATGTTTCTAGTGTCTATATTTCAGCATGCTTAGCTGTGGCAACATTTTCTTTGTTTTTTGGTATAGGAGCAGTAGGTTAGCTTCATATTTGACATATGTAATATTCTCACATTTCTATTTATATATGTTAATTATGAATGTCCACAGGGAACTATGTTCATATAAAGCAAAGCTCTCTCACGCATTCATGGTCAATTGTTAGAGTGCAATTTTATCATACTTAAACCCAACTCAAGTCTAATTCCCTGAAGTAATTTTTGTAGTTCAGAGAAATTAATATTCTTCAAAAAACTAATTAGTGATCTCTAAAGAATCATTTTTCTTACGGATGTAGGAATTTTTCAGCAATTATGTGCTGTATATAACTCATGAAAAGAGTCATTTTTATTATTGGAGTTAGGAGTGAGCTAACAGGCTTAAGCCCTCCAAGTGGCCTGACAAAATACGAGCTGCCACAATAAAATTGTTTATAATTGAAAAGTTATCAGAACAAGTAGGTCTAAAATAAAGTGGAAAGAGAGATTAATCAAAGCAGCTTTTGCCAACCAGGTGCCCTGCATATGTTTGGGGCTACAACTTCCGCCAGCCCCAGCCATCATGGCCATACTGGAGGCAGTGGTCCAAAACATCAGGAAGACACTTGGTTGTCAAAGAATGCTTGGACTTCTGCAATTTGACACTAAACTGGCAGGCCATTCTCTTGTCTTTATCGTTTATGGTGAAACTTTGATATTGTGCTCAGTGAAGAACACTGCATTTTTCTTCCACAAATATCACCACTGATCCTACTTAAATTCATTGCACCAAGCCAAAGAGCGCTTCCTCACATTGCACAGGAAGTGCACCCGGAAGTTGACGTCTGACAGTACGGATGACTGATACACTCTCTCAGAGGACCAATGGCCTGGAAATCTGCCCTGATCTCCCATAATCCCATGTGAACTGATATGGGAAACAGGAACTACAGAGAAGGGACACATCCTGTTCCTTAGGTGTTTGCAGCTTGAAAGGAAAGCAGAATGTATCTGCTGAAATTAAGTTACAATACGCAAGGTCAGATCAGGTAGGTACCTTTCTGCAAGAGCAGATGAAGGCAGGGGAAGTCTTCTCTGAAGTTCTCCTTTGCAGAGGGCAAAGAAAAATTTTCTGAGTCAACCTTGCCAACTAAATTTCTCCTAAGTTGCTGTAGGAGAGCTGGAGAGCCAGTGTGGTGTAGTGATTAAGAGAGGTAGACTCGTAATCTGGAGAACTGGGTTCGCGTCTCCGCTCCTCCACATGCAGCTGCTGGGTGACCTTGGGCCAGTCGCACTACTTTGAAGTCTCTCAGCCCCACTCACCTCACAGAGTGTTTGCTGTGGGGGAGGAAGGGAAAGGAGAATGTTAGCAGCTTTGAGACTCCTTCGGGTAGTGATAAAGCGGTATAGCAAATCCAAACTCCTCCTCCTCCTCCTCCTCCTTCTCTTCTTCTTCTTCTTCTTCTTCTTCTTCTTCTTCTTCTTCTTCTTCTTCTTTTCCCTCCTCCTCCTAGTCAGGAACATAAGCTTACTGAAGCTTGATGTTGCCTGGCCAGAACTGTAGTATGGTTGAAAGTGCCTCTTCA